>NC_052074.1:9009445-9609445 GCF_015852505.1 Tachyglossus aculeatus
GATGTGTGTGTGTCTTTGTAACTGGGTGTGTGCCCCTGTCTGTGTAACTTGGTGTGTATGTCTCTGTGTAACTGGATGTGTGTGTGTGTAACTGGGTGTGTGTGTCTCGTGTGTGCCTCTGTCTGTGTAACTGGTCTTGTATGTCTCTGTGTAACTGGGGGTGTATGTCCCTGTCAGGGTAAACTGTGTGTCTCTGGCTCTGTGTAATTGGGTGTGTGTGCCCCTGTCTGGGTAATTGGGTGTGTGTGTCTTTGTGTAGCTGCGGGGGTGTCTCTGTGTAACTGTGTGTGTGTGTCTCTGTATAACTGTGTGTGTCTCTGTGTAACTCTGCATGTGTCTGTGTAACTGGGTGTGTGTGCCCCTGTCTGGGTAACTGTGTGGGTGTCTCCGTTTGTGTCACTGTGAGTGTATCCCCGTCTGTGAGTGTGTGTGCCTCTGTGTAACTGGGTGACTCTGTTCGTGTCACTGTGAGGGTCTCCGTGTGTGAGCGGATGTGTCTGTAACCGTGTGTGTGTCCCCCTGTGGAGCTGTGTGTGTCTGTAAGTGTATGTGTCTCTGTGTAACCGTGTGTGTGTCCCTGTGGAACTGTGTGTGTCTGTAAGTGTATGTGTCTCTGTGTAACCGCGGGTGTGTCATTGTGCAACTGTGTGTGTCTGTGTGACGGTATGTGCCTGTCTGTAATTCTGCGTCTGTCTTCGTATAATTGCAAGTGTTTCTGTCTCTAACTGTGTCCCTGTGTGACTGTGTGTGTGTCTCTCCATTCATTCAGTCGTATTTGAGTGCTTATTGTGTGCAAAGCACTGTACTAAGCGCTTGGGAGAGTACAGTAGAACAATAAATGGACACATTCCCTGCCCGCAAGGAGCTTGCTGTCTAGAGGTGAGCTCTGTGTAACTGTCTGGGTGTCTGTGTAATTGTGTCTCCGTGTAACTGTGTGTGTGTGTGTCTGTCTCTGTTTATTCATTCAGTCATATTTATTGAGTGCTTAGTGTGTGCAAAGTACTATACTAAGCATTTAGGAGAGTACAAACAATAAACGGACACGATCCCTGCCCACAGCGAGTTTACAGTCTAGAGATGAACTCTGTGTAACTGTGTGTATGTGTCTTTGTGAGTGTGTGTGCACGCGTGTGGGTCTGTGTATGTGTGTGTGCTCCTCTCCGTGTCATTCTTGGGCAGAGAGAAAAATATGGAACCACACAATTTATTTCCCTAGCTGGAGAGGGGGGGAGAAATAATCTAACACACTTTCCAGAAGTCAGATATTGGTTTAGCTAATATATTCAGTTGGCTGAAACTAAGCCCATTGTTCTTCTCTGCAAATAGTTGGGCCACTTGTGTGGACCAGTTTGGATAGCTTGACTTAAATTCAAAATCAAAATCCCTTGTATTAATGTTGATCATGGAAACTCCCTCCAGGATCCCGTGTAAGTGTGGGTAGTTTCCATTTTTAAACAGTATACGTTAAAGGGTTTTCTAACTACGGGATTTTTGTGTTGGACCAGTTGGCGGTACCGTATTACCCATTTCAGACAGTGGGAATGTGCGGTTTACTGCTATAGATTTGGTGAAAGCTTCAACTACTCAGAATTAAATTAATTCGGGATTCTCGTTCAGACTCCAGTGATAAATTCTTGAACGTGCTTTTAATTATGCAGGCAGAATTAGTTGTTTTTTTCTAAGTGCAATGCGGTCTCCCATGTGACCCCTAAAAATAGATGCTGTGGAATTGGAAAGATACAGTGAATATCATTACTCAGCTCAAAATAAACAGAAAAAAATCTCCTTAAATGCACATTTTCTCACAAAGATACTTAAGCTCACTAATAACTGCTAAGTTCAAGATCTTATATTCGTTTACTTTTTTTTTCTAAATAGGTAAATCTATTATTACTGTGGCCACAGTGGTTATTAGGTGCATGTGTCAGGAGATTCTGAACAAATCCAAATGAAGTCCCTCTTAAAGGGTTGGGCTGAGAGTTATCTTTGTTCCATGAGTTGTGGAGCATTGTCGCTTAGCTCTCTCAGGATATTATATGTTGAAAGAGTATTATATGATTGCTTCACAGAGCCTACCCCCATTTGAAGATATTTTTAAATCCGTATCTTTTCAAAACCGAGCTCTCAGTTGCCTGCTGATGGATGCTGACAAAGTCTATAAGAGGCACATATCTAATCAATCCAGCGGTTGTTTATCGAGCACTTTACTGTGTGCAGAGCACTGTACTAAGTGCTTGGGAGAGGACAATACAGCAGACAGATTCCCTGCCCACAATGAGTTCGCAGTCTAGCATGGGAGATAGACATTAATATTAATAAATGAATTTAATATCAAGGGAATTATTTACCTTTTTTTGCTGTGTGAAAACTAGGCATTCTCAAATTACATTCAGTCCTCGCAAGATAATTATAATTGTGGTATTTGTTAATCACTTACTGTGTGCCAAGTACTTGTAGGAATTGGAGGGGTAGATGCATTATAAGCAGATTGGGTAGTCCTCATCCCACAAAGCTCACAGTCTGATGGAGGGCTAATAGATGATTTGTCCTTTATTGATGAGGAAACTGAGGCACAGAGTGGTGAAGTGACTTTTCCAAGGCCATCATCCGGCAAGTAGCAGAGCCAAAGTTAGAATCCAGGTCCCATGATTTCCAGGCCAGTGCTCTTTCCACTAGGCCATGCTGCTCCCCCAAGATGCTGTAATTTTAAAAAAACTTTAAGAAAAATCTGCCGGGTGACAACTCTTTGTTTTTTCCAATAAATGTATTTTCTCAGTGTACAAAAAAGTTCACTCAGTTATCTGCTGAAATTTGGGAACTCTTAATCAAGTTCATGCCTTAGGTAACCACTACATCCTATTGGAAGAAACCCTTGCTTATGGTTGATTGATTCCCTTCCTGCACCCTGACCTAGGTAAGTGATTTACAGGGAGTACTCCTATAACACTGCTTTTGCCACTTGGGTTTTGGATTGAACACTACTGTGGAATTAGAGAATGTCCATCCATCGGTTCATATCTGGTAGAATGTGATGCGATGTCAGAAGTAATGGACGTACGGCTTATAGAGCTTTGGTCATGATTGTGAGGTTCTTCAATAGGGTAGCCCCTGGATACTTTCATTTAAGTGTCTTCAGCTTTTAGGTGGGAGGTTTTCTTTCAAAGAGAGGCCTTTATAGTCTTTACCGTGAGGTACAGGGCCTGCAAAAATGAGCCTGTTGAAGGATGGGAGAGAGAGCTGGTGGTTTTTTTTGCTTTCCCTTCCAATCAGGGTCAGTGATATTTGAGCGCTTACTGTTTGCAAAGCACTATACTAAGCACTTTTTTATGGTATTTGTTAACCATGTACCAGTGTGCCAGGCTCTGTTCTAAGCGCTGGGGTAGATACAGAGTAATCAGGTTGGACACGGTCTATGTCCCACATGGGGGTCACAGTCTTAATCCCCATTTTTTAGATGAGGTCGCCGAGGCACAGAGACGTCAAGTGACCTGCCCAAAGTCGCACACCAGACGTATGGCAGAGCCGGGATTAGAACCCAGGTTTTTTTTTGACTCTCAGGCCCAGGCTCTGTCCATTAGGCCACACTGCTTCACTTGGAAGAGTACAGTACAATAGAGTTGGCCATTTTCTTTCTCTCTCTTCCTTTACCATCAATTTATGAGTAAGGAGTAAAGGGGTCCTAAGAGCACAATCAAATCCCTTGGAGGGCCTGATATGCCCCATATACACACATACACACCATCTTCCAAATGTTCTCCATCTTCGTACTGCTACACTGACAGCTTTTTTTTTCAAGTACTATTTTATACACACTATTTCAAAAGAAGGCTGTCAGAAGCCCCCAAAGTCAATTTAACAAACTTATTTACCACACAAACTAAGTGAAGGTTATCTGATGCAATGCCTAAGTGGCAATTAAAAGCCACCGAAGGGCCACCGATTGGCAAGCCTCATAATAAAACTTTCACCAATCATAAAACAGAGGAGCAAAAATATAATGTGCTAGTCATACTCTCACAACATATGTCGTTTAGCTGACATCTGAAGCATTTGTTAGCACTTTTTTTAAAAGTTTACTAAGCTATGTTTTTATAAACATTTATAGACAACACAAAGTGCCACCGTCCCTGGTCAAACATGTTCTTTTGATTAGAGCGCTAACCTGGAAGTTAAATCATTATAGTTCCTCTGCTCAGGGTGACCAAAAATTTGATCAGTCTATACCTCAATTTTCCCACTTGCAAAATGGTACAGCCAGTTTCCTTTTAACATGAGGATTAAGGAAAGCTGATGCCAGCATTTACCCTTTCAGATATCACACACATACGTGTGTGCATGCAAGTAGCTACTTCTGATAACACGGTACACCAAGCTTAACATTTTAGAAAGAGTGTTCCCTATTCCTCTTCTGTATCCTAACCAAAATGCATGGCGGACTCGATTATATATTGTTTCTTCTAGGATCAATGGACATAATTGAATGTATATTTTCATTTTAAGTGTATAAAATTAAAAATCGGATCTGAAAATTGCACTATAAAATTTACTTTGCTTCATGTTCATTATACGTGTTAGGTGACTGCTGAAGAATCCTTAGGAATAGTGTCTGATAGATATAAAGTGTGGAAAAGCATGACTACTTGATTTCATATAAAGAACATTTCTTTTCTCCCCTCATTTCAGTTCTAAAAGATGAGTCGTGGATATCCAGAAAACAACAATTTTCTTTGTGACAATAATCAAATGGTATTGGACATGATTCTATATTCTTTAATCGAAGTCCCTCAGCCTATCAACTGGGAAACTGTGGCGAGGCTTGTTCCAGGATTTACGTCCAAAGAGGTAAAAAAAAAAAAAAAAATTAAGGGTGTCTGAGGGAAAGTTTCCACCCTCCAGAACAGAGTATTTAACATGCAGTGTTTCTCAGATATTAGAAAATATAAGTGGATTCTAGGTAGCACACTTTTCATTATTCAGAATTCACTTTGATTATTTTAAAAGTTTATGCCGCCTTTTGCACATTTGTAAGTTTCATTCATTCAGTTGTATTTATTGAGCATTTCAGGGCATTGTACTATACGTTTGGGAGACAGACACAGGGAGGGTGTTTCAGGCCAGAGGCAGGTTGTGGGTGAGAGGTCGGTGGCGAGATATGGAGGAACGGTCAGAACGTTAGTATTAGAGTAGTGAAGTGTGCGGGCTGGGTTCATTCATTCAATCATATTTATTGAGCGCTTACTGTGTGCAGAGCACTGTACTAAGTGCTTGACTATAGTAGGACAGTAGTGGGGTGAGGTAGGAGGGGGCAAGGTGATTGACTGCTTTAAAACCAATGGTGAGGAGTTTTTGTTTGATTTGGAGGTGGATGGACAACCACTGGAGTTTCTTGAGGAGCGGGGAAACGTGGCCTGAACGTTTCTGTAGAAAGTTTCACATTTTCTCCTCTTGATAATGAATGTTATCATCGTAAATGGTTTTTATTGAGCACTTTCTAAGCGCAGAGCACCGTATTAAGCACTTGGGAGAGTACTGTACACCAGAGTTAGCAGACACATTTGTGTTGCCGCAGGTTCATAATTAATACTTTTATCCGAACACCAAAAGAAGTGTTTCTGTGCCTTAGTTTTTATGTTTGATAATTTCATATTCATGGCTGCAGAATCCTAGATTCATTTTTCTCTGTAACAAGGACAACTAAGAAATAAGTAAATGATTCTTTTATAGACTTAGCCATTGATTTGAATAAATCAAAACTAAACTTCCAACCTCTGGTTTGTCTAATTTTGCCCCTTCCCTTCTCGAAGACTCTTATCCAGAGTATCTACTTGAGGCATTCCTAGATGAATGAACGAACTAATCAGTGCTTTTGATACTAGGCAATAAAAATCAACTTCTATAGATTTATCCATCTGTACAGGGAGAGGACCATTTAAGTCATTTTTGTTCCATTTCCATTATGCCACAAGCCATGAGTGGGAAGTGTGCGGTGAATAGGTGGTAGTAAGATACTTAAATAGCTGCTGGGTGGTGAGCTGAAAAGGGGCAATCAAGAACAGGGCGGGGAAAAGGAAATTTTTAAGAGATGTAGTGGAGTATAACCCAAGACAGTACAGCAATATAACTTAGTTTGGGGAGATAACTTCAGCAGATAGACCAACCTCATGGCTTGTAAATAAGAAAGAAGCTGTATTTTTTCAAGTGGAAACTGAGTAGATTGTCACATCAAGGAGGAAAAAAAAACCAGTCATGTGCTACACAGCAGATATTTCAAGGGCAATAAGGGATGGTTTTTTAGGTTCGCAGTATGTTTTTGGTGATCAGTTCTTTGGTATTTTAAGTCACACCACCACCAAAGGTAAGTTTCCCTACGTGGTATCATCTTTGAATATGAAATGCCAAGTAAGATTCATTCAATCTATGAAATATAAGTGCTTGGGTGTAGAACACATCTGGCCAGGATAAGAGTGTGTAACTGGCACTTTGCAAACCACTATCACTATAATTTAATTGTTTCACGCAAGATTTCAGTTCCAAGGCTTGTCTGTTGCTCATAACAGGAGAGTCCACCACCACCGTCATTATCGCAGTGTGTGTGTGTGTGTGTGTGTGTGTGTGTGTGTGTGTGTGTAGAGCTTCGTATTGGCCGGCGTGAACTGTGTGTGGATTAGCTTCAGTTGATATTTAATTTGTGTTTCACTGGACATCTGTAAAATGGCTCTCTGAGCAGTGTTTATGTGAAGAAGTTCAATGATTCTGGACACAATATTGATCAAGGCAGCTCAACAATTAGCAACAGAAGAACACACACACACACAATTCTTCTATGTCTGTTAGTGTTGCAACAGAGCGTGTGTACATGTTTTTGTGCTTGTACACATCTATTAAAAACAACTAGGGTGAAGCATAGGTAAGACAGAAAATTCTGAATATGGTTTACAATGAGATCAGTTTAAGGAAGAGTCAGTGCTGACTCATTAAAAGTACTGGGGAGTGGTCAGAAGCTGATGCTTTTTGATATTTGGAAATGGTCACATGTTTCATACTTGCAGTGATAATTTTTATAAAAGGAACTACTTCAGAAACAAGAAATTATAGTTTTCAAATCTTCATTGCCTTTTTGTTTCCTGGCAGTGTGCAAAAAGGTTTGAGGAGCTGAAAAGCAGTGGAAACTCACCTGTCGACAACCAGTATAATCCTCTGATGGCTGCTGGAGGGAGTCCTGTTGAAACTCTAGCAACATATATCCAGGCTTCACTCCTTGATACGCAAGAAGAGTTTCAAGAGGCACCTCTTGGGCAGAATACAGTTTCCAAAACAGGTAAGTTTTTAGAACAAAGACTGTAAGCCCATTGTGGACAGGGATTGTCTCTATTGCTGCATTGTACTTTCCAAGCGCTTAATACAGTGCTCTGCACACAGTCAGAGCTCAATAAATATGATTGAATGAATGAATGATTTTTTTTACCATAGCCATCTTTCTTATTCTTGGTGAAATTCTAGCTTTCCTAATGAAATCTCCCCCTTATACCTCTGTTCTACTGTTGAAACCTTAAAGATGCAAATTTAACTGAAAAATAAGATGATGTGCAAATGCTTACCTTTAAAATACAGTGTGCTGTATTTTCCTGATTTAAAGTTTGAATTTTAAAAATATTTCATGTTACTTGAGAGAGCTCTTTGGCTTTGTTTCAGGTTATATTTTCTTGGGTTTTTGCAACGATCTTTTCTTCTTGGGCCACTGTTTTTCCCTGTCAACCACAACTTGTCTTCTGCCAGACTCGTTGCTTGGCAGAAAGCATGTTTTCAGTAATTTAAAAAGCATTCATTTTAATCCTCCCAGTGCCTAAATTTACTGTCTGATAATGCAGGGCCGGGCATTAATTCAGGCCATGAGGAGATAGGTTGCATATTTTGCTGAATACAGTTGGCTCCCTGGCTCTGGAAGAGTTAATGCCCCTCCCAGTGAGCATAGGAGAATTGGACTTGATTAATTTTATTTTTCTCCTATAATAATAATAATGATGGCATTTGCTCCTGGAGAATTAGGGGAGGGAGAGGAGGGCAGGAGGACTGGTTCTGAAATAAAAATCTGCTAACAAAGTGACACCCACTTTCCTTCCTCTGTCCCTTCCCAAGCACAGCACACAGACATCCACAATCAGCATAGCTGCCAGCCAATTTCTCTATTTATCCCTAACCTTAACGCTAGCCCTTTTCAGTAGTGTTGGGGGTTAATGGGGAAGAGTTCACTTAGCTCCTTTCTAACATTCCCTCCACTAATGATTCTCCATATGAAGCAGATGTAGTTTTCCAGAAGGTCTAGGGGAAGGATGGAATGATCCTTTCCCCCATCCTTAGTTTCCGAGGGTGCATTGCTTTACTTCTGGGAGCTCTCTGCTGTTGAGATTAAATTTTAGCCGTATCTGCGGAAGTCTGGATAATATAATGTGGTTATGTTAGCTATTGGTTGATGTATTTCCCTTGTTCTGGAAAACAGTGCACTCTAATTTATTGTGTTACCTACTTGTATTATTTGGGAAAAAAATATTTTACCTGCATTAAGCCACTCCGTGTCTTTCCATACTACCTCTTCTGTACTGTAAGAAAAATGAAAGAACAAATGCTATTTGACCTGCGATTTCTTCACCTACAATTGGAAATGATGTTTTTCACACCACTACCATGCAGAATGTAGAAAGCCCCCACCCAGCCTCAAACGCTAACTTTTTTCTATATGTGTTTGTTTCTGCATTTAAGGAAGACCTAGTGTAGCTTCCACAAGGAATTGTTCTTCAGAAAGTGAGAACTGTACTACTCGTAAAGGTGGAGAAAATGCTGATGAAACTCAAGGGTAGGAGGCCAGTTGTTTGCTAGCTAACAGCTAATATCAACTTTAAACTGTATATCTGTGGTTAGAAGACACATTGTTTACCATAACTTTGAATTCTTAAATGATCGAACCTTGGATATTTTTGATAATTTTATTTATGTTCAGTGATAATGTCAGTGACTGAAGTACCCCATTAATTACACTTTGCGGTTCTGTTGGTAATGTTGTTTTGTCTAGCTCCAAAACATGCAGCAGTTTGGGGGCTTGTGGAAGTTGAAGGGGATACAAAGTCTAATTGCCAAATTTTAATAAATGACTTGTGGAGTCCAAAGAACCCTCACCATCTTTTCACCTCATTGACACTTTTATACCTATCCTAGGGATTCGGCTGTTTTTATTACCAATTTATTACCCACAAGATGTATTTTAGGGGGTTTGGAGTTTTGGTTGGGAAATTTGGCATACAGTATTATGGAAAATTTAACTATTGCAAATCTGTAGGATGCTATTCAGGATCAATGTATTTTTATTAAGCTTTGTTGCATACAAACCTCATTGTACTCAAAGACCAAGTAAGCAATGATTGCCAACTAAAAAGAGCTCCTAAACTATGTTCTTTTCCTAACTAATACTGTTTGTGCATTCAGGCTAAGTTCTTTAAACTAACTTATTGCCTAGGAGTAAGAAAACGACAAATTTAGATGTAAATCATTTGATATTGATAGTCTAAAAATTTGAACTTTATAATAATTTAGGCCTTTGCATATAGAAGCCATTCTTGATTGGAACAAGTCGTATCCTTATCTATTTTTGTGCTATTCTTTACGACCCAGCATGGGGTGGGGAGAAACTGTACCTTTCTAAAAACGTACTCTAGCTTGTGTATAGCTCATTGCTTTGATGAATCTCCAACCACCCCTAAAGTCCTCCTTTTTGTTCTTTTGGGGTAATACAGAGGCAGATGTGGATTGAGACAAAGTAAGACAATGTTAAATGCAGGGTAAAGAAAATTCAAGGGTTTCTTAATTCACTGAAATCATCTTTATCGAATTCCGATCGAATATTCCAATTTCATTCATTCTTTTAAAACAATGCCATTTTTCACACATTAATCAGCCACTTTGCCATCTTGCTGACCCTCTTGATTTTTTAAAATTGTAAAAATCAGTACTGAGAAATAGAAATTCACCTGAAGTCAAACACACAACTTTTTTTAGTGTTTAATGCAAAGAAATAAGCATTCTTTGTCAGGAAGAAAAATATTTTTGGCCTTTATAAATCTTAATGATTCTTAACTAGGGCTCTACAGTTACGTTGAAGGTGGACACCTATGACAAGTCTAAAACTGGACTGGTGCTTTTGTAAACTTAAAATGTACCTCAATTTCAAAATTAAAAATAAATTATAGAGGGACAAGAAAATATTTTGTTTAAATTATTAACTAAACATTAGACCATTAAGAATTTTTGGCATGCTAATCTAAAATAAAAGTTGATATTTTATCAAGTGAACTTACCACTTCTAAAATCCTGTAATATTCAAATACTGTTGAACTCAAATTTGAGACAAAAAGTGCCGGATTTTTTCCCCTCCCATTTCCAGTAAATTTCAGTATTGTTTGGCTCCTCAACTTTATCTGTAATTAACTTCTTTTCTGTGTAATTTTTTTTATCAAGGCCAAATATGGTGATCCATGTATGCGATGAAGCAAAAAATTTGAAAGAAGATTTTATTTGCCCTCGTGATCTTTTGATATCAGAAATGAAGTATTTTGCTGAATATCTATCCATGGATGCCCAGCGTTGGGAAGAGGTGGACATTTCAGTTCACTGTGACGTTCACATCTTCAACTGGTTGATAAGATATGTTAAAAGGAACACTAAAGAGAATGGTGATTGTCAGATGCCCACTTTAGGTAACAGATGATCTATTACTCACTTGTTCAGTAAGAAATTGGAATGTCACCTGGGAGTTATTTGAGCCCAGATGATGAAATGTAAAAAATTGTTTGCAGAGTATTATTCGTAACCAGGGTGCCAACAACTATTAGGAAATCAACACATCATTCTTTTTAAATAATTGTTATTGTTGTATTTTACTGATTGAAATGGGATACCTAGCAAGCAAATAAGTTTTCAAATATTAAAAATGACATTTCTACAATCAGCTGCCAAAGGACAGAAACTTGTAGTAAGAGAATGTGGCTAAACCCATCTACCCCAGCACAGTTGTTTCTGGACAAAATTCCAGCCTGCTTCCAAACTCAAATTTCCATATTTTATAATGAGAATTTAAGGAAGAGGCTATTGGTAAGTTCAAGATTTAATGTCTGCAGTGTATTTTATTTCAGAAGGCTATATTTTATGTTGAAAAACTCTCCTGCAACGATCACTATGACACTTGAACACTGGAGAAGAGTTTCTGAAAAGTCATTAAATTCTGAATCATTTAATTTAATTTGAAGGACTTGCAGTGGTCCAAGGCAAGCGAACCATCAACCACGAGAATGACATCTGAGTTTCATGATCATTTTGAATAAACTAGCCAAGGAAGTAGAATATTAAAAAAGGAATATGAACCTTTTTCTCAATAAGCATGTGGGTTTTCATGGAAGAGGAAGGTAAAAGCCCTTTTAGATTGATGCAGTATTTCACTTCCCTGAGCAAGCATGGAGGAGTGGAACTTTGACCTCCCCCCAACCTCCAAATCAATGTCTGCATTTATAAAACTTCTCAAAATAATCTCAATTCGATTTGCATGACTATTAAAAATCACTCATAAATCTGCATTTAAGCCTCCAAACATTTACAACATTCCAGACACTGATATCAGTTCATTAGCTAAAATTTCACCCTTTCTTGGAAATTGGCAGCCATAACATTTTTTAATTTTTTTCTGAAATATGACTGGTAGAGTAGGTTGAAGATTGTCAAAAATAAATTACATGAATTGCACCATTGAAGAGCTCTTCCCTCCCTGATCATCCATGTACCTTTTGAAGTCAGATATTCTACATTTTTAGGAAGTGGTGTCAGCATCCTTGTAGTAGTGATATATTTAATAGAGTAATTTTTTATGGTATATCATGCATTTAACGCAATGCAGAACAACTTAATCATGACAAAATGCTCAGAAAGAATTTTTCTTAGGCTCTATTTTGTAAGGGAAGAAAAGAGTCGACCTTGCCTTATTCTGTAACTCAAAGCATTCTGCTTGTATGTTTGATTACAGAGCCGTTCTCTTGCCCATTTTCACTTTCCCCTAAAATTAACTTTGAATTTTCTTTCTTCTGTTTATCTGAGCTACTCTTTTATAATATACTAAGTTTTTCCATGGATCTGACTTGTTCAGAAAAATAACAACCTCCTTTTAAGTGACGTGGAGCCTGTCTATGGAAGTTCTCCTGCAGATCAAAGGGACCACTTAATTAACCACTTTTTCTTTATTTTTAGAGCCAGGGAATGCCATTTCAATTCTTATTTCTTCAGAATTTCTTAAGATGGATTCATTAGTAAGTATTGATAAGATTCTCAGCAGAGAGAGCAAAATTTGTCAACTATGGGCCCCATGTAGGACTGGGACTTGTGTGACCTTTTCATCTTGTATTTAGTACAGTGCTTGGCACATAGTAAGCACTTAACATTTGAAGGTATGAGCTCCATGTGGATGGAACTGTCCTGACCACATTATCTTTTAAATACCTCAGGGCTCAGTGATTGGCTGTCAGTCAGTGGTATTTATTTAGTGCTAATAGATGCAGCGCACTATACTGAGCGGTTGGGAGAGTACAGTACAACTGAGTTAGCAGACACATTGGCACATAGTTACTATTATACTTGATGAGTATTTGACTACCATGAGCATCTCAAGTTTCCATTCTTTAGGTGTCTAGAAGATGGTAATTTATCATTCTTGGTAATTTACCTTTCTGACTATTTCAGTTCAAGAGATCAGAACAGGCTAAATTGCCCACAATAAAGATTGACTAATCTTCCATTTTTTAAACCACTGATTAATGATTTGTTAGACAAATTATGGTGTATTCCAAGGAAGTAGCTTACTTAGAGATAGTCCTTCTGAATGAGAGCATTAACTTTGTTCCCAAAAGGACATTTGTTTTGGCAGTAATCTCAAAGGAAACCCACCCTCATTAAATAGTGTTGTGAAAATAAAATGACAGAACTATCTTTAACATGATAATGCTAAGCTAATACTATGAGATCATTTATAGTCCCTGCCTTAAATGGAGCCTGCAGTCTAAGCAGGAGGGAGGGCAGGTATTTAAACCCCATTGTACAGATGAGAATACTGAGGCACAGAGAAGGTGCCCAAGGTGACAGAACAGGCAAGAGGTGGAACCGATAGAACTCATTTTTCCTTACTCTCAATACTGTGATCTTTTCACTATGCCAGGCTAGGTCTTATTATCTTCTCTGCTTTCATCAGTGAAGCTTGTTTTATAGCCAAGTACATAACTTCTCTTTTATAAACCAATAAAAGATACTAGGCAGACTTATGTATCCCACATTTATCTCCACATGTCTATATGTAAGAATAATCATTTAACATCTATACATATTAATGTTTTATTCATATTAATATCTGTCTTCCCCTCTAAACTGTAAGCTCATTGTAGGCAGTGAACGGGTCTGCTAATTCTGTTATTTTGTGCTCTCCCAAGCGCTTAGTACAGTGCTCTCTGCACATATTAAGCACTTAATAAATACAGTTGATTGATATGGCATTACCGCCCATGTGAAATGTAAGATTTTAAAAAATCTGTGTTCCTGTGACTTAGAGGTAAGCGCCAGGATGGAAAATGTAACTGTCTTTACTTCTTTGTTTTTATTTTATTTGGATGAGAGTTTTATGTATTCTCAATTATTATAAATATTATTTTTTATGCAAATTTGCTTTCTACCTAAATGACATGGCACACAACACTAAATGAAAACTTTTCAAGAGGTCTTCGTAATGTTGGGTATTGACTGTCTTGGCCTAGGTGCCCTGAGAACTAGTGTATCTTTGTGAGGGATATTTCCTAGTTTGGAAAGCTCCATGATCCTTGGAAAATACTTAGCTGGGAATAGAGTTTAAAGCCTCATCTGGCAACATCTGTGGAATGGTGCTTTAGACAGTTTGACAGTTTGATTAGTTGACTAATCAGTACCTAAGTGAGGCATATAATCATTTTTTAATTATTCAAATGTATTAATATGGGGCTTCCTTTAAACTTCAAAATTAATTTTTTTAACTTTTTTTTCCTTTAGGTTGAACAATGTATTCGTTATTGCCACAAAAACATGAATGCCATTGTAGCCACCCCATGCAACATGAACTGTATTAATGCTAATCTCCTTACTCGTATAGCTGACCTCTTCACGCACAATGAAGTTGATGATGTAAAGGACAAGAAAGATAAATTTAAGAGGTATGTTTCAATCGTTAGCTTCTAAACGTATGCCTTTTTTTAAAGTCAATCTGTACCCTCTATGCCTTTTTATTTTGCTGATGAAGTTACATTTTTAAAAACTAGTGTTGACTCGGCAGTTCAGTAGTAATCAGTAAGATGCTTGTCACTTATTTTTGATAAATGAGATATGCCTAGTACAAGGGGTTATAGAGTATGTTCCAGTAAATCATGGGGAGAAAGGAAGCCATCCAACTGAAATTTAAATAAAGTACCTACGATATAGGGGATGGGATAGAAATGACTATTAATAAATAATAATAATAATTGTGGTATTTGTTAAGCACTTACTATCTGCCAAGCACTGGGGTAAATACAAGGTAATCAGGATGTCCCATGTGGGGCTCACAGCCTTTACCCCCATTTTACAGATGAAATAACTGAGGCACAGAGAAGTTAAATGGCTTGCCCAAGGTCACACAGCAGACAAGTGTCAGAGGTGGGATTAGAACCCACGACCTCTGACTCCCAAGCCCGTTCTCCTGCCATTAAGCCACGCTGCTTCCCTATTGAGAGTTTTATTTATTCTCAATAATGAAGTGCAATTTTACTTTATTAAATTTTAACTTTTTTAAAATTGAGGTGGAATGCCCCAATTTTACCACATTTGGGAGAATAGACGTATCTGTTGGTTTGAAGGCTATGCTGCTGATATCAAAATTACATTCAGGGGTAGTGCACCTTTTCTGGCTCCTTACCGTTTGGAATAAGCATTTCTCACACACCAATGGTGCAGAGGAAAACTTTGTCTAGGAGCAGTCCGGCATCAGCAGACATTTACTTCTACCTGTGGGATAACGTAGAAAGTTCTTTACAGTATTAAGTACTTTCTATGGGCTAAGCCCTGAGGTAGAGATACAGGGGCCTGTTGAAGTACCTCCCAAACTAGAAGTTAGGAAGAGCAGTTGTCTGATCCCCGACTTTACAGATGAGGAAACTGAGACACAAGTTAAATGACTCGTCCAAGGTCACGCTGCAGGCTAGTGGCAGGGCTTGGGTTAGAACCCAGCTCTCCAGATTCCCACTTCCATGCTTTTTTTTCACTAGACCATCATCATCATCATCAATCGTATTTATTGAGTGCTTACTGTGTGCAGAGCACTGTACTAAGCGCTTGGGAAGTACAAGTTGGCAACATATACAGTCCCTACCCAACAGTGGGCTCACAATCTAAAAATAAATAAATAGAGTAATAAGTATGTACAAACACATATACATATATACAGGTGCTGTGGGGAAGGGAAGGAGGTAAGATGGGGGGGTTGGAGAGGGGGAAGAGGGGGAGAGGAAAAAGACCATGCCTAGACCATGCCATTATTGTTGTATTGTACTTTCCCAAGTGCTTAGTACAGTGCTCTCCACACAGTAAGTGCTCAATAAATACTATTTAATGAAGACTCCCAGCAATTACCTGACTGCAAAACCACCCCACAACACCAGCCCTCCAATGAGGGAAGACCTATACGAAATAGCATCCAACCATCCATCTCTGAGCCATCCTTAACTAGGCCATGCAGTGTAAATTCTGTCTAACACTTTGAAGATCTACCACCCACCTTTGAATGTTTTTCTGTATAAACCACTATAAAACCATTTAAAAAAATCATTAGACCTACAAAAATAGTTAGACCCACAATATTTTCACTGATACCCTCTCATCCTTGCCCATCCACAGTAACGTATAATGCTCCCAAAGACAACACAAGCATTTACTTGGGACAGATACAGTCAGGTGTACTCAGTAGGCAGAGATTTTAATCACAAGCAAACAGAACGAGAAAGGAGACAGAGTTATTTCCTTTTGGCTCACTACCTTACTTTCCAGTTAGATCCAATATGATTTCCTTTATATAGTAGGCGTGTAAACTGATCCTTATTTTCACGGCTAATGAGTAAATATTTTTCTAGTTAGTAGAAATCGGATATTTTAAAAGAATTTTTTTTTCTGCTTGCCATTAACAGCAAACTTTTTTGCAAGAAGATCGAAAGACTGTTTGATTCTGAATATCGGAATCCAGATTCCCGAAGTAATGCAGCAACGTTATACAAGTATAATAATTTTCTAGTCCTCTTTATTATTAACTATATATCAGATGAATTATTTGCCATTATTTTATTCATAATTGCAAGTTTCACTAATTTTTTTCTTTGTGAATTGCATGTGAATGTAGATGCTGTTTGTGTAAGAAACTTTTAACTAAGGAAACGGAAAGGAGAATTCCTTGTGTTCCAGGAAAAATCAATATAGATCAACATGGGAACATTGTGTACATTCACTTAAGGTAAGATGGAATAGAATTTATTGCTTTCTTGAATGTAAATGTCGCTCTCTTTTTGAGACAACTTTACTGCTTTTCTAAAAACTAAGTGTCACAGTGCACTTAACTTTGTTCTGTTCTGTGTGCTTTGCTGTCATTCTATTGGAAACGATGCTTATGTGTGCTGTCTTGGCCCAGTATTCACTGCAAGCTTTAAACTTCAAAATATGGGAAATTTCTGTTTCATATATCATTTAAGTGCCTGCTGTATGAAGAGCATCATACTTAACCTTGTACAGAGTTATAAAAAAGCAAGAAAACAGCATCCCTGCCCTCAAAGATCTTCTAATCTAATGGAGATGGACTGAAAAGCGTTACTGAATTCTTCAAGTAGACTGCATTATAGGAATTGCTCAAGTAGACTGCATTATAGCAAGTATCATGAATGTTTTCTAAAGTCTCAGTCTAACCTTTTGGCACATGGTCAAATCAGAACGAAACTTTCAAAAGATTGCACCAAAATTATACAAATAATTTTGTAGCTAGCATTAAAACTGGAGTTGGCGACCTTATTTTTGCAGAAGAACCCAAGAAAATGAAACCTTTGAGTAGCTGGTGTACAAAAAAGCCTTACAACTAATGGCATGCAAACTGCCTCTCCCTCTGTGCATAGAACCAGCGTGGGTCAGTGGAAAACAGCACGGACTTTGGAGTCAGAAGTCATGGGTTCAAATCCCGGCTCTGCCAATTGTCAGCTGGGTGACTTTGGGCAAGTCACTTAACTTCTCTGTGCCTGTTACCTCATCTGTAAAATGGGGATTAAGACTGTGAGCCCCCCGTGGGACAACCTGATCACCTTGTAACCTCCCCAGCGCTTAGAATAGTGCTTTGCACATAATAAGCGCTTAATAAATGCCATCATCATCATTATTATTATGTCATCATTGACAACATTGTGCCATGTAGCTGCTTCATAACAACAGCAGTTCATTCATTCAATCGTATTTATTGAGGACTTACTGTGTGCACAGCACTGGACTAAGTGCTTGGGAAGTACAAGTTGGCAACATATAGAGACGGTCCCTACCCAACAACGGGCTCACAGTCTAGAAGGGGGAGACAGGCAACAAAACAAAACATGTGGTCAGGTGTCAAGTCATCAGAATAAATAGAAGTAAAGCTAGATGCACATCAGTAACTGTTGCCGTCTGCCTCCACGTGTCCAGCACAGTGGGGAGACAGGCACTCGCAATGGAAGAACGCAGGCCAGGCGAGTCTCAAGGTGGACAAGGAGACTGTTTATTGGGTTAAGCAGCAAGACTTTTATATCTTTCAGTCACATTCTGTATTTTTCCACGTTGCTGTGTTTATAACTAACACAGCCATTCTGTAACCTTCAAAACCAGTAACAAGCAACACCCGTCTATGCAAGGCCGTAGGGCCGATAACAAGTAACTCTTGCCTGTCCACAGCTCTCCTCGCAGTTCCTTGTAGGTCTTCCTGTGAGCACGGAAGGCCTGGCTTACTACTTAGGCCCAGTAATCGATGGGCCAGATGTTTGGTCTGCCACAAGTAACAAAATAAATAGAATAGTAAATATGTACAGGTAAAACAGTTGCTGCCAATAGGCATGGGAAAGGGGAGAGAAGGGGAGGAGAGATGAGAGAATGAGAATGGAGAGAAGGAAAAGGGAGGGAGGGGAGTTAAGAAGGAAAGGAGAGTGTGATGGTCCACTTGTGACAGTGGCCCCTAAGGACCCCTTTGAGGTGAGGGGCCATGTCTGTGGCTTTCTTGGGGTTGGCACCCACTCATTCCACCTGGCAGAGGGTCGCACGTGGGCTTACTGTTACTGATGGTCCAGGGGGCTACCTCTTAGTGATTTGCTCCCTCCCCTCCCCACCCCTTTCCCCCCATTCCCGCTGCAGTGGGCCAGATGGACCTCATCAGCCCCCCATAATCTGCCACCACTTTTAGGTACCCAGTGACTGCAGCTGCTGTGTGTGACAATTTAATTATACCCTTATTTTTTCAGAGATAAGACCTGGGAAGTTCATGAGTATTTGGGTAACCTCTATGAAGAATTAAAATCTTGGCGGAATGTGTACTGGCGGTTATGGGGAACTGTTAATTGGCTGACCTGTTCAAGGTGTCGTTATGTGAGTGCGGTATGCTTCTTCACCCCCATTCAGTGTTCGTAGTTGCTTGGAAACAAAACATAAGTGATATGATCTTATGGGGAGAGAGCCATTGGAAAGTTAGTATTTTTACCTCCGAATTGAGAATATCCATGTGTTAAATTGGCAAAATATTGGGGTTTTATTCTTTCCATTTGTTAAAGCAGTTTTTTTCCCCAAATCTGTTGCTATGCCAAGGAAATTCATTTGAACCTATAAAAATTAAAAGCTTATTTTTCCAAATACTTTTAAATTATAATATTCGTTTTTGTATTTTGGTCATGCTCGTTAGTTTTTAAAGCCAAATAAGTATTTTTCACCTGGACCCTGGTATACCTATTTTTCTAACATCTGTTCTCATTCCCCCTGCTTGGTTTCTCTTCACTCCACACTGTTCTTGAATAATTAAGAATTTTTCAAGAATTTAATGGAAACTTATGGAAGCTTTGCCGTGAGTTTATTGGAGGAAATGGCCTCTATAAACCTAAATAAATCCTTATCATATTTTACTCTTTTTAGGTACCAGTGGATGCTTTGAAAACTAAATCCTCCTTTTTGTCATAAAGAAGCTTATGTGACTATTGTCATGTTAAGAAGCCTTCACTTTCTAGATTCAGTTCTAAAGAATATACACTAATTTACCCCATTCTTTGAAATTAGATTATGATTCCACCAAAGCCAGTTGTGACACTAGGACTTTGTAACTATTGCACACTTTTCCCTTAGTTTTGAAGTATGTTGGCATCATACCTAGTCAGAAAATCAGATGTACAAAGTAATCGTTACCTTTTCACAATGGAAAATGCTTTCAACATTATAATGAATTAAAAAATGCAAACTTGTTTCCAAAAGATTCACTTGGTATGGAATAGCTTCCTCATGAACTACTTCCTGACAGGAGACCAGGACTTGGAATTCTGAAATACAAATCACTCTTCTTATACTCAGCAAAACCATCAGTACCTGGAAAATACAGTGTTTTCAGTGAATTATCTAGGTTTTCTCCAAATCATTTTCCTAATTTATAAATACATCTATTATCTCAGTTGGAAATTTTAAATTTGAATCATGAGTATTTCTGCATATGATTCCTTTAATAGTTGTAGAATTAGCCACATTATTTTTAAAATGTAGTTTATCCAGGAAAAATTGGAGTGAAACTTGTATGTCACTTTTCAACAAAAACTGTTGAGAGAATATTCCAGGTGAGGACAAGCTGACACTCTTACTTTGAAGGAGTTTGCTAAAGGAAATAGAGGGTTAACAGTTTCTTGGAAAATTATGATAAAATGATGGATAATTGCAAATATAATATTATATTCTCCTTTTTTTTAAATCAGTCTTTCCTTTGTACTGAATTATCACATTGCCAGTATCATTCAGAATCTGTACTTTATCCTGGTGTGGCAAGTGAATTAAGTCCCACCGGCACTGGAATATATCCATGCTGTAACCAAAAGGTTCTTCGCTTTGACCCTGCTCAGCTTGTAAAGGTATATTTTGACAACTTTTATTTTCGTTGTGACCCTTGGTGATTCTTAATTATTATTGCATTTTTCCTTGCTAGATTTTATAGCTCTGATCTCATCTTTAGCAGCAGAGAAAACTCAGGTTACTGCTCTGAATGAAAATGTATTTAACAGTATAGTTATGGGTTTGAGAAATAGGAAACATGGCTGGAATTAAATATTGCAAACATAGATTCTTTTCCACTACGGTGACCCTTGTCTGTGTTTTGTCACTGTTGAAAAGAAAGTGGATAGTCCTGTCTTTAAAAAAAAAAAAAATCCCATCCTTGCACTGACTGGCCCATCAGAAATGTAGTTTTTATAGTTTTGAAAAGGAGTCCTGCATATCCATTTGATCTGAAGATGTTTGCATGTAAAACATCTGAAAAGTGATTGTGATTTACTAGAGGGGGCTGATTTAGGATTGAAAGGAAATTACAGTGATAATTTAGGGGCTCGGGAAATGAGGCCCGTGAAAAAAGGTATTTTGTCTGGAAAAGAGAAGTTTTGAAGGATAACTTGATTATACCAAGAAATGAAGGTTTGTTTTATAAAAGGTGCTCAGTAGTTTATTTCTGTATTCACAAATGAATGGAAATCTTGGGTAAATAACTAAGACACTGGAATATAAGCATTCATCGGTGTCTCCCAAGTGCTTAGTACAGTGCTCTACACACATTAAATGCTGGATAAATACCATTCAGTGATTGATTCAAAATGAATGTTTCTTAAACTAATTGAATATTTCTTTTGCATCAGGGCTGTAAAGTAAGAGACCATGTAATTGGTTTACCTAATCAAGGTGAAGATGGAGATTTGCTGCCCTGTCCATTTGCAAAGATATTGAATGATCTGCTTTTGCACAGAGATGTCATCGTAGTTCCTTTTTGTAAGGATCTAAATAGGTGAGAGAATCATGTTATTTTGTATCCTTTAATTTTAGTTTTTTGTAGGCTTTTCAGCTTTATTTTTTAAATGATTTAAGTAGGAAGCTAGAAAAGAGGCTTGCATAGCTTTCTCAGAACACAATGCTGATTTTTCTCTGAGTTGATCTGCATTAAATTAATGATTATCAGGGTTGGTGGCCCAGTCTTGCAAATGTAGCAGACCATCAGGAGCATGTAGGATTCTTGTACCTGAAGTTGAAGCATCCTATTTGCAGGAGCTGCTGGGAAGACCAGTGGTGGAAGTGTTGGCGGAGTGCATGGTACATAGTAAGCGCTTAAAAATGCCATTATTATTATTATTATTATTATTATTATTCTAAAAACAGTAGAAGCCATTTCCTCAATGCTTGTGGTGTTGGTGTGACCAGTTGCAGTGAAGGCCTCATCTATATGACAGTTGTTAGTAGATGCTTTCTTCTTCTAAAATAAAAGAAAAATACATCAGAATGAAACCCTTATATCTAGCATCTGATATTTATTTTGTTCCTTAACTCTCTTATCCTAGAAATAATTTTATCTCTGAAACAATATTTTTTCAGATAAAGAAGTGCATGTAGTGATTTTTGGAATTATTAACATATAATTTGAAACTATAATTCACATTCTAGCTCTTGTGGAATGGGAAATCATCCGTGGTTTTGTGCTTTATAAAAATATCTTTTCGTTCAAGTGACTCCGGGATTGGCCTTAGTGATGAGAAGGGTATAGATTATGACGTTCTACTAGAGCCAAATACACCCTGGGGTCCCCAAACTGGAGAACTCAATGCTGTGAGTGAATCATTTCCTTCATTTTGTTCTCTTATCTTTGTCATATCAATCTTTGGATGGGAGGTAGAACTGCCTTTTAAAAATTTCCATTTATAGTGTAAAAATGAGTTTGTAAAATGCAGTGGGGTTTTCTTTCCTAATTGGAATTGAACAACTGAGGAGTCATTCTAATGTAAAATAGTATGATTCAGAATTTTTGTCTATTTCGTTAACATTATTTGGGCAAGGTGGTTTTATCTTTTGCCCTTATCAACCTTTAAACTACCTCTGGGTGGTATTTAGTTTATGCCCATTCTTAGTATTTAAATATTGAATATCTAAATGAACATTGATCACTAATCTCTTCTGACTCCAAAAGAGTGCAGCCCCCACAGGAGGATTCCAGACCCAAATGGGCATGCTGGCAGGGAGTGTGGTAATGTGGAGTGTTGGACCAGACCTACCCCACTTTGAGTAGCATTGATAAAGTACTCTGAAATCACTCCAGGCTCTTTCTATGGGAATATATCTTTGAAATAGTTTTCCATAACAAATGAAAATATCTGGTCCAAATTGTTCTTTGGCTATCAGTAATTTTAGAAGCACAAATTACTAATTAGATTATATTAACCTGTTAACCATCTCTCTTGTCTGCAGTTCCTGTCACTGAAAAATTGGACTCTGCAGCTGGTAAGTAACAAAATGTATTTTTCTTTGTCAACTGACTTTGAAAGAGGTTTGGAATTCAGTAGGCCTCTTAATGGGAAGCAGAGTGGCCTAGTGGAAGGAATACAGGCCTGGGATTCAGTCTGTTTCTATTGTGGCTCTGCCACCTGCCTGCTGTGTAACATTGGGCAAATTACTTAACTGCTCAGTGCCTCAGTTTCCTCATCTGTAAAACAAGGATTAAATGCCAGTTCTCCCTTCTACTTAGGCTGCGAGATCTATGAAGGACAGGACTGTGTCCAAAATAATAACCTTGTAGCTATCCTAGAGCTTAGTACAGTGCTTGGCATGCAGAATTTAACAAATACAGTGCTTTGCACACAGTAAGCACTCAATAAATACGATTGAATAAAACACCATTATTATTATTATTCTTTTTCTCAGATTTGGATTTATTAAATAGCCTTTTTGGGTCATTTTTATAAATTGAGGATATTTGCTGATCTATCTCTGAGATTATTTAAATATACAGCTTATCTGTTTCCAAATTTCATGAAGGACTGAAAAGAAAGAATTAATGTAAAAAGAATTAATTCAGCCTGGCTAGTGAAATATTTTATGCCAAAACCCTTATTTTATTTTTTTAACTAAATGGGGTGAGATTTGGGAGCAGTGGTTTGGGGTCCTTAGGAAGGAGAAGAGGGGAATTACAGAACTGGATCTACTGCTTTCTCTTCAGAATTAGCAAGAATTGGAGAAGAATGACAAATGTGCAGGTAGGTGTAGAATCTAGAACCTATGTTAGCTCCATGTTCTTCCCCAGTATTGGTGAGAGGTATGGCATGTGACATACTGGAGTAGACCACAATTGGTGCTCAGCTAGTGTACATGGCCACCTGATGATTTTCAAGATTGTTTCAGTATCAGAACCCATTATTTGATGTTTTGGTGATGCCAAAAATTGGAAGGCAACTGATTTTGATTTAAGTGTAAAAATCCCATAGTCTGGTGCTAGACCCTTGAAAGTGTACATATGTTCTCATTTGGCTTTTTTTACAACCAAAAAAATTATTATCCTGGATTTTAATACCCCATAAAGTGATAAAGGATAATTATGTTTGGGAAATGGATCTTATGTTAAAAGTATTACTATATTTTTTTAAAAATCAGAAGCAACAATCGTTATTTTCTGAGGAAGAAGAGTATACTACTGGGTCTGAGGTCACTGAAGATGAAGTTGGAGATGAAGAAGAAGTGTCTAAGAAACAAGGTACAAAAACCTTAAAAAACCCATTGACCATTCATGAGACCATGAGTGGTCTCTTGAGTTCTGGCCGAGTACTAAACGTCAGTGTGGCACTTTAAAATCAAGGGATAGAGGGAACAGAAAGAAAGGGAAGGGAGGGAAGAGAAAGCCTCAGTGGTAGCGTTGCCTCTTTACATTTCAACTAGCACAAGACACTCAAGACACACACACAAACAGAAGGGATTAAATAATTTTTCTGAGAAGAGTTTCAGACTTATGTCTGTGAAAAGGGCACTTGAACCAGAAGAGATACTGTATTCCCTAGATAGCCACAACACTGCCAACCCCAAAACTCCTATCTTGCATCCTCCTTTGAATACAAATATCAATCAATCAATTGTATTTATTGAGCGCTTACTGTGTGCAGAGCACTGTACTAAGCGCTTGGGAAGTTCAAGTTGGCAACATATAGAGACAGTCCCTACCCAACAGTGGGCTCACAGTCTAAAAGAAGTCTAATGTCACCATCTCTCGCCATAGCAACAGTTCTTTCGAAGACACACTAGACTTCTTTTCTTATCCACCTGCCAGCCTAATACCAGTATTTGTCTTACTTTTATTTCTGTGAAAATTGCTCAGTGGTCAAAGAAAACTCTATAGGGAAGCATCATGGCATAGTGGATAGAGCATGGGCCAAGGTGTCAGAAGGTCATGGGTTCTAATCCCGGCTTCACCACTTGTCTTCTGTGTGGCCTTGGACAAGTCACTTCACTTCTTTGTGCCTCAGTTACCTCATCTGTGAAATGAGGATTAAGACTGTGAGCCCCTTCGGGACAGGGACTGTGTCCAACCTGATACCAGGCACATAGTAAGCGCTTAACAAGTACCATAAATTAAATTAAAGGTTGTGGAGGGGGACAGAACAAGTCTGTTGTTTATTTTGGCATTTTCATTAATTTGTTAAAAGACCAAAAATACTTATTGTACATTCATGTTTTTCATTTAGTTTTGTAATATAGCATATTCAATATACATAGAAGGAAAATTGGCCGCACTGTACTGAATTTCTTTTTTAGGTTATTCTATATTTATTTTACATATAGGGAACACAGTGGATCAATCAATCAATCGTATTTATTGAGCGCTAACTGGGTGCAGAGCACTGTACTAAGCACTTGGGAAGTACAAGTTGGCAACATATAGAGACGGTCCGTACCCAACAGTGGGCTCACAGTCTAGAAGGGGGAGACAGAGAACAAAACAAAACATATTAACAAAATGCAAGTAAAATAAATAAATAGAGTATTAAATACATACAAATATATACATATATACAGGTGCTGTGGGTGTTGTCTAGGGACAGCAATTTTTTTTATGGAGTTAATGTGATTTGTAATCATTATTATTATTACTTTTAATCTGAAAAGTTTTTTTAACATTGTATGACTCAATAGAATTTCAATTAGCAGGAAAAAAAGAAAAGCCAAAGAAACTCACCAAACAGCCAAAAAAGCAAATGTCTTCACCCTCTGTTCAAAAGAAAGAAAAAGCAATGGACAAGGTAATTCTACATTTAGTGCTATAATTTTAAAATTCAAACTCAGTCACCTTAATGACAGTTCTTGCCCTTAAACAGTTTACGGTTTAATGTATGATGACAATCTAAAACCTAATGAACTTACTGAGGAGTACCCAGAGTGAATTCCCTTCCAAAACACCGCTGATATTGTCAGATACTAGCTGGAGACGGTTTGCAGTGTTGAACTAAACTATACATAGAGTAGAAATTTGCAAAACCCCACTATCTGACCAAAAGACCCATTCTGAAGCTCCCAATCCATGGGTGGTGATAGGGTTGGGGGCTCGGCCTTCCTGTCAGATGCCACCATGCCAGCATGGCTTAGTGGAAAGATCACGGGCTTGGGAGGACTTGCATTCCTGTATCGGCTCCACCACTTGTTTCCTGTGTGACCTGGGCAAGTCAATTATGTGCCCCGGTTTCCTTATCTGTAAAATGGGAATTCAGTACCTGTCCTCCCTTCTGCTTAGATTGTAAGCCTCGTGTGGAACAGGGGCTGATTAATTTGTATCTACCCTAGCACTTTAGAACAGTGCTCGATACACAGTAAGGGCTTAGTAAATACCACAATTACAATTATTGCTAAATTTAAGGGAACTGCTAGTGTAATAATTGAGTTCTTCCTTCTTATTTGAATAGAAAACACAAAAAAACTTCCCTGTGCTGGTTCCTGGCCCCACCCCAACACTGCTCCAGTAAAATTGATAAATCTATTCGGAAAACATGGATATCTGGTCTGGCTCCGGGCCTTTGCATTTAAAACTGATGCATTCTTACTGCACATAGAGTTGTCCTCTTATTTTATATCACAGTGGAATGAAGTACAGATCATACTTTTGAAATACTAATTTCTAATGAAGTGGGTCATTGTGGTGCTGCTGGTCTTAATGTTTTTGTATTCTTCTTGTAGTCATCTTCGCGAGATGCGTCTCCATTCACGTAAGTATCACTCCATATTCTGTTTGGAGTGCTGGAAAATGTGGTAAACCAAGGGTATATATCTTTTTTTTGCTTATTTACTTTTTCACTAGTGTGAGTATGCAGAAGAATAAGTGGGACGCTTCTCGATCATTGCGATTCAACCAAGATGCTCAAAGAGAAGATGGTAAGTTATATACAAATACCGTACTACCCAGATTCATATCAGTAACAGGGAGAAGGAAATTTGGTACAGCAGAATTAAATATAACCAACTCTCAATAATCCTTTGAGGGATTGTTCACTTTAGGGATCATCAGAGCTAATTTCACATGGTAAATGAGATAACCAACTGCCTCAGATTGCAATAGCTGCGGCTCTTTCTGTCACCACTCCCCCAACCAAAGAAGTAGCTCTAGATTTGGTGTTCTAATGGACTCCCTCCTGATTTCATTATATTACTCTGTGTGTTCACACAGCAAAACACAGTGATGTCTTGTGAAACAAGAGGAAGCAACATTTTCTTCCCATAAGGTGGCCAAATGTGTCAAGTTGGCCTTGGATTACTCCTATAGATTCTTAAATTCCCATTGGCTGCAACTCTGTCTATTCCTTGTCCTACACTGTAGTTCTACAGTCTGAAATAATGGCACTTACCAGGCCTGCTCCCCCCAGTACCTCAAAGAAATACCAAAATGTCCTTTCCCTGTTACCTAGCTGAAACTCAAGACCTCGTATTGTATTTTCTGGGTTATTTTAGCCACATCACTTCCTCATTGAGAATTGACATATATTGTACCTCCTTTCAATGTGTGTGCACATCTTTAGGCCAAGAATTTCTTAAGAACAGCAGGAGAGAAGTAAGGAATCTTTGCTGTTATGGTTGACACAGTTTTCTCCTACACACTTTAAAACAGGTTAGCTTCTCATTTAAAAAAAAAAAAAGACCCACCAACCTCCCTGAAGCCACCTCTTGACATGTAATATAGTGCCGTGGAAGGAGAGTTAAATTCCTTGAAAACTAGTGAGATGCAGTAGATGTAACCAAGAATAGCACCCTGCAAAATGGGAAGTTGCTTATGGCTCACCACCTAAGTAACCTATTGTTGGGGTTATAAAGAAGTCTTTTAATTGTCTAGCATTTTTACTAAAGGAAAACAGTTCCTTGATTTAAGATCATAATTGAACTGAGTCTTATTTTGGTAGATGCTTGCTTTTTGGTTTCTTATTGAAGAATATTAGCACTGCATCATATGAGAAGCAGCGTCGTCTAGTGGAAAGAAGAGTGCTGAGAATCGGGAGACCTGAGTTTTAATTCCAGCTCTGCCACTTATCTGTTGTTTGACCTTTGGCATGTCACTTAACCTCTTTGTCTGTTTCCTCCTTTGAAAATTCAGATTAAATGCTTATTTTCTGTTCCCATTAGAAGCTGTGTCTGGTATGATTGTACTGTATCTACTCCCAAGCTTAGCACAGTACTTGGCACGTAGTAAGCACGTAACAAATACCACAATTGTTTTTTATTATTAGTTTGTGATGCTAAAGGCTTTAGAACACATTAAAATGATTTGAATTCCATTTAATTACAAATCAGTAGAGATCAATTTAAAACTAAAGTAACACTCAGGATGCTCTATACATAGAGGCTTTGTTTTCTTTCCTTAAGACACAGATTTTTTTTTTCCTTTAGAGGAATGATGAGAAGATTATAAAGCTCATAAAGCAGGCTGGAATGCAAGCAGATCCAGCTCAAAGCCAGTTTGCTTTTTACCTTGAAGTGTATGATTTCCTAGTACTTCCCTTCAAAAGGCTGCAAAGACCTTTTTTCAATCATCATCATCAGTGGTATTTATTGAGTGCTTATTTTGTGTGGAGCACCATATTAAGTACTTGGGAGAGTGCAGTACAGCAGAGTTGGTAGACACATTCCATGCATGACTATAAAACACTCATTCAGGATTGATTTCATGGTGTGTGTGGGTACACAATATTTTTGGAACATATTCTGAAACCTATGTCAGCTTAATTAGGACTTCCTACTGGCATCTAACCATCTAAGCAAGAAGTTAAAATGTTCAGACGGTACTATTTGTTATCTTCAAGATCAGCGGCGGATGTCTGAAATTACAGAACACTTAATAAAAATGAGACTGGGTGATCTGGACCAAGTCAAATCAAAGGAAGGAAAGGAAGTAAGTGCTCCCTTAATGCTAACATTTGGATGTGCTCAGTGGTTTTATTCTTTTGGATTTTCATATTTGACAATTGTATTGAGTTGGAAAGGGTATCAAGAGGTCTTCTGGTCCAGCTCCTCTAAGCACATAAATGTCATGAACCACCCAGAGCAGGTTGGTGTATATTCTTTTCTTAAAGGTGGATTAAAGATCTCTGTTAGACCAAGTCCCCTATAAGGCGGGGATTGTTTGGCCTGATTTTCTTTTATCTACCTCTTGACTGTAAGCTCACTGTGGGAAAGGAATGCATCTACCAACTCTATATTGTAATAATAATAATAGTATTTGTTAGGTGCTTACTATTTCAAAGCACTCTCCCAAGCACGTAGTACAATGCTCTGTACACAGTAAACACTTAATAAATACAATTGTTTGATCTACCCCAGTGCTTAGTAGAGTGTGTGGCCCATAGTCAGCACTTAATGAGTATCACAGTTATTATTGAATGGATACTATGCAACCTCTTGGGAAACCTCTTGATTCTTACAATGTTGTCATCCTGTCAACCAAGAAACTCTTTATGAACAGCAGAAGGTCTTTTACATACATTTAAGCCCATTTCTTCTTTATTTGGCCGTTGGTTGGCTTGATGTACTAATAAACTTCTTTCTCTTAAAACTGTTTATATATCTTATTATTCTGAGTATTACTTTAGTTTTAAATTAATTTCTATTGATTAGTAATTCAGTGTAATTCAAGTCATTTTAAGGTGTTCACATAGTGTCACATAATAATAATTACTCCTTAGACTTTCCTTATCTAGTATAAATCAGCCATATCCCTAGCCTCTCTTCAAAGGATGTATTTTTCCATTTCATAATTATTTTAGTTATTCTTCTTTTGACTCTCTCTAGTTTCTCCACTTATTTACAAGTGAACTGACCAAAATTAGGTGCAGTAGGAATCTGGCCAATAAAGAGTAAGGTGAAAGGTTTACCCTGTGATGCTTGCATATAATGTTTGTACTAATCCATCTCCATCTCATGTTGGCTTTTTAAATTAAGGCACAACAGTTCAGGTAGAGTTCCACAGATTTTTTTGTGGTATTCAATAATAATAGTGATGGTATTTTTTTAAGCGCTTACTATGTGCAAAGCACTGTTCTAAGCTCTGTGTTCTCCTTTTATCATCTTGTGTTTACAATGCTCTGCACACAGTAAGCGCTCAATAAATGCAGTTGAATGATTGAATGGTAATTGTTTTTGCCCCTAAAGGTACTCGCTTGTCCTTTTGGCATTTTGTACAGTTTGGGTAGAACTGTTTTTTTCCAATTTCTCACTAGGCAGTAGAATTTGATTCCTGACTTATAAAGTGATGGTAATGGCACCCAGTTGAATATCTGCAAATTTTATGAGCATATCTTTTACTTTTTTTCCCCAGGTAATTAATTAAAATATTGAATAGAATTTGCCCTAAAACCAATCGTAGAGGAATACTCCTCACTCCATCCCCTCAGATTGACATCAGTCCCTTGATATTTACCTTTAGAGTGTCACCCTCAAGCCTAAATGTAGGATGCACTAAGTCATTTTCTCCCACCCCACAGCACTTATGTATGTATCTTTATAGTTGATTGCTTCCTTGACCTGCAATTCATTTTAATGTCTGTTTTCCCCACCAGACTGTAAATTCCTTGAGGGAAGGAATGGTGTATACTTTACTGTACTCTTCCCAAGTGCTTAATACATTGCTCTAAAAAGAGTAAGCACTCAAATCCCATTGATTGATGGTTAAAGATTTATTTAGTTTATTCATGAGAATCTTATGTGGAGTGGAATCAATCAAAAGTTGTTTTTTTTTTAATCTCTATGACCTTTAACTCTAAGAAGTTATTTGGTGTGGCATTACTTACTCTTCAAAAAGTCTGGTTGATTGCTTCTTAATTCTTCTGCTCTTCAAGTTGGTTGTAGATTGATAAATTCTAATGTTTTTGTCAATATTCAGGACTTTTTTCTGGTCTCCCAAGAGTTCTCAAAAATTAAATTCTTAATTCAAAATTAATTCTTTGAATACCCAGGACACATAAAGTCCTCTAGACTATAAGAGCATTATGGACAGGGAAACGTGTTTGCTAATTCTGTTGTACTCTCCCAAGTGCTTAATAGAGTGTTCTGCACATAGTAAGCGCTCAATAAACACCATTGATTGACTAGAGATCCAGGTAGAATGCTTTAAAGTTGGGTCTGGGAGAGTACAGTAGGATTAGTAAACATTATCCCAACCTTTGAGGATTTTTCAGTCTTAAAGTTCACCCCTGACTCATGTTCTGATACCCCCATTATCTTCTCATTTACCTAATGCAGCTGCTCTTTCCTTTTGTGTAGCTAGCCTGTGTTGTTGCCACGTGGTTTCTTTGTGTGTATGTGGCAGAGAAACCTTTGTGTATTTTTCCTTTATTTCTAATCCCTAGTTTATTGTGTGTGGGTGTGGCATTTCAATATGTGGAGTATTTTGGTGGGATTGGAAAGAGAGGAAAATTGGAAATTTGAGTTTTAATCTCTCTTTCCATTTTGTCTCAAATGCCTGGGCTACCTTTTTAAGGCTGACTTTTATTTCTTTTGTGAGGGGTATAGTGAGGAGAGTTAGTTTTCTTCCAAGATGGCTGTTATATTTCTTAGTCTCTCTTCTTTGTGATGTTATAATGTGACTTTACTCTGTCCATTCTGTTTATACTGTTTGTATCTTTGTGAAGTTCTCCTTAAAGAGGTTTTTTTTTTATTGCTCAGGTTTCTCCTTACTTTTTTCATTACTTTCCTTTTCATGATTCTGCCTTTTACTACTTTTTCCCTTCCCACCTGCTCTTTAAATTGGTTTTCCTGGAAGATGTAGGCGTCACCCTAGGTTCTTGTTGATACCTACTTGTTCTTTTACATGATTTTCCTCATTCTTTTTTGTTTGAGACCTCTCAGGGTTTTGCCCAAACTGGGTTCCCAAGCACTCGCTTATTTCCTCAATCCAATTCGGGTCTTTCTGTCCCTATCCCAATTGTGGGTTGTCTGGACAAAAGGATCAGCTTTAGGGTGTAATGGGTATGATGATGATGGTATTTGTTAAGCGCTTACTATGTGCCAAGCACTGTCTTAAGCACTGGGGTAGACACAGGGTAAATAGGTTGTTCCACGTGGGGCTCACAGTCTTAATCCCCATTTTACAGATGAGGTTACTGAGGCACAGGGAAGTTAAGTGACTTGCCCAAAGTCACACAGCTGATAAGTGGCGGAGCCAGTATTAGAACCCACAACCTCTGACTCCCAAGCCCGAGCTCTTTCCACTAAGCCACGCTGATGATGAGTATCAGTATATGCAGTAGCTTCAGGAACCTCAGCTTCTTTCTCCGAAGTAATCAATCAATTCATCATACTCACTGAGCACTTACTGTGTGCAAAGTACTGTACTAAGCGCTTGGGAAAGAACAGTATGACAGAGTTGGTAGACAGGTTCCCTGCTCAAGATGAGCTGACAGTCTACAGTCCAAGTAACTACCTGCGAGTGTTACGGGTAATGCAGTCTAAATTACTTTTCCAAATCTGAAGTATGATATCATTCGTAGAAAGCAAATCATTTCTTTCAACCAAGTCAGAAGACTTACATGATTTTACTTCTCTGCTTTGCAGTTGGCAGGTGGCATTTATTCTAGAATCGAAGCTCAGATCAGGGCTTCTGCACAAATCAATACACGACCAAGTGGCACAGAAAAAACCACAAGGTAAACTTGTTTAGTAAATTGAACTAATTTAGAATAAGAGTATTTTTGGGATTACTTTCCACTGCAAGAAGCGTAAATAGTATTGAGTGTATAAAACACGGACAAAAAATGTATTTTCTATTATGTTAATCTGCTATTAAAAAATTTATCTTAAAAGCATTACTTAGCATCCAAGTCATCTCGTATTAATTCATTTTAAATCTTATGGAAACCACTGAATAAAAAACTGCTAATAGGAGAATAAAACTGAGAGATACTTTGTTTAGCTTGATAAGAGCTTCATCCTTTGAACTATCTGCTAATGACATTTCTTACAAATAGTATAACTGTTGTGCTTTAAAAGAGTGTAAATTCATGCCTTAATGTGTCATTAGTTTTTTCTAAGGGCATACACTCCCCGCAGCCTATTTTGCCTCCCAAAAAATTACTTAAAGTCTTTCATACTGCTTTAAAATTTTCTCAAAAATGTATTTAAAAAATTTTTAGATTGAGATAGAATTGTCCTGGAAATTATAAACATTTTTTTCCAAAGGACTAAGAAAACCCTGAAATGAAGAACTGTTCCCAAATTTACTGATTGTTTTATCCTTTTCAATCCCTTAATCTGTATTGTTGATATTAGGAAAATGGAAGAATGAACAATTAATAGTGTTCAATTTAATGACACTATTAGGTCAAATGCACATATGCCATCTGGCATTTGATAAGTAGTAGCTATCCGCCTGATCTAGAAGAATTTCCAAACTCTTATTTTTGTTTACAGGTCAAAAAGTCGTTTTGTTCAAGGACGTCCAATGTAAGACACCAGGAAAAAATGGAAAGGCAGGACACTTCTCTCATCTGAAATCCTTTTGTTCTTAAACATGTGGGGAACGCGGCCTTTTAAAGCTTTTTTTGATGACCTATTATTTATTACTACAATGACCATACTGCTATGATGAATGACAGCAAATCCAGTTAGGGCTTGTAAGAATTAAATTTTAAATACAAACTTCTTAAGTTTAATCTAATTTTTTTATTTTAGTGAATTGCTATGCCATGTAGAAAGCATTTACTTCTACATTTGCACTGTTAAAAAAAAAACAGCTAATACTTGAGAATTATTCTTATTTTGGAGTGGAAGAGACCTAAATTCTGAAACTGCTGAGACATTTTTAAATTCTTAAAAAGAACTGAAAACAACCTGGCAATATTGCCATGCATGTGAGTAAGCTAGTATTCTATTATTTCAAGTAAACAGCTGAGTATACCACTGAGTTACCTGCAGTTTATGCAACATAATTCCTTATGATAGGTTTCAGGGAATCAAAGACATAACTCCCAAGATAATATTAGTTTGAAGGTAAGGTATTGTTTGAATCTTGACTACAGAGGGTTAACTTTTACAATTTTACTGTGTGGACAGGAAGCTGTTTTTCTATCTTTTTTCTTTCCCTTTTTGAATTAAATTTCTTTCCATTTTTTTTGGTCTGGGCCGAGAATGCTCTATGAACTGCTTCCTCCTGAGCTGCTACATCATATTGCATTTGCTGACCTATCCCTAGTCTCTCAACAATTTAAAAAGTTTCATTAGAGACATCCAAAGCATAGCAGTTCAGAGCCTGGATTCCATATGTTATCTTTTTTCTGCAGTCAGCGGAGTTATCTTTTAAAGTAGAATTGGCTGCATTGGGACTCTCTAGAGAGGAAGATTGTTGAATTATTTTAGTGTCTAGTCTTTCGGTACTGAAATAAAATACAGTTTGGGGGAGAAAATAGTACATCTTCAAGAGAAGTTGCAATAAAATTGTACCCTTTAGATCATGTTCTAATTTTCTAGCCAGATGGAAAGAATGCTCAGGGAAATTTTATTCCAAACTGTAGTGTATAATCGTGTGTTTGGAAATTACTTTTACACAGATCTCTGACAGACCTCCTCCTTAAAATGCACTCTCTGTATATTTCAGGCTTTTGTTTACCTTGTAATTAAAGTTCTTTAAATTATTTAAATTATGAAGTTGTCTTAAATGTGTGGGAGTGACAGATTTTAATTGAAAGGCTAAATTGTTATCATTTATTTTAAATATGTGGAGTGTCTTTTTGTTGTGTGAAGGGTTGTGCAGCAGTGTTTTGTTTTTTTGTTTGGAAGAATATGACTTTACCATAGCCTAATGATTTTTGTTTGGAAAAGTTTTCATTTTCATATTTTTTAAAATGGTTTTATATTTTTAAGTGGATCATAGAGAAGAAAGTGGTCTGTGATTCACTCTTTAGTCTGTTATTACTAGAAAGTTTTGTAGTTACAAATTGCCTGGTAAGGGATGTTTGGATTTGTATACTTTGTTGAGCAAGTCCCAACTTTAAAATAAAATATCTTTTGTTTTAACTGAATTTGCTGCTATAGAAAAAGTGAATTGCTTCTCCCCTGGAGGGATTTGGACCACTGATATTTATGTGCTTAAACCATTCTTACACAGTAAGGTATTTCAGAATTTGATGTGCATTTTTTTGTTAATGTTTATTTGTAATGTATAAATCCGATTTATGTTTTATTCTGTATCAGTAGCATTCCCTCTGCCAAAACATGAAATTTATCTGTATTAAGTTCATGTTTGTTGAACTGAAATAAACATCAAAGATGAAAGTGCTCTCGGAACTCAATATGTAATTTTTAAATCCTCGAACTGAATGTTTCTTCACCACCCTTATATCAAGTCGAGAAGAAGTATGTCCTGGAATTGAAAGGATGTACACTAGGTTATAGAGTTCAATTTTCATTAATTAAGGGTATTTATTGAGCATCTGTGTTCAGAGCACACTAAGCGGTGAGATATTTAATATTTTAATCCAGGTTGAAGCAGTTGCAGTTGCATTTAACACAATCCTAATGAAGTAAATAGGGTTGCAGGATAATAATGGGGCATCTTGTTAATAAATTTGAGTATTGTTAGATGTCCTTTTACTGTTTCCACTCGTGTACTACCCTCTTTTCTAATCTCCCAGTAGCCTTGAGGCAGATCTGACCCTTCTTTGGGTATATTTCAAGATCATTCCATTCCCCTAGGCATGTGCTAATAATAGTCATTGGGAACTGCTTACATCAGTGTGGGCTGAGCCAATCAATCAGTGGTTTTTAGTGTGGTTTTAGTGTGTTTTTCCTGCACCACACTCCAAACTCACTCTGTCTCTCCCCTCCCCTTTCCTCTCCCAGTGACATCACACCAACAGTCTGTATCCAGCAGCTTGGCCAATTCTATCTGGACTGTCTAAGGATAGCTGGCATAAAATGACAAGATCTCATCCCAAACACCGAAAACCTGCAGTGTTATGGGATCACAGACTCAGTGATGATTATCAAAGTTTAGCTGTGATTTTGCAGTCATCTGGCTTGGAAGAAGGATTGAAAGGATGCCCAAAAGTATCTTTAATGGCAGGTTTGACACAGGAGCCATGTTCCAGAATGTAAGGTACAAGGTGTTTCCTCCTCTAGACTGTAAGCTCCTTATGGGCAGAGAACGTGTCTATCAACCCTGTTGTATTATGCTTTCCTAAGTGCTTAGTACAGTGCTCGACACACAATAAGCACTCAATAAATGCCATTGTTAAATTAATGTTCCCAAGACCAGTCAAAGCATATTCCCATTGATACCAATGCTTAGGAATTTGCAGCCCAAGATGCATCCTCCTGGATTCAGGTCTGCCTTCTAAATCTTTTGAAGATGAATGCTATGGCAGTGGAAAAACGTTCTAGACGAAAAGCAGCTTTAGGCATTGCACGACAACCATGGTTAGCCTTGAAATGCACCATCTGCTGCCGGCCTCGTGGTTCATGCCTCGGCCGCTACACACATCTCACAAGACATCGGAAGGGTATTCGATAGGAAACAGCTGCCCTTTCCGATTGGAAATTCCATCGTCAAGTGTACAGGTAGACCAGTGCTGTTTAGGTTGACCATCGTACTTAAGCAAATATATTTTTGATAGTGATAACTATTAATAGTCTGAGGTGCAAATGAAATGAATACTTCCTAAACATGTTATTTTAAAAATGAAATTCTAGGCTTTAATGCTGGAGAGGTGCCAGCGGATGGTAAAATTGAACCCCTAGCAGGTAATGTAACATTTCTGATTCCACATTCAAGAAAGTGTTGAAATTTCAACACTTTCTCACCTTGTGATTTCTGTGACTAACCTCGTAACATTGTGCTTGATAATCTGATAATCATTTTATGGCATTAGGAAATGAAATCTTTAGCTTACACCATAAATTTCAGAATGGAATTGGAAGTGAGGAGTCAGCTAAATGTGGGAAATTTAATGTTCCGTCACTAGGTGGCGTTAAATAGGTAACAATCCCACTTTCTGAGATGATGTTCATTAATTCAATCGTATTTATTGAGTGCTTGCTTGCCTGGTGATCAAGAATGAATAAATTAAAGTGGTTTAGGAGAAAAATAGATTGCAAGGAAAGGCACTAGTAGGAAAAGAAAAAACTGTTTTTTAAGAAAATCATAACTTGGTTGAGTGAAGCAGTGTGGCCCAGTGGAAAGAGCATGGGCTTCGGAGTCAGAGGTCGTGGGTTCTAATCCCGCCTCTGACACTTGTCAGCTGTGTGACTTTGGGCAAGTAAGCACTTAACAAGTACCGTAATTATAATAATGACGATGATGATATTTAAGTGCTTACTATAATAATAATAATGATGATGATGATGATGATGATGGCATTTGGTTTTTTTTGGCATTTATCAAGCACTGTTCTAAGTTAAGTACTTACTTTGTGCAAAGCACTATTCTAAGCACTGGGGTGGATACAAGGTGATCAGGTTTTCCCACGTGGGGCTCAGTCTTCAACCCCATTTTACAGATGAGGGAACTGAGGCACAGAGAAGTGAAGTGATTTACCCAAGGTCACACAGTTGACAAACAGCGGAACCCGGATTTGAACCCATGACCTCTGACTCCCAAGCCCGTGCTCTTTCCACTGAGCCACACTGCTTCTCTAAAGGCCCGGTTCTAAGCTCTGGGATTGATATAATATAATCAGATTGGACACAGTCCCGGTCCCATATAGGGCTCACAGTCTTAATCCCCATTTTACAGGTGAGGTAACTGAGGTGCAGAGAAGTTGTGATTTACCCAAGGTCACTCAGCAAACAAGTGGCGGAGCAGGGATTACAACTCCCAGGCCTATGCAGTTGAGGCAGGAGAAAAAAGAGGAAATATAGGAAGAAAAGAAAACTTAAGTGGGCACTTGAGACTGTTTCTCTAAATTCCATTGTATTCTCCCAAGTGCTACATATAATAGGAACTCAGTGAATTAAGCCTTTCTTTTCCTCCTTGGGATGAGTTTGTTTCAAAGAAGAAACTCCTTATTCCTGTGTGAGCATCTCTCAGCAATCATTATTATGTTCTGAACCTTCTCCTCTCTGTCCCTCACCCCCCTGCTGCTCATAACTATGTTCACAATTACATGGTTCAAAAAATAATATTTACTCAAGAGTTTGGGTGAGGCGATTATGTGAATAAATGTAGTAATACATTTTTGATGATAATCTGGAATATGTGTAAAAAAACCCCAAATAATTATTACAGTGAATTATAATGGGAATCCAACCACACAACTTCAACAATATACAACAATATAATTTCCCCAAAACAAGCTTGTACTAAATTCTTTTTAATATACTGCAACAACTGCTCCAATATTCATGTTGATCTTAAAAATTGTGATGTCTATGCGAGCTAGCTATGAGAGGTGTAAAAAAGTGGTCATGTATTCTATAACCTGAATCAAAGATAAGCAAATCACAGAGAAATGATGTCATGCAGAGCAGAAATGTCCTTCCTTATTCCATTATTCACTTAACTGATGAGATGTCATTTATATAATACACAACATTCCTAGGCCTTAAATCTAGATAATCCTAAATATCTGGTTATGATGCCTGCAATTACTGTATGATCATTTAACACTGCCAAACAAAAGTAGCTGCCCACCATTTACATTTTATAATTCTGAGGCAGTTTAAAGCAAGTTTAGATATTTGAAATCTTCAAGAACTTATACACTGTTTTGCTAATCTTAAATTAATATTACCCTTCCAGTGAAAATTTACTCAATCCTAACACTTTTTAAAGATGGATGTTTTCTCCCACATGATTAAATTAAACAAATCTACTTGTAATTTGTGCAAAACAGCAAGGAGGATTAATATATCTTGCTTTTTTTTCTTTCAAGTCATATGTTCATGAAATAAAAAAAAGAATGGTATGGTGATGTAGTAATTCAGGTGAACTAGGTGAGAGGTTAGGCTTTATATTCTTAATTGGGTAACCAGTTAAACAAATATTTACTCATTGCCTATTCTACCTCAGAAAGAATTTAGGGTTACCATAGAGAAGCAGCGTGGCTTAGTGGAAAGAGCATGGGCTTTGGAGTCAGTGGTCATGGGTTCAAATCCCGGCTCGGCCAATTGTCAGCCGTGTGACTTTGGGCAAGTCACCTAACTTCTCTGTGCCTCTAGTTTCCACAAATTTTTCCTGGATGTATAATTCACATCAGGGGTTTGTGTATGAGTTGTTTGTAGGTGCATGCCATTGGAACTGTATACTCACCCTCAATGACCCAAGCCAGAGTAGAAAATGAAATCCTCAGGTAATGCAGAAACAGCATATTAATCAATAAACACCTCCCTTCCTCCCAAAAAAACATTTACCAGAGCTGCTAACAAGAACAAAGATTGACTATATCCATTTCTCTCTCCTTTTCTTTCCCTTGCCTACCCTCCTGTGAAGGTATCAATAAGCACTCCCCAAAATGTTTATTTATTTATTTATTTATGTATTTTAATGTCTGTTTCCCTGTCTAGACTGTGTGCTCATTGTGGGCAGGAAATATGTCTGTTGTTTGTTGTTGTACTCTCCCAAGTGCTTATAACAGATCTTTGCTCAGAGTAAGCATTCAGTAAATATGATTGAGTGAAAGAATGAATAAATGAATGAATGAAAATGTAGGCAGTGGAAAGGAAAAAAAGAAGTCTAACCATCCACAAAGAGAATGAGTCTGAATAATTGAAAGTTGCTGTATTGTACTTCATTCTTACCAAAATCCAGATTCTGTATCCGTATTTGTTATCTGTATGTATCTATAATTTATTTATATTAATGTGTGTTTCCCCCTCTAGGCTGTAAGCTTGTTGTGGGCAGGGAACATGTTTACTAACTCTGCTATTGTACAATCCCAAGTGTTTAATGCAGTACTCTGCAGATAGTAAGTGCTCAATAAATACGATGGGTTGATTAATTGACCAATGTTGTATTGTTTAATATTTATGGAAAGCCAGTGATGTTCTGGGTTAATGCGCAGGACACAGAATTAGTTGATATCTTTGTCTTATGAAAGCATCTGAGATCCTGCCTCTAGATGTAATTATTATTTCCTTCTTTTTCTTCCTAGTAACCACAACAGTAGATTGTAACAAATCATATTCAAACACTTTAGAATTACCGGAACTTGAAGAGGAATACACAGGTAATCCATTTCTGTTAAAGCCTCCAAATCTAATAAGAAATTTAAAGGAACTGGTCCTCATGGAATTTAAATTGTGAAGATTTAGTCTTCAATGCACTGATTTATGTTCCTCCTCAGAAATACATCCTAATTCTTATCAGGTGTTTGCTTCAGTTTGGAACTCAGTCTTTCTTTCCTCTTTCCTGAAAGAGAACTTGGTCTTTGGTTCATCCACTGAACAGGAGCTGTCCAGAGCTAGGGGAGGGGATTGGGTATTTAAACCAGATTCATAATGAAGTAAGCTACATTAATGTATGTTTAAATTAGATGATTGGCTCTTTGTGCATCAGCTACTCAAAGGTTTCATTTTTTTCTGCTCTTCCACACAAAAAGGTTTTCCATCCCTGACGACCTTACTTGACTAATGTCAAATACAAGATATGGTTCCACCAAAGTATGCCAGGGCTCAATTTCCCTAGGAAGTGGATGGCCCTGAAGTCCAGAGCCTGCAATTCCCACTCCTCTACTCTCAGCTTTGGCCCAGGAAGATTTTTTCCAGCTTCTCTGCCTGTTCATACAGCTTCAGACTCCAGGGCCTATTTGATTTTTGCTTCTGTGGAGACTCCAGGTTTTGATACTCTTCCTGCCTGATAATTCATTCGCAGACATTTCCTAAGATTGGCCATCTTGGTCATGTCTAGTTTGGGATTCCCAAAATATGATCATGATTCTCGAGATTTCTTGCCTGGGATTAGAATTCCAGGCACATAAGTGGAATGCACTGCATTTCTTTCTTACCAGCTACTCTTTTTAATCCAATTCAGTTTTAACTTTAGTCAGTGGATGGGTATTTTAAGTTTAATGGGAAACAGAGGAACATCTATTAAATAGTGACCATCTTAAAATGTACTGACTTTTTAATGTTTAAAATAAGTTTTACATTGTCCTAAAAGTGCAACTTGCACTAATGCCATTGTCATGAACACATACTAGGATGCTATATTAGTCATGAGACTCTAGTTAAATTTGATGATTTTTTCATCAAATCATCTCTAGGAGGCCCTCTCTAATTAATTTCTAATTTCTAATTTCTACGTTTTACTCAGGATGATTATTCTGCCACTGAGAATATGGTTAATCCTGTAGCTTCCGACGTCATAACCGTGGAAGCCATAGATGGGGATGAGGTAAGTGCCCACCTAAGCTGCTATAGCTTCTACCTGTATTCTGCAGAATCTCACAGAAGAGTTGGTCAGATCCAAGTACCTGTGTTCTTTATGGTATTTCTTCAGTGCTTACTACGTGCCAGGCACTGTGCTACATGATGTGATACAGGGTAATCAGGTTGGACACAGTCCATCTCCCACATGGGGCTCACAGTCTTAATTTCCATTTTACAGATGAGGCAACTGAGACACAGAGAAGTGAACTGACTTGCCCAAGTGGTAGACCCAGACCTGTCCTCTGTTCCACAAGTCCACGCTGCTTCCGAGCTATTTGATTTTGTCCAAGAATAAGTGGTGGCCTGGAGTAATAATCTTCATCTGTATCTATTTTATGTATAGTAATCCAACATATTCGAAGAAGATGTCACTAACAGTTAAGTTCACTGTGCCTGAAAAGATAAATGCAGGACCTACAGTCCTACGTAGTTCACACACAAAGACTGGTACTGGTACTGAGAAGTAGCGTGGCTCAGTGGAAAGAGCCCGGGCTTTGGAGTCAGAGGTCATGGGTTCAAATCCCGGCTCTGCCAATTGTCAGCTGTGTGACTTCGGGCAAGTCACTTAACTTCTCTGGGCCTCAGTTACCTCATCTGTAAAATGGGGATGAAGGCTATGAGCCCCCCGTGGGACAACCTGATCACCTTGTAGCCTCCCCAGTGCTTAGAACAGTGCTTTGCACATAGTAAGCGCTTAACAAATACCATCATTATTTATTATTTATTATTGTGCTGTCTTATTTGCTGTTTCACAGTGCTTACGACTGTTTTTGCTTTTGCCTCCTTGTTTCATAGTCCTTACAGAGAATCTGTAAGTATCTATAATCCTTCCTTGATTGCAGTGTACTATGTTGATGTATCTGCAGCAATCACCTTTAATATATTTACTTGTATTTATTTTACTCTTTGTCAGAAGATTATTTAAAAAAAATTCCTTTGCCTTTCTGGTTACAGGATGTAGCACAACCAATTGTTGGTACAAACGTGTCGAAGTGGCAGTTGAGAGAGTATTAGAAATTAATTAGAGAGGGCCTCCTAGAGGTGAAGTAATTTCAGATGGGCTTTGAAGATGGGGAGAACTGCCATCTGACTGATTTGAATTGGGAGGGAGTTTCAGGCAGGTGAGGAAAATCATCAACAATGTCATAAAATAATTCATTTGTCAAAAAACTCAATCTTTGAGAAAATCCTGAATCAGGCTCCCTTCATCCAAATTGGCGGGGAGGGATCCATCTTTGCGTTTCTAATTTACAAAAGAAATCCCTTTCAGCTCTTGAACTCTGTGATTCTTTCATTCCGTGCGGCCATCCATGGGCTCCCCAAGAGGCCTGACTCTCCTTTTGTGATTTCAGACATTTTTCTTTTGAAATGTTTCCTGGGACAAGCTAGACTGTGATGCTGTTGCAGCACATAGCTCTCATCTCTCTGAACCCAGAAGAGCCGTAGGTTGACTAGAAGACTTTAGTCTACCTGAGCACTGCATAGCAAAACTCCTGTTAAGTACTGAGAAGGTGATATTTTGAAAACACAGAAAGAACACAGCTGGGAGAGAACTGACTCCATAAAATGTGACCTTGAATTGTGCTTCATTGAAGGGGGACAATGCCGTGGTAGAGTATTCTCTACTCCCTGATGTTACAATCAGCCAGAATTTCCTCATTGAGAATCCAAATGAAGGGAGAATCCTAGTCATTGGAAAACTGTCGGTGTATGGAGAGATCCTTTTGATGGTGATGGCCAAAGATAGAGGTTCCCCTCCATTAAATGAGACTGCCGAGATCACATTGAACGTGACGGACAACCGTCCATTTGCCCCCCAGTTTGATCAGAATGAAATGAGGTGAGATCATCTGGTGCAATTTGGTGAATTTGCTTTGTTTTCTCTTTTGCTGAAACCCTTTGAACTCTGTGGGATAGTTAAGAGCTGAAGGATCGCTCCTGATTATTTCCCAGGACAAAAGTTGATCAACTAAGATGTAGAGTTAGAAAATTCAGTGGACAAAGAATTATTTCAGCTTTGGAAACCTGGCACAATTTTTGGTGAATGCAAGCTCTGTTTGCTAACCTGACCAACTGAAAATCACATTTATCGCCTTTGTCTCCACATTTAGCATGAATGTGACAGAAAATACAGGAGTTGGATATGTAGTTCACACTTTTGTGGTGGCCGAAACGTCGGGGAAACAAATTGATTACAAAATTGTAGCTGGCAATGAACTTGGTGAGTGGCACTTTGTTTTACGTACTTTAAATGGAGAAGGAAAAACACAATGGTAAGCTGCCTCTCTTGCTTGTTGCCAAGGTTTGTGGCTTTTTGAATAAAGAATCAGGATCATCAGGAATCAAATGATATGCTGGGTTTATTAACATTATTCACTAGATTATTATTTTATCAACCTTTCAAGTGTTCTGAAAAAAGCAAAGAAATAAACCACCAATAAGGTCCCTTGGAATTGTTAGCTCTTCTCAGGCCAGGACCAATGTCAGACTACTGATGGATACCCCTAGGCATTCTGTTGGGGTTCATCATAGAATAGAATAATAAACCCTCTCCTGTGTGATTTTGGTAACAGCTCTGGAGGGCTAAGGTGGAGGGGAATACTTGTTAGAGAAAAAAATTAACTTTTAGTGATCTAGTGCCCTTAAGCACTCTGGAAAAGATGCCCAGCAAGAACTTAGAGAGCAGTGATGAGGAAATTCATGATAAATCTGGCTAATGTATTTTATTGTGTTCTTTCAGGACATTTTAATTTGGATGGGAAAAGCGGGCAGCTAAAAACGACAGTCAATTTAGACTACAAGGAGACTCCTAAATATTCCATTGTTGTTAAGGCGACTGAAAGGTCTTGTCCCACCTCAGAAGTCCAGAAGTCAGGTACGTTTTTTCCACTCTTTTCCTTCCACTTACTTTTCTGGGAGAGCAAACTCAGAAATGTACAACTGGTGAGCACTATTCAGCTGATGCAAGGCTCAAAACCACTCGATGACAAGGTATCAAAAATCAATACATTTCTTCAAGCCTTGAAGGACATCCTGAAGTGAGAGGAAGAAGCAACAAAGGTGACCGAGTAAGAGCGGTTAGAGAGGGAGAGGTAGGAGGAAAACCAGGATAAATGTCGCCTAGGATGGGGAATCAGAGAACCTGGGCTTGAGTCCCAGCTCTGCTCTGGCCTTGGACAAGTCACTTTACCTCTCTGCACCTCAGTTTCCATCTTAAAGGTGGATAAAATAGATTGTGAGGCATTTGCAGGACAGGGACTATGTCTGAATCCATAACCTTTTATCTTAGGTAGATATATCATATATAAGATTATGGATTCAGACATAGTCCCCGTCCCGCAAATGCAGGGAAGCAGCGTGGTCTTGTGGGAAGATCACGAGCCAGGGTGTCAGAGGATGTGGGTTCTAATTCCGACTCTGCCCCATGTCTGCTGTATGACCTTGGGCAAGTCACTTCATTCATTCAATCGTATTTATTGAGTCTTATAGACTGTGAGCCCACTGTTGGGTAGGGGCCGTCTCTATGTGTTGCCCACTTGTACTTCCCAAGCGCTTACTACAGTGCTCTGCATACAGTAAGCGCTCAATAAATACGATTGATTGAGTGAGTGAGTGCTTACTGTGTTCAGAGCACTGTACTAAGCGCTTGTACTTCTCTGTGCCTGAGTTACCTCATCTGTAAAATGGGGATTAATTCATTCAATCAGCCGTATTTATTGAGCGTTTATTGTGTACAGAGCACAATACTAAGCGCTTAGGAGAGTACACTATAACAATAAACAGACACATTCCCTGCCCACAACGAGTTTACAGTCTAGAGGAGATTAAGACTGGGAGCCCACTGCGGGACATGGACTATGTCCAACCTAATTACCTTGAATATAACCCAGAGCTTAGAGAAGTGCTTGCCTCATGGTAAGCCCTTAACAAATACCACAATTATTATTATTATTAGTGGTGATACTGATGCTTATGGGTTTTTACTGTGCCCTATAGGCTTGAGGAATGCCTCTCCCCATTCATGTCGTTGCTTCTGTTCTCAACCGTATTTTATTTTCCTCCCATTTGTCTCATTTCACTCTGTCTTTAATCTACATTTAGTATGTTTTGGAATGCCTGCCCTCCAAATCTGCTTTCTTCTGGTATTTTTAAGGTTTTTTTCCATCTATTAGTTGGAAACATTTAAGCAGTGAACCAATGTTAGCAAAAGCACATACCCAACAGTACAATGCAGCTTTACGAGAATGACTGTGAATAGAATCGTTTCGTTGTTCTCATGTTTCATAAAGGTCTCTTTGATAAAAATGTGGCACGGCTAAAAGTTTGGGTTAAAGATGTAAATGAAGCCCCATCATTTTTGAACAGATACTACTCCGCTAGAGTCCCAAGCTCCGTTCTCTGCAGATTCCCAGTAATTCAATGCAGTAGATTTCTGTTCTTTGTGTACGATGATTATTCAGGAGCTGATTATCCAGGCTGCAGGTTTGGCTGAGGTCTACAAAGGGTGCGTGAGGTTTGGGGGAAGGGGAAGAGAGGGGAATGAGTAGCTGTATGGGAGCAGGGATTCTGCTGCTTCCACAGTGTCCCCCAGAACCCTGCATCACTGACACTGAAGCAGCAATCACTAATCAGCTGTATTTATTGAGTGCTTACTGTGTGCAGAGCACTGTACTAAGGGCTTGGAGACTAAAGTATAACAGAGTTGGTAGGCACGTTCCCTACAGCAAGCTTACGGTCTAGAGGGAGGTACAGACATGGATATAAGTAAATAAATTACAGATATATACAGAAGTGCTGTGAGGCTGAGGGAGGGGGGAATAAAGGGTGCAAATCCAAATGCAAAGGCAACACAGGAGAGAGTGGGAAAAGAAGAAATGGCAGCACAGCTCCGTTCTCCCAGCACCACCTCATTTTCAGAGCCCAGCAGCCCAAGAAGGCTTCCTCCAAACACTGGCCTAGTGAACCGGGAGAATGGGGAGATCAGAGCGGAGGGATGCGCCCACTCTCTGCCTCTTCTGGGGGTGTGAAAACCAGTGCTTAGAACAGTGCTTGGCACATAGTAAGTGCTTAACAAATACCATCATTATTAGTAGTAGTAGTAACCACCGGTGGTGGGAAGAGGGAATATTGCAAATGAAGCATCTTTGGGAATTCATTTTAAGCCACTGCCGTCAATCTGCCCAGACTTTCATATCACCAAGGCATAATTCAAACCCATTTCCCCAAGAAGGTGAGCCAGCCGCCACTGGCAGGAAAGCATACTCAAAGATAATGATCTTCCCCGAGACTTGATTTTGTTTCCCAGGCCACAGATCCAGATTTAAGGGTCAACGGATCACTGTGCTACAAACTGGATGATCTCACTACCACGTTTGACATAGATGAAAATTCAGGGCAGATTTTTGTGGTATCAGCGGGAAGTAAGAAGGGAACGCTTTCCCTGACAGCTGAGGCGACAGACCAGCAAGGTCGAGGACTCACAGCATGAACCACTGTGGGTGTAAGGAGGAGATTTTGACCATTTTTTGGTATTTCCAGGCAGACAATATTACTCTGTGCATTATTCTGTCCAACATATGAACCATTTCCAACCTTAGTTTTCCTTTGTTATTTTCTGTGGGGTGGAAATGGTGGAATACATTTTAGACAAGCTTCAGTTTGTGAGTTGGTCAGGTTATGATGAAAAACTTGTATTGTTGAGAATTCCAGAAATAGGAGGGACACACGGAATGAATGTTTATTCTGAAAGTACAATGCAGACTGCCCATGTTCAAATTTCAGTTAAAATGTTATGTAGCAACTTGATTAAGGTGCACAAAGAGAATCCTGATTTCCTTTTGAGTGTAGGGCATCTGAGTAACCTGTTTTTTGGTCCACTATGAAAATAATAATTTTATTTTTCCTCCAAAATGTATTTTGTATGAATCAATCAGTGGTATTAAATCCTTTCTATGTGTAGAGCATTGTACTATGTGCTTGGGGAAAGTACAAGACAGTGGAATTGATAGGCACGCTCCGTGCCGACAAGGAGTTTACAGTCCAGAGGGGGAGACAAGACATTAAAATAAACTACAGCTAGGGGAAATGCAAGTCACTTAGCTTCGCTGTGCCTCAGTTGTCTCATCTGTAAAATGGGGGTAAGAGAGTGAGCCCCATGTAGAACAGGGACTGTATCCAACCTAACTCGTACCTACCATAGTGCTTAGAACAGTGCTCCGCACATAGTAAGCGCTTAACAAATACCATAGTTATTATTAATATTATCATTTTCTGTAATGACTTAGTGTATGTACATTGATCTGGCCTACTAGTTTTTCTCTGTCTTGTGTCAGGGTTCTAGAGGAAAACCTCACGTGGACCTTGTACATCATTGACTTGTACTCAGTTGCCAGAGAAAGAAGAACCAGGAGTGGTGATGGGATGACATGTATGAAGATCATTGCGGTCGAGCAGAAATCCCAAGTAGTGCCATCGGGGGAAGTGGAAAGGTGAGCGTATGATCAGCCGTTGGGCTCCCAGCATCTCCGAGAGCACATGGGGTCCCATGGCAGCTCAGATCTCGAGGCATCCAAACAAAGAGACCTTTTTGTGTGCAACTGTAAACTGTAAACTCTTTCATTCATTTTCACTGACACAACCCGGATGTATCAACTGGGGCTCTGCCTGCAGTGCGTGGGTGTATTTGTGGAAGGGTATTTTGGAGTAGAAAAATGTTGTGCCCTGGTCTAAGTCTCACGGGATAACGAAACATTAACGCCTATCCTAATGTTTGCAAGGATTTCACTGGCTTTTTCTCCCTTCTGCCCTCATCTGCTTCCCTGCCAGTGCCCCAGATTCTAAGACTAATGACAGGGGAAAGAGAAGGACTGCAGAGCTGCCAGGATCCTATGATGGTTGTTCTTATTGGGCAGATTCCCAGCCCATCAGGAGACTCCTGAGTGAATATAATCTCTTAGGACTGTGTCCTGCTTGAGGACCACAACCTCAAGATTGTCCTCCTATCTATGTAGACGAAAAGTCATATTAATTTTCTGAGCCATATTTTGTTAATCCCACTGAGGCCTAGACCACCTCCATCACACTTTTGCAACCTACCATTTGGTTTGCCCTATTTGCAGATATGGCATAGTGGTGGTTCCAGCAAGGAACAATAATGAGTTAAAACATATTGACAATCTAAATTCTTGTTATCCTGTCACCCCGTTACTTTAGTCTTGACCTAGACTTTCATTTAGGGCTTGGGAGCTGGCCTAGGGTGGGGTTTGAGGGGGTCACAACTTTGAATAACTATGTCTTTTGGCGGGGGCTTCAGGAGAAAGACTGCAGGAGTGAACAGCCATTGGCGGTGAAGAGCCTCTTGCCAACTCTGAAGTCCTGCAGGGATTTTAGATCAATAAAAGCTTAGGGTGATGGGGACGATTACCCCAGCAGCTTTGTGAGCAAGATTCCAAGCCGTGCACATCCCAGGTCTCTGACAAGGCATGCAAAGTTCCAATCAGGGTTGAAAAGACCGCAAAGCATGGCTTTCTGGCCTATTAGTTCTTTGAAGCCTTTTATATATGGTCTTGTTTTTCTGTCTCCAGAAAACTCGAAGAACAAGAGAAACAAATTCAAACTCAGCTAGAAAAAATATTTGGGCCGTCTGTGACTTTTTCAGTGGAAAAACCCCCTGCAGACTCTGCTTCCTCTGAATTCATAGCAACTATTGTTCTCAGTGTCCTTCTGGGCTGCATCCTCTTCGTTTTTGTTGCACTTGTGGCTGTTACAGTCAAAGGTATAGCTCTCTATGTATTAATCCTCAATCAATCAATGCTATTTATTGAGCACTTATTAAGTACAGAACATTGTACTAAGCACTTGGGGGAGTACGATACAATCAGTGGTATTTATTGAGTGCCTTACTATGTGCCAAGCACTGTGCTAGACACTTGAGAGGGTACGGTACAGTAGAGGTGATAGACACGTTCCCTGCCCACAAGGAGCACAAAGTCTAAAGGAGGACTGGGTAATTGGGAGAGTATACGGGCACATATGGAAATCTTGTGCAGGTGGAGTGAATAACAAGTGCTTAAGGGATACAAATCCAAGTGAGTAGGTGATACAGAAGGGAGAGCAAATAGAAATGATGGCAGATCTAGGTTTCAGGTGGTAGTCAAGCAATATTAAGCACTACTGTGTGCAGAGAATTATACTATGTGTTTGAAAGAGCACAGTAAAATCGGTAGACAAGGAGTTAACAATCTAGTGGTGCTAATTTTCCTTGAAGATGAGTTAAATCATTTCTTTCCATACATGTATTGTAACATGGTATAGTGGCTAGAGCTTGGCCCCGGGAGTCAGAACGTTGTTGGTTTTTAATCCCAACTCTGCCAGCTCATATGCTATGTGACCTTGGGCAAGTCACGTCACTTCTGTGTGCCTCAGTTCCTCATCTGTAAAATGGGGGCAGACACTGTGAGTCCCATGTGGGAAGGGACTGTGTCCACCCCGACTTATTTAAAAAACTGCACAAAGCCTCGAAGGAAAATATAGTGAAGAATAAACAGGGTTTGATTCCGGAACCTCAGGGACCTCACAGCTGGGAGGTTGGAGGTCTTAGTTCATAAAAACAAAACCACACCAGTGAAGAAGACAAAGAGTAGCAGGGACAGCATGGCTGAAGGAGCCATTTACAGGCTTCTTATCTCCCAGGCTGACCTGTGGTCAACAGCCACAAACAAAGTCATCCCAACAATCAGTCAATCGTATTTATTGAGTGCTTATTGTGTGCCGAACACTGTGCTAAGTGCTTGGGAGAGGACAGTATAACAGAGTTAGTAGACAGGTCCCCCGCCCACAACAAGCTTACGTTCTAAAAGTCATGTTGGCTGAATCCTGCTCCAGATTAACTCCTTCCTGGTCCTGCTCACAAAGGCCAGGCTAGGAGAAAAGACCCCAGGATAACCAAGTGGGAGAGAAGTCCGGGTTCCTGGTGGTTTCTGCAGGTGGCCTGGTGGGCGGAGAGCTCTGAGGACGAATGCTGCCACAGCTCAAAAACTGCTGATGTACTACAATGCCAGGTCCTAAAATTAGGATCCCTCTGGATTTTTGTGCATTTCTCATTTTCAGAAACAAAGAAAAAGCTTTACTTGAAGATTCAGGGGAAATTACCCAAATTCCTTATGTAGTGGATGATGATAAATGCTTAAGTCCACATGATTCAAGGAAACATGAAGACAAGTGTAAAGCTTGTTATGTTAGAGGCCATGTAGTTTTTAGTCTATGACAATGATCAACGCTGTAAAGTCTTGAGCAATGCTAGTTTTCAAAGATAGAAAACTCTTTTCAGTAATTTCCAATTGGAGGCTTTGGATGGACAAAATTCGGAGGAAACCAAGGAATAAGAAGGGTGGCAGTCTCTGGCTGATCTTCTCTTGGGTAGCCTTAATGAAGAGGATGAAAGTGTAGCTCTGAAGAAATTTAAAAAATCCAAGCTGGCTACAGAACCCCCGGTAGAAAAGGTAACGTCTTTTTCCACTTGAGACAGGGACCCGAAAACTAATGGTTCACTGGAGATAATCTGTTCTCGACAGGAAAGAGAATTTGGAAAAACTCTGATTTCTGGGATGGCTCCAAAGCTACAGATATTTAAATTGGGCATAGGCATGTTTTAACCAAGGGTGTTTTTCTTTCGATTTAATTTGTTACATAGGACAGGGCACTCTCTGCAGGTGAAAAAAAAAGTTTAAATATTTATTTAAAAGCAATTATGCTGTTTGAGTAATTACTTGAAAATCAGCATGTTATATTTATGTATATATGTCCATTATGTTACTTATATAATATATATTTATACTATTTCTCTCAACCCATGATACTTCACAAAGTCTATGCCTCTCTTGCAGACATTCCCCACGCTCAAAAAGGATGAAGACCAAGATGCTCCCCACACACATTCTACCGTAATTTCTCACCCAAAGAAAGAACGGAAAGAAGTGAGGTTTTCTGAAATTGTAGCTGTTTTGGATCCAGATGAAAGCAGTGTTTCTAATCTTGAAACAAATTACACTGAAGATGCTGCTAGTGAAAAATCTCAAAAATCTCACCATTTTATAAAAAGACTTGCTATAAGATTCATGGTAAAATTCAGAAAAATAAACAAAGGAATTGATCTTTTTAGTCCTTTGTAATGTCAAAGTCAAATAACTTTTCTAAAATTAAACCTGAGTTCCTGGAATTTTAAAAATATACCTAAGCATGGTTCCCCCATTAATGAAATTATTTTAAACTGGGAATTAAGTTCTTTGAATCTGTGCAACTGCTTTGAATCTGTGCAACTGCGGATTAAATATCTGTGCTTATGGTGATCATTTTTAAAATTACACCTGTATTCAGGATTTTGTTTAGTCTGGACCTTCAGAGGGCCAGACCAAATAAAATGTTGTCGTGGATAATTCCGTTATATCAGTTATGTTATTCACCATGTCATTCAGCCTGGTAAGCCTTGCCCAACACACACTCTCTTTGAGGCTTCTCTACACAGCAAACTGTCTGTCCTCTGCGGAGAGATGCCTTGAGCCTCATTGATGAATTTACATCCTGTCATTTGCTCTTATTTTAAGAAAGACTACAGTGGGTTTTGATATGTTGCTTGTTGCAGTTTTGCAGAATTCCTTTTTAAATTGCCTTTTTTCCCCTAAAAAATTCCACTGGTTTATGGAAACCGGATTCCCCCAGTGCCCCATCCCAAATTCTCGCCCACCCTGATAATGACAGGTTGCCTGTCCTGAAGAGGCCCCATAACACTGGCTCTTCTGCGGCCTGCCTTGGCAAACGGGTCTCAAGATAAAAAGGAAGAAAGGACAGCAAAGGGGGCCAGGGCACAAGCAGATGGGGATCTCACACGCCTTCAGACGGGTCCTAGAAACAGTTTCGCTGGCCGATGGCAGCGGAGGGCTAAGCTGGTTGCCCTCTGCCGCCAGGAAGCCCAGAGCCAACTCCTCTTCCTCCTTCCGATGAGAATTCATGACTGTATTTTCGAAGTAAGCAGAAAAACTGCAGTAAGTTCCTCTGGTTTCTTTTCCAACCCTGGACTGACAGCTTATGGGCAGGGAACATTCATCCCTTTATTCAATTGTATTTATTGAGCGCTTACTGTGTGCAGAGCACTGTATAAGTGCTCGGAAAGTACAATTCAGCAATAGAGACAATCCCTGCCCACAACGGGCTCACAGTCTTGGTGGGGTGGAAGGGGTGTTACATGTCTACTGATTCTGTTATTCTGTACTCTCCCAAAAACTTGGTACAGTAATAATGGTATTTGCAGCGTTTCTCAAGGGAAAGAACATAGGCTGGGGAGCCAGAGGTCATGGGTTCTAATCCCGGCTCCACCACTCGTCAGCTGTGTGGCCCTGGGCAAGTCACTTAACTTCTCTGGGCCTCAGTTCCCTCATCTGTAAAATAGGGATGAATACTGTGAGCCCCAGGTGGGACAACCTGATTGCCTTGTACCTACCCCAGTGCTTAGAACAGTGCTTGGCACATAGTAAGCGCTTAACGAATACCAACATTATTATTATTAAGTGCCCACTATGTGTCAGACACTGTTCAAAGCACTCGGATAGACAGAAGATAATCAGGTTGGATGCTGTCCCTGTCCCACATAGGGCTCACAGTCTTCATCCCCCTTTTCCAGATGAGGGAACTGAGGCCCAGAGAAGTGAAGGGATTTGCCCAACATCACATGGCGGACAGTAAGTGCTCAAATAAAGAAAGCAGTGTGGCTTTGTGGAAAGAGCCTGGCCTTGGGAGTCAGAGGTCATGGGTTCCAATCCCGGCTCCGCCTCTCGTCAGCTGGGTGACCTTGGGCAAGTCACTTCACTTCTCTGGGCCTCAGTTCCCTCATCTGTCAAATGGGGGTGAAGACTGTGAGCCCCACGGGGGACAACTTCTCCTCCAGGAGGCCTTCCCAGACTGAGCTCCCTCCTTCCCCTCTCCATCCTCCCCACCTTATCTCCTTCCCCTCCCCACATCACCTATATATACATATGTTTGTATGTATCTATTACTCTATTTTATTTGTACATACTTATTCTATTTATTTTATTTTGTTAACATGTTTTGTTTTGTTCTCTGTCTCCCCCTTCTAGACTGTGAGCCCACTGTTGGGTAGGGACCGTCTCTAAATGTTGCCAACTTGTACTTCAGCGCTTAGAACAGTGCTTGGCACATAGTAAGCGCTTAACAAACGACATTATTATTATTATTATAAAGGCCACCGACCGATCGATTAGCCCCGTCACCCCATTCTAGATTGGGAGCCCGTTGTTGGGTAGGGACCGCCTCTGTTTCCGACTGTCCTTCCCAAGCGCTTAGTCCGGTGCTCTACACACAGTAAGCGCTCAATAAATACGATTGAATGAATGAATGAATGAATGAATTCGCCTCTCCTTTGGGTCAGAGGTGGCTACTGTTTAGACCCAGTGGGCCGTTGTTCATTAAGGGCGCGGTTTTCAAGTTGGGGGCGCGAGGGCGCGCGCGAGGGCGCCCTGAGGAGCGGCGGGCACGAGCGGCGGGCACGAGCGCGCCCTGAGGAGCGGCGGGCACGAGCGGCGGGCACGAGCGCGCCCTGAGGAGCGGCGGGCACGAGCGCGGGAGCGAGGGCGCCCTGAAGAGCGGCGGGCGCGCGGATCCCAGCTCCTCTACGTGTCTGCTGTGTGACCTTGGGCAAGCCACTTCACTGCGCCTCAGTTACCTCGTCTGTAAAATGGGGATGAAGACTGTGAGCCCCACGTGGGACAACCTGATCACCTTGCATCCCCCCCCCCCCACCCCAAGCGCTTAACAAATGTCATCATTGTTATTATTATGGGCGCGAGGGCGCCCTGAGGAGCGGCGGGCGCGCGGGTGGGCGCGAGGTTGCCCTGGGGAGCGGCGGGTACGAGGGCGGGAGCGAAGGCGCCCTGAGGAGCGGCGGGCGCGCGGATCCCAGCTCCTCTACGTGTCTGCTGTGTGACCTTGGGCAAGCCACTTCACTGCGCCTCAGTCACCTCATCTGTAAAATGGGGATGAAGACTGTGAGCCCCACGTGGGACAACCTGATCGCCTTGCATCCCCCCCCGCCCCCCCAAGCGCTTAACAAATGCCATCATTGTTATTATTATGGGCGCGAGGGCGCCCTGAGGAGCGGCGGGCGCGCGGGTGGGCGCGAGGGCGCCCTGGGGAGCAGCGGGCACGAGCGGCGGGCGCGCGGATCCCAGCTCCTCTACATGTCTGCTGTGTGACCTTGGGCAAGTCACTTCACTGCGCCTCAGTCACCTCATCTGTAAAATGGGGATGAAGACTGTGAGCCCCACGTGGGACAACCTGATCGCCTTGCATCCCCCCCCGCCCCCCCAAGCGCTTAACAAATGCCATCCTTATTATTATGGGCGCGAGGGCGCCCTGAGGAGCGCCGGGCGCGCGGGTGGGCGCGAGGGCGTCCTGGGGAGCGGCGGGTATGAGGGCGGGAGCGAAGGCATCCTGAGGAGCGGCGGGCGGGCGCGCGGGTGGGCGCGAGGGCGCCCTGGGGAGCGGCGGGCACGAGCGGCGGGCGCGAGGACGCTCTGAGGAGCGGCGGGCGCGAGGGCGGGCGCGAGGACGCCCTGAGGAGCGGCGGGCACGCGGGTGGGCGCGAGGGCGTCCTGAGGAGCGGCGGGCGCGAGGGCGCGCGCCCTGAGAAGCGGCGGGAGCCAGGGCGGGGGCGAGGGTGAGGGCGCCCTGAGGAGCGGCGGGAGCCAGGGCGCGCGCGAGGGCAATCAGAGGAGCGGCGGGAGCGAGGGCGCGCGCGAGGGCCATCTGAGGAGCGGCGAGGGCGCGCGCGAGGGCGAGGGCGCCCTGAGGAGCGGCGGGAGCGAGGGCGAGGGCGCCCTGAGGAGCGGCGGGAGCCAGGGCGCGCGCGAGGCCGAGGGCAATCTGAGAAGCGACGAGGACGCGCGCGAGGGCGAGGGCGAGGGCAATCGGAGGGCGCGCGCGAGGGCGAGAGCGCCCTGAGTGGGAGAGAAAGGGGGCTCGTGCACTGGGACGAGCCCCGCCCCGCGCTGCGCCCGCACTGCGCCTGCGCAGCCCCGCCCCGCCCCGCCCCAGCCCTGCCCTGCCCTGCCCTGCCGGCACCGGGGCCGCGGGCGGACGGAGAGCGGGGCCGCTGTGGGCCCGTGTTCTCCGCGTCGGGCGGTCGCAGCCCGGGAGGCCCCGGGGAGGAGGAGGGGGAGGAGCGGGGACCGGGAGGAGGACAGTGAGCGGGGACCGTCCCCGTCCCCGTCCCCGGCGGCGGCGGCCATGGCCAGGTGGGGCCAGGGAGACCCTCGCTGGATTGTGGAGGACAGGGCCGACGGCACCAACGTGAACAACTGGCACTGGTGAGCGGGGGGGGGGGGGGGGGGGGGGGGGGGGGGGGGGGGCCCGGGGGACGGGAGGGGGAGCCGCAGCCGCAGGAGGAGGAGGGGGGACACCTCCCCACCTCCTCCAGGAGGCCTTCCCGGACTGAGCCCCTTCCTTCCTCTCCCCCTCGTCCCCCTCTCCATCCCCCCCATCTTACCTCCTTCCCTTCCCCACAGCACCTTTGTACATATTTATTACTCTATTATTTATTTATTTTACTTGTACCTATCTGTTCTATTTATTTTATTTTGTTAGTGTGTTTGGTTTTGTTCTCTGCCTCCCCCTTTTTAGACTGTGAGCCCACTGTTGGGTAGGGACTGCCTCTATATATTGCCGATTTGTACTTCCCAAGCGCTTAGTACAGTGCTCTGCACATAGTAAGCGCTCAATAAATACGATTGATGATGATGATGGTGACACACACGCACACACCCCCCCCACAGGAATAATGATGATGATGATCATAGCTTTTACTGAGCTCTTATTGTGTGCCAAACACTGTTCTAAGCGCCGGGGAGGTTACAAGGCGATCGGGTTGTCCCACGGGGGGCTCACAGTCTTCATCCCCTTTTTACAGAGGAGGGGACTGAGGCCCGGAGAATAAAATAAATGAGGGTGTTAAGCGCTTACTATGTGCCAAGCACCGTTCTAAGCGCTGGGAAGGTTACAAGGCGATCGGGTTGTCCCACGGGGGGGCCCACAGTCTTCACCCCCATTTGACAGAGGAGGGGACTGAGGCCCGGAGAATAAAATAAATGAGGGTGTTTAAGCGCTTACTATGTGCCAAGCCCCATTCTAAGCGCTGGGAGGGTTACAAGGCGATCGGGTTGTCCCACGGGGGGCTCACAGTCTTCATCCCCATTTGACAGAGGAGGGGACTGAGGCCCGGAGAATAAAATAAATGAGGGTGTTTGGTAAGCGCTTACTGTGTGCCAAGCACTGTTCTAAGCGGTGGGGAGGTTACCAGGCGATCGGGTTGTCCCACGGGGGGGGGGCCCACAGTCTTCACCCGCATTTGACAGAGGAGGGGACTGAGGCCCGGAGAATAAAATAAATGAGGGTGTTTGTTAAGCGCTTACTATGTGCAAATCAATCAATCGTATTTATTGAGCGCTTACTGTGCGCAGAGCACTATACTAAGCGCTTGGGAAGTACAGGTTGGCAACATATAGAGACAGTCCCTACCCAACAGCGGGCTCACAGTCTAGAAGGTGGGCCCACAGCAAAGCACTGTTCTAAGCGCTGGGGAGGTTACAAGGCGATCGGGTTGTCCCACGGGGAGCTCACAGTCTTCAGCCCCATTTTGCAGAGGAGGGGACCGAGGCCCGGAGAATAAAATAAATCAGGGTATTAAGCGCTTACTGTGTGCCAAGCACTTTTCTAAGCGCTGGGGAGGTTACAAGGCGATTAGGTTGTCCCATGGGGGGCTCACAGTCTTCACCCCCATTTTACAGAGGAGGGGACTGAAGCCCGGAGAATAAAATAAATGAGGGTGTTTGTTAAGCGCTTACTGTGTGCAAAGCCCCGTTCTAAGCGCTGGGGAGGTTACCAGGCGATCGGGTTGTCCCCCGGGGGGGCTCATAGTCTTAATCTCCATTTTACAGAGGAGGGAACTGAGGCACAGAGAAGTGAAGTGACTTGCCCAAAGTCACCCAGCTGACAAGTGGCGGAGCCGGAATTTGAACCCGTGACCTCTGACTCCAAAGCCCGGGCTCTTTTCCACTGAGCCACGCTGCACAACACACCACACACACCCCGCCCCACACATCATCTCTCCCCCACTATCATCTCTACACCGATGACACCCAAATCTACATCTCTGCCCCTGCTCTCTCTCTCTCCCCCTCCCTCCAGGCACCCCCCACACACAACACACACACACCATTCATTCATTCATTCAATCGTATTTATTGGGCGCGTCCTGTGTGCAGAGCACTGGGCTGAGCGCTTAGGAAGGACAAGTCGGCAACATAGGGACGGTCCCTACCTGACAACGGGCGCACAGTGTAGAAGAGGGAGACAGACAAAACATGGAGACGGGTCAAAACCGTCTGAACAAATAGAATTACAACTATAGGCATTCGTTCAATCGTATTTATTGAGCGCTTCCTGTATGCAGAGCAGTAGACTAAGCGCTTGGGAAGTATGAGTGGGCAACACAGAGAGACGGTCCCTACCTGACAACTGGCTCACAGTCTAGAAGGGGGAGGCAGACAACAAAACAAAACGTGGAGACGGGTCAAAATCGTCAGAACAAATAGAATTATAACTATATGCACATCGTGAATAAAATAAATAGAATAGTAAATATGTACAAGTAAAAGAAATAGAGTGATAAATCTGTACAAATATATACAAGTGTTGTGGGGAGGGGAATGAGGTAGGGCAGAGGTGGGGAGGAGGAGAGGAAAAAGGGGCTCAATCTGGACGGACACACATACACACACACCACACACACCCCCGCCCACCTGTGGTTGCACTCCCCTCCCCCGGTAATAATTCTGCTGTTTCATTCAGTCGTCTTTATTGAGCGCTTACTGTGTGCAGAGCACTGGACTGAGCGCTTGGGAAGGACATGGGAAGCAGCGGGGCTCAGTGGCAAGAGCCAGGGCTTGGGAATCCGAGGTCGTGGGTTCTAATTCCGCCGCTCGTCAGCTGAGCTCACAGTCCCCACCCCCACTTTCCAGATGAGGGAACTGAGGCACGGAGAAGTGACTTGCCCAGGGTCACCCGACAAGTGGGATTGGAACCCAGGACCTTCTGATTCCCGGGCCTCTGCTCTACCCCCTACGCCATACGGCTTCTACGTCATCATCATCAATCGTATTTATTGAGCGCTTACTATGTGCAGAGCACTGTACTAAGCGCTTGGGAAGTACAAATTGGCAACACATAGAAACAGTCCCTACCCAACAGTGGGCTCGAAAGCCCTCCCCCAGCCCCCAACTGCCCCGCCAGGGCTCCTGTCCACCAATTCTACTGTTCTGTCCTCTCCCGAGTGCTTAGCACAGTCCTCTGCTCCCTCTCAGTAGACCCCAGTCCTCGTTCGCTCATTCAGCCCCATCTGTGGAGCGCTTACCGTGTGCAAGCACTGTACTGAGCGCTTGGGAGAGTACAGTAGGACGATAGACACATCCCCCACCCACCAGCAGCTTCGTTCTAGCCGTTGACCCAACTTTTCTTCCTCTTCCCCAGTTTTCCTCCAAATCCGGTGCAGGTTGGGAGCTGGGCTGCTGGGAATTGCCGGGGGGCTGGGGTGGGGATAATGGCTTTGGGGCATGGACAGCTAGTGCCAACCTTTGGGCCCTGATTATCAGTGGGACTGTCAGCCTTTTCCACCCTCCACTGTCCCAGCCTCGCTGCCACTACCAGAGATTACTGGGTAATCCCCAGGTCTAGCCAGGTTGGTGGGGAAGGGAGCCAAGGTAAAGGGGCTGTAAGCTCGTTGTGGGCAGGGAATGTGGCTGTTTGTTGTTACAGCGTACTCCTCCAAGCGCCTAGTACAGGGCTCTACACACAGTGAGCGCTCGATCAATGCGATTGAACGAATGAATGAATGGGCAGCATCTGCCAAGGGAATAGACCACGGGAAATACAGATTCATTCATTCACCCAATTGTATTTATTGAATGCTTACTGTGTGCAGAGCACTGTATCAATCAATCAATCGTATTTATTGAGCGCTTACTGTGTGCAGAGCACTGTACTAAGCGCTTGGGATGTACAGATTGGCAACATATGGAGACAGTCCCTACCCAACAGTGGGCTCACAGTCTAAGGGGGAGACAAAACCAAACGTACTAACGAAATAAAATAAATAGAATAGATATGTACAAGTAAAATAAATAGAGTTATAAATATGTACAAACATATATACATATATACAGGTGCTGTGGGGAAGGGAAGGAGGTAAGATGGGATGGAGAGGGGGATGAGGGGGAGAGGAAGGAAGGGGCTCAGTCTGGGAAGGCCTCCTGGAGGAGGCCTGTACAGTCATGCGGCCGAATGCCCTGCCCGCAGTGGGTTTTGCGATCTCTGAACCGGACTAGTGTGAAATTTGTTGGCTAAAATCCACCCGTGTCGAGGGGCAGGTTCTAATAGGCCCATTTAAGAATTCTTGCCTTCCCCATTTCTTTCCCGCCCAGGCTTGGCTCAGCCACAGTTCGGTGGTTGAGACTGGGTCGAGGGCTCACGTATCCCGGACGACGGCACCCCCCCTTGCCGCGAATATTTGTGCGCTCATTGGGTCGGGCGTGTAATCCCGTCCCTCTGCCTGACTTGACTGCCTTCTAACATGGGGGGCCAGATGGAAGGTGAGGGAATTGGGGTGTTCGGGGCCAAGGACGGAGTCAGTGAGGATTGTGGTGGTGCTGCCCGATTCTCCACTGTAGGTCGGGGGAGTGACTGGGAAGAGAGGGAATTGTGATTGTGAAGAGGGTGCTGGGGGAAGTGGAGGGCGGGTGATTGCAGTGGCGCGAGAACCCTGCCCACCTCCAACAGGACGGAGCGGGATGCGACCAGCTGGTCGAAAGGCAAACTGCGGGAGCTCCTGGTGGGCGTCGCGGTGGAGAACGAGGCCGGCTGCTGCCGGATCAGCGACCTGAAGCAGGTGGAGGGCGAGGCCTCCTGCAGCAGCCGAAAAGGGAAGCTGATCTTCTTCTACGAATGGCACATCCGGCTGAGCTGGACCGGTGAGGGGAGGGGTGCGGTGGTCCGGGGCGGGTGGGGCCAGGCCACCCCGCATCCCGCCGTCTGGACTGGGGGTGCCGGAGCCCTTCAAGGGGTGTGGGTGGGAGCTCCCGCCCATTCCTCGGGAAGAAGGACGGGGTCTACCGGAAGCCAGAGCCCCCAGAGACCTCCTGGACGTTTCTTCTCCCATCTCCGTGGACGACATGCTCGTCCGGCCCCGTTGCCACCGGGGGGTGGGGTCCTCTGAGTCCAGTATGTGTGTATTTCCCACTTCAGGCCTGTGTCTGGGGGGTCAATCAATCAATCGATCGTATTTATTAAGCGCTTACTGTGTGCAGAGCACTGTACTAAGCGCTTGGGAAGTACGAGTTGGCAACATATAGAGACGGTCCCTACCCAGCAGTGGGCTCACAGTCTAGAAGGGGAAGACAGAAAGCAAAACAAAACATATTAACAAAATAAAATAAATAGGATATGTACATGTAAAATTAATAAATAGAGAAATACATACTTAGAAACATATATACGGGTGCTGTGGGGAAGGGGAGGAGGTAAGGCAGGGGGATGGAGAGGGGGGCGAGGGGGAGAGGAAGGAGGGGGCTCAGTCTGGGAAGGCCTCCTGGAGGAGGTGAGTCCACCTCACCGTGCGTGTGCACACCCACCGTCTGCTCTACTTTGGTTAAAACGCCCTTCTTCCTTGTCTCAATCTTGGAAGTACTTTGACTGACGTAGAGACAGTGATTAGAGCCCCTTTCGTCTCAGCATAGCTAATGGCAGATCTCTCTACATAGACCACACCTGGAATTTGAGGAGTGTGAGCATGGGTAATCCAAGAAGAAGGTCTAGCTTTTCTGTTTTTCGCTACTGTTGTTTTTTCCACAGTTCATATTCTGAGTCAGTTTATCCCATTCAGATAGCGAACCCGGAGCGGAACAGGGACTCGCCTAAACCGCTTTTCCTGTAAATTACTCCAGCTCTAGTGTGGTGCTTCCCAAATAGCAAGAGATGAATAAATACCTCTACTGCTGTTGCAGAGATAATTAGTGGTAGCGTGAGGCCCCTTTTTGTTGACTAGGATTGGAAAAGATAATGCTTTGAAAAAAGTGTTCATAAAGGATACAATGACATATAATTTATTATTCGAAATTTTATAATTGATACATATATGCATTAATCATGTAATTATATTGCATCATCAGTTTTTACTATATTTACGTTGCCTGGTTTTTGGATCTAGGGAACCCATTAATCTATTTTACATCATCGTATAGTAATTATGGTACTTGTTAAGTCCTTAGGATATACTAAGCGCTGGGGTAGAGAAACAAGTTAATTAGGTTGGACAGAGTCCCTGTCCCACACGGGGCTCACAGCCTAAGTAGGAGGGAGGAGATTTAATTCCCATTTTACAGATGAGTTAACTGAGGCACAGAGAAGTTAAGCAACCTGCCCGTTGTCACAAAGCCGGATTAGAACCCAAGTCCTCCGACTCCCGGACCCCGCTGCGCCTCTGTCATATTTTATTTCTTATATTTCTTCTGTGAATCTAAGCTTTAAGTGCCCTTTCCATAGCCGCCTGATTTCCTGGACTCAAAGAGTGTGCTCCCCGGGGTGTAGGAAGACGGGTTTGGGGGAGCGGGAAGTGTCCGGCCGGAAGCCAGCCCGTCTGCCCCGCTGCCTGAGGAGTTTCAAATGAAAGAAATTCCATTTTGTTCCCATAGGTACGGTGAAGGGGTCCGGGGCCAAGCACCGAGGGTCCGTGGAGATCCCCAACCTGTCAGAAGAAAATGAAGTAGACGACACAGAGGTATGAGGCCGGGGTTTGAGCCGGACCTACCCTGGCCGCTGGCGTTAGGGTTTCCGTCTTGGCTGTTGTTAATTGACCGTGACTAGCGCGTGGCTGACATCCTGGGTGGGTTTTAGGGCACGGCTTCCTTCGCGGAACATTTTAGCCAAGTCGTTCTTTGTGCCCCTGGAGTAATGATGAGACGTTACTGGCTCGGAGGGCCATCTTCCAACCCCCGGGGCTGGCTAAGGTCTGCTCTGCATTCAACGTGCTTTTGGCTGCTCATCAGGGACCGTAGAGGGGTCTTATCAATCAATCAGTCAATCAATCGTATTTATTGAGCGCTTACTATGTGCAGAGCACTGTACTAAGCGCTTGGGAAGTACAAACTGGCAACATATAGAGACAGTCCCTACCCAACAGTGGGCTCACAGTCTAAAAGGGGGAGACAGAGAACAAAACCAAACATACTAACAAAATAAAATAAATAGAATAGATATGTACAAGTAAAATAAATAAATAAATAAATAGAGTAATAAATATGTACAAACATATATACATATATACAACATATATACATATATTCAGCCCTTTGGAGGGTAAGTTCTGGGGTTGGGACCCAGTGGTTTAGACAGCAAGGTCACAGGCTGGCAGCGGGCTGGCCCATCTTGTTCCCTCTCCCCTCCAGGTCATTTGGAACATTTTGCCAGCGCAGGGGGATATCTCCACCCTTTGAAGGTCTGGGTGGGAGCGGTGCGAAGGGAAGGGAAGGGGGGAGGGAAGGAAGGGGAAAGGGGAGTTGACCTTTCAGCTGGGATGCCTGCTCCTGCCCCTGTCTTCCCTTCCTCAGATCCCTCCAGGAGAGATCTTCGTGTGGTAAACAATTCTCTCTAAAACTGTTCCTGGGCTTAGAATCAATCAGTGATATGTACTGAACGCTCACTATTTTCAGAGCACTGTTCTGAGCGCTTGGGAGAGTACAATACAAGAAAACAAGCAGATGTGTTCACTGCCCATAATGAGCTAGGAAGCCAGAGCAGGTGGTTGTGGCTACCTTAATTTGGGGGTCATCTAAACCCTCTTCCCAGCCTTTCCCCAAGCCTAACGTGCCCTAGCTATATTTCTTCTCTCCATCAAATCCTGGGCTTGGCTAGAAGTGTGCTTTGTCTTTAGTATCCTCTATTGTCATTTTTGCCCATTTGTGGTACTGATTAAATCCCGACTTGGGGAATCTGGGTCAGCCATCGTCACCGGGGCCTCTGCAGAACTTTCACTGCATCTTTCTGGGCGTTTATGATTCTGGAACCTGTCTTGGATACCAGAGTTTTGGTAATATTGGTCCTGGTTTGCCGGTACGCCCATCATGCGGCCAGAACCTGCTTCCTTACCTGTCCCCGCCCAGCACAGGGGTGGGAGAGGGATGCGGTGAAGGGTTCTAGGTCCCGGATGTGAAGCAAGCCCAGTCGTGTGTTCCGTTTGAAGGTGAACGTGAGCAAGAAGAGAGGCGACGGAGACAAACTGCAGGATCTGATGCAAACCGAGGGCACCGCCAAAGTCAGGGAGGCCCTCGGCGACTACCTGAGGGCACTTAAAACTGGTGAGCGTGCGGAGTGGAGCGGGGGCTTCCGCGGTGGGACCGACTCACCGCCCTCAAGCCCACCTAAAGCGGATGCGATTGTATGTAGGTAGTGAGGTGGCCAGGAAATCCAGGATCTGCTGAAACCATCCCAGGAGCAGCAGCGGCAGCCCATTTCCCCGGTGTCCCCCAGCCGTCTGGAGGCTGAGACTCCAAGGGGATGAGGGAGGGAGACGGCAGGAGCAGGCACCGGGAACTGGAACCCGGTGATCCTTTTAACTGAGAGCTCCTTGGGGCCTGGGGCTGCATCTCGACTGCTTTACCGGGAAGTGCTGATGGGGAGGGTCCCAGATCCTCGGGATCACCAGGGAGTTCTTGACCAGGAGAGGTGGGACTGGCCGGAAGACCTGAGATCCTCCGGAGTAGTGGCTCAGCCTCTCTCAGACTTTAGAAGCATCTGGCTGGGTTAATCTTATTTATCTCGCGTGAGGAGTACTGCAAGTTTTTCTAAAATTAAAAAAGAAAAAAAAAAAAATCAGACCCTCACAAGTGCCAGGAACCCACGGGAGATGCAACTCACATTTAAGGCCTAAATAATCCACAATCAGTCAATAGTATTTGAGCACCTACCGTGTGCACATCACAGCCTTAAAAGTGTTTGGGGGGGGGCGGTGTATGCTAAAAGTAGAAGACTAGAATTTAAGGGGAACGCAACTTATTTATGAAAGGTGACAGTGGAAGAAAAGAACGGTGCTGTAAAGGTTGGTGGTAGGAACAGTAAATGAGCAAAAGTGGACGCAGCTGTCCCCAAAGAAGCCAGGGAGGTGGGGGGTGGCGCGAAGGGCGGGTGGTGACATCGTCGGGAGCTTGAGAGGTGGGACCACCGTCGGCAAATGCCTCCGGGCTTGGCTGTGCCCACTTCCGAGATTCCCGACCAGACTCCCGGCCCCCCTGCAGGGTCGGTCTGGGGGCGATTCCTCACAGGGGCTTGTTTTCAGAGTTTACAACAGGTATGATCCTACCCACGCGAGCCCTGGCTACTCAGGACCCGGCCGCAAAGCGGAAGCTGAGCGAGAGCCCGTGGCAGGTGGGTGGCCGCCCGGGGACGGAGGAGCGGGAGAAAGAAGTGTTTGGACCCTGTGGGGGGGCTCAGCCCTTTGGCGGGGGAGCCTGGGGAGCCGGCCCTGGGGCGGGACACGCGGAGAGGGGCCCCTGGGAGAACTGACGGCGCCCTGGGGCGTGTCGTTCTCGGGCCGCGGCCCGCTGTGCCAGGCCGCGGGGTCTGCGGTGACCGGAGCCGGGGTCGGGGTGAGGATCCCCACCGTCAAGATCTGCCTGCGGGAGCTGTTCGACACCCCCGTCGAGAACCTTTACAGCATCTTCACCACCAAGGACGTAAGTGGCCGCCGCGAGTCCGGGCCCTGGAGGCCGGGGCAGGTCTGTGGCGTGTTTCCCAGGGCGACTGGTGGGCAGGTTCATCCCTGGCTCTGACCCTTTTCTAGGTCTCACTTGTCTTGGTAAGTTCCTGGGAGCCAAATCAGGTCAGGTCTTCTCCCTTCAATGTCTTCGGCAAGCATCCCGCTCAGGGCCCAGCCCCATCGGGGTCAGAAGGGGCTCCCGAACTCCGGCCGCAGGAGACGCCCGGCGCCGAGTCGAATGTCCCCTTAGCGTGAGGGTGGGGGTCTTCCAGCACGGGGTGGACCCAGTCGCCCGTGCGGCTGGAATGACCGGAATTGCTGGGTCTCGTCTTTCCGCAGTTGGTGCAGAAGTTTTCCAAGTGCCCTGCCGTGGTGGAAGCAGAAAAGGGGGGCAAGCTCCAGATGTTTGGCGGGACCGTGGTGGGCGAGTACGTGGAACTGGTGAGTGCACCGCGGGAGCTGAGCCCCAACTCCGGCCCGGCCCCGACACGCTGGCAACAAGTTCGGCTGGCAGGAGAAACAAATCGGCCTCAAAAACCTGCAGCTTGGAACCAAAATTAAATCCAAACAAATGTTAAACTTCATCTTGGAACCCGTGTGCAAACATTGCCCAGATCCTGCTGGGCCACGAGGGGTGGGGTTGTTGAAGCCACATGGGGTGTCTGTCATTCCCGGTAGATTGGCACTGTGCTTTGACCCACGCCCTTAGTCAGGGAGGACACCGGCAGCTTCCCAGCTTGCCCCGGTAGGGCCGGGGCTCTTCACCCTCTGACGGGGCCCTGCTTCTGAATCGAGATCTCCCTGGAGCTGCGTGGCAAACCCCGAGGCCAGCTGGTGAGCGCCAGGACCGCTGCTGCCATCCAGCCTCAGCCATCCCAAGCTGGGTGGGGCCACAGCAGGTGCAACCCAGCCCAGTGCTATCAATGGGCAGGAAAGGCTGGCACCCTGCTGTGGCATCAGGACCCACTCAGAGGATGGAGGGTCTGAGGCTCCAGCCTGGCAAATCTGTCTTGTCCTGAGGCTGCTCTCAGAAAAAGCCGCAATTTTGCCTCTTGACCCTGCAGACGGCGGCAGAAATTCTGCCAGTCCACGTTCCAAATCACTGAGTGGTGATAGGTGAGCCAGACGGCCTGATGTTAAACCATTTCTCAGCAGGAGAGGAAGCGGTGGGGGGACGAACTGGGGCCGGCCTCGCACCGAGCGTTGAATGGAGATGGGATACGTTTTGGAATCTCTCTTTTCTGTTTCAGTTAACCAACAAGAGGATTGTTATGAAGTGGCGCTGTCGGAACTGGCCCGATGGTACGTTTCCTTCTCGGGCTTAATTGCTAGAGATGCAGGGCCAGACCCCGTTAAGGGGCCTGGGTTGAGGAGGAAGAAACTGATCCTCCCGTCCCCCCCCACCCTGTTCTCCCTTAAAGGGGGCAAGAGGGCGGGCGTGTGGGTTCATCTGGCTAACACCTAGCTCAGACTGGACCAGACCAAGGTGGCCAACCCTTTGTTTAGGTTGGACCTGTGGCTAATCAATCTGACTTCTGCTGCAGTCCGGGAAGGGGAGGCTGGCCCAGAATCTTATACGATACAGCGGCCGGCTCGCCCCCTCCACGTTCTGGAGCGAGGTGTGGCGTGGCTGCCGGGGCAGACCCGGTTCACGCCGTACACCTGCTTTGGTGGAGGTCCTGCTGGGGAAGAGTCATCACTGGTGGAAATCACCAGCAGCGGCAAGGGAGCCGTGGCCCAGGAGTTTCCCTTCACACACGGATGCCGTTCTTTTCCCAGAACACTACGCGACCGTTGCACTGACTTTCCTGGCGGTAGGTGGAAGAGCCGACTTAGAGTTGGACTGCCGAGGAGTGCCCGGCTGTAAAGAAGACAGCACCAGGCAGTGTTGGCAGAAGCAGCACTTCGAAGAAATCAGGAGTTTGCTGCGGCAGTCACCGGCTTTGGAGAGCTGAAGGGGCCAGACGGAGTTCTACGAGGGCGTTACTCTTTCTGTAAGTGGGGAAAAACCTAAACCTCTTCCTTTTTTTTTTAGAAAAAAATAATAGTAATTTATTTTGTGGGATTAAAAATCCACTTCTGCTACTGTACGTAATTTAAGTGCTCTTTACGGGGCTTCACTGTGAACAAAACGAAGGGACCCGGGAGTAACTTAGCGCAGTGCAGCGGGTCAGCGAGCCGTCTTGTAGGTTCCAACTCGGTTGGTGCCCGCCCGCCCTGGGAAATACCGCAGCGGGGCCGGGAGCGTATTTTTTCCCGGAGTGGTCCTGGCTGCTTATGACATCGATGTGGTAAAGCAAATGGTGAATTGAATTGTTACTGTCATGGGGGGAATGGAGCAAAGACAGGGAGGAGCACTCTGCTAGGGAGAACGTGACTGTGTGCTCTGCACACAGTAAGCGCTCAATAAATACGGTTGATGATGGTAGTGAGGGGAGTTGATGTCTGATCAGTGAACGTGTAGAAACAAAGTCAAGTGGGTTTCAGTAAATGTTCGGGGTTGCGGGGCGGGGGGGGGGGCAGGGAGGACTGAAGCAACGTCTGTAAACGAGTGAAAAGTCATCACAATCAGTTTAATGAAGTGCACAGAATAGCAATCGGTCATGTCAATAAAAATAAAACAATTATTTTTACATCAAGTGTGCTTTATTTCCTCCACAGGTATTCTGTTAAATAAAGCACCATATATATACTGCCAGGCCACAGCTAAAGAGGATTCTTTACAGAATCAAATTTCTTGTGGTTGTTTCGTATACAAGTAAACTTAATTTTGATAATAAGAACCACAGCGATCTGAGGCAATCTGCCTCTATTATAAGGTACAAAACTGGCACAGAGGACACCATATTATACACAGTAAAAATGCCATAAGTTTAAATTACATCGTTCAGGGCCGGGAAGCCCTGTTTCTCCCAGACAGCCATATTAAATGAAAGCCACTACAGTGAACTCTTAATTACATAAAACATATCCATTATCTGATTGCCCTTAAGAAAGTGTACTGGAGATGCAAAATTTCTCTTCTGGAGTTCTGCCTGACCAAGAATTAAGCCTATAAATCTATCTTGCCATTCAAGCAGAGAGCACTGGACAAACCGAAGCACGAAAACAGAAATAAGCGAAACTCATACAAACAGCATCTTGGGGGGGGGAGAGGAGAAAAAAAAAAAGAAAAGAGACTTAAAAGCAGACATGCTACATCCAATGTCAAGAAGCAGCTTGGTGTCCTTTGCCAGATATCCGCGTGACCATGTGAATCATCGACTCGATGGTCCTACAGAGGGTGTCTAAAATGTCATGTTGCTGCACGTGACTCAGAAGTCCCCTGGAATGGCCACAGCCGAGCGGTAAACTAGTCTCGGGGTCCTGGGGGGGCCCGGCCTGACCATCGCAGCCCCTCAGGTCGGCTAAGTCGGACAGGACGGCGGCGATGGACGTGGAGGGGAACTCGGGCTCGTCCTCGTGGGGCTCCGGACAGCCCGGCGGGGCTTTCAACTCCTTACATTCCTCCAGCTGCCCGTTGCTGGCCTGCTCGTCGGCGTGCTGCGACCTCGCGCTCGACCCGTCTTCTGAAAACGAAGATGGAGCCTCCGCCCGGTACTCTTTGACGGAGCCGTTCTCAGGGGAGGGGGGGGTCCTGCTCGGTGCCCGGGTCGATGATGGAGGAGTCCCTCGTCTCGTTGTCCGAAGTGCTGGTTGGGGTCAGCACCTCCCGGGGTTCCGCCTTCAGGTCGCCGAGGCAGCTGTCGACCGTGTGCTCCTCGTCGCTGCTCACGCGCCGCCTCTTCACGGGAGTCGCGCCTTCGTCATCTGCGGAATCAAGCGGACGGGGGCTGAGACCGGCGGGGCCCCGGCCGCTCCCGGAACTCGGGACTGCAAGACGGACACCGGGAGAGGACGGAAAGCAACCGCAGGGAGTCCGCGCCGGAGAAAATCGCCCGTCCCCACTTGGGCCTCGCCTACTCCTCTAGGTTATTCCCGTGATTTATGTTGCCAACTTGTACTTCCCAAGCGCTTAGTGCAGTGCTCTGCACACAGTAAGCGCTCAATAAATACGACTGATGATGATGATGAGCTTGGCCACAACGATTTACCCTGGAAGACCTGTAGACGCCACAACCCCATTTTAACGGTCCTTAAGCCCCACGTTAGAAGACTGGGGTCCTACTGCCATTGCACATGGCAGACCCCCCCCCGGAGTAAGCGGGGCGGCCGGTCGATAAAACAAGGGCCTGGGAGCTACAGCCCTGGCTCCACCACTTACCTGTTGGGTGACCTTGGGCAAGTCACTTGAAATCCCTGTGCCTCAGTTTCCTCAACTGCAACAGGGGGATTCAGTGCCTGTTCTTCCTCCTACTTGGACTGTGAGCCTCCTGTGGGGCAGGGACCGTATCCAGCCCGAGCTTCAAACGGCCCTTGACACATACTAAGTGCGTAACAGATACCATTAAAAAAAAAAAAAAGTAGGTGAACTCTGGCATGACTCAAACCTTTAGTTTTTCTTTCTTTGGCTTCTTGCTCTTGGAGTGAGTTTCGCTGTTGCTGACACGTCCTGCACTTGCTTAAAAGCTCCTGCAGAGTTGGGATCAGGGCCGGGTTCAGCTGCTTGGGAGTGTGCACCGAGAGGAGCAGAGCGAGGGCTCGAAGGTCCTGCAAAAACCCGCGTGTGAGAACAATCCCTGCTTCGGCCCGGCCCGGTCACTCCAGCTGCTTCACGAGACAGAAACCTCCCACGGCGGAACATTTTGCTAAGAAGAACCGAGCCAGGACGCTGTTTCTCAACTCTCTGGCCAGTGTGTCGGGAATGTGGGTGGACACTGCACTTCCTAGTTACTAGTTTTTCCTCCAAGGTTTCCTGATGGGGTCTAAGAGAGGTGGATTACTCTTGGAAGGGAGTCGGTGGGGGCGGATTGGGGATTCTCCTAACTTCCCTTCCCAACCAGCAAGCCCCCGGAAAAAGCCGGTGGGGTTAAAATGTTCCCACACTTGTCGGAGGCCTGGTTTTTCAAAATAACGGACTAAAAAAAATGAATGCACTGGTGGTGAGAACGGAACCGAAAATTTAGTAAGGGAGGTAGGGTGGTTTTTCCATCATCCTAATTTAGCTTCTGGGATCTACTTTTCACTTAGACCAAGGGGACTGGGGGAGGGGAGGGGTTAACCCGCCCCCGAATTGTTGGCCCAGTGTCCCACGATGGAAACCAAACCCTAGAAAAGGACACCCGGTGCGCCTAAAAATCACTAGGGCTTGCCCAAGTCTTACCCCATTTAAAGAAGAACTTGCTTTGGAAATTTCAACTCGCTGGCTGGTAAAATCAGTCTGTAGGCTTTGATACTGATTGATCAGATTGGTGATGAGCGTATTGATCAGGCTGCTGCAGTTCGCTTCGGAAAAAACCTGGCCTTGAACCTGTGAAGACATTTTCAAGCTTTGACGAGCTTCAACGACAAAAACCACCAACTGAGAAAACCCGGAGTTTCAGGAGAGGAAATAAAAAGGCACCGCCTACCTTTAGGAGGAAATGTGTCAAGAACGTGTAGACAATGTTGTTGTTAAGGAAGGTCCTTTCGTCCATCAGGATACATTTAATGTACTCAGCAAAAACGGGGTCTTCACACAGAAGCTTAATGCAGTTTTTCGACATAGCGGACTAAGGGAGGGGAAAACAAGTCCCATGATTATGCCCTGAAATGAGGCTCAAGAGGATTATTGAGACTAACAGGCGGTAACCCAGTCCCTACCAGTTACAAAGTGCTGGGTGGGTGCTCAGGGATGGACAAAATAATGATAATAACGATGGCATTTATTAAGCACTTACTAAGCACTGTTCTAAGCGCCGGGGAGGCTACAAGGTGATCAGGGTGTCCCACGGAGGGCTCACGGTCTTAATCCCCATTTTACAGATGAGGCAACTGAGGCCCAGAGAAGTTAAGTGACTTGCCCCAAGTCACACAGCTAAGTGGCGGAGCCGGGATTTGAACCCATGACCTCTGACTCCAAAGCCCGAGCTCCTTCCACTGAGCCACGCTGCTTCTCTAAAAGAACCCAAAGCCGTGATTATCAGCCCACTGGAGGAGGACGGATACTGGGCTCAATCGATAAAAACAAGCCCTTGAAAAGGAATGTTTTCAAGTGGCCCTTCAGCGTTTCTTCTACAAAACCAAAGTCGGCGACTAGTGCAATTTAAATGGTCCTTTTATTCCCACTTACACGCTAATCGGCGCCTGGATAGTCCCAACCGGGGCTTGTTTTCCAGGTGCCTTCCTGCCTGTTCCTCTCTGGTTGTGACACAGACGGGAGGGAGCTTGTGTGGTGACCACTTTCCGGGGGTGGGAAGAGAAAGCCATTCAGCCATCCTCTGGGAATAAACATGGAGGACGCCTTCGGACAACGTGGCCCATGCGAGAGGACTTCAATTAAATACCGGCTGTATTTAAATGTCCTAAAACCCCGAAAGGTTTCAATTTAACAAGCACAAAGACGTCGTTAATCTTACTTAATGGAATGCCTGTCTTTCTCATCTTTGAATTACTGCTGCACGATCTACCTGGACTCTGAAACTTATTTTCGTCAAGCATTCTCTTCTTCCCTGCATTTTCACCCAGCTGCCGTACAATAAACAATAAATACCTGGACCTGCAATTCAGTGTCTTTACCTGGGTCTGGCAAAGCTCAGTCCAGAGTTTAGGGAACAGTGCAAGATGAAGTGGCAAACCTTCGTAGGCAACGAGGACACCTGGTATTTGAAAAGGAAGCAGGACAAATCACAATTAGAAATAGCCCCAGACGAGGCAGCGAATGTCACAACACCCAGAATCTGCTTCTTCGGGGCCGAAGGACCAACCGCACAGACTGCAGCGAACCGAGGAGGAGGACGGGGGACTGGCCGGTAAAGTCAGCGAACTGGGGTGGCGGAGAGGGCTGGCAAGGGTGACAGCCCCCATAAGGGGGCCTGGAATAAGGGAACCGCTGACGGGGGCTCTCGGTAAAAATGGAAAAATCCAAGTTGCTTCCGAGGACTTCCAATAAATATGGTCTCGTACATGATTTCTGCTCCCGCTTCTGGCTGGGCCACCACTTCGACTCCACCAGAAGTTAGCTCTGGTTTTTCCATACTTACTCAGCTTAACTAACGTTTCAGTAAACTTTTCACAGTTGATTGCGACTCGGCATAACAGGTGAATGAACTGATGATAGGAAAAGAAGTAGTCTAGCAGCATTCGATCATAAACCTCATCTTTGCCCTGCAGGTTGTAAGAATGACAAACGTGTAGTTTATAAAATACATGAAAAGCAACACTTCTGTTGGATTCGTAAACTGTTACAAGTTGAAACATCGTATGCAAATACCCTCAATCCACCGTGACAATAAGCTTCACATCATTAATAGGTAAACTTTTCGGGACAGGTGGGGAGGGAAGTGGCCAAATGCCCAGTCTGGTTCTAATGCCGTGGTCCGGGGCCACCAGGATGACCTTTAGGGCAGTGGAAGGGAGTCAGTCGTTCGGCACAATGGACTGAGGATGGTGAATCTCTCCTGCCTCCAGGACATCTCCACATGGACGCACTGCCGGCACCTCCTCAACCTGTCCGCATCTGAATTCACCTTCCCTCCCATATCTGCACCTCCGCCGAACTTTCCCATCACAGCTGACCATACCACCATCCTTAGCCGCCCTTTCATTCAACCCTCCTATTAAGTCTGCCTCCAAATCCTGTTAATTTTTCCTCCATGGCCCCTCCAAGGATTTGCCCCTTCTTCAACAGCCACCAGGCTGGTCCGGGCACTTGTCGGGTGCCGGCTTCGCTGCTACATCACCCTCCTTCCCTCCAGTCCCTCCCCTCTCCAATCCATGCTTTCTTTTGGTGTCAGGATCACGTTCCTGAAACGTTACCCTACACGCTGGTCCGCAGCTGGGGATGTGGGCCGGTGTTTTGGAAAGCTGATCCCTAAGCTGACGACCCACCACCGAACTGACCAGTACCAGAGGACGACAGTCACGGGAGATTTCTTTTCGGTACGTCAACGTGACCAGAAGACCAGACCATTTCTTCTCCCTCTCTCGGCCCGCCCTCCCGGCAAAGAAGCCCAGGCTAATGGATGGAGAAAGGTGCCACTGCCCACTACATACCTTGCTGGTTTCCACCATCGTGGGCAAGAGGCACATATTGAGCTCTGGACGGGGAGGCCGGATATTGCTTTTCCCTCCTATTAGCTTGAGATTTTCACGGCACGGGAAGTAAGGTCCCAGTGACACTAGGATGACAAAAATGAACGGTAAGGGAAAACGGGAACAAAGCCTCCCCGCCCCGTCCCCGCAGGGTGCGGGTAGGTCAGCCGCCGCACGTGCTCGAGAGTTCCCCGGGGGGGAAAGAATACATACTTGGGAGATTACTGTGGTGGTAGGTGCAATGGTTGTGCTGTAGAAATGGGACAAGAGTGTGCAGGAAATCATGGGGGCTCAAAAGCACAAGTTCCTTGAGGACATCTGAAAAAAGAAATCCAGTTTTGCAGTTAAAGATTAGATCTAGTCTCCAAACCCTCACACTCATGCAACCTCAACCCTGACATGATTCTGGGGGTGATCCTGAAGTCTGAATGGAGCAGGCCATGTTTATGCCGAGACAATGCAAACATAAACGTCTACGCTAGCCACTTTCTACAGTGGGAGGAACCACAGCAACTGCTACACCAAAAGCAGATGATGAGGCACAGCGGCTCAAGTACAGGCCCCTTTATTGTTGCTTCCTTAGCCGGCGGGCCAGAGGCACAACGCAGTGAATGATGTGGTAAAAATCAAGGAAATGTCCTACCCAAACTACATTTGCAGAAAACACAATTTTCCAAGTTCACTGATTTGAGGAAAATCCCAACTCTCCATGTCGGTGCGTGCTGGGACGTCCTCAACTGACTCCTGACTCCTCTCCTTTCTCCCGGTGATTTCATCTCCCGGGCCATTCCAGCCCCTCCCGAAGCTTCCTTTCCTTCTCGCCCTCTGCTCCTTCCCTCCCCGTCCCGGTGTCGAGAGTCTGGAAGAGCCCGGGCAGCCCCAGAGGCTCGCCGGGTGCCAGGCCAATTCTAGAGACGCTGCCGGGAGGGCGTCCGCCTTCCCCAGCCCGGAGGCGGGGAGAGACGACTGGGGGCAGGAGCCTGCCGCGGATCTGACCGGCTTGGAGGATTGAAGCCTGAGGGGTTGAATCAGGCGAGCACAGAGTATAGCAGCTTCCCCATCTCACTGTGAGCCTCAGTAACTACTCAAGGGTCAGGAAAGGAAGGGGGTGACAACGTGAAGTTGTCCTTCTTTTGATCGGGTTTCAATTCCTGCTGAGCAGAGCTGCCGGTTCGGTGCGTAACTGAAACTCCGAGGTCCCCCTGGCCCCCAACCCAAGCCACATGAAGAGCACAGAGGCCCAGGTGATTTGCCTTAGGGGAGAACTGCAACAAAACTGCAAGAGGAACCGTTTTCCAGGAAGCGTTCCTGAAATGGAGGGATGTTAGGTAGTGATCCACGGTGACACCACAATCCATCTTCCCAGAAAACCCTTCAAGGGCAGGATTCTTAGCGTAGCCTTCTTTTGCAACTCCCTTCAATGTCAAGTTCGGTGTAAATCAATAAATCAACAGCATCTACTGAGAATTTACTCTGCGCGGAGCACTGGACTCAGTGCTCGACAGAGTACAGGAATTAGTAGACAAGGACCCTGTCCTCAAGGAGCTTATAATCTAGCAGGGGAGGTGGAGGAGAAGGGAATTCCAGGCAGGAGGGAGGGCATGAGCAGAGAGACTGGCAGTGAGAGACAATGAGAACTAGGTCCGGTGAGTAGGGCGGACTGAGAGGAGCAAACCGTGTGAGGGAGGATGGAGTGGGAGAAGAGCACGGATATTTAGCAGGGAGAGAGCTGGCTCTGAGAGCCGATGGTCGGGAGTTTCTGCTTGATACAAACTGCCGGGGCGACGGGTGAGGATTTTTGAGGTGCGCAAAATGACGTTTAAGAAAATGATCCAAGCGGCAGAGGGAATCACGGCTGGAGACGCTGGAAGCAGGGTGGTCTGCAAGGAGGCGGCAATCAAGTAGGGGCACGACGTGGGCGTGGGCCGGCAGTTTGGATGGAAAGAAAGGGACCGATCCTGGTGATGTTGTGAAGAAAGAACTGGTGGGACTTAGTGACTGACTGAATATGAGAGCTGCAAGCAAGAGGGGAGTCAATGATGACGGCAAGGTGACTGAGGGAAAGGCACTGTGTCCAATCTGCTTATTCTCTATCTACCCCAGGGCTTAGTACAGTGCTTGGCACATAGGAAACAACTGACAAATACCCCAATGATAATAATACTTCTTATTAGGTGAGCTGTTTAGTACAGTGCTTTGCACACAGTAAGCTCTCAGTAAATGTGACTGAGTCGAACGAATGAATCGCAGAGGAGAGGGGCTGGGGCTAGTGAGACTGAGGCAGATTTGGAAGTTGAAGCCATGAGAGCGGATGACCTCCGCAAGGGAGCAGGTGCAGATTGAAAATGAAAGCGGACCCGGAATTGGGCCGTGAGAGGCACCCCGGATACGGAGTGGAGGGAAGAGGGAGAGCCAGCTAAAGAGGCCAACAAGGAACGGCCGGAGAGGCGGGAGGAGAATCGCACAAAATTCTTAAAAGGAGGTATACTGCACAAAACAGACTCTAAACAGACACTTTTCCTATTATACCTACTGATGTGAATGGGAGCTAATGTTTCTATCTTATTGTGGGTTCGATCCCACAAGTCAATTTAATTAGATTTAATTCTCAAGTCAGCACCTTGTTGAAAAACACTGAAACAATAGACAATAACTACATAGTGACTCAATCAAAGTGCCACTCGAAATGTTCTCACAGCTAAGACTTTTCGGCGCATTTAGATGTAGCATGGACCCATTTCCCAGAAACGTACCTATACACGCATTTCTAAGTTCTGGAGGACTGTAAGAATTAAGCAGGGTTAGGAGTTTATGCGCAAATTCTATTCGCTCCTGCCACTGGATTAACGCTTGTTTCACATCTGCAAGTACAAACAGAAATCATTATGTGTTCGTATCAAATTTCCCAACCATGACCTTTTTCTTGCACAACCGCCGAGCTACTGGAACACATGCCATGAACCGCTTTCTGCAACCGCTAGGAATACTTTGTATCTTCAGTGAGACGTCATATAATGTTAACCGAAATCTGTATGACTTAAGACACATTTTAGTGATGTTATTAAAAAAAACCTAGTATCAATTTCTAGGAAAACACCTAGTACTTAAAGTTTAAGAGAAGGGGAAACCTATTCGATAGCTGTTGCCTTGTACCAGGAATGCCTTTGGCCCTGCCATTTGAGTGATCCAAGTGTTTAGTACAGTGTGTTGCACAGAGTAAACACTCAGTAGATATGATTATTATTATTATTATTATTATTCATGAGGAAAGAGCCAACCTGCCCTGCTATCCAGAATGCCTGCATCATGGGGTGTTTCAGTAGCTTTTCCGATGGCTTCCAACGTCCTCTTCGCCCCCTCGGAGTGGCAGCTGGACAGAATTCCGTCCAGTGCTCGCCCAGGAGGCTACAATCCCAATTCAATCAATCAATCGTATTTATTGAGCGCTTACTGTGTGCAGAGCACTGTACTAAGCGCTTTGCTTCCCCCAGTTGCACCCCTACTGGCTGTGCCCCCATTGGCACTGCCGGTTTAATAACAACGATGGTATTTGTTAAGCGCTTACTATGTGCAAAGCACTGTTCTAAGCGCTGACCTGAGGGGGTTTTCCCAGGCCCTGAATCAAAGGAAACGAGCCCGAGGTCAGGAGTCGCTCATTACAACAGGAAATGGCGAACAAACCTTTTCTCTGGAGGTAAGGACGGGTAGACTTCAGGACCGAGAGGAAGATTGAAAGAAGTTCCACCAAGTCTCCAGTCACGTGGCAAGCGGTGGCTTCATGGTACATCATGTGCAACGTGTTGAAAGACTACAATGAAAACATTGTGTTGAAAAGCGAGCCAAGAAGATATCGCTTAATCAGTTTCCACGGCAGAGGGGCAAAGCACATCTACTCCATCTGTATCGAGGAAATGTCCTATAGATCGTTAGGGCAACTCTGCTTCAGTGCTGGGTCGGTGGCTGACTCTGCCACCCTCTACTCAAAATGAGGACAACAAAAATGATTTGTGGATTGAAACTCTGAATCCCCCTTGGGTTCAGTAGCTCTATCTGCTCAGCGCTATTGCTGCTGCTTCTTCCCTGGACAAGTTGGCTTTTGGTTTGGCCAGGAAGAATTCCACAGATGGCTAAAGCGGATTTTGCTACTTAAAACGACGGTGCTATGACAGAGGACTAAGGCTCCCTAAGAGATAGCCATTCAGACCAAAAAGAGGGGCTCTAGCCCAAGCTTCTTCCTACCCAAGCCAATAAAAAGTGGGTTCTGACTGACCCCTCCGTTGGCCTGGCCCCAAAGACAGAGGGGTAACATCACCAGTCCTGATGGTGCTGTTCAAATGTTTAGCATTTGACAAAAAGCAGAAGTCACGGCCTTGGCTCTTGAGGTGGTTCCCATCGGATGGGACAGAAGCAGGGTTTAATAATAATAATAATAATAATGATGGTATTTGTTAAGCGCCTACTATGTGCAAAGCACTGTTCTAAGCGCTGGGGAGGTTACAAGGTGATCAGGTCCCATGGGAGGCTCTCACAATTTAAATCCCCATTTTACAGATGAGGTAACTGAGGCCCAGAGAAGTTAAGCGACTTGCCCAAAGTCACACAGCTGACAGTTGGCGGAGCCGGGTTTCTACCTTGGCAGTGACCGCAGCTGGATTCTAACCCCGGTTCTATATTTCAAGCAGACGTGGGCCACTCCAAAAACACGCTGCCTCCACGACTACTATTTCCCACAGAAATTTCTGCAGGATTTTGCGGCTAAAAATGAAAAAACTTCATACTGTTTGGTAGGTACCAAAATACAGATACACCCACCCCTCATAACAGGCTTCTTATTAAGGGGAGGAGTGGTGCAGAGAGCATTTTATTTAAAATAAGAATGCATGGTAATATTTACCTCAGTCATCAGGATTAACCCTCGATTAAATACAACAAGAAGTCTGTCTTCATCAGATTCCAATAGTATTCTGAAGGCACTAAAGGAAACACAAGTATATTTTAAAACTCTTTTAGGGTTTGTCCCATTTGTAAGTTCTCATTAACCTCAATCTAACTCCCAGAGGTGAACAGCTCCCTGATCATCATCATCATCAATCGTATTTATTGAGCGCTTACTGTGTGCAGAGCACTGTACTAAGCGCTTGGGAAGTACAAGTCGGCAACATATAGAGACAGTCCGTACCCAACAGTGGGCTCACAGTTTAAAAGGGGGAGACAGAGAACAATACCAAACATACTAACAAAATAAAACAAATAGAATAGATATGTACAAGTAAAATAGAGTAACAAATATGTACAAACATATATACATATATACAGGTGCAGTGGGGAAGGGAAGGAGGTAAGATGGGGGGGGACGGAGAGGGGGACGAGGGGGAGAGGAAGGAAGGGGCTCAGCCTGGGAAGGCCTCCTTTCAGCATACCATGATGACATTTATTAAACCTGTCCCATGTGCCAAGCATCACGCTAGGCACTGGGGCAACTACAAATCCCTGATGACAGAAGCATATTTATTGAGCGCTTACTGCGTGCAGAGCACTGTACTAAGCGCTTACGATTCTGGCCTTGGGGTCGCGGTGAGCTGCTGCGTTGCTTCCTGCATCCGTGGCTGGGACGGAACGAGGCAGGAGTCACGGTGGGTAGAAGGGGTAGAACCGGCATTTTACATTTGGCCCACTCATCTTAAGTGGCTCCACTATCAACTGGATGCCCAATTTCTCTTCAGGGTATAAACGGGTGTGCTTTTAGAAAACCTATTTCTAAAAAGGCATTCTGGCTGGAGACATCTGACGTGCCCAAATCAGTGAATTCCCTGAGCACTCTAATTAGCAACAGTGTGGTGTTTCGTTTTTGTTTTTTTATGGTACTTGTTCGGTGCTTACCATGTGCCAGGCATTGTATTAAACACTGGGGTAGATATAAGCTAATCAGGTTGGACCCAATCCGTGTCGCAAACAGGCTCGGTCTTAATCCCCATTTTACAGATGAAGTACCTGAGGCCCAGAGAAGTTAACTGACTTGCCCAAGGTCACACAGCAGAAAAGCGGCAGAGCTGGGACCAGAACCCAGGTCTGCACCCTTTCCACAAGGCCCTTCTGTTTCAATATCCCTTACTCTCAATGTGCCCCCTAAGGAGGTCCTCAATTTTGGACTGTGTACTCCACCTTACCTCCACTCAAATCAACAGGCTGCTGAAATACTGGAGGTATTAAAACCAAAAGGTGAGTCCAAAATACTTCCACAAGAAACCTGTGCTCTTTGACTCAATTTTGTTCATTTCAGGAATTACATTTTGTCATCCTGTGTCTATCAGATGACCAATAAAATATCCTTTCTCCTTGGGTTTTCAGGAGATTACTGTTAAATCCTGGGAATTTACTCAGCTTTGGTGGCCTTTAATACGTCCCGGAACTATCATTCGTTTAAGGAGGCTCACTTCGGAGGTGACAGAGCATGAATAGATTATGCTACCTGCTACTATATCTTGAGAAGGATCCTGAGGGTGGTAGGGAAATCATCACCAATCGTTTTTATTGAGCGCTTACTATGTGCAGAGCACTGTACTAAGCGCTTGGGAAGTACAAATTGGCAACATATAGAGACAGTCCCTACCCAACAGTGGGCTCACAGTCTAAAGGTGGGAGACAGAGAACAAAACCAAACATACTAACAAAATAAAATAAATAGAATAGATATGTACAAGTAAAATAAACAAATAAATAGAGTAATAAATATGTACAAAAATATATACAGCTGCTGTAAAATGGCCATTTTGTGCAGATGCTTTCAATCTGAAGTTCTTAGTCTTTAGGGATTATTTTACTAAATGACATCTCAATGGCCTGGACGGGTTTGTGTCCCCTCCAACATGAGCCTGGTGTTTTTCTCTCTTTTTGCTGGGTTGCTGAGGAGGGTAATTTCTTATCCCGGAAAAATACCTCTTTACCTTATTAAAGTAGTCCAGCAGGAACGACCATCCAAGCAGCGCAAATAACAACTTATTGTGGTTTTCTTAAATTGTTTAATATCTTCTAGTTCTTCTTCTCTCATGTCTGGCCTCTGAGCTACAAACAGTTGCATCAGATTAAACAGTTCTTCCACTGCCTAAAGTAAGCAAATAGATATTAAAGTAATCCTTCTTAAATTGTTAACTGTGGATTATATTATACAAATCGTAGATGATATTCTATTTCCCATTCCCATCTGTTATGCTTATTCCACAGCTACTGGGATTCTACAGAAATTGTAAGGTAAGAGATACAAGTTAAAGAATATTAACACTCCACACTGGAAATCAAGGCCATCTTAACAAAGATAACAGGAAAAAAAAAATCTATTTTTCATTTTTTTCAGCCTGACATTATTAACACTCTGTCTTACATGACAAGGATGACTCTGGGGGCTTGCTGCATCCAGGCACTAACTCCCTACAACTCATTTTTGCCAAGGACTACTTTTGGCTCCGTCTGACTCCAAGGATTTGGACTAACGGGTTGGGCCTGGACCGCAGCATGGCTTAGTGGGTAGAGCACGGGCTTGGGAGTCAGAGGACGTGGGTTCTAATCCTGACTCCACCACTTGTCTACTGTGTGACCTCGGGCAAGCCACCTAACTTCTCTGTGCCTCAGTTACCTCATCTGTAAAATGGGGATTGAGACTATGAGCCCCAGGTGGGACAACCTGATTACTCTGCATCTACCCCAATGCTTAGAATGGTGGTTTGCATATAGTGAACTCTTAAATGCCATAATAATTATCATTATTTCTAGGGCCTACTTTATTCTCTCCAACAGTTCATTAGGGAGTCTTAATGACTCCTTCTAAGAGTTGCACTCAGTTTTGGTTTTTTTCTGAGTGGGGGCTGGAGGGGCAAGTGATGCAGAGACCCAGCCTTGCCACACATTTGCAGGCCCAGGTCCGCTAGAACCTGGCTGGAGCTTCTGGAGTCCTTTGTTGATTCCCCAACCTGTGTGCCTTCCACTTCTCTGCCAGAACCGGGGGGTAGGACATCTAAGTAGAAACTAAGGGAGTCAGGAAGAAAAGACTGGGGAATGATCAAGAACTGAAAATCTTAATAAATAATTTCACTGGAAAACTGCCTAAGATACTGTGATCAGAGAACAGCGGTGGCATTTGCAAATAATAATAATAATAATGGCATTTGTTAAGCGCTTACTATGTACAAAGCACCGTTCTAAGCGCTGGGGGGATACAAGGTGATCAGATTGTCCCACGTGGGGCTCACAGTCTTAATCCCCATTTTACAGATGAGGGAACTGAGGCTCAGAGAAGTGACTTGCCCAAGGTCACAAAGCAGACATGTGGCGGAGCTGGGATTAGAACCCATGACCTCTGACTCCAAAACCCATGCTCTTTCCAATAATAATAATAATGACAATAATGATGGCATTTGTTAAGCGCTTACTATGTACAAAGCACTGTTCTAAGCGCTGGGGGGATCCAAGGTGATCAGATTGTCCCACGTGGGGCTCACAGTCTTAATCCCCATTTTACAGATGAGGGAACTGAGGCTCAGAGAAGTTAAGTGATTTGCCCAAGGTCACACAGCAGACATGTGGCGGAGCTGGGATTCAATCCCACTCTTTCCACTGAGCCACGCTGCTTCTACTTAATCTTCAAATTAATATGGAGATTTCAAGCAAGCGCACTTGTGGCACTTGGTAGAGCTGAACGTGGTCCACGGAAAAACACGGGGGCTATGGCTGACAGATCCTAGGAGAGGGTGGTCCCTGAGAACTCCTTAATTTGCTATTGTTAAATTTAGTAGAGAGTTCACTGCACTTGAATGTGCACTTATAGGAAACAGCCACAAAACGGTAAAGGGAAGAAACAAAAGAATTCCAGCTGGGCATTTCCGCCTTCAATCTACTTGATAACAAATAACCTGATGGGAACTGTAATAAAGGAATGATCATCCAGATTAACACCCTCATTTACCCACTTCTCAAGAGAACTATTAACACCTCCCCTTATTAGATCCAGCCATTCCAAGAGAGCGTACAGATGCGGTGCCTGGAAATAGGAAAGGTTCGAGGAAAAAAATACGTCTAAGCCTTTTAAATTCAGTTGCACCTTCTGGGTTTTTTTTTTTTTTTCCTTCATCCCAGCTCTGCTGATTCCTTCGAAAGGGAAAACGGTCAGTAAAAGCCATTAGCCGGTAGGAGACATTTGCAAGGTAGGGACAGAATCGGACTACTCACTCCAGGGTACTGACTGGCATGCGGTGTGAGGTTCTTAAAGGCCCACTGAATGTTCTGATGAGAAGCTAGCTGCCTCGTGAAGGCGGGGGACTGCTCACAGCAGAGCCTCAGGATGCCATAGTAGGCGGGGAGCATCCCCCGGTTAAAGAGCACCACATCCTGATCGTCGTGGTCTGCGAGGATGTAATTGAAGGCGATGTTCTTCGTCACCACTGGGTTCTGCACAATGAGGCGGACGTTCTCCGGACAGTCGACGCACACGTTGTACCAGAAGGAAAGCAGAGCTTGCTTATTGTGGTTGGTGGCTATTGCTGGCTCAGAAAGCTTAGGCTGGAAAAGGTTCCACAGGTCCATGAAATACGTGGAAAACATGAGCTTCTCCGTTTTGGAGATCAGGCAGTAGGTCATGAAACTGAAGTAGGGTACCAGCTTCGTGGTACCGTGGACAGCAGCGTCCACGTAGAGTTTTGCTCTGGAGAGCAAGCCGAGAAGTACGTTGTAGACCTGATGCAGGACTACCGTGGTGTCGGGGCTTAGCGGCAGGTCGCGTGTGGGGATGTGCAAAGACCGGGTGGACCGGAACATCTGACGGAATGAGTTGCTTGGAATAAGGGACACCAGAAGATAGGCTGCCGCTAAAAATGGAAAACAAACACAGTGTCACATCAGGGGCGGGATCGGGGGGTGAAAAAAAAAAAAAAGCAGTGGCCAGATACACTTCAGGGTTCTGTTTTTTTTTTTAAACAACTAAAACAAAGGAGGCAACAACTAAAAAGGGATGTGAGAAGAAATCTTCAAAAAAGGTCCTGCCTCTTTAGAGACCTGGCTGCAGGGCCAAAGAGGGAGACTGTGAGGGAGAGACGACCGGGGAGAAATAGCCCAGCCATCCCGTGGAACGGACAGTGGCATCAGCAGCCGAATCAAACATGGGAGGGAGCTGGGGTACGGGTGGGAAGCTTTAATCCCCTGCCAAAGCACAGCCAATGGACAAGAGTAAACACGTAAATTTTCCCGAGGCTCTTCACCCAGGTAGCCACCGCACACTTCCTACTCCCCCCCGATATCTAGCAAGGCACCCCCTCATTCTTTACATGCTCTTCTCCCTTCACAGCACGGACAAACCCATTCACCAAAGCCAAAAATGCCCTTTGCCCCCTCGGAGAGAGTACAACGCTGGCCTTCCCAACAATACTGTTTTATACGTGTCCGTGAGTTACTCCTCCTCTAGCTTTTGCCTTTGTTACAGAGCCACCAAAACCCAGTAATTACTTAAAAGCACCTAAAACAACAAGAGGATCGTTAAAACTTTGAAGAGGTCACTTACAAGTCCTGACTCTAGGATAGTTGTGTGCCAAAAGAAAACGCTCAACCCAGTTCTCCATATTCTGCAACACCCAACTGTGTGCCAGCTTATTGCGGGGAGTCTGAACTGCCAACCAATCGAGGCACTGAGAAGGGTTATATTCAATCACCTACAAAAAGAGAAGTGCATGTAAAGTGCACAGTATCTTCACTTTCATGCAATCCAGTGCTGATGGGGCAGAAGTGCAGTCAATCCACTCAACAACCACTACAATCCACTTTACCAAGTTTTTCACCAGCTCAACCCCGTGGACCTCAATTTACATGCCTTTCAAAATGGGAGAATCAAGCTGAAAAAGAAGTCAACAGAGTGATCCCACACAGATGGTCGCCTGATTTTAAACCCAATCACTGCAGTCACCTTAAAAAAAAAAAAAAAAGCCCTCGGCATGACTGTCCGCTAGAACGGTGAAGAAACCGTGTTCCCAAATTTTACACTGTCAATTCTCTGCAAATCAAGGCTGTTGTTAGGTTGCAAAACATCACAGATTGAGAAAACAAATTCAAAACAACATCAAGAAAACTGGAATCCACTACCTGCCTCGTTTTACGTACCTCCCATATCCTTTGTAGAATGTATGATGCGAACGGAGGCATTCCAGGGGGGCCTCCAGCAAACTCCATTAGCATTGTCAGTAATTTAAAAAAAGGATTAGCTGCCTACAAAACAGAAGAAGTTGGGGGTTTTGGTTTCCATTTGCACCTGTCCCTTTTGTATTAATACACCATTATGATAAACCTATCCCTGGTGGATTCTTGTGCTATTTTACCAGCAGAACTCTCGGTTCTCTGGTAGAGAAATTCTAAATCAATGTGAAGTAGCAAAAATAGCTTGGAGAACAACATTAATCTAAGCCCACTAATTCTGGTATTTGACTAGATTCGGGCACTGGTATTAATAATAGCCACAGGAATGGTTAAGTCGATAGAAACAAATCTGACTGGTAAAGATGCTTGACCCTGGCACTTACAGACAATGAAATACACCATGACAAAGCAGTGCTCACACTCCTTAGGCACTGGATTTTTTCTCTCTAATCTTCCATCAGCTCTGACAATGAACCAGACTTGTCTTGTGGCCAAACACCTTTTGTGAGGAACTCTAGACACTGGAGATGTAGTTTCTGGGTTTAATCTATTGCAACAGGATTGGCCCCAAGATTTTCTCAGTACATTTGGCTCATTGATTTTTCCAAAACAGTTCCGAAACTATTTTACTGAACACTGCATAGTGTGAAAATGAAAAATGCTCCCATTTATCCTACACCTTTTGCCTTCTGAGTTTCCCTGACACTTGGATTTGTTCCCTTTTATTCACCCCACCCCCAGTCCCACAGGACTTATGTAGAGAAGCAGCGTGGCTCAGTGGAAAGAGCCCGGGCTTTGGAGTCAGAGGTCATGGGTTCAAATCCCGGCTCTGCCAATTGTCAGCTGTGTGACTTTGGGCAAGTCACTTAACTTCTCTGTGCCCCAGTTACCTCATCTGTAAAATGGGGATTAAGACTGTGAGCCCTCCGTGGGACAACCTGATTACCCTGTTACCTCCCCAGCACTTAGAACAGTGCTTTGCACATAGTAAGTGCTTAATAAATGCTATTATTATTATTATTATTATTATTATTATTATTATTATTGCCATAATTTATTTTAATGCCTGTCTCTCCGGCTAGACAATAAGCTCCTTGTGGGCAGGGAACGTGCCTACCAACTGTGATACTGTACTCACCCAAGCACTTAGTATAGTTCTCTGCACATAGTAAGCACTCATAAATACGATTAATTGAAATTACAAGAATAAATACCCTGAAAATACACATTTTCCCCTGTGCGTCCTCTCCTCAGCATCACCTATGCACTCAGATCTGTATGGCTTAACCACTTGCTATTCACCCCACCCTCAGCCCCACAGCATTTAGGAACATATCCTTTCATTCTATTTCCCATATCTGTAGTTTATTTCAATATCTGTCTCCCCTTCTAGACTGCAAGCACCTTAGTGGGCCAGGATTGAGTCTACCAACCCTACTGCATTGTACTTTCCCAAGCACTTAGTAAAGTGCTCCGCCCAATGCATGTGGTCAATAAATACCACTGATTGAGTCCACATAAGAAAATTCAAAAATACTGTAATTTGTACTTATATTTGGAAAAGTATTTAATCCATACCTCGGGTGTCAGCTTTGCTATAGATGTGAAAAGCATGGATACAATCTGAGGAAAAAAAAAATTTTTCAGAAAATCCTTTCAAATTTTATTGAAAACCTTGTCTCTGTGCCTCTTTCAGTTAGCATTCCTTAGTACTTACATGTTCTGCAAGACGATTATTATATCGACAAAGGCTGAAAATCAAATTACAAGTTTGTCTGATGTTTATTCCATCACGTATGTGTTGAAACAAGAAGGGAAAGCCCTGTGAAAAGCAATAGGGATGCTTCAGTTTTCAAATACTGACAAATGGTTTCTACTTTTGGAGGTACTTTCTCTCAAATATTGCTTTCTTAACCCTCAGAGACCCGCTATCATTACCTTTCCTCCCGTTAATGCAGCCATATCATTTTGCGACAAAGTCAGATGCCTAAAATAAAACAAAACATCGTTGCAATGAGTTTCGTCCCCCATTCAGCGAAGTGATAGAGCTGTCCTAATGGCATTTTAAATTATACATTTGCAAGTGCTACAATTATAAGTACTTTAAGCCACATCTACCAAAGAACACTTTTCGATTCCTAGTATAGGTCTTTTCCATACGTTTAGTACAACAGTAATAATAATCAATAATTGTGACATTTGCTAAGGGTTTACTATGTGTCAGGCACTGTACTAAGCACTGGGGGGGGGGATACAGGCAAATCGGGTTGGACACAGTCCTTGTCCCACATGGGGCTAACAGTCTCGGGCCCCATTTTACCGATGAGGGAACAGGCAAGGAGAAGTGAAGTCACTTGCCCAAGGTCACACAGCAGCTGACCGGCGGACCCGGGATTAGAACCCAGGGCCTTCTGACTCTCGGGCCAGTGCTCTAACCACTACACCACACTGCTTCTCAACTGACTCGGCCACCGCTGGCCGATTAGTTCTGGATCTCCCCCAGAACTGGCCACGGCCCAAGGAAGACACCTTGAACAGAATCACTGGACTATTTTGGGACCCTTCCCGGAGGGGAGTTGATACCCTGTGAGGTTAATGCAAGAGAAATGTACGTAAGGGCAGCAATCACACACACCCTTTCTGCGTTTGGAAAATTCAAACTCTTCACCTTTCTGAGCGGGACTGTTCGACTAAAAGGGCAACCAAAGCAATCATCTTTTCTAAGGCAGCTGGCCTGTATTTTTCTTCTGCTAGAGAAAGAATGTCTTCCTCTTCCTCTTCCTCTTCACCTTCTTCCTCAGACAGTACTTCAACTTGGGGCTGAGAGGGGAGGAAAAAATAATTAGCACCTTGAAACTACGATATGTTTAATTTTTCTGGGTAATGTTGATGGGTATGACTTGCTATAGTGTTTCTTGGGCAAAATCCCCGAGGATTTAGTTACTTGATTTATTAAAAAGGGTCAGAATCAACTTCTGAATCTGCTTAGATCCTATGTAAAATGGGCCTCAACTTGACTACTTTATAGCCCCGGGAGGACGGGCAGTGGCAGGCCGTCATAGTGAATCAAACACGTCTGTGCCGGATATCAAAGCGGCTCCAACCATGTTATGGGTAGAGAGATTAAACTCTGTTATTCTGCTATGGAAAGGATTACCAAATAGCCACCACGTGACCTGCGATGATGGCCTTCTCTATCTGGAATGGTGCAAGGAAGTGCCATTTCTCAAGACATCAAAGCACAGTAGAAGAGTGCATGCAATAACTCAACTTGTTAGCTTTTCACGAGCCAACTGAGGGCATTAGCTAAGAGGAAAAGGCCTAGTGTTGCTACCCATTCAAATTCAGTCTTCCTTCTACAATCTTCAAATCAAGGTTTATTATGGCTGTGAGCTTTCGAGGGAAGTTTTTCTTAAATTTACCACTACTGTTATATTTACAGCTCAATTGTTAGATGCTCTGCATGAACCAGAATGTTGTTTTTAGCAATGGGCATCAATGTATAATAATAACGACAATAATGACGGTATTTGTTAAGTGCTTATTATGTGCCAGGCACTGTGCTAAGCGCGGGGTGAAAACAAGCAAATCGGGTTGGACACAGTCCCTGTCCCACAAGGGGCTCACAGTCTCAATCCCCATTTTACAACTGAGATAACTGAGGCCAAGGGAACTGAAGTACTTGCCCAAGGTCACAGCGCAGACGAGTGGCAGAGCCGAGATTAGAAATAATAATCATCATGGCATTTGTTAAGCGCTTACTATGTGCCAGGCACTGTACTGTGAGGCTCACAGTCTCAATCCCCATTTTACAGATGGGGTAACCAAGACACAGAGAAGTGAAGTGACTTGCCCAAGGTCACAAAGCGGACAAGTGGCAGAGCTGGGATTAGAACTCATGCCCTTCTGACTCCCAGGTCTCCCAGGTCCATCCGCTACGACATGCTGCTTCCCATTTCTAAATCTTTGAGGAGAACTCATACTTACATTTTCAGGCCCTTTAGTCCCCATGTAAAAATGTACCATTGTCGATATGGCTTGCAATGAAAGCAAAAACTGGCTCTGGAAATGGAAATATTGAATTAATTCAAATATAGAACCAAGCCCCACATTCCTTCAAAGACTAGTAATGAATTTTGCAGAATTTCAGAAATGGCAAGAAACAGTCTCACCTCCTCTTCTCCCATTTTGGCAAATTCATATAGAAAGGCAAAGTACTCTGTGAGATGTTTACTGTGTGGTTTCACACCATGTTCCATAATCGACAAAAGTGTTTTTACAAAGCGAGTGACACAGGAGCGACTGCCAATGTCTTCCACTGGTCCATCCAAATCATCTGAACTGTAAAGCAAATTTAATACAAATCTCTCAAAGGGTGTATTCAGCTGGGACAAGATGATCATGAGTTAATTTAAATAAATGTTCCAAGATTCTGCTTTTACGCCTTTCATCTTTAGCAAAATACTCGAACGGCGGCAACACCTAGGACAACCTAACCAATCTACGGTATTTACAGAAAGCTTACTGAGTGCAAATCACTTTGCTAGGGGTTGGGACAGTTCAAAAGAAGCAAAACAGATTTGTTGCCTTCTGGGAGTTTACAGTCTAAGGAGCAAAAATTATTTGCAAATAGTGGGAGCAGGAGGAGTCAATCAATAGTACTTTTTGAACATTTACTGTGACATGCTCTGTACTAGCACTTGGGAGAGTACAAGAGAGTTGACAGACATGATGCCTGCCCTCAAGGAGCTTACAGTCAAGTGGGGAAGGCAGACATTGAAATAAATTATGGATAGAAGGAAGTATTAGGGAATAAAAGCATGTAAGTTCTGGGGGGTAGGGAGGTGTGAGTATAGAAGCATGAATGTCAGGAGGAAATAGACTAGTGAACAGAGGAATAGCTATTCACACACAATATAAGGATGGCAATAATACACAAACAGAGAGGTAGCTGTTGGGTTTATGTGACTTGGGATGTTGGAAAGTTACCTTAGAGGAGGTGTGTGAAGACGGAAGAGGTATGATCTGGGACAGGGTTCCAGGCAAAGGGAGCATTGTGGACAAGGGACCGGAGATGGGAGAGTTGAGAGTGAGGCACAGTTAGAACGTGAACTTGAGAGGAATGAAGCGAGTGAGTTGGTGATTAGCGCTGGTGAAGAGCCTTGAAGCCAAGGATAAGAAGTCTTTGCTTGATATGGAGGGAAATGGGTAACTCCGGGAGGTTTTTGAGAATCCATCCCAGTTAATGTCTCTGATTGCAATCATCCTGATGACAGATAACAGTCTGCACTCACATGGAAATTTCCCTTACAAAGCATTTTAATGAGGAAGGGAAACAGGAACCTAGTTTAAGATATAATCCTGAATGAGATTTCCAATTTTGATGTCAAGGGTTTCAAACATTTTCAAAAAGAAATCTCAAAAACGATAAAATGTTTTTACCCATCTTCCATCCCAGGTTGAAGATAGAGATGAGCATGCACAGGTCTCAGTCTCTGAATCACGTGAATACATAAACGCTGAAACATCTGCAGTGGATAAAACACAAGGCAATGCTCAATTATCAAAAAGAGGACATTTTTATTGTCTACCTTCACCGCAGTTTGAGCCTTATTTTCCAGTTTCCTATCTCCACTCTCGGCACAAATTCCCTCTGAAATCCCAAAGCTCTCCCGGGCGCTCTGTGTGCCGAGGGAACACAGGCAATAGGACAAGTGGGTTATTTTGTATCCAAGCAGCCATGGATTCCAACTCTTTCATGCTTTGTTTTTGGTACCATGAGCCTTATTCTCACACATCAGTCAATCACTCCATGGTATTTATTTATTGAGTGCTGACTGGGTGTAGATCACTGTACTAAGCAATTGGGAGAATACAATATAATAGGTTGGTAGGCACAATCCTTGCCCACAATGAACTTACCGTCTAGAAGGGAAGACAGACATTAATATAAACAAATACATTACAGATATGTACCTAAGCGCTGTGGAGCTGAAGATGAGGTGAATAAAGGGTACAAATCCAAGCACAAACACGAGAAGCAGAGAACGTGTTAACAAAAGCCTGAGGAGGCAAGGAACCACAGCTTCAGGAAAGCAAGGTTTTTAAGCCTGGGAAGAGGATAACTACACGGTTCTGAGTTATATGGAACACACAGATAACAGTGAAGGGTAAATATTTTTTCTAGGGAAACTTTGACTAAGTATCCCAACACTTCTGCTATTGTCCTTCTCTTTAGATACTGTAGGCTCTATATGTGGGACAATGTTAAAATAATTGGAAGCATCTATCGAATACATTTAGTGCTTCTCTTCGACATATGCTAAAAGTGGGGGGATGGATTGGTGAAAATATGGTGGGCTTTTCAAAACTTTCCACAGATGGCTTAGACACCTTTACGGGATGTATATTTATTCGTTCATTCTGTAAATTATATTTTATCATTCAATTTTCTTACCTGTCTCACGATTTGATTGGGACACTTAATTAAGATCTGCATTGGCCACCAGTCATCATCAGCCATCCGGTCCAAAAACCACTGCAATAAAATTTTGGCTAGATGTTAACATCAGGTAAATAAATAGTACTGTCATACAAAACCATAAAATACACTGGAAGCCAAAAATTATGGAAGCTAATGGTAAACAACGTTTAGGAAAATCTGGTACTTTTTCGCCTCTTGTGCAATGACATGATTTAGACTGAAAGCTTCAGTTTGGATAAAACAAAAAACATTTTTGCATCAAAAGATTCATGTATTTCATTTTCTTGCTAAATATTTATAGGAAAGGTTCTGGGACACCTGAGGCACTGTAAACGTAGGGGCCTCCACATTAAAGTCCAGTTTTTTCACAACACTGCTAGGGGAATATTTAGCCCAAAGAAATGGCCCCAATAAAGGTGGGGTTATTTTGTTCGTTTTTTAAAAAAGGAAGTGTTCTCAGGAGAGACTTGGTAGGCAACTGAGGTCTAAAATTCCCCCCAAGTGGGCCTCAGGCTTTCCCCATTGCTCAAGTGTTTGTCCACTAGGGAAAGGGAAAAAATCGAGGATATTGTCAAGCCAAAAAATGGGCATTTCTGTAATTGAAAACACGGACATCTTGGGATTTTTTACTAGATGATTAAGTGCTTCTGCTTCTTTCCTCAGAGCTGAAAGGATCAACCAGTACCACCTTTTTATTATAAAGGGGATATAGTCACCAAAGATGATCAACTTTTGGCAAGCAAAATGCCTTAGAGAAAGTATCCAGATGAACCACAATTTAGTCAGTTTGAATTTCAAAAATATTTGATGCTTCTTGGACCCAAATGAAACTATGCCTTTGGTTATTTAGCTTGTAATAAAGGAGGAAACAATGCTAATGAGACCAGTACTAAAAATGACAGAACTGATTTATGATGATAGTTTCCAGACACTTTGTTCTAAGTTGCACTTATGTTAAAAAACACAGATCAATTCTTCTTCCCATTGCTCCTTCGGTGAGCTGAAACAGTTAAGTTGATTTTTAGCATATCACCACTTTGGTGCTCTCTCTCTTTCCTACTTATACCCTAATAGCAAATTATTGGGAATTCTGAGTTGTTTCTTTTTCATTCAAATCTGCACACATATCTCACCTCACAAGCTGCCTGGCTGTTATTAAACTGCTTGGTTAATAGCTCAATCCACTGAAGCATTGTGGGCTAAAAAAAACAAAAGAGAGAAGAAAATAATTTATCTTAAGATACAGGAACTTCAAAACTTGGATTACAATTCACACCTAAAATAATGGAAAATGTGATAGTTATGCAAATTAACTTAGTAAATGTCATGTAAATTCTCAAAACAAAAAGCATACCTTTTCTTTTGAATGGATAAATGTTTCCAGGACAAAAGAAGTGCTCAGCTGAAAGAAATTAATATAGAATTATGCCAAAGCTAACTGAATAGTTGCTTGTATAATGTATTTCATTTTGAATAAATCCACTAGACTCTAAATGTTACCTTTGCTGTCATTAAGGACACAGCTTTTGGATCTGGTAACGTACTTGGAATGCTACTACACAACTGCCACATGAATCTAGAATTACAAAACAGTAATTAAATTTCCTTACTAAGATTGAAAGAAATATGTCGTAAACAAGATCAGTCTCAATATATTACTGTAAGAAAAACTTACCCAAAGTATGTATGCTCAAAAATGTTCTTGTCCTGAAGAAATTGCATATTATCATGCCAAATCCACTGAAGAAAAAATGCTAATGTTAGATATAAGAAAAGTAATTTATTTTATTGAATTTTACAAATGTTTCTGCCCTGATTAAAAACACATCCCCTGAAAAAAAAAAGTCATTTTATGCAAATTCGGCACTGTTACCACTCTTGTCAAAAATTATATGGTGGACACTAAACATATGAAAATGTTTCCTAAAACCCACCTGATACGAGGTTGTTTTTTTCCCAAAGGATAAATTATGTTTAAATAGCTCAGTATCCTATAAGAAAAAAGATACTTGTATATCTCTGTCACTTAGTATATTTTATTATGAACTTGAAGAGGTTTTCTTTCTCTTTCTGAATACACTATATGGCATCTTAGTTTCAACCAAAGATACAGAAAAGCTTGCTACCCCTTCATTTATTTCTCTTAACTGAATCTCCAGGAATCCCTTTGCTTTTGACATATTTAAAATGTATTTTTTGACTATAAAAACTGCACTTTAGAGAAATATTTCCAAATTATATTTTTAACTATTTTAAAATATGACTCTATATCTGCTGCTGGGTTTCGAGCTTGAAGACTTTTCTCTGATACTTCCTGGAAAAACTAATTTCCAACTGGGACAGACTGAAAGAGGATTTTAACTGGTTCAAGCACTTGTTTCTGTAATTGGGCACTTCCTGGTGATGTAAAAATTCATTTGACAAAATACAGCATATGTCCTTTGCTCCATTATATTCAGAAAAAAATGAATTTTCCATTTAACCAATACAAATATAGTAAATACCTTACAGAAGCATTCCATAGAAACTCTATGGAAACCAAACTGACAGCAAATTTGGAAGAAACTGCTTTGAATAAAATTTAGACCTTATTGCTCTTCAATATGTAAAAACATTTGATTAAAATTGATGGGAATATATTACTCTATCGCAGTTAAATCATGAAATTAACTGGAAAAAAAAAAAAAGCCTGTTTTTGGTCAATCAATTAAACCTGTGCTGATTAGGGAGCAGTATCAGTAAAAGCCAGAGTCAGTTCAAAGGTTTGGAAGGCACATTGTGGTCTATAACAGAAAGTCAAATTCTCAATTGAAACGAACTAGCAACTTTAGCATTTTATGTAGATCAAGGACTCGGATTAGTGATTTCTGGGCTAGAATTACCTAAAGACCAAAGAGTCACGGCTACCAAACTTAATTTACTCAATCTGTGGCATTTATTGAGTGCTTAATGTGGCAGAGCACTCTACCAAATGCTTGGGAGCGTACAGTACAACATAATTAGCAGAAACACTCCCTGCCCATATCTAGCTTACAGCCTAGAGGGCATTTCAGTAATTTTCTCACATTATTTTGCCAAGTCCCATCTAGACAAATGAAGAATTAATTTAGAGTCACTGTTTTCAGCTACAAATGGAGTAACTAGGAATTGGATGTTCTCCCTCTCCTCCCCTTCCCCACCGCCTTACCTCCGTCCCCTCCCCATAGCACCTGTATATATGCTTGTACGTATTTATTACTCTATTTTATTTGTACATATTTATTCTATTTATTTTATTTTGTTAATATGTTTTGTTTTGTTGTCTGTCTCCCCCTTCTAGACTGCGAGCCCACTGTTGGGTAGGGACCGTCTCTATACGTTGCCAACTTGTATTTCCCAAGCGCTTAGTACAGTGCTCTGCACACAGTAAGCGCTCAATAAATACAATTGAATGAATGAATGAATGTTTCCAATCAATCAATCAATCGTATTTATTGAGTGCTTACTGTGTGCTGAGCACTGTACTAAGCGCTTGGGAAGTACAGGTTGGCAACGTATAGAGACGGTCCCTACCCAACAGTGGGCTCACAGTCTAAAAGGGGGAGACGGAGAACAAAACCAAACATACTAACAAAATAAAATAAATAGAATAGATATGTACAAGTAGAGGGCCTGGACTTTTCCACAGATCAGTGAGGACGGATGACAGGAATGTCTCCAAATGCTCTGTCATTTCAATGGCAATGGGCTGTTTCGAAGAATTAAGGTGTCACTGAGGGCAGAGCCTAGTTACCATTTTGTACACCGCTTATAGCACTGCACCATGTGCCACTGGCTACTCTATGTATCAAAATTGGAGATGATTATGGAAGTGGATCCACACATCCTGGGTAATGGGATACAGCACCTGAATTCAAATCTGCTAATCCAGTGAAGATTCTTCAGCATAAGGGTATGTCAAAAAAACAAAACAGAACTTCAGGAGGCCCTGGATCCACTTTGATTAGTATTGCAAATGTGGCCAAATGTTAACTGAAAGTAACTCAAAGACACATTACAAAGATGTGAAAAATTTGGGCACCTACAGATGCTTGACGCCAGGAGTGAAGGATTAAGACAAGAGCAACGCTCTATTGCAAAATAAAGCCTTGAGTAGTGAGGGGGAAAAATATTGCTGTTTCCTAAATGAATCACTCTTCAGGTAGATTGTTCTGGCAGACTATTAACTCCAGAAATCACTGATCAAACAGTTCAGATTTACATCTGTAGCCCAGGACTCATTTATTGAGACATTTCCTTCGAAGTGTTTCAAAATGAGTTGGGATACTTTATTATAAAGTGTACTTATGTTTTCTTTTATTCACATTTTACACTGTTATTAAAAATCAAATTAACCTGTACCTCCAGCAACTCTGACGAAACATCAAATTTGAAGTCTCTACCATTTTCTTCCTCTCGTTCCATGCGCTTATAAAACAGCATATATGCACTATGGGTCTTCAAAGAAGGAAAAAAAAAACAATTGACATAGATTTTAGCTTTCAGGTTAAAATAAAGAGGTTATTTAATTAGAAAACACACAAAAAATGGATACCTTTTCAAAGGAGAAATCCATAAATTTATCTGTAACCGAATCGTAGGTCTTGGTCTGTTAAAAAAATACTTAATTACTTTTCTTATTTGAAAACTGTCTTTTCAGTCTATAAAAAACCACGTAATATAAAGTGGCTACTAAGAAAGTTAAACTGTTAAAACGGACTGTGCTTTAATGCTGTTTAAGAGTCTTGAAAAGTTTCATTATACCCATTAATATACTGTATGACCAGCTAAATTTGCATTGCTTCCCATTTTCTACCTTATTACAATTGCCATTTGTTTCTGCTCCCTGCAGATTTTGGCTGTATCTTCTTGAATACATTAAAAAGTTTCTCCACAAATAAATCCCAGAAAAGTAACACCAATAAAAAAAAATAACAAGGACTAGCAAAATCTATTTCATTCATTTTAGGCCCATTATTTCCTGTCCTTTAGTCTATGTACATGTAAGTCAGTGTGTTGTCATGGCTGCTCCCTGATCATATGGAAATAAATCCAATTTAAACTGGAACTTTCCTTAAGACTGAACAATGTGGAGGTTGACTGTTAAGGGGGTGCCACAGAGGCTCAAGTTACTGACTGATTTTTCCTTATGCCAGCAGTATCTGTGGCAAAAACCCAAAGATTTCACCTTGTAAAATCCCCACTAAGCTACCAAACTGCTGTCTGTCCCTAGATTCGGAATCCCTTGTGGGAAGGACGGTCTTGGAATTATTTTGTATTCAGCCCAGTGAATACAAGTACAAGGCTCAGCACACAATATGCTCTCAAAAAATACTCTAATTGGAATCAGAAGTGGATTCCGTACTCCAGTTCAAAATCCAAAGGTGTAGATAAAATTATTTTTAAAAGAATCAGTCCCTTAATGGCATTTACTGAGTGCTTAATGTGCTCAGGGCACTGTACTATACTAAGCACATGCAAAAGTACAACAGAGTTGATGGACACAATGCATGCCCTCAAGGAGCTTACAGTCTATAAAGGGAGACAGACGTTAAAATAAGGAAAGAGTAAAGTATAAAGATAATCAGTACAATGCTAATAATACAGTGCTCTGCACAGAGTAAGCCCTCAATAAATACCATTGATTGAACTACACAAGTGCTGAGGGAATGGGTTGAGTATCAAAGTGCTAAAGGGTGCATAAGAAAGCATCATGGCCTAGGGGTAAGAGCACGGGCCTGGGATTCAGAAGGACCTGGGTTTTAATCCCGGCTCCATGACAGGTCTGCTGTGTGACCTTAGGCAAGTCACTTCACTTCTCTGTGCCTCAGTTAACTCAGCTGTAAAAGGGGGATTAAAACTGTGAGCGCCATGCAGGATGGGACCTGGGTCCAAACCAATTTTCCTGTATCCAGCGCAGGAATTACAACAGTGCCTGGCACATAGTAAGCACTTTACAAATGCCGTAATTATTATTACTATTGTTATTGTTGTTGTTAACTGACGCGGAGGGGAGGGTGGATAGAGGAAATGAGGTTTTAGTCAGGTAAGGCTGCTTAGAGGAGATGTGATTTTAGGAGGGTTTTGAAAGTGGGGAGAGTGGTGAACTGTTAGGTATGACATGGCCTGGTACAAAGGGCACAGGCCTAGGACTGAAAGGACCTGAGTTCTAATTCTGGCTCTGCCCGTTGTCTGCTGTGTGATCTTAAGTCACAACTTATCTGGGCCTCAGTTTCCTCATCCGTAAAATATGGATTCAATACCTGTTCTCCATCCTACTTAGTCTGTGACCCTAATGTGGGACAGGGACTGTGTCCAGCCTGATTAATTTGTTTCTACCCCAGCATTTACAACAGTGCTTGACACACAGTAAGACCTCAGCAACTGTAATAATAATAATAATAATATGTAGGTCATCATGAGGACTAGGACAGAAAAGGGAAGCGAAAAATTTGGACGGATGATAAAATTTCCACTTGAAAATTACCAGAATTAGTCTACAGTCTATATAAGGGTAATTTAAAGGCATTTCAATTCATGAGGCCCCTGACCTCTGGGAAAAGTCTCTTGGGCAGGTTTAGAGATGAGAAGGTGGAGAACTATCCACTGGCAACATCTGCAGAGTGAAGGTAGTCTGAACTGAAGGTTACTGTTTTACAAAAGGATCTACACTGAAGTTCTAGAGAGATTTCTCCTAATTCCAGAAAGAGCCATGGCCAACATCAAGGGGGTGGTGGTGTGGTGTGTGTGTGTGCATCCCCTCCGTGCTTTCGGTTTCCAAATTTCAGCTCTCCATACAGCAATTGTGTGAGGATCCTTCTGTCATATATTCTCCTCTTGTGTTCCCCGCCTTGTAGTTGTGTTAAGGTAAACAAGAGCTTCGATGTTTGGAAACCATATTCCTGAACTTCACTGTCTGTGATCTTGTCTTGCCACTCACATTCAGTCTGGCCTGTAAATACCGCTGATGTAGTTAGTGCCTGCTAGGGGGCCAGTGTTCAGAGCTGTAGAGATGGACTGCAAGCTCATTATGAGCCGGGAACTTGTCTGCTAATTCTGTTGTACTGTACTCCCCCAAGCACTTAGAATAGAGATCTGCACGTAGTAAGTACTCAATAAATACCACTGACTGACTGAATGATTGGATAACACCACATCTCTTTATACCTTTAGTGGGTCTGGAGCCTGATATCATACTGTTGCCACACTCTGCAAGCTTTCCCCAGGATCCTGGGCTGGCCTTCTTGACTCGGACTTCTTCTTTGTCTATCACTGCACTGTTGGTAAGAGTGCTGCCTGCATATCAGAATTCTGTGCCAAGGTTTGGCTCTGATGTCAATACGTATTTTTGTCTGTGTGTTCGGCTTCCCTGGCTCTGACTGATTCATGCCCTCGGTGTTCTTCAGACCTAATGTCAGTCTCTACCACCATCTGATTTAGTGAAATGCTTCAGAATCATATGCATGCCTTCCTTGGTGGGGGCCTCTACCTTATAGCTATTTGCGTATAGTAATTCTGGGATAGGAAACCATATTGCTCCTTTTAAAGTGGCCTAGGAGACCCTGCTCCCAGCTCCAAATTGGCCAGCAGGATGTGTTGGTGAAATCTTTTTTCAAGCAACTGTACTGATAAATCCACGGAGGGGAGGAAAAAGAGATAATAATAATGATGGCATTTGTTAAGTGCTTACTATGTGCCAAGCACTGTTCTAAGCACTGGGGTAGATACAAGGTAATCAGATTGTCCCTCGTGGGGCTTAGAGTCTTAATCCCCATTTTAAAGATGAGGTAACTGAGGCCCAGAGAATTTAAGTGACTTACCCCAAGTCACACAGCTGACAAGTGGCAGAGGCGGGATTAGAACCCATGACCTCCAACTCCCAAGCCTGTATTCTTTCCACTAAGCCATGATGCTTCTCCAGTTCAGATCAGGGTTTAAGATTAAAGACTAATTTTTTTGAGATGTAATGGGAAAATAAAGATTAGAGAAAAAAAGATCAGAGCCACTATCATCTGATAAAGTACGTGTAAAGTGTTTTTTTAAAGCTCACTGTCATTAAAATTCAGACCTTAAGTTGAAAATTTCATTCCCTTCTTTTTTAAAGATCATTTAATGCATCTATAGTTTTTTTTAAAATAAAACACAGGATTTAAAGACCCTTACTCTTTTAATGAAATGGTTATTTGATTGCTTATTTGATATGACTGGGTTTTGCATGGCAAATACATGCTTCTGGTTCTGCCTGATTCTATACCACAATTCAATCAGTTCCAGTGGGTTTCACTGAAGGATGCTTCAATTCCAGTGACCACCCCCTCATCTAAAAATGCAATTGAGACAGAGTTACAGGAATACCTCTGTGCTGGGCTCCAGGCTCTTAATAATAATAATAATAATAATAATAATAATAATAATAATAATAGCATTTATTAAGTGCTTACTACGTGCAAACAATGCAATGCACTTTGGGGGGGTTCAGTTAACGCCATTATTACTATGCTACTACCTGGCAAATCCAGTTTGTGCCCAAGGAAGTTGGAGATTGCAGCAAGAGAGTTAAATGTCCTTTTTTATTTATTTATTCATTCATATTGGCTTAACTTATAACAGGCTTTAAGCTGGAAGACAGAAGTCAAAGCTTCTCTTTTCAGTCTTTACTGTGAGGAGAGGCTTTAAGCTGGAAGAGAAAAGTCAAAGCTTCTCTTTCCAGTCTTTACTGGGAGGAGACATATCCAAAGGGTGGGGCTTTATAATGTTATATTGTACTTTCCTAAGCGCTTAGGACAGCACTCTGCACTCAGTAAGTGCTCAAAAAATACAACTGAATGACTTTAGGACTGGGGGACTTTTCCAAAGGTTATGTAAGGTTATTCCAGTACCCCTCAGGTCTCTGACTTCGCTAAATAGCTTCTGGTTGGAGGCCATCACGGGAAATGTGGGAAAAAATACAAGATAAAGGAGTCAGGGAAAGGTCTTATGAAACTTAAGATAGGTGCCTTGAAGGACAAAACTGGAAATTACTATCAGGTGACTATTGGAAATGAAAGGCTTTATAGTCTTCTCTTTATGTTTCTCCATCTGGGTAATAGGGATAAACTACATGACGGATGCTTCACAGATTTGTAACACTCTACTGGAAAATTTTTGATGATGCATTCTAAAAGGTCATCTGAGTGTTATTATTGTATGCATCTTAAGGCACTTTGGGATAGAACCTGAAGTGTAATCACAGCCAAAGTAACTTCCATAAATATCTTCAACTTTCTTAAATTTTGTTGCTACTTCAATAGCGAAACAGTGTGGCTTAGTGGGCCTGGGAGTCAGAGGACTTGGGTTCTAATCCCGGCTACTCCACTTATCTGCTGTGTGACCCTGGACAAGTCACTTAACCTCTCTGGGCCTTGGTTACTTCATCCGTAAAATGGGGGGAACTAAGACTTTGAGCTATGGACTGTGCCCAACTGGATTAGTTTGTATCTACCCCAGCACCTGACATGGATCAAGGGTATAGGCAAATATGATCATGGATTTTGAGATTATTAGGTGGGCTAATATCCTATGGTTTCAAATTTCAGGGACAACAGAAAACCAACTGATGAGGAGTTGTTCTCTCAAGTCCATGACCATAGTGGAGAATCTACTATGTACTGTCAATCATAATGATAAATCGGTTGGATTCCCACATAGTTGGACAGTAAATTAAGTTAAACTCTTATTAAGTGCTTAATACATATCATTTTTTTAAAAAAACTGAAGAAAATGCTATTCTCAATTACCCCCTATAACTACAATTTACCTACTGGAGTATTTAGGCATTGCTTATCAGATCAATTTCAGGGATAATTGCAGCAGTTAAAATGAAGTTAATGCTTCTCATTCAAATGTTCAGTATGCAGTACGGTAAAGTGCCTGGGAGCTCATGAAAATATATCAACCACATACTTTCTACAAGGACTTACAGTCATTTCTCCTCCAAAACATTCAGAAGCAAGTTGAGCAGAATCAAAAGGTTTTACTTCAGCATCATTAAAAAGATACCTATGAAAGAGAGAGACAGCATATAATCTTTTCAAATCTTGTGTCTATTGTCTCTTACAGAATAGGAAATGTTTAAATATCAAGACTAGCAAAACAAAACAAAACCAATCCAACTATGAACTTCTGAACAGGTCCAGCCTGGATGGCCAAAAATCTATCTCTTCCACCAAGAGAAGGCTGACACAAACTGTGAAAACTTACAACTGGTGGACAAACACCACAAAGTAGAAACTATGAATCAACACTTGGACAGAGAAATCTTTGACAGAACAAATCCACAAGTTGAGGCGGGCATATGAGCACAAAACCCTCTGATCAACTGGAGCAGCTCCTTATACAGCCTTCTCCAGTAGATTTCCACCTTCTTTATGATCATGGATTTTGAGATTATTAGGTGGGCTAATATCCTGTGGTTTCAAATTTCAGGGGCAACAGAAAACCAACTGATGGGGAGTTGTTCTCTCAAGTCCATGACCATAGTGGAGAATCTACTATGTACTGTCAATCATAATGATAAATCGAGTTGGATTCCCACATAGTTGGACAGTAAATTAAGTTCAGCTCTGTGGGCCAGCAAGGGGCATGGCAAGTACAGATAAATCCTGACAGCCTCACTAACTGAATTATACTTTTCAAATAAGGGGTGAAGTGGGACATTGTAAATTGCATGAAACCATTTTAAAGGAAACACACAACTAGCCATCCCTATTTAAAATACTTAGATAATACTTGACTTTTGAATGATGCATCAAACTAGCTTATATAGCCAAATCTTTAGAGATGAGTGATTTCAATCTGATCAACTTTATAACAACAAAAGCAGAAGATTCCTCTCCACCCGTCTAAGCATGGGAGAAAGAGAGGTAGGTAAGGAGTGGGGGCTGTGTGGAGAGGAGAAAAAAACATCCAGTGGAAATTTCTTAGCTAAAGTCTATATGTGACATCTATACTGTGGTAGTCCAACTGCCATTTCTTTCATAAATATGATAAAAATGCCCATTTTTATTGCAGGCTTACAGCCGGGATAGAAAAATCAGAGCTTCTCTTTCCACACTCTTTACTGTGAGGAAACGTGTCCAAGAAGAGAGTCACTTAATCTTGAATCAGCTTAGTGACTTCCCCAATTTCTATGTACCTTCCTTTTTGCCAGAACCCATTTTTTCTCTATAATCTTTCCCCAAGCATTAGCTAGAAAGTTGCTGGAGAATTGGAGATTTTTTTTTTTCTGGTAATAACAGATTGTTTAGATACAGGAGCCATTGTGCCAGAATTGGCTTGTACACAGGTGAACTGTGTCAGACACTGTACTACATCATCAGTTTTCCCTAACATGGGATTTTGTGAGAATGTGACTTACACATTTTTGGAGAATTAAGTGTATTTCCCATTTTTGACAGGAAAATAGCAACATCTCCAAGTTCTAAACACATTCCCCTTTAAAAAAAACCCTAATAATTACTAAGGTGGTAGAAAAGTGAGAGGAAGCTTGTAGAAGATCTAAGTGATAGGGAGGAGTGAATATATGGGCAAAGTGGGAAATATATGTGGCGGCAATAGGGAATAGAGGCTTAGGTCTAGTACCTATTGCTTCCAAAAATTGCCAAATTATGACTGTTTTCAGGAATGATGCAGACATGAATTTGAAAAATACAGCAGTAATGGTGCTTTAATAGTCATTCAAGAATTTTAGACTTTTACAATTTCTTTGCAACTCACCATTTGTTATTCTTATAAGCATGTGGATTCACTATATCTCTGATAAAGCTATAATAATGTCCACCATCTGCTGTTCCAGTATGAACTGTCACACCTATCAAGTCATATTCATAGCTCTCAGCTTCTTTGAAATGGTCGCCTTCCTCTTTAAAGCCTGGAATCATTTTAATTTAACAATGTTAGCAAATCAAAACATTAGAGTTTTAGAGTACCGGCATTCTGTGCATATTCTGACACCACACAATTGAATTATATCTTAATCAATGGTATTAACTGAGCACTTACTATGCACAGAGCACTGTACTAAGCACTGAGAATACAATGCAACAGAATTCACAGACACATTCCCCGCCCATAAGTTCACAATTTAAAATACATCAAATCTGACACACCAGAATTATAATTTTTTTATCTACCAAATTTGGTGGAATACGCCCTTTCTGCCTCTACCATACCTGTAAAATCAAAACTTTCACTATTATGTGAGTGCATATTGGTAGAAGTGGTAACAGTGGTAATATGTAATATGGTAATATTAAACTAAATGTTTGGGAAAGTATGAGTTAGAATATTTCCTGAAACTCCACAAGGAGTTTACACTCAATATCAAAAAAGGATTCCTACAAAAACAATCTATTATCATGAGGTAAATTTTATAGGGTCAACTTCAAGTGTATCTGCAATGGATACGGAATTTGATGATCACTACTACATTTTGGATAGGCCTCAATGTTCATTTTCCCAGTGATGTAAGTGGACTTACTTTATTTGATCTTTTAGGATATTCCCCCATGGACACACAAATGCACATGCCTACACATACACAACCTTTTCCCTCTCCTGCTTACCTCTTCCCCCATGCCAAGATACAGCCCAACACTCTCACCTTTTCTCTAATTGCTTCCTCAGTGTGGGAGTAACACAGAGTTTCTAAAGAGAAGAGTGAGGTAGATGCGGATTCTAATGCTGAGTATGATATAATTTTTTCCCAAATGGTTCCATTATTTTTGAAATGTACTCTGACTTTACACAAGTCCCTCATCACCCACATTATTTTCTTAAGAAACCATATTGTTTTTCAAGTGTTCAAACCATGGCCTTAGTTTTAATTATTTTCAGGAATGGAGGCAAAGCAAAAAGATCATGTACCTTCTTTTCTGTCATTTTTTCCCATAAGAAAGTCTTCTGTATAAGGTGTCATATCCAAACGTAAAGGGAATGAAAAGTGTGTGTTGACTTTTTCCTTCATCATAGTTACCATGTTAAATGTATATCTCATGGTGTTGAAACTCAAAATACGAGGCAGTTTCTTAAAACATGCCCTAAATCAAGGAAAGAGAATGTTGCGATAATTGTTAAAAATCTCTGCTTGTGGAAGTAATTTTTGCAAAAATTTACCACTATAAGTTCCTGCTATGACAATACTCAAAACTGAACTCAAGGGAAATGAAGTTACAATACATCTTATTCATTATTAACTATGCAAAATTTATGGCTCAATGTCTGATGATACTGATTTTGCTCTTTTAAAAAACTGGCTTTGAAGTGTGAAACCAGGAACTATAAAATAATTTTTCCTCATACCTTCAAGATTTTCATTCAGTACTGCATCCTCAATACATACTTGCTGGTTGAAAAAATAAAGCTAAGAGGATTCCAAAAGGAAAATTTTTCCAGTGGACATAATTTTAGTGCTCTTTTCTGAGATTCAAACACCAAGTTTTAAAATAAAAATTTCAGAGCAAAAACATACACAAATTTGCAAAAAAGAAAAGCATGGTAAATACATTTTAATGGAATTACTGATCATTCATCTTCATTGTTCTAATATAATAAACCACAGAATCATAGCGCTGGATAGGACTGGAACAAATATCTAGTTTATTAATATAAGAACCTCTATCAATTTTAACTGCTTGCTAGGCAGAGATTTAATTGGTGTTCATGTTCTATCCCCAAAATCTTCCCGAAGCTTTCCAAGTAGTCATGGACTCTAAAAAGTCCACAATGAAAGTCTGTTGGACACTAAGGTAGATAGAAGAAAATCTGCTCTGACAAAGTACTTCTCCGATATAAGGCTTAAAATTTAAATAGGAGGTATTTAATCCCCATTTTCAGATGAGGAAACCAAAGAACAGAGACCTTAAGCGACTTGTCCAAGATCATAAAACAAGCGATAGAACTGGGATTAGAACCAAAGAATAGGGAACAAGGACAGATCAAGAATATGGGAAAAAGCATGAAATGAGCTCTTGTGCTGCTACATATGGCATACAGGCAAGAGCTAGTGGGAATGATTTCCTGTTGTTCCTTTTTAAGGTAAAAAATGTTTCATAAAATTAAAAGTATGGGAAAGAAAATTTATTATATCATTTAAAGAGGCGGCTTAAAGAATAATAATAATAATAATAATATTTATGGTATTTGTTAAGTGCTTATTATGTGCCAGGCACTGTACTAAGCACTGAGATGGATACAAGCAAAGCAGACTGACCACTGTCCCACATGGGGCTAACAGTCCTAATCCCCATTTTACAGTTGAGGTAACTGAGTCACGGAGAACTGAAGCAACTTGCCCAAATTCACATAGCAGACAAGTGGCGGAGCCAGAATTAGAACCCATGATCTTCTGGCTCCCAGGCCGGTGCTCTACCCACTAAGCCATAAAATGGTTTCATACTTAACTTGGTATACATCTTATGAAAATGAAAAGGGGTTTAAGAATGAAAGAGCAAACCTGAAAGGAGGAATTTGGGCTAATTAAAGGGTCAAGCAAAACTATTCCATAAAAACTAATATTCTAGAAAAATGGAACCAGAATAGCGTTGTGGGAGTTGTCACTAATATATTTTTAAAAATCAGTAACCTTGCACAAACTACTGAAATTATATTTGAATCTTTAACTTTAGAAAGGCAAGAGAAGCAATGGCTTTCCAAAAACATACCTTTTCTCTGCTCGCACTTTTTTTCCACAATGAGAACAAGTATACATGTTGTCGCCTTCTAAAGTATCTTTGATAGTAACTTCGTCAAGAGATTCCTGTGTATAAAAGAAAGGTTTTACATCCTTGTTTAGAGGACCCATCCATGATGAGGACTTTTGTTTGGAGAAAGTCATCTTCAAAGTCAGGAAGAAAAAGAAGGAAAACTACTGATAACAACTACTACCATCATTACTTTGGTGTTTGTAAAATGCTTTCTATGTGCCGAGCTCTGTACTAAGTGCTGGGGTAACTAGTGAACTGAGGCTCGCCATTATATGGTAGTACTTTCCACGTTTATTTAAGTCTTTTGATAATCTGTTAGTATTTTGTGTTATTGAATCTAAGAAGGCTAACATTTACATTTTAATAATAATAATAATGACATTTGTTAAGTGTTTACTACGTGCAAAGCACGGTTCTAAGTGCTGGGGAAGATACAAGATGATCAGGTTGTCCCACGTGATCAATCAATCAATATCAATCATATTTATTGAGCATTAACTGATTAAGGAAAAGTTAAATGGGGTTGAGCACCAGTCCTAACATAAAAACTTAGGTGGGTTGTACCTGAGCTGAAAACCCACTACCCTTTGCCAGTAAAGGCATTCTTAATTATCCAAGTTTTTAACTTGTCCAGTTCACCTGAGCTGAGCTGGATGAATAAAGAGTACAATGATTAAAATTTCTGCGTTTAATAATCTCTGATACAGCATTACGTACATAAATATTCTTCATATCTGCCACCTGGCATCTCACAGTATAGAATTCTTCAGCAGTCTGACTGACATGCTCACAGTCCTGGGGGAAAAAAAAAGAGCAACAAAGTCAGGAATTCTTTTATAATTAGTATGTGACATTAATTCTTAAGAAAAGATGTCTGGGGAGCAGGAGCAAAAAGTCAAACACTTACTAAGGACACAACATTGTTTGTGATGACACCTCCAAACAAACTTTTCACGGTATTTTTCTGAAAATAAATGAACGGTTTCAGTAAAACAAATTGGAATAAACGAATATATTTCCAATTATCTTATCAACAATTTAACCCATTACCAGCTCTGGGGACATTTCTTCAATTTTGGTTATCAGATCAGTGAAGAATTCTGTCATATCTTTCTGTTCTCCTGTATTAAGTGGCTGCTTATCCATGGTATAGGTTTTACAGAAAGGTCTAGGATTATAGGCTTTGCATTCACTCTCCTTAAAAATGAAATAAAAAGAACAATCTTAAAAAATGCCGGCCAGTAAAGAAATATTCTGTGAATATGCACAAATGTAAGCCTAATCCAAATGTAAAATGTGCTCCTAACATTAAAAACTGTCATCTTCTTGTTGTCAGATAGTGCTCCCTGTTCTGGGTAACCTCCAATCTGGTTTTCCAAGTTCCACCAGAACTTGGTTCTGACCTTCCCAACCCCTTTGCCACCCTAGCCTGCCTCAAGGAAGCCTACTCTCACCTAAAGGAATATTCAGCTACATGATGACAAATTCAATGACATCCACCTCAAAAAGGAACAATTTCTTCCTCACTGATTTTTACTACGGAACTAAATAACAATTTTAACAAATAGGCATCTTTAGAATGATGTTTTAGGATCAGCTTGCAGTCCAACAGAATAGCTAACACCTAAGATTTGAGTCCAAACATCTTTCTGCTGTAGCACAAGTTGTTCTAAAACAATAGCTCACTTAGGATGATCTGGTTTGTTTGGTCTCTAAGAAAATTCAGAGGAAAGTCCCAAGAAAAGTTTAGCACATCAATAGTTCTAGTACATGAGTGACATCCAAACACGAAGACCTAGGTATAAGACACAGCTTTATGCAGTTCCAGTAGTTTAGCCATTTATTTGTTATCTTTAACCTGTCCACTTGAGAAAAGGCACAGTCAGTATTCCAGTTCAGGGTCTTAAAGCTTACCATTAAATATGTAAACATTTTCTGAAGCTCCAATAGAGTGGTCTTGTGCTTCATATCTTCTGAATACTAGAAAATAAAATAAGTAAAATAAACTTTTCACAAATCAACATTATAAACCGTTCCCTTGAATCTACTTTTGTGGCCAAAGCAAAATGAATATTTTTAAAACCCCTTTTTTTTTTCAGCTGAGGGATTCATAGCCTTGGTTTCTGTGCTACAAACATAATCTCACTGTTTTAGCAATGCAAGAAAAATAAATCTTCACTTCTAATTCTTCATGTTCTCGTTCAGGAATAATCATATGATGTTCTTCATCCTCAAAAACGTCACTGATGGGACAGTTCACCTATAACTGCATGTGTAGCCAAAAAAAAAAAAAAAAACAAAAACCCACCGTGCTTATCACATGTCCCCAAAGATACTGATCTTTGTTGTGCTTCTAGGATTGTTGTTTACAGTTGCTGAAGTTATTTTCATTATTGCCTCTATGTTTCAAGACAGTTTTGAAACTTCTGGTCAAAACTATTCCTTAATTACAAATGTGTATGCTGCAGTTGTTTCCCAGTTTTCAGATGAAGTGTTATTTTGTCTGAAGCTGTGTTTTATGTAGTACCCTGAAAATGTTCTCGTCACCCCGTCTCAGTTGCCCAATTTCCATCATATTGTATAGTAGCTATCTGGGTACCCTAACTGTCTTCCAATTCATTTGATCAGTGATATATACTGAGTGTTTACTGAGTGCAAAGCTCTATATTAAGAGCTTTTTAGAGCACAATACAGTTCTTAGGCATAAGCCTTGCCCTCAAGGAGCTTACAGTAAGAGTATCAAGATATGTACGTGAAGCAGTGTGAACTAATGGAAAGAACACAAGCCTGGGAATCAGAAGGACCTGGGTTTAGTCCCGGCTCTGCCAATTGCTTGCTGTGTGACTTGGGTAAGTCATTTAACTTCTCTGGGCCTCAGTTACCTCATCTGTAAAATGGAGATTAAGATTGTCTGAGCCCTATGAGGGCCCAGAACTATGTACAACATGATCATCTTGTATCTAGCCCAATGCTTTGTACAGTGCCTGGCACTAAGCGCTTACCAAATACCCTGGATTAATGAATGAGGATGGGGTGAGGATTAATACACTTGGGGGTACAGACATAAGTGAATAGGTAATGAAGAAGAGAAGAAGACTAGGGTGGGGTGGTAAGAGGCTAGTCAGGGAAGGCTCCCTGGAGGGGACAGGATGCTAGTAGGGCTTTGAATAGGGGGGAGACTGGTGATCTGTTGCATATGAGCAGGGAGGGAATTCCATGCAGAAGGGAATGTGTGAGCAAAAGGTAAATGATGAGAGATGAGACAGATGAAATTAAGACAAGGTACGTAGGCTGGTGTGGGCAGGATTACAGTGGGAAAGGAGCAAGGATAGGTAGAAAGGAGAGAGCTCAGTAAGTGCCTTAAAGCTGTTGGTGAGGAGTTTCTGTTTGATGCAGAGCTGGGTACGCAACCACTACAAGGTTTTGAGCAATGGTGAAGAAAGACATGGGCAGGACAATTTTGTTTTAGAAAAATGACCCAGACAGCAGTGAAGTATGGACTGGAAAGGGAAGGGGCTGAAAGCAGCGAAATCACCAAAGAGGCAGATGCAGTGGTTGAGGTAGGATATGACAAGTGCTTAGACTAGCATGGTGGCAGTTTAGATAGACAGAAAGGAAAATATTCTAGCGATGTTGAGAAGGTAGAACCAACTAGATTTGGCACATCCCACCCAGTGAAGACAGATAAAAATCATGCAATCTGTCAGAGGTTCATTTTCTTCTAGGATTGGACCCATTTCTTAGACACCGATCAGTCTACCTGTGACTTCTCAAAAAGATCACTATAATTCTGAGGAAGCAGATTGATGTTTGTCCTTTGAAACCAATGCCTATAAGGTTGACATTTTTCAATACACACACACACACATACATATATGTATATATATAAATAAACAACCTTCACCTCAACTTTAGGGCTTCCAAGAACCTCACAGACAAAAGGTTTGAAACTGCTGCAGCTTCATTTATGAATATAGCAATAATTAAGTGAATGATGCCCAAGACACAGCAAGTCTGGTTGCCCTTTCTTGTCTCTTTACCTCTAGGTCAAATTGATAAAATTGTCAAAGAGAGTTCCTCATTCAGACTCATTCAGAAGTCTCAAAAGGACAAAGATGCTACAGGACAGCCCAACCGCAATTTGCTTGCTTGGTAAGAAATTAACTGACAGCATGTATTTATTTGTTCTCCTTCAGCCAGACTTTGGGAAGATCTTTGGTCATGAGTAGAGGTTCCAAGTTCAGTCTATTTCATCATTTATAATAATAATAATGATGATGGCATTTGTTAAGTGCTTACTAAGTGCCAAGCACTATTCTAAGCACTGGGGTAAATACAAGGTAATCAGGTTGTCCCACATGGGGCTCATAGTCTTAATCCCTATTTTTATAGATGAGGTAACTAAGGCACAAAAGTTAAGTGACTTGCTCAGAGTCACACAGCTGACAAGTGGTGGAGCCGGGATTAGAACCCATGACATCTGACTCCCAAGCCCTTGCTCTTTCCACTAAGCCATGCTGCTTCTCAGCAGGCATGTCACTGTGCCTAGGAGTTTTGTTACTGTTCATGGTTCTGGCTACTGTGGGTGACTTCCTTATGAGCTGGGATACATCCCATGTCTTTGCACATTGAAAGGCTTTTTAATCTTCATTAGGAATGGCAATAATTATTAATATTTGATTAAGATGACCCAATAAGTCCTTAGAGAAAACTTGGAAATAGAGGGGGCTGGAGCATGCTTTGCCCATTTCTTAAATGATCACCCAACATATGTTCTTTAGTAACATTATGAAACCAGATTAATAAAAAGCAAAACACACGAAGGGCTGTTTCTTTGGATAAGTAAATGAATTCATATTGATAGGGTTGTAGTTAGCTGACACTATGAACGAATAAATGGTAAACATTAGATTATAATATGTGCAATTGGAAATGTAGGCATTCATATCATGTCAGTGCCAAACACATTTTGTATCTCTGTCCACAAAAGCCCCTTCCATCTAACCCCCACAAAAAAAAGAACTACCACCACTGTATAACAATCACCATAATCCAAATCCAGTATAAAACATCCCTACCAGACAAAAACTAAAAGCTCTCTTAATGATTTTAAAGATCGAATGAAAATGAAACAAAGGACGATTGTACCTTGGCGGTAAAGATGGCTTGTCTGGCTTCAGGAATCATATACAGCTGCTGAATTGTGGATGCCAAATAACAAGTGGCTCCAAGATTCGTTAGGCCAACAAACCTACATTCTGCTCGAACATCATCATGAGGCCAATAGTCCCATTTGTAGGGGGCATGGGATGCTGTTAAAAAACAAAAAATTACTCCAAAAACTGCAATATCAGCTCAAAATGGAATAATGTAAAACAGCCTGGCAATTTCACTGGCTAATATAATGTCTTGATTCAGTTTTCTCATGAAAACACATAAAAGAACACATTATATCACTGCAAATTTTGAAACTGACACCAAATAGCACCAGGCTCTAGAAAATTTACCTCAAAACACATAATTAAAGCTATATTTAACACCTTTTATATCCAAGAATGCAAGTGCTTTCAAAGTCATATTCAACTTCTTTCACAGCTCAGTTTCCTTCTGCCATAAAAAAAATCACCAATATATCAGCAACTAAATAAAGCTAGGTTTTTTTCTAAATGAAACGTGAGCTAAGCTAAGGCTAAAAAATACCAAATCACTCATCAGTATTTATAAAAATTGAACAGAATACACATTCTTACACTGCATATGTTGGGCCATAACCCAGTTGTGTAGAAGCCTGTAGTTCTCAACGGATCCTTTTACCATCTCTACCAACAAATCATAAGCAGCTGCTCTTGAAGAATGTGATTTGCATTTTGGCTGTTGTCGGTCTTTTAGACTTGGCAACAAAAACAGCAAATTGAAGATGTCTCTTAGAAATTCCTGTAAAATCAATTTAGTGGGTTATTTGAACAAAATAAGACTTCAATTCTGTTACAGAACATCAAGTATTATAATGAGCAGAGATTTTATTTAATTAAAAATAATCCCTTTGTTGCCTATACCTCACTTTAATTTGGAAAATTATTCTTCCTGCACTTCAAAGTGCACTTGAGGCCCGACAACACGTTTTCTAGCACACACAAATCACTTTTTATCCCACTGCCTCTGGATAACAGTGCTGGGGCTTTTGAACTTGGAAAGGAGGTGAGGGTTAGTGAAGAGGCCAAAAGAATCCGGTATTAGGGATTAGATTAGTTGCACTGTGACTGGTAAAAGCAGGAAGAACTAAAGGTGGGGGAAAGGGATTATCCTTAATTTTGAATAGATGGTTGTTTTTACATTAAAATCACTAAAAATCAAATCTGTCATAAACTCCCCTGACCAAAATCTTCCCTTTGTTTAAGAAGAGTCGTCGCTTTTAATTACAAAACTCAGGTTGACTACCGAGCACTTTCTTTGTGTCAAAGCATTGTGTTAAGAGCTAGGGAAGGTAAAAGATAATCATTTTGGACACAGTCCTTGTCCTACACGGGGCTCAGAGTCTTAAAAGGAGAAAGAACAAACATTTTATCCCCTGAGGAAACTGGGGCACAAGGGAGTTAAGCGACTTGTCCCAGGTCAGAAAGCAGTCTAACTCTCCCAGTACTGTATCGTTTTTCCACAAGCCCTCCACAGTCTTTTAGACTGTGAGCCCACTGTTGGGTAGGGACTGTCTCTATATGTTGCCAATTTGTACTTCCCAAGCGCTTAGTACAGTGCTCTGCACATAGTAAGCGCTCAATAAATACGATTGATGATGATGATCTATCCACTCCATGGCCTTCCAACCTTTTGTCACATTGCTTGCCATATGGCCTCATTATGTTATTAAAAAGTCTGTGTGACGTTTCTTGCCTACAATGGTCCCCCTTCAGCTCATTTAACAGGTTTTCTACCAGAGTAACTGCTGGCACCCACCCTCCTCAAATGAGCCACCCAAAAAAGCAGTGTTGCAGTGAGCAACTTGGACGCTGGCAAACTGACAGTGGCTAGAACACAATGTTTGGGATCCTGTCTCGAAAATGAGTCAGTATGGCTCCAAAGGGGACACTGACAAAACTGCTCAAGAAGCTGGCTGGTATGACTGTGGTAGATGCTGTTCTCACAGCCATTAACTACACTTCTAGATCTCCCTTGCCACGTCCAACGAAGCCTTATAGATATTTCTGAGTTAATTTTAGATGCATTTTACAGAGACATTAATTAACAAATGTTGAATAATCACCTGTCCTTCACGTGAAAATTTAAAGGGTGGTTTGTGCTTAATAACACTTGTGGCGAGACGAAGGAGTCCTGTAAGTCCATCATCTTCTATGTTACCATCCTGATGATCGAGGATTTCCCTGCTACAAAATAAAAATAGGCTGCCTAGTCAAGGGGTGTTCTTTACCTGTTCTCTCAATTATATAAACTGATTCTGCAAAGTAATCTTATTAATCAAACCTCCGAATACAGTCGGCCAGATGTCTCGCCAGGGCGTCTAAATCAAGCAGTGTTGTCTGAAATAGAAGAAAAAAGAAAATCAGAGTAAGGTTTACTTATTAGTAAGCTTTGCTGGATTCTTTGGCCCCAATAATAATAATAATAATAATGGCATTTATTGAGTGCTTACTATGTGCAAAGCACTGTTCTAATTGCTGGGGAGGTTACAAGGTGATCAGGTTGTCCCACGGGGAGCTCACAGTCTTAATCCCCAGTTTACAGATGGTGTAACTGAGGCACAGAGAAGTTAAGTGACTTGCCTAAAGTCACACAGCTGACATTTGGCAAAGCCAGGGTTTGAACCCATGACCTCTGACTACAAAACCCATGCTCTTTCCACTGAGCCACGCTGCTTCTCCAAAAATTAATACTGATTTGCTACACTGTAATTTTTTAAGCGCTTACTATGTGCCGGGGGCACTGTACTAAGCTCCAGGGGAGATACAAACTAATTAGGTTGGACACAGTTTATGTCCAAAATGGGGCAGTCTTAATCCCCATTTTACAGATGAGGTAACTGGGGCACAGGGAAGTGAAGTGACTTGCCCAAGGTCACACACAGCCGACAAGCGGCAGAGCCGGAACCAGAACCCAGGTCTTCCGATTCCCAGGTCCGGATTCTTTCCACTAGGCCACACTGCTTCTCAAATCTCGTTTTTTCCACTGACAGATTAAGACTAAATGCAGTATTGGTATACACTCTTCAAATGAGTGATTTTCCATGGATTCCTGAGTGGTGGATTTGATTTGCTCATTGATACCCACATCAGTCCAGGAAAAAAAAAACATTAAATATATCTACGAAGCTGGCAGGTAATGATAGGCTTTCTTCCGATTTTGCCTGTGTTTCTTGTTACAAGTTAACCCAGCAGGTCACTGGGACCAAATCTTATCGAGGCCTTACCCCCACCCAGAAGTGAGGCCAAGCTCCTAAGAGCCTGGGTAGGTTTCAGGCAGGTTTCCAAAATCCTGGAAACCTGCAGAGGTCAAGCACAGAATGAGAGGGGTTCCAGTGATTAGAGCTCGCTCTCTCCTGGATATTTCTGTACCCCAGGATAATGGGGACTAGACCCTTTTTCGGGAAAAAAAATAGTTAACAGAAAATCACAAGATCAACAAATTTATGTACACTCTGTTGTTCCTACCTGACTGGCATCTTTTACATGGATGTTATCAATCAATTTGCATAATAACCAAAAATATTCCTTACATCCAGGCCTTAACACTAGTTCTTCTTCATAATCTTCTATCTGTGAAAAGAAACACCAATTTGAATTTATTCCCAGAAGTATAAAATAACACTAAAAAAAACTCCAGTAATCTAAAAAAGTCTAGTGCTAAATCCTTATTCTCTCATTTGCCATCTCAAGGGAGAAAGAATTTCTCCTTGAGTCTCGGAGAGACAAATAATCTACTTCCACCGACCCCACACATTACTCTTGGCTAGAAGCAGAATCTAGCTCAGTAGAGTTGGCCCATGTCCTCTTACATTGCTTTTTTAACAGTGTGTTAAGGAATGGAGCCGCCAATCTTGACACCTTCGAAACTGCTGTAATCCATGACCACCAACCCAATCCCAAACAGTGCGTAGCCAACCTGCGAACCCATTCTCTCCTTAAGCAGAGAGGAAATCTGCTCAATAAAAAAGGAGAACAGCTGTCAGCCTAGGTGTCCTTTGGATTTGAAGAAGACACCATTGATACTTGAACAGGCCAACCTGGGATAAACAATCCCAGCCACATGAAAAAAACACACTTACATAAAAAAAGTCTCTATTCTAGAGGTCTTTGGAAATAAAGAATAAAATTCCTTTTACATTTTAGTCACAATGCATGTAGCTACTGGGTGAAAGTCAGATTCTTTAAAAAATATGGACTAAAATTTTTTAATACATCTGCAAGGCTCTACTGGAATGAACTACCTTTAATACTGAAAATATGGATCAAAATGCTAGCAATTTCACATCTCCAAAATTTCTCTTCTATAAAATATTGAGATTTCTAAAACAAAAAATGAAACAAGAAGAAGGGAAGAAGCTTTTCTGCATTCAATAACTAGGGCATAAACGTATCCCGGAATAGTTGGAGAAAAATCAAGCTACCTAAATATAACTTAAGTTTCCCAAAATGAAGTCTCTCCGTCTATAAATGCCTGTCCTTAGCTCTTTCACTTTGTATGGGGAAGATGTTATATGGGGAGAACAAGGATATGGTGAGAAAAGTAATTAATTTATATTCTATTAATATGCTCAACCCACGAGCGAGTCCAGAAAAAGTCTTACCCTGATGGGCTTGAGTGCCTGAGCATCCGGAAGAAATTTTAGTAACGTTGAGGCAGCCAGTAACAGAAACGATCGATTTATTGAGTCCCCTCCATCAAGCCCAGACAGAGATAACTTGTATAGCCCATTACAGGATTCATGACGGACAGCAGTCTAAAATGAAAAGCAAGTTTCAAAGAAAGCCGATCTAGCATAAAAGCAGAAACCACCTAAAATGTTACATATCAAAGTCCGTTAATAAGAAAAGGATTTGTGTTGCTGAAGTTAATGTTCTTTCTAGGTTCCCCTCCTTTCACATCCTATTTTGTCCCATAATTAAGCATGAATTCAATTCGATTATAGTAATTTGGGTGGCTGCTTTAATTAGCTCGCATTTATCTAAGCTATAAGAGGAAGAGAGCAGCCAAAATTGCATTCACATTTGTCTTACCTCTGGAATAAGAAGAGTCAGTTTTTTTAGCCAGTCTTGCAAATGATCACTGTCAGCCAGACTAGATTTCACCAAAGAGCAGCAGTGAGCCCAACTCACCAAGAGCCACATTGAATAATGGGTGACTAAAGTAAAGAAAGATAAACACAAAAATCACTTTAAGGAAAAGAGATAAATTATCTTTCATTTATACGTTAGTGTGTTAAATTATTTCTATTTTCTTTTACTTTTTTATTGGTTATTGACAAAATAACCATGTATGAAACTCACCTTCATGCCTTGACCTATGGTCAGACTGAGCTTTCAAAACTCTGTACAGGAAGAAAAATGAAGTATTTAAGTGATGAGACGAATACAGCAACAAAAGTTACTTTCAAAAAAAATCCTTTCCAAACACAAAAATGTCTGCATTGTCGTAATTAAAAGATCATTCACTAGTAAGGTACACATTTCTTTGTTTTCTGCCCTGCCTAAAACCAAACTCATCTGCAAATAAAATAAAAATGATAAAATGGCAAATGTTGTCAAGTACAGGCCAAGTAAAAATGACGTGATTCAAAAAGGTTTTCTTTCAGATTTTCCTGAATTCTTTCTCAAAATAACAAAATCTCAGAATCTGGGGGTTTCTTTTCCACTTATGGTTTACAGTTACAGAGGATGTTACATAAACTCTTGGTTTAAAGACATCTATTTACACTTTTTATTTTTCATTAATCGCATATACTAACACAATCTCAGTTATTCACTGAACTGATCATTCTCAGGAACAATTCCACCCCACCAACGGAGCAAACTTCAGAAGCCAGGGCAAGTTTTACTATTACTACTATGATTATGGCATTTATTAAGCGCTTACTATGTGCAGAGCACTGTTCTAGTTTTAGTCTTCTCTCACAATTCCAAGAGATACGATTTACCTCAAGGCAGAATTCACTGAAAAATAGTACTTAACTAGAAATAACTAAAACTAACCTATCAATTAAAACCAGGGAATTACTAAATGCCCTGAAACTTTGTTCACCATGGCTGTCCCTTGCACACACAATGCAAGACCTTTACATCTTCAGTGACTATCTCCTCATTCAGGGTTATTTGTAAGGTGGCCAACCACATATGTAGAAAAATTACCCACATGCTGACCCTGCTATTTGCCTGCAAGTATGTTCTGAACTGTCATGTAACCCATATGACAGCAGGTAAGAGAAGGAGGGGACCATTAAGTAGGGTGGAATGGGGGTGAAACCATATTGCAACCACTCTATTCACTTCCAAAGACTCAGAATAGAAGTGAAATATTGTGACCAGTTAGACTGAACTCTCCTGTCCAGTGGCAACTACCTCTGTTTCCTTAGATGCAGCTTGGTGAGTTCAAGCTGCATCTAAGGAAACAGAGGTAGTGAATGGGAGTCATAACAACCCTATATTAACCTGCAGTTTCCATAGAGTTTCCTCAATAGATTTTTTTAAGGTTATTTAATTATTGGAAGATAGACTGCAAAATAACAAAAATTAAACTTTCTCTTGAAATTGAGCCCACAGATATGTAGAAATACAAGTTTATACCGAGGTGCCAAGTTGTCATACGTGTAAGCCACGGACATAAGCCGATGAATCAAGCTGGTTCCTTGGACAAGAACAAGAAATACCTAGAAAACATTGAAGATAAAAGAGTATTAAGGTGTTTTTGAAGTCCACATACATAAAATGCATTTTTCCTGGAAAACTTTATCCTTTCATTCTAACACCCTAAGCTCAAAATTGCCTGGATTCTACTCTCTCCGCTTTACCCAAAGAATGGAATGAAAATTGATTTTTCATCAACTGATATTTTTGCCCTTAAGGAAGCTAAGGTCTTAAAAACAAGCAAAGTTAATGATGTGCTAAACAAGAATTTTGTTGGTGTGCTATTCCAAAATGTTAAAATGGAATAATACACCGCTCTGGTGAGGTTGGGATTAGGAGAGCTCTACCAAGGTACCATGATGGAAGAGGGATACTTATTGTTGTTTACAGAGTACTCTCCAATATAGGTTGATCATTTTTCCTCAGATGGTTGAGCACTATGCTACTGCTAAATCATGACTTCCAGGCAGACCTACTGGACACTTGGAAGAGGTAGTTCACACTGTTATCAAGAACAAATCAAAGTACTGGGTCTATCATCTGATCTTGCAGTAATGTGCAAATACTTGTCATGAGCAACCCAATTCCAGAAATTAACTAGTGAGGTTCTATGTTACTGCAATAAGATTTTAATTTCTTTTGTTCTTTTCATAGGATCAAGCATATGCCAAATAAAGGAAGCATACATATAATTCAAAAGACCTCACTTGATATTTCTTTTCCTATCACATTAAACTCACATTAAAAGTCATTATAATAATTGACAACATCACCATTAAATGAGCACAAACTGTATTTAGAGCACTGTTCTATGTGTTTGGGGAGCATATAGAAGAAATAAAAAATGATTCGACTTTCCAGGACCTTACTACCAGCAAATACAAATACAAATTGCCAAATACAAAATACATCAATGTAAAGAGTGGGCAGGAAATATGTCTCCCAACTCTGTTATACTGCACTCTCCCAATCGCTTAGTACAATACTCTGCACACAGTTAAGTGTCAACAAATACAACTGATGGATGAGTGATGGAATAGAATACATAAATTTCTAATTTGGCATCTATAGTTTATTTCTCTCTTCTAAAAAGGGTCCCATCTATATTGGGAATGCCCTTGTGGGATAGGGACTGTGTGTGAATTATTTGTTTTGGATTCACCTCAGCACTTGGCAAAGTGCTCAGCACCCAATAAGTACTCAATAAATACCATAACTAAAAACTGAACTGGTATACACATGACTGCGAAGGTGACTGAAGTTATGACGTAAATCAGGAAATTGGTAAATTACTCAGAGAACACCTCAAGAAGGTGATGCCATTGGGGGATTTTGAAAAATGGGAGATGGTTTAGGAAAGCTAAGTAGGATTGAATTTACTCTTTTTTTTTTCCAATCCACCCAGGTCACTAAAGGGCCTGGGCAGTGGAAGTTGGGGGCCCAGAACCAAAGCTCATTTTTTATCCTCCATCTGTTCCTGGAAAGTAAAAATCCTCCCCCAGTGCTCTTAATAGGGCTTTCACTCTGTTAAACATGGGCAAACAACAATAACTGAATAGTAATAAATGAGAATAGTGAGGAGGAGAAGAGGGGTGAGGAGGTCTTACGAACTAACATCAATGGGGCCAATAACCAGCTGGGAGCTTTGCCCAGTGGCTCTGACCTGTAGGCACCATATAACTTTCCACTTGTCCACTGATTACAACGGTCCTGCATTTAACCCCTACGATGGAGGTCCTAATATTCAAGAAAGTATCCAAAGGAAAGGGAATATTTGAAAATGAAGGCATGAGCCACCTGCAAATTAGCTACTGTCTGAGTCTTATATGAACTTCAAGGCTGCCATCAAAGTTATTTATTTAATGCTTACTGTGCACAAAGCCCTGTACTAAGAGCTTGGGGCAGTACAATATAATAGAGTTGGGTTCAACTGTACCTAGAAAATGTTATAAAAAGTAACTACTCAGTGCAAGTGTAAAGTACAAGGAAATAATGCATTAAATGATCATTTAGTACCTAAATGCTAACAACGTTTAGTAGGAGTATTTACAGAAAGTACATACACTCAGTTCTGCAGTATACAAGCTTTCACTACACATTTGCCTAGAATGTTGTTAGGGCATTGGGGAAAGATTGTTCCGACAACACAGGCCAGTTTGGATACAGCATGTGTTGGAAGAAACGGCTGTGAATATGGGAACTTAGCTGTGTACTCCTTTAAACATAATGACGCTCAGCCCAGCCCCACAATTCTTATATAGACTTATACTCTACTATTTCCCCAATCCACCTTAATGTCTGTCTCTCCCTGTAGACTACAAGCTAGCTGTAAAGGGATCATGTCTACTAACTCTGTTGTATTCTCCCAAGTGCTTAGGACAGTGCTCTGCACACAATAAGCACTCAATAAATACATGCTCTTCCTATCCATTTGATTTTAGCCTCGTGTGAGACAGGGAACTTGGACTGATCTGATTAACTTAACCTCCAGAGCATAAATGATCTCTGGGGTCTGGCAGATGCTATTTCTAATCTGGAATCTTTATTTAATATGATGAAATGAAGATCTAGAACTTTTGATACTTCGTATTATCACGAAACCCAAACAAAACTAAACATTTACTTGTGAACTTTTACCTCTGTTAAACGGGGAATGTGAAGGCCTTTAGCATGATCTCCAGCAGTCTTTCTCGATTTGCCAGGCCAGGTTCTTTTCCTGTGACTCTCTGCTATACCAGCCCAAGCAAAGATATCGTGATATGCTAAATCCAGATCTGATGGGTCTACTGCAAACTGGCATATTAACTTCAGCAAACAGGCCAGACAGTCCAACTGCCACTATGGATTGGAAGGAAAAATAATGAGAAAAGGAAAACATTCAGAATCTCATCACCCATATAAAACAATCAAATCAGATTTTGACAGTTGCAAACTAATCCTTTAATCAACACCTGCCAAGTCTGAATGCACTGGGAAGATGGCAATTTTTTTTTTATTCAGGTGACGTATAAAAGAAGTTGTTTTACAGCAAAGAGTGACAGAAAAGAGTGATACTCACAACCTACCATTAGTAATGACTACAACAAAACACCAAAATGCTTACTGGGGTATTTTTATTCAGACAGGAATTTTAAATGATCACATGTCTTATGGTTCTTTTGTGTAAAATCAGAAGAAAAAAGCTTGGCTTCCTACTCTGGTTTCTCAGCAATTCATTGGCTTTCTAAAAAACACGCTCACGGAAATCCTCTCTTCATGTCATACATATTCAACAAAGAAAATCATTTTTTCAGTAAAACAATTAACTTGCCAATTATTAAAAGTAGGTTAATACGTGACAGTTTCTGGATATACCACTTTCTACAATTGGGGGATAAAAATGTCAAAAATCACATATTCACAGAACAGCCTCTCACTTTCCTTGCTTTCCTCTCTTTTCCCTGATGTTTTATTTCTCCAGTCTCTGGCTGGAAGTATAATACCCAGGCTACTATTCTTGATAATGAAACTTTTCAAACACGACAGCCAAGGACACAACAGGAAAGTGGGACAAATGTCATTTCTACTGATACCTTCTAAAAACTAAATACATAAACAAAAAAACTTTTCATGACTGCTGAGGCCTTAGGATGCCACTTTGTGGAAAGGATGCCTCATATCAGTAAGTGAAGCGATTAGTAGAATGAATGTCAATCTTCTGTTTATACGCTATTTGTCTTTTCCCTGAAAAACAAATATTCCAGGAGTACTTTCAAGCTGGTCATATGGATAATGCAGTTGGCCAACATTTTGTCCCCAATTATTAAATAGAAAAGACTGTGAAAAAAGCATCCTCTAGAAACCTAATCCTCCACAGGTTTGTAATGAGCCCATACTCATTACCAATTTCTCTGGAGGTAAATGAATTACGCAAAGGAGCAGTTAGGAAACAACTGGATCTGCTAGATAATGTTTAAGTGCAGACTTGACCTATTTAAGATATAGCTCTTCCTTTTTCTAAACTACATTCTGCTAACAATTACTATTCCAGTTTCCAAATGGTAAATAGCATTTTTGAAAGAGTTAAAGGGTTTAGCTGGCTGCCAAAGAGTAATTCACTAAGAAATTGATAGCTTATCATTCAAGAATTACCAACATAAAACCTTTATAAACTATTATTTTAAATTTCATATATGGAAACAACATTTATTGATTATAGCAAAAGTGTTATTCTATATATTTATAAAGGAAATAGGGTCTTGAAAACAAAATTTATATACCAAATCTAAATTTAAAATAATAGCCAGTTTGAGAAATACACAGCAACACAAAGATAATTATACCTGAGCGCAAATAAAAGGTTACTGAATTTTCTCATTAACCCCTTGGCCACAGCAATAGTGGCTTGTCTTAATGTCTATAATAGGTAATGCACTGAGAAATCCCAACTCCAGGCAATATAGGGGATAATAATAATTCTAATATCACAAGATTTACATTTGAAGAGAAATTTTCCCCTTTCGGGGTGGCCTTTTTTGCAGGGATGAGGGGAAGAGGTGGAGAGAAGGGTGAGGTATACTTCCCCATCACATCTGAGAACTTTTAAATGTATTATTTCCTAAGGGTTTGTATTTTGGTTTTAATACTTCACAAACAAGCACTATCATTTTCCTTGTGACTGCCGGGAGAAAATACATACCAAAAAACAGTACAAGGAATTGAACGTTTATGTTTGTAAAATAAAAATGTGGTCAGAAACGATTAACAGAAATATTTATTTTCTGCAAGACTTAGTACTTCCATTATAACATAATTTTATTTGCTGAACGAAATATACACTTGTAAATAAACTAGCTGAGAAGTACTATTTCTATAATTATAAACAGTGTTTTCTGCTAAATCACTGATGGACATGTCCTGTAGAGAACTTTGTACAGAACTTGAAACTCGAACCTTTCAGTCTCATTGCTCGTAGCACAGTACCTAGCATGAGTCACACAAACTGCTGGCAATGAAATGGCTAACTTTTAACTGTTTGAAAGCAGTGAATTGTCACCTACCACAGTCCATGATTCCTGCTCTTTAGGCTCTAGAATTCCAGAATTAAAAATTTCTAACAACTGTTGAAGCCCTCCAGCAGCAACAAACTGTAAGTAAATTATGACAGCAACAATAAGAAAAAGCAGCTACAGAATGTGATTAAAACTGCTTGTCTTCCCAAATATATGTGATAAATTAAACAGTCCTAATTTATGCAAATACTGAATTTATTTACAGCTGCAAAAAAATGTTGCACAAAATGATAAAAACTCGGGTTTTTAGTGCTCTTTCAAAAGCTTAAAAATAAATCCTTAAAATACATTAACCATTAAGCTCCAGGAGTTAAGAATTCTTGACCTGGTTTCAATACAGAAATAAATCTTTAGTCCTGATCACAGGAGTTTACAATCCAGAACTCCAAAGGATTAAACAATAATTGTTCATAATAATTTTAAGTTACTTCTCGACTCTCATTAAAAGAGTCCAAGCTTATATCATTTTTAAACAGTTTAAGAACATATTTTAACAAAGTGTAGGTTTACATAGTAATTAACTCTGAAATCATTGAATAATTATTTTTCACTAGCATAATATATACACGAAACACAAAATAATCAAACCTTGCAGCTCCAGGTATTTTTACTATTTTCTATTTGATCTTCACTTGAGTCATCAGAGTCTGGATAAAGGTCACTATAACTTCCCTAAGGAAGGGAAGTAAAAGAAGAAGAAATTCTTTCAATACATTAGGCAATATCTTATTGGAAACAGTAAAGAAGCAGTGTGGCTTGGTGGCTACAGCAGGGGCTTGGAAGCCAGAAGGACCTGGGTTTTAACCCCGGCTCTGCCACATGTCTGCCGTGTGACCTTGGGCAAGTCATTTTACTTCTCTGGGTCTCAGTTACCTCATCTGTAAAATGGGGATTAAGAATGTCAGTCCCATGTGGGAGAGGGACTGTGTCCAACCTGATTAATTTGCATTTATCCCAGTGCTTAGAACAGTGCTTGGCACATAATAAGCACTTAACAATTACCATAATTATTATTATTAAACACACACACACACCCACACACACAGAAATTACCGTAGACTCTCGTCTTATTCTTCTGTTAGGCTTGCCCAGCGCTTCAATGATTTCAAGGGCATACAAAAGTTTATGGGCACTCTTTATTCTAAGAAGTTCTTTCCAATTAAGTCCATCATTACCCTTAAAAAAAAAAAGACAAGAGAGATGGAAGACACAGAAAAAGGAGAAGTCACAGAGAAAGGGAAAAACTGAGTCTAGAGATTCCTGGGGAAGGGAGACCAAAGAAGTAAACCTGCTACAAAAAAGAAAATCACACTACAGAATTTGCTTCTCCTTTCCCTAGCCCTTGCTCTCAGGTTCTAATCCCTTTTTCTAGGACTTGGTTGGGGTGGGGAGGAGAGGAAGAGTGAGTAAACTGCTTAAATACCAGAACATTTGATTGCAACTACCTTGCATTTTTATTTTGAGATGAATATTTTCATGCTTCATAGGAGCACTACAGTATATCTGAGTTAGGCACGTTCTGACAAGGGAATCCCACAGTTGAACAACTAAAGCCTTACCAGGAGAGTTACCTGGAGACTTTTGTCTCACCTGGTCTTCTGAAATACTTTGGAATGCCTGTAACATGTTAGGGCACGTAGGAAGAAGCATCAATAACTCCCATACACGCCTGGACAGATTCTCTGCATGAAGATGAAGTTCTTCACATCTTGCACTCTAAACACAGGAAGATAGTAATTGGCTGTTAATTCTATAAATAAATCTATGAGACTTAAGTTACATGTTTATCCCTAAAAGCATTAATTACCAAATTATATATTTGAAGGATTCAGGGAACCGAAGAACAAAACACTGGGCACGATGAACTTGGATAAATCTGAAGAGTATGAAATATTTTACCTAAGTTTTGAATACATTACTACAAAATTCTCAAAATGTTCTTCTAAGCTTAGTGACTCTGATCTCGATATAAAGAATTCTATTTTGAAAGACATTTTTGGAGTTCAGGAGACAATATATATACACACACATAGCCCTGGGTTTTATTTTTTGCCATCTCCACCTCCTACTCTGACCCACAGAGACGTAAAATATCCACTATTAAAGGGTCTCAAAGGGAGGCCTGCTTCTTCTGGTCTCTTGGCTTTGGAATTTAAGCTAAAACCAAAGTCAGAAGAGGTGGATGTGCTGTGCTCAGCAAAGTAAATGTGTCTTAATATTGATTAAATCAAACTGTATAAATTGGAGGCAATTTTAAAGAAACACCTCCATTTTTAAAAGTGGGGTAGCTTTATCTCGAGCAGGGGGGGTGGCCTGTTCAACTTTCCATATGAGCCTTGTGCTTTCACACTATTCTGATCTTACATCCTGGGCAGGTGAAAGGAAAATCACAGTCCGGTGGATGCACTGAAAGGGGGATGGGGGTAGGGAAGAAGGAAAGTTGGTTTACCACCCTCTCTTTCAAGTACGGGCAGAGGTGGCCCAGCACTGTACCGGAATGGAAAAGAACGGTCGACAAACTGCAGGTCCTTGAAAAGAAGTAGTGCTAACAGGTTCCTTGGGCAGAACTGAGGGGTTAGCAGACCTTACCAGCATTTGCGAAAGAGTATTAACCACTGTCAAAGGTAGAGATTCGCAAACAAGATGATAGGAAGTCATCACTACATTAAATCTAGTGCCTTTTTCTTGTGAATTTTAATGCTTTAACCACGTTGGTTAATGGGCACGGTAAAACATTTCCATTTTCAGGGAAATGAACTGAATAACAACAAAGGATGCTCGCAAAATAAGTACCTGATTCCCTGGTTATTAATGTTACTAGAATCGAAAGATTTTACATCCCAAAAAAATCTACAAAAGGCTATTGGAAAGTCTTCTTACCATATCCTGACAATTTGGAATTAGTCAAGTACAAACAATGCTTTGCAAAATTAGGTTCAATAGTCACCTCACTGTCTTCCATCGCTACTTCTCCGGATGGAGGTTTAAAAGACGCAAGCATCTCTAATAAATCGAACAGGGTAGTAAGGTGGGGTTCTTGTAGAAGTAAAAGCATTGGAATGTTGTCCTTCTGTGGGGGAGGGAGGCAAGATGCTGGCAGCTGAACACCTTCTCCTTTCCGTTCCCTCCTAGGTGCACCCAGGGATACAAACACCATCTAGAGAAAGTGCGGAGCGGGGGGGAAAAAAGACAAATCATGATCCTATTTTGGAAATGTTCTTAATTTGTGCTCTATTAGATGCTACTAGTGGACATTCTGAATAAGGGATGACATAAATAAATGAACTGGAATTTAAAAGCCATATCCAATGGGCCAGGATTCTGTTTGTTCCTATGTAACAAATAAATAAGAAACTGCAAGAACTACTATCCTGATACAAAAATAATTTGTTTAGACCAATAAAAAGGCAATTTAGGGGTTAATTGTACCATTTTTGGATGCATTTTAGTTATGATAAAAATGATTTATAGTGGTATAGGGCCTGAATATATTACAATCAACTTTAAATGACAATAAACAGGAGCAGCGTGGCTAAAGGGAAAGAGCATGGGCCTGGAAGACAGAGGTTGTGGGTTCTAATCCCGACTCTGCCACTTGCCAGCTGTGTGACTTTGGTCAAGTCATTTAACTTCTCTGTGCCTCAGTTACCTCACCTGCAAAATGGGGATTTGAGCCCCACACGGGACAACCTGATTATCTTGTATCGATCCCAGTGCTTAGAACAGTGGTTGGCAAATAGTAAACGTTTAACAAATACCATCATCATCGATAAACAAGCAGAATTGAATCATTTAAAATTTTAGGTGCTGCTTGGCCGGTACAAAGCACTCAAATATGTAAGTTCAAAAGGCCCCCAAGGATTATTTTGAGATAGAACACTCTCCAAAGAAAGATTAAAAAGAAACATCAGAAATAAGCCCTTATTTTCATACAAAATATACACCACTAAGTTCTTAATATAATCAAAACCTGGTAAAAATGCACATCAAATTGTATTTATTCTCTAATGAATACCTGCATGTCCTTAAAGCCTAGTTCATGAAGTGTTTTTTCATCATAATCTGTTGTTAGTTCATGACCAGACGAGATCATTCTAACAGGTCCCATGAGACCTCCTGAAAGTAAGAGACAAGTGAACTTCTGCAAGAAAATTCTATGTTTTGATAATTTAACATCCTTCACTTCACAGAATGGAATTCTTAGAATGAGAAAACAAATTACAGTAGTGAAAGCTCGAAACAGGGATCATTATAAAAGGTGAATATCGAAGTTGGAGCTAGTATTAGAAATCCAGATCCAACAGCCTCTACTCCATCATAGTACTCCTCAAACCCTCAGCTGCCTTCGACACTGTCAACCACCCCCTTCTGCTGGAAACACTACCCAACCTTGGATTCAGCGAAAATTGTCCCTCCCTTGGCACTCCTCCTATCTCTCTGGCCGCTCATTTTCAGTCTTTTTGTGGGCTCCTCCTCGGCCTCCCACCACCTAACTGTACGAATTATTCAAGGCTCAATTCTAGATTCCCTCCTGATCTCCATCTAAACCCACTTTTTTGGAGAACTCATTCACGCCCATGATTTCAACTCTGTGGATGATTCCCAAACCTCCAACCCTGATCTTTCTCCTTTTCTGCAGTCTCATGTTCCTCTTGCCTTTTGGGATGTTTCTACTTGGATGTCCTGCTGACTTCTCTTTTCCTCATTTTCCTCATCTCCTCTTCTCCCATTCCTTTCTTCATCGCCTTTGCACTTGAATTTGCTCCCTTTATTCACTCCTCCCTCAGCCCTACAGCACTTATGTACATATCTGTAACTTATTTATTTATATTAATGTCTGTCTCCCCCTCTAGATTGTGGGCATGGAACATGTCTACCAACTCTGTTATACTGTATTCACCCAAGCACTTAGTAGAGCGCTCTTCATACAGTAAGCACTCAATAAATACAATTGATTCCTCAAACTTAATGTAATCAAAACAGCACTCCTCATATTCCTACACAAACCCTGTCCTCCCCATATCTTTCCCATTCATCGTCATCACCATCATCGATTGTATTTACTGAGTGTGTACAGAGTACTGTACTAATATTTGGGAGAGTCTTCAATGGTATTTATTGAGCACTTAGGTGTGCTGAGCACTGTATTAAACGATGGGAAGAGTAGAAAAAAAGAGTTAGTAGACACGTTCCTGTACGTAAACCACCATCCTCCCTGTCTCACAACCCAATAACCTTGGCATTATCCGCAACTTATCGTTCTCATTCAACCCACATACGCAATCTGTCATCAAATCCTTCCAGGGCAGTCTTCACAACATCACTAAAATTCACCCTTTCTTCTCCATCCAAACTACTACTACGTTATATTAATCCAAGCACCTCTCCTATCCCTCCTTGATTACTGCATCAGCCTCTTTGCTGATCTCCCTGCTTCCTGTCTCTCCCTACTCTATTAGCACCAGAATTCCTGGATATCTTTACATTTGATTCCATCGAGGGAGAAGTAAAGGCAGTGAAGCTAAGACTGTCACAAATATATTTTTCCACAAAGAAGGAACTGAACCTGGCTCTTTTTAAGAATGATTTAGAATTATGGGCAAATTCCACCGGAAATAAATCTTGAAAAGATTAAGTTAAGACCCAGGCCCAAAGGAATATTTAAATGGCAATGACCTATAAATCCACCATAAGAGCAAAATCTGTGGTATGTGAATCTGTAAACAGTCAGAAATTAGCTCAAATTTTTTTTCAAAGTCCCTTTGGAGGCCTAAGGTGCCTACAGTGTAGGAAGCTACCCATAAATGTGGAATGCAACAAGATCTTAAAAATTAAACCCTGGGAAAAAATGGATCACACCTCTAATCAGAAATTAAGTTTCAAAAGTGGAAAGAAGCTAGAGATGCTATCAGGCTTACATTGTACAAAATAATTATATACTAGGAAGATTTCCAGTTCCTTTAAGGCAGTTTACTAATTCTGTTATGCTCTCCTAAATACTTAAAATAATGCTCTTCCCTGCAGAGGTGCTCAATCAATACTCCTGATTGATTAGGAATTAGAAAGGAACCATTGTTGATGTGCACAAGGAAACCATCCTGACTCACCAGGAAAATCTCCTTTTCGACTGCTTTGCCCAAACTCCTGAAGCTGAGCTTGTTGGTTTATTTGTTCCTTCTGTAGGTTTTCATACCAGTGGGTTACTTCGGCCCTTAAATCAGCAACCTGGTCACTAGGATACATTTCGATAGTCATCTGAAAGAAGAAGCAATTTTAAAATGCACGAAAAAGTCATGCAAAGGTCTGAAAAAAAGTCTACTTTCAAAGCTAAACGTAGATGAATTACCTTGTCGGGAAGTCCAGCTGGTTGACATACGATTCTCAGTGGCAAAGACTGTTTGTCACTAAGAGCTTTCAAGTGACTGCTGATACCCGTGCCTTCAATTTGCCACTGTCGCAGATGATATGCAAACCTCCAACAGAAAAAAAAATAAAACATATGGAACTCAGCTTATCCTATTCTAGCCTCACTAGAGCATTATGCCTCCAGGAGGCCTTCCCAGACTGAGCCCCTTCCTTCCTCTCCCCCTCGTCCCCCTCTCCATCCCCCCCATCTTACCTCCTTCCCTTCCCCACAGCACCTGTATATATGTTTGTACATATTTATTACTCTATTTATTTATTTATTTATTTTATTTGTACATATCTATTCTATTTATTTTATTTTGTTAGTATGTTTGGTTTTGTTCTCTGTCTTCCCCTTTTAGACTGTGAGCCCACTGTTGGGTAGGGACTGTCTCTGTATGTTGCCAATTTGTACTTCCCAAGCGCTTAGTACAGTGCTCTGCACATAGTAAGTGCTCAATAAATACGATTGATGATGATGATGATGATGATTATGCACTAACTAGGTCCTAGAGAAGAGAACACCCATGTAATGAAGCAAGCTATGGAATATCTCCCCACCAGACTCTCCCTGACATTTAGCTCTACAACAATTTCTTAAGTCTCCTGAACATTATATAACCAAGATCCACTATACATTGGTCAATAAATGGCACAAGCCTAAACTGGAGAGTTATTTCGGTTTTTGTTCTTTAAATTTACATGAATAACATTTCACTCATTTCCCACTTATATGTTAGGAAACCACCTTGCTTCCTAAATATACTTAATATTTGAAATTATAACTGAATTCTTTAAAAGTTGTGACATTCAGCATATTCAGTATCAAGGTTGTAATATTGGTGTTATTTCTTATGAAGCTAGCAATGTATGATATGAAATACAGAAAATTTAAAAATCTGCTAATCGGGATCAATTATTGTATTTTTAAAGACGAAAAATCAGTACTTAGCTAAAAGACTGTATTTTGCTAAAACTGTATGTTGTACAGTATTTTTAATTTATCCATATTCAGGTAAACTTTTACCTTAAAATGCATTTCTTAATTTAAAATATCCATATTCAACATACATGTAAATATTAATCTGCTTTATTTTTGTGCTGCATAGAGTGTATGTCAATTAATTATACTGCTATTAATTAACACTGAATTTTTTGGCCATGTTTCCATGGTGAATGGAAATTTTAAACGTTGAAGCACCCACATGACTCCCATCAAAATTTAAAATATGAAACGAGCTAGTATCCTGTTTCAATTATGACAGTTTTATCATATTTTGTGATTGGAAATCCTGTTGACATGATGAGAAGAGGATTTCCCCCTTCACCACAGTCACTTCAGCCACTCTGTCGACTAAAATTGAATATGGTTCTGCAAAATGTATGTACGAGGCAGATACATTAACTACAGTACCAACCATTTCAAGCATATCTGATCTGTAATTAAATCTACAAAAGTCCTACAAAACAGAGTTTGCGAAAAATCTTGAGCACTATACCAGTGAAAAGAAATAAAAGTAAAAAGTGATGTTCAAAATCTGAGCCAGTTTAAGACACAAATAATTCCTCTTATTATTATTTGTAGTAGTAGTAGTAGTAATTCCTCATTATTATTATTAGTAATAGTAGTAGTATGGCATCTGTTAAGCATTTACTATGTGTCAAGCACTGTTCTAACCACAGAAGCAGATACATGTAAATCAGGTAGGTCACAGTCCCACAAGGGGCTCATAGACTAAGCGGGAAGGAGAACAGTTACTGATTCCCCATTTAACAGATGAGGGAACTTAGGCACAAGGAAGCCAAGTGACTTGCTTAAGGTCACACGAAAGGCAAAACGAGCGGAGCTGGTGAATTAGAACCAGGTCCTCTGACTACCAAGACTGTGCCTCCTTCCACTAGGTCATGCTGGCTGCTCCTGCTGATTTAGACTGCAATCTTCTAGAGGGCAGGGGCACTGTCAAATCAACTTGCTTTCAACAGTGTCCATCACAGTCCCAACTGCCATGTGGGCATTTGTATTTTATCCATTAATGGTATTTAGGAGCTCCTTGTACATGGCACTGTATTAATCCCTTGGGCTTAATTGTTGTTACAATACAACAGAGTTAGTATGTGCAATCCCTACACACAAGAAGCTCCTTGTCTTTTACACTGTTTCTCGTTTCTGGTATTTCATCTCTTCTTATGTGCACATCACCAATCCTGTCTCCCCCTTTATTCATAGACTGAGAGCCCCTTGAAGTCCAGGGACCATGTCTAATTCTCATCAGTGTACTCTTGCCTAGTGCTTAGCTCCCATTAGGCAGTTAATAAATACTTTTACTAAACCCCACTGCTTAACAAGTACTTCTCATTGTGGCTGTTATGCCTACAGTTCTATGGTGTTCCTGTCGAAGAGAGAATACTTTTTTTTATTTTGAAATAGAACTTGTCAAGTGCTTACTTTGTGCCAGGCACTGTCCTAAGTGCTGGGGTAGACACAAGCTCATCATGTTGGATACAGTCCCTGGCCCTCATGGGGCTGATGGACTTAATCCCCATTTTACAGATGAGGCCCAGAGAAGTTAAACGACTTGTCCAAGGTCATACAGCAGACAAGTAGCAGAGCTGCTCTAACAGATCAATAGTTTATCCAGCCAGCAGCAGTGGCCTAGTGGGAAGAACACAAGCCTGGGAGTCAGAGGACCTGGGTTCTAATCCCACCTCCACCACTTGTCTGTTGTGTGACCTTGGGCTAATAGAACATGTCCACGTTTCCCATCTTTGCAACCCAACTTAAAAGCCTCTTTTTTTCCTCTGGTTTTACAAATGGTTACTTTAAAAAATGATAAAAAAGGAAACAGTAAAATCTTCTCAAACAGAAATCTTCTTACCTTCTTCTAAAAGCTTCCAGATGTGTTTTCAGCATAAGAAGCCCTCTTTCAATTATGGTGAGACTTGAGTGAGAATCCTGTTCAAGATTACTGGATGCTATCATAAGACTTTCCATGCATTTGCTAATAAACTCCTGCTCTTTCTCCAAACCTGTCTTTCCTGAAATCCAGAAACGTACACCAAAGTTTGGTTTAAGATTCTTAAGAATTAGTTTCGGTTAACAATACCCAAAAAGTGAAAAAAAAAAAATCCATGGCTAGCTTAACGGAGTATTTCAAATGCTGCTAAAAATACTTACCATTAATATAGTATACTTACCATTAATATAGTAGGAGTTGATATACTGAATTGCTGCTCGGCTGACATCGCCGGACTGTGCTCTTAAAGCAATGCCCCAGAACTGGTCCATTCCACAGAGCTATTGGGAAAATGCAGTCATCTTAGTATGTTTTACTGACAAATCAACAAAATTCAAATGGTACTTGGGTCACCAGAGTATCTCCTAATAAATTATCACTGTTTTAGTACACTTCGAAGAATTCCAAAGTGGAAAACTTTGAATTCAAAACAGCCAAAGTACTTATTAAAGCTTATAACATGAATATGTCGCTTTAAAATATTAATAGGAAAGGATTATCAGCAGAACCTCTCGATTGCCTAGCCTGTGTTAAAGAGGTACACCAACAATTCTGGACAAATCAAAGTCATTACTTCCATTCAAGTCAACTGTTATGAATATTATCAGTTAATAAAAGTTAAAGGAGAACACATTGAAAGGACCTTTAAAGAACAAGTGAATAAGCTGTTTTAGGGTTAAGTGACACAAACTTATTTAAGCTCAATATATTGAAATTAATTTTCTTTGTCTATGTACTGACGTCATTACATAAGTTAAAATTAGCTAGTTGGTTAAAAACTGAATGTGCATGTTTAGTCAATAATTTTAAAGGGGTTGTTCAATGTACAAACTATACAATTTTACATTTTCAATGAATCTCTTTAAAATTAATAAGCAGGCCCAAATTGATGTTGAAAATATTATTCTATACTTGCTTACTGTTCAAACACCACAAAAAACTGGGAAGTTTCCCATAGATTTTTCTGCATCTTTTCTCCCAATTTCAGGAAAATTCTGAATGCAAATTAACTGAGAAAAATATTTCTGGAGGAAGCACTTTGCAAACTAATACAATATTAAACATTCATATTCAAAAAATGTTTTTTGAGAAATAGCTGCATCCTACCTGTATCAAAAATGATTATTATGGGCAAGTTGTAGTAAACAATCCAGAAAATGCGAGTTTCTACAATTAGGAGCATCGTGGCTAGGTGGATAGAGCACAGGCCTGGGAGGGAGAAGGACCTGGGTTCTAATCCAAGCTCCATCACTTGTGTGCTGTGTGACCTTGGGGAAGTCACAACTTTTCTGGGCCTCAGTTACCGCATCTTTAAAATGGGAGTTAAGAACAGTGAGCCCCATGTGGGACATGGACTGTGACCAGCCCAATAAGACCTGTAGCTACCCCAGCATTTTTACAGTGCCTGGCCTAGAGCAAATGCTTAATAAATACTGTTATATAATAATAATCAGATAAAATTTTTGTGATTCCAAAAATAATATTCTGGGTACAGTTTTCTTCCAAAATATAACTCCTAAATTTTAGAAACTGATATGTAATTACGAATTTTTCAGGGAGCTTAAAATTTATTCAGTGTATCAAAATAAATTATGGGCTAAATGGGGGCCAAACGTAAGTTACTAAATGGCTTCACATTTTTTTTTTTTGGTCAAATATAGGGGCAACAATGTTTCAGTGTCTGGAATAATATTCAAAATGAACATCACTGAATAAAGACATCCTAACAACCCACTGAAAAAACATATCTCAACCCCTACCTCAGAGTTTGAGCCACCGTCATAGGCACTAGTAGCTAGTCGAGCCAAATTGCAGAGATGCTGAAATAGGTTTAGACCAGTCATACTGATGGTCTCAGGTTTTAACTGCGGCATCTAAATAAATCAAAGTTATTTTAGTATGAGAATCAAAGTGAGTAATTCCTTTTCATTTAGCAAAATATGCAGGTAACCTGTTCAAAGTTCCCTTTCAAAGACATTGTACACCATCAGGGAACATCACCACTGAAGAAATGAAGTTGGAAAAGGAGTGTACAACATAAAAAGAAAAGGAAGGCAGTGTTCACTGAACCAGTATGTGCTGGATGATACTTACTCTGACTGTGTCATTTTTCCAAAAGCATCTAACTTATCTTGCCTAAGTTTATTCACCTGAAGGATTTAAGCCACCATAGGAGAGACCAGACTAGACCACATGAAAGCTTCAAGATCAGGTGAAGTCACAACAGAAGAGAGGCTGGGCCGGTTTTTATGTTGGAGTGAACACTGGCCTTTGGAAAAATATGTGGCCAACTAAAAGGCCATAAAAAGAGAGTTGTGTTATGTACTGCGGGAAAAGAAGTGAAGGGCTAAAAAAGCAGAAGAACGCTCAGGAGTGAGAAGATGGTGAGGTCGAAAACTGAGGGAAGGCTCGGACAAGAAAAAAAGTGGGCTAGGGCTAGGTCTCCAATGGCAGGCTGCCAGACATTTGTGCTTTTTAGCCTCATCAGGCCTGTGGGGGAAGTGGATGGACATAAAGTAACAGGGCGCCCAAACAGAACCCCTTAACCCTAGCCTCATGTAGTCCATTAGATACGCTAAGAGTTCAGAGGTAAAGAGTTGGCTTGTCCTCTGCCAATCTCATGCCTCAACAACTAAATCCACGCTCCAATACTGCTAAGTGGAAACCACCTGCCCAATGCCAGGATCATTTTGAGGGAATTCAGGGCTTCCTAAAAACCTTACTCTATCTTTGCTGGATACACAGACATTTCTGCTAATGCTTGTTAAAAATTCATTCTTTAAGCACTGTTCAGGCAAGATAAAATCACCCGCGAGAGTGCAAGATACATCCAGTAGATCTACCCATTTTTGTCTGAAAATTAATAAGTGAAACTTAGCAAGTACATGTTAAAGAACAAGGTATGGGGGAAAAGAATACTCCAGAATTTCTTCAGATCTAGATGGGAAAAAATGAATAAAGATAACCAAGGGGGCATTTGTCATATCAGGTCCAAACACTTGTTCGGTAATTCAAGCAGTTCTTTTGGATTCTTCGATCTACCTTCGATTTGGTTAAACAGTCACTTGGACACTCAACTCTCAGTAGTAAAGATATACATGAAAAAGACAGTGGGAACAAAAAAGGAATCGATTGGGAGAGAAATATGATGTACAAGGAAGAGAGAGAGTGTGTGTACATGCATATTATTCACACTGAAATCAAGGAGCTTTAGGACTTTATCAATATTGAAAAAAATAATTTTTACTTACCTTTTCCAGGAAAAGATGTTTATATGTTTCCATTCCCATAGCATGCTGATCTTTACTTCGAACTTGATTTAAAAACCAGTGTAGTGCATCATCATAACACTCAGAATCTTCTACTAAACAGTGCCATAAAATGTCGACTTGCTCTAAACTCAACCCTATATGCACAAACAAATGTAAATATCTTCGAAATGTTGAACACTCACAAATGCCTCCTACTAAATAGCCTAAATTAAAAAAAAACATAGTAGTGTCTCCTATTTATATGACTAAGCAGTTCGTCTGTATTATTACTATAATTTACACATTTTTCATGAACATGATGTTTTCAGAATGCACCTTGTTTGTATTGAGCAAAATTTACCCTATCTTTTGCAATGCCAAAATAACTAAAACATTCAAGAGGCATCAATATTTTATCCAACATCCAACATTATTTCCTTATGTTAAATTATTTTAAAGCACTTAATTTATGAACGAAAACCCAAGATGCTATCATTTAACATCTGGAAAAATTGCTTCCCTCCCAGGCACCATGTATTTAGACATGTTTTTATAATGACTGCGTCTAATTTCCAAAACTTTACACCAAGTCTTGTGAAGACTGCAATGCTTAGCAGGGCACATACTAACACTGCAGTTGGATAAACTATTCAGTCAATTAATCCATCATTAGATCAATCAATTGATCAATGGTATTTATTGAACAGTTACTCTGGACAGAGTACTAAGTGCTTGGGAGAGTTCAATACAACAGAGTAACATTAAAGCTGCCTGGTCTAGTGGATTAGAGCACAGGCCCAGGAGTCAGAAGGACCTGGATTCTAAACCCGCCTTGTCTGCTGTGTGACTGTGGGTAAGTCACTTTGTTTGGGCCTCAGTTACCTCATCTGTAAAATGAGGATTAAGACTTTGAGCCCATGTAGGATATGGACTCCAACCTGATTTGCTTGTATCTACCCCATAGCTTAGTACTACTGTGCCTCGCACAAAGTGCTTAGGAATACCACAGAAAATTATATTTAAAAAGACCGATAATAATAATACTAGTATTTGCTTGACATGTTCCCTACCCACAAAGAACTTACAGACTAGAAGGATTTATTCTCAGAGAAGACGAGATACTAGGCTTCCTGAATAGGTTAACTATTTCCCTTCCCCTTCTGGACAGAATAATTGCCTGTGGATCAATAAATGGAATAAAATATCATTTTATCTGCAATTTTCTTCTAGTTAAGGGCCGTGGGTCTAAAATTTTATATTTTATCCTTCAAAGAAGAGCATCTGTCTAGGTTGGACTTCTAATTCAACCTTTTCAGCTGATCCCTTAAAGAACTTCAGGAAAACCTATTCACCCCACCATGCCTTGTTTCTCAGCTTCTAAAAATGGAATAAGACAAGGCACCCCACTACACATTTGATGGCTGGCTGCTTAAAGGACGGATGAGAATGTGTCTATGGTTATTTGAGCTCTTGAAAAAAGAGGTGTTCCATTATCTGGATTTAATCTGTTAACCTAGTCTTATGTATAATTTATTCATTTGCCCAGAAGTCTGTTGCCATTAATTAAACAAATCTAATGAATAAAGTGTTAGTGAATAAGTGAATAATTACCAATTCACTAAAAGTGAATAAAAACTAAATTTAACCTTATACCCAAAGTAAATATGCTCAACTTCAAGAGTAGAGAAGCAGTGGGGCCTAGTGGAGACAGCACAGGTCTGGGCATCGGAAGGGCCTGGGTTCTAATCCCAGCTCTACTACTTGCCTGTCGTGTGACCTTGGGAAAGTCACTTCCTTCTCTGTGCCTCAGTCATCTCATCTGTAAAATGGGGATTAAGACGGAGCTCCATGTGGGACATGTACTGTGTCAAACCTGATTAGCCTGTATCTACCTCAGTTCTTAGAATGGTGTCTGGTACATGGTAAGAGCTTAAAAAATACCATTTGAAAAAATAACCCTAAATCTTAACCTACAATTCCTGGATACCTTATTAATACACATATGACAGCAGGAGAGACTATCTCCTAGAATAATGAGTGATCATCTTGAGCTGAGGAAAGGGGATAACAGTAAATATTCCCTTTGCCATATACCTTGCCTCACATTTTCCCTCTGAACAATCCTAGCTCTTAATTCCAAGGCCTCGTGAGATATGTCTCACTTTCTTTAAGCATAGTACAATTTGGTTATAATGAGCTCATTTAAGCTGGGATGTTGGTTATAGCTTCACATACCTTTTGGTCCCGAGACATTTCCCTTAAGATTGAATGCTATTTTATTTCAATTACAGCACTCTATTCACAACTCACCAAGAAAATGATTCTACTAGCTTTGACAACTTCAACTCCTACTTGAAGAGTAAAGCACAAGCCCCAACACATGGTAAATCTGAATGAGCTGCAGTTAGAAGGAAAGGGAGAAAAACTCTCCCACTAGACAGAGGAGTTGCCAATTTCAGCAGTGAACAAGTTAGAATTTCACAAATCGGATCACTTATGTATAACAGTGAGCCACGCTTTCCTCATCTGTCAACTGGCATACTAGCACTGTCTTGCCCTCTGTTTTCGAGTCTCTCCACTCATGTGAGAAGCAGCGTGTCTTGGTGAGAAGCAGCATGGCACAGTCAGAGGATGTAGGTTCTAATCCCGGTTCCGCCACTTGTCTGCACTAATCTGTGCCTCAGTTACCTCATTTGTAAAATGGGGATTAAGACTGTGAGCCCCACATGGGACAAACTGATTACCTTGTATCTACCCCAATGCTTAGAACAGTGCTTGGCACATAGCGCTTAAAAAATACCATTATTATTATTATGTGGCAACATCTCCCATTCCTGTCTCTTCTCCTCCACATAAACCACCAGAGATTCTTTCTTTTGCTTTCCCAGTCTTTTCCAGCAAGGAATAGTAATTTTTCCCATTCCATGCTCTTACAACGTCCATGCTCTGAGGGGATTTGTCACAAGACAGCAGTTTCTGAGGTGCTCATCTCAGCTCCTCAGACCTAGAGCTTGGATTCTGAAGTCAAGTTTGTGCTTGACTGCTCCTGGAATGGAAGTAGCTGCCTTTCTATCATCTGCCGAGGCCTTCACTACGTGTTTGAACAAGGCCCATTCTCCCAAATCTGCAGAAGACTTGCAAGAGTTAAATCCCAATAGGAACAGGAATCTTCAGAAAATGAAAAAAGGGTAAGGATTCTTAATGACCCAAGGAAGCAGCTGTTTGGCCAGGAATCAAAAGTAGCCCCAGAAGACTCCAGTTATGATCCTATGTATTTTATTTTATTAGTATGTTTGGTTTTGTTCTCTGTCTCCCCCTTTTAGACTGTGAGCCCACTGTTGGGTAGGGACTGTCTCTATAGGTTGCCAATCTGTACTTCCCAAGCGCTTAGTACAGTGCTCTGCACATAGTAAGCGCTCAATAAATATGATTGATGATGATGATGATGATCCTCTTCCTCCCTTCATGCCTTAAGAGAGAAGTGGAAGACTTTTGGGGAAGGACGATGGTACAGGACAGGAGTTCTAAATCCTTATCATTCTGAATACTAAGCCCACATCAAACATCCAGTGGATCCTTGTTCATCATATATTGCTGACGTTGATCCTTGTTCATCTATCTGTTGTCAAGTTGCATTTTCCAAGTGCTTAGTACAGTGCTCTGCACACAGTAAGCGCTCAATAAATACGAGTCAATGAATGAATATATTGAGCCAATTGTATTCTCTTAGTTTTTGACACGAGCAGCCCTGGAACAACAGAGGGGAGCCAACACTGCTGGAGAATGGGGCCAGGTTAGAGAGGCAAGAACCGTGTTGAAACCCCTTCTCCACAACTGAGGTTTCCAGACCAGAGATTTCAAAAACCTTACGATGGGTCCCTATGCTACTGGATTCTGCTCCAAATTGGATTCTGCTTCTCATCCTCCAAGTATGCCTGGCAGAAATTTTTAGCTTCAGATTTTTGAGCCTATGTCAGCACTTCTATGAAGCTACTATATTTACCACAGTTTGAATGACAGTCAGATATAGTGAACTCAATTTCTCAGCCCCTTGAGTGTTGCTGTAAACAAGTTACACTCTAAGTTACAGATCTTCCCAAATAATACCTCAAATCTTTAGCATCCTGCTGAGTAAAAGCATTTCTTCCTTATTAGTTCCTGATTTCATCATTGATCCTTTCCAGCACATCAACTTTTGAAAATTTAGGTACACAAATGATGGCATGATTTCCAAGTTTCTCTTTTTATAAAAGCTGAAAGTTAAGCATGGTTTAAATGTTTGAACTTTCCTCAACAGATGGAAAGTTCAACCAGAAAAAACAAAAACCTCTACGAATTACCTGGGAATGAAATACCCTGATTTTAAGAACCCTAAATGTTTCACCCGAATTTAGGTTTGGGGACTTAGGAGTCAAATCAATCAATAGTATTTATTGAGCGCTTACTATGTGCAGAGCACTGTACTAAGCGCTTGGGAAGTACAAATTGGCAACACATAGAGACAGTCCCTACCCAACAGTGGGCTCACAGTCTAAAAGTCTAAAATCAATCAATCAATCAATCGTATTTATTGAGCACTTACTGTGTGCAGAGCACTGTACTAAGTGCTTGGGAAGTACAAGTTGGCAACATATAGAGACAGTTCCTACCCAACAGTGGGCTCACAGTCTAAAACAATTCACATTATAAGCTGGAGATTTCAAAAGCACCAACACAGTTTCTTCCCTGCATGATTTCATTAAGTAGGAATGCCCTGCTCGCCCAGAGACAAGTGATGAACATGAAGGTCAAAGAGGAAAACAGGCAAAACTACTTTCCCCTCATAACAATAATGATGACGATGGTATTTGTTAAGCGTTTACTATGTGTCAAGCACTGTTCTACGCACTGGGGTAGATACAAGCTAATCAGGTTCGACGCAGTCCCGGTCCCACATAGGGCTCACAGTCTCAGTCCCCATTTTACAGATGAGGTAGCTGAGGCACAGAGAAGTGAAGTGACTTTGCCCAAGGTCACATAGAAGACAAGTGGCGGAGTCGGGATTTGAACCCAGGTGCTTCTGACTTCCAAGCCACGTTGCTTCCCCCATCTCAGGCAGAGGTGGAATCCCTTATTCCCATTCTCAGAGAATCCTATATGCTTAGCTTATGGACTATGCTCTATGCCCACATGCATTATTGGGAAGGGAAGGAGGAAAAGGTGAGGTATGGAAATTATAGTGGGGAGAGCTAACCTACGGCTAAAAGCCCAGAGGGAAAGAAGTCCGGGAATAGCAAGTAAGCAGATTGTGGAAAAGAAGGGCAAAGGGTGAAAGCTAGACCCGTAGAGGAAACAGGGAAGGAGAGAGGGATGAAAGGAAAGAAAAGCTACAAGTACAACAGTCAACTTTCTCCCTACTGATCAATCCAAAAAAGGTCCAAAAAACATCTTCTAGGTTTCAGCTATTATGGATACACTCCTTGCTCTACCAAGACAAGACATTTCTCAAGTGTGCACGTTGTAACTCTTACCTGAGTGAAATGCTTCCAGTTAAGAAAAAATGTAAGAACTTCTTCTTTAACAGATGCCTTAAGAATTTTATTTTCATGAATTGATTATCCCAAAATATTGCTACACTACAATTTACAGCTCCGGAACGAGAATCTTTAAACTGAAATAATCACTGAATAATTGTTCAAACAAAAATGGAAGACATTTAAATTACCCCTTTGAGAATATATTTTATAACATGCATGCGTGCTAATTTAAACAAATAAGGGAGCTGAAAGGCAGAGTCATTTTACTATAACTGAAGCAAAACTGATGACAAAATAAAGACTCACTGAAATGATCTGGTGATCCCAGAGTTGAGAAGACGCATGTCAAAAATTGAAGTCGAACTTGAACCTCTGCACTGTGGCTGTACCTAAATTTTTAAAATTCATTAAAACAAGTTACTTAGGATTCACTTTTTATGGACTATTTCCCTAATATAGTGACAAAGTATAAACATGACAACCACACTTCTCTTTTCTTCTCTTAGCATTTATTATTTTATATTAATTAGCTAGAATGCAAAATAAATTGACGTATTATCTTACAATTAGTAGGTTATATGGTTCAGAAAACTGGGGGGGAGAAGATGGGGAAAGGTGTGTGGATAACTCAAAGGGCTCAAAGTATCTGAATAAGTGAAGCGGTCCTAAGTTTAAGCTAAAATGGTAGTGTTCATATATAAATCATAAATGGTAAAAACTATTTTTTCTTGTCTTCTCTAAACCACTGACCTATTATTCCTCTACAAAATCTCACCCTAAATACCTCATATCAGAGGTAAAATCTAGATGAACTTATTGCTCATTTCGGCTATGTACTGACAATACCATTTCTATATCAACTAAAAGTAAATCAATCATTTTACAATCAATTTCCAAACAAGTCTGGCGTTTGGAGGCTGAAAGTCATTCGTAATAAAAATGACATTACATAACAATTTCCAAATACAATTACACGATAAATGAGGAATGGGTTACTAAGGGAAGTTGAGATTTTCCCTCTAAAAGTGTTTCTCTACCACATAGGGGTCCATCTGCTCGGACTGGTTTGTGCGGAGTCCTATCTAGAGAAAGAGGGATGCTCTGGGTGACCACTCCCTCGTCTACAAATGATAAACTTGCACAGAAAAAGAGGAGAAAAACTCGAAAGCCTGACTCCACTGACTGGAGCTCTGTTGTCTACTTACAGGGCGTGTTTATGTCGTCCTTCCCTTACAGCTTGAATGTAGTGTACCAAATTATCAAAGAAGAGCTTCATCATGTTTAATTCTTTTTCTGCCCACCTGACACAATAGTAAGAGAAAAAGAATAGTGCTTTTAGCTACCTGGTATAAATAAGTTGTGAAAATGTCCACACAGAAACTATCACAAATTTGCACATCCTACTCATTGCTTGCAACCAAGGGAACCAGGCTGATCTTCCTTCAACTTATGAAGCCGAGAATCATTCCAACTTTCTTTAATGTCATATTTCCAATACCACATCAGTGTGTAGAGTCTGAAAGAGGCTACAACCTGTGGATCTGTTACTTAATCTACGCAAGACAATGCATTTTTGCGGTCACCCCTCCAGGGAAAAGAGCAAGTATAGAAACAGGAGGAAGGAAATATGGCTTCCAAGGAACAAAGGTCCACAGTTCTTGGCAATAACAAGAGCAAATTGTTTAATAGCAAAAAATTGGCTTAACAGAAGCAGTTAGGACTCCCAAGTTAAATAATTTGCATTCCTACCTTAAATAGTAGCTTATAATGCTTGCCACCAATATAACTGGCAAAACCCAGCCTTGTGAATTTTTGTAATCCCCATTTTCCAATCCAATATGCCTGTCATTTTTTTCCAAGTTAAAAACTGGGAAAACATTGTCACCATTACACAAGTTAATATATAATTCAGTCTTCACATCCTACGAATTGCTCTTCCTACTGCTAGAAAGACACGTTATTTTAAAATGATGATGATGCTAGTCCATTTAGAATCACACTGAAGCCCTCACTTCACAAACTTGCGCAAGGTCACAAAGGCGCTAACATTAATCCACACAAATTTGAGCTGGATTTTGAGGATTTCTATACTGACCTGGACAAGGGCTGAGCCAGGCTGTCCAAGGTGGCCATGCCCACCAAAAACCATTAGCCTTAAACTGCATTTTCAAGTTCACATTACTGCTTTGAAGTTAAGACCAGTTTCAAGGGATTCTGAGGGTTTTCTAAATGAAAACACTCATAGTCCTGGGGGAAGGAGACAAGTGGAGATGCGTTACCGAGGGGAGACTGTGGACAGAGCGGCTCTACACCACAGATCTTCCGAGAGGAGCTGCTTTTTTCAGAGACCGTCCTGTTCTGCCCTCCTTCACGCCCCTTAGGATCCTCAGTGCTTTCAGCCACATTTGTGAGCCGCTGATATCGGCCTCAATTCCACAACAGCAGCTTTTGGCTGGTGGGACCTTCCCCATGACAGGACTTGGGGTTGCACCAGTGGGAGGAATATCTTTTAATACTTCTTTTAATACTTCGTAGTCAGTTAGAAGCCCTACTAGCAGAGACAGCAACGGCAGGTAGGAGGAGATTCATCTGAACTGCTAGGGTGGAAATCAAGAAACTGGTGAATTCACTGGTGGGTCTCTGAACCCATCAGTGGATATGGCTACTCTAGGAAAAAATTGTGTTTCATTACCTATTTTCTGAACCACACCAGGTTTCACTGTCAAAATGTACTTACATTGTTATCCAGTGTGTATCATAACTGCTCCCAAATTGCTGAAAGGTACCAAACAATTTTGGAAGAAGACGCAGTGAAACCACTACTGATCTGAAAATGAGAGGGAAAACGCGTTTTGTCTTTGATTGCGGTGATCTGCAGAGATTCCAAGAGTACAAATAACACACAAGAGACTTAAAGACCACCATCCTCCAGGAACAGGGAGTGAAGAAGTCAGGCTCGGCTGGTGGGGGCAGAGTTGGAGGACCAGGACGCCTACCTCCTCCCCAGCCCCGCGGGGAATCTATCCCCTCAGAAGTAGGGTGAGCCAATGCCTGATCTCTAACTCTTAGAAGACTAGGATAATTTCGATTATGTACATATCCATAATCTATTCTTTAAATATATAAATAAATGTCTCCCCCTCTAGACTGCAAGCTCGGTGCGGGCAAGGAATGGGTCTAACCGACTCAATAAATACCACCGATTGACTGAAAACAGAATCAAGGAAGGCCCGGGCTGGGGTGGCGAGGAACCTAAGGACTGCTCCTTTCCCTACAGTGATGAGCTACTGCTTCCGTCTATGTTGCTGTTGAAAAATCAATGTGTTTACTGAATTACCTCTTTGGTTCTTTTTCTGCGAGTCTCCCTTTTAGACTGCAGGCCCCCTGTGCGCCGGAGCCTTTATGGCAATGATATCCTTGCACCTTTTCCCAGAGCTTAGTATACTGCTTGGCACAAAGTAGGCACTTCTCAATGGTCTTAAATAAACACCTGGCACTATCATTCATTTCTCACACATACGGAATACGGTTTTAGTCTGTGTGCTTCAGTTTCCAAAAGCCAAATTTACATTCTGTCCAAATGTCAACAAAGATCTGGTCTAGAGAAATCTATTCTAATTGCTCAAATGAAAGAGATATACCATATTTACTCACATAATTGCCCTCTTTTTTTGGCAACCCCAGAACAGGGGAGGGGTAGGAGTGAGAGGAGCAGGAGGATAAAGAAATGGAGCAGAGAAGGAAGAAAAAAGTAAAAAGGCAACTGAGGCCAGTCTGTTATTTCTATTACATTTTCCCAAGTGATAAAATAAGCAATCAATGAATTACTTCCCCCTCCGTGCTCCCATTTCTACCCCGGGTATGACACCATGAAGAAACTCCCACCCCAAGCATTCTTCTCCTCTTCTTAGAATCCAGTGCCTGCTGGTATAGCTGCTTACAAAAATAAGCTTTTATTTCCTCAAAAATCAGTGAGAGTGAATTATGCAGTGGAGACAATTATACAAGTAAATAAGGTACTTGCCCTTTGTAAATACGAACCATATGGGGCTGAATTAGCGGAAGCACACTGGTGCCAACTTGTGAGTACGAAATTAAAGAAACACGACGTGAATAGATTGCTACATGTGTGCGAAGTATGACCTAAACCTGTTTTGAAGGAGCCCACAATAATAACAATAATAATGGCATTTATTAAGCGCTTACTATGTGCAAAGCACTGTTCTAGGGGGACATGGAATATCAATACTTTCAGTTAGGTATACCTAAAATGGACTCACAAACTAAATTTGGAGAATAAAAAAGAAATAGCACCCTCCATTATCCATTACAGAGGTACTGTTCTAAGTGCTTGAAGCAGCATGGCCTAGTGGCTCGAGCCCAGGCTTGGGAGTCAGCGGGCATGGGTTCAAATCCTGGCTCTACCACTTGTCTGCTGTGTGACCCTGGGCAAGTCACTTCACTTCTCTGTGCCGGAGTTACCACATCAGTAAAATGGGGGTTAGGACTGTGAGCCCTGTGTGGGACAGGGACTGTGTCCACCCCAATTACCTTGTATCTATCCCAGTGCTTAGAACAGTGCTTGGCACATAGTAAATGCTTAACAAATATCACAATTATTATTATTATTATTATTATTGAGTGTCCAACAGGAGCAAGCCACGAACACAGCCCTCCAGGAGCTTAACCTTATAATCTATGGCGGTGAACATTAAAACCTTGATAACAAATGGGAAGAAAACAAAGAGAAAACAGGAAGTAGTGCAAATATAACAAGATGAAATATCTATACAACTGAATGTACAAATAACATATATAACAGGCTCCTTAAGTCCTGGGAAAAGAAATGAAGTACTAATATGTGGTATTAATATGTGGTATTTAAATACCAATTAAATATGTGGTATTTAATATGTGGTATTAAACAGCCCAGAGAATTTCTGTTTACTCACTATAGCCGACATCATATTGAGCCTTAAATGCAATGTTCAATTCTTCTGAGGTGTGGATTCAAAAAGTAACTGACAGTTGCATACTCAGGCACTTATTTATAATAGGAAACGTGCCCGCTTTAATTCCCGCACAAGCGAAATCTGGTCCAGTCTCAGTGAAGATAAGCACAAGCTTTTTGCTTTTAACAGTCTCCCGAATTTAGGGAGCTTAGACACTGTTCAATGAAAACATCTTTCAGTAACAATACTCCTAATAAGAAACACAAAGCAGGGACTTTCAAAACTGACATTATTCGTGTAAACCAACAAACTGAGTTGTCTTCTCAGGAAAAAAAGAATGCCCTACAGGCTTTTTGAATTGCTGTCATTACCAAACATTTTGGTCAAATAGGAAATTGAAGAATTCAGGTTTTCACACCAATTCAAGTTTCACAATTCCTAAGTGGTTCTTGAGGGCCATAACCGAAAACAAGCCATCTGAAAATCGTGCTCTATAAAAGTTTTACTGCCAGTGAAGGAACAAAGCACCTTTTTCCTTGTTGGCACCGGTCCAAGTACTTATCCTCTAAAGAACTACAAGCTGGAAAAAAAAACAAGTATTGTGTGCATTAACTCTAGCCCTCTAGGACTAAAATAAACTGCAAGATGGCCAAATATTCCACTTAATTAAAACTATATGGCAGCTCTTGCCAGATGTCAACTGAGCTCCCAAAACAATAGATTATATTAATAACTGAACCGACAAAATATACACAAGGATCGTATTTTCGCTAGGCTGGAAATCTGAACAAAGTCATCAGAAGTCATATATCCCAGGGGAAACCAGAGGTCGAGAAATCACCGCAACTTTGCACAGTAGAGCCACTTATCTTGTGGTTAGCGTCGGAGGACCCACCGAGAGTACACCCAGACTGAACAGTTTTGCGAGACCTGAGGAGAAGACTAATCTTATTCTTTATGCGCTGTTAGTCTGGACACAAAAGACCTGCCCAGATGGTAGGACAATGGGCCGTCGGAAAGGTTTATAATGCACTCCAGCTTGACTGTATTTTCCTTGTGTGACTTGTACGTCACTTTCTAAGAATACCTAGCTAATTGGCTTTCTGAAACACCTAGTATTGCATTCCAATAAAGGCAACACAATCAGAAAGAGCAAGTGATTAAATGTGTCCCCAGTTTCTGCTTCGGTGAAACGGGAGAGGTTGGCAAAGACAAAGGCCAGTGAATAGAGGATTCATCTGTTTACAGGAAGAGAAAAAAGATTTTAAGGATACTACGAAAGCTACGAGATCTACATGCTGCAGAGATAGAATATATGACAGGACAGTGGTCCAAAGGCAAATAAATATCAAAATGAACCCTATCGCTGCTAATAAAAACTTATAAAGTGCTAGTTACCTGTTGTTCGCTAAATTTTCCAGGCAGCCTTCAATGAATCTCATTCGGATCTGTCGATCTGTAAACCAGCACACTAAGGAGCAGAGAAGCTTCTCCGCTTCATTTATTAATCCTTCAGAGAGATGAATCTACAATACAGAAGTGGTTATTGTCAATCAGAGTTCTACTGTTTCCTCGGTGTAAACATTCTTTTTCATTAATTAACTTACTGCATCTTCATCCTGGACCAGATCCCACAACAAAGTATTTCCCTTCTTACAAACATTATCCAAGTTAATATCTGTCACAGCATTACTGTTGTATTGATGTTTATGAACTGCTGGGCCTGAGGGGGGGAAAATGATATTGAATTGCTCAACGCATGAAAAAAAGTAAGCAACGGTTGAATAAAATTCCACAGTATGCTACCACCTAATTGAGCAGATGTATAAATCTGAGGAAACTCAACTGCAAAGGTCTTCCACATAGAGCAATCTTAAAAAGGAAAGCCAAAACTACGTAACAGGATGCAATCTTTAATTTAGAAAGTGAAGGAAGAAATAGCTTTGAATTTATACAAGACCCAAGTGCAAGAAAATCTGTGTTTCTCCCTTTATCATGCACAGTAACGTTGCCCAAAGATTTATCCGGAGGCTGACGTAGAAAAGACAACGGCCCAACTTTAACCCTTGACCTTCCAGGAATGGGTCTACTCCTTGAGGAGAAGTGAGTATTCCAACTGGAAAGGCTCCCACACTTACTAGTCACCAGCTGCCAGTGTTGCGCTTTGCTCCCGGTGGTAGGAGGAAGACTGGAGGTGCAGGCCACGAGGTGCGTAAAGGCTGACTCTAGAACGCTCACCAGAGCCATAACTACACCCTTGGCTGGCTGGCTGGGCTCCAGTATGTAATTCACAATTGGCCCAGGTCCCCCGTCTATGCTTACCTTTTTTAAATTGCAAGCTCCCAGAGGATATGCACCATACCGTTAGGGAGTCTATTCTGTATAGCACCTAACAGCTACGTTTCTGAATTTGAAATACAAAAACTGTAGTGGTTAAAGTGATTAGCGTTAATATTTGTCTCGGACAATATCGGGTCACTTGCAGCACGGCATCGTCGTTCTGAACCTGGCTGTAGTTTCACATTTGGCAATGAAAAGCAATATTCAGATACACGTGGAAGTACCCATAACAATTTCATTTCCCTGGGGAGATGACACTGTGGGAGTGCTGGACTTGAAAAGCACATTCTTGCAGTTTTACACACGCTATTTGTCACTTTCTCACTTACTGACAAGATTCTGTCCATTGTCTTTTTTGGGCGGGGGCAGACCACTTGGCACATGGTAAAAACAATCCGATACTTGAAATAAAATGACACATTATTTCCTTTGTTTTATTTACCATCATTAAACGCTTACCTTGGCTAAGGTGTTCGTGGTAGATGGATGCCAGATTGGGAAGGTGCTGTTGGAGATGAGATGTTAGTTCTGCATGTGAGTTGATTTGCACAAGTTCTTCTTCGCAACCAGATTCCTCCCCATCAAAATCTGCCATATTTTTCTCTGATTTTGCACTGACCTGGGAACTACTGCAACTGACATCATCTGCACTAAGCATATCATCAACCAGATGTCTGCAAAAAGGAAAACACCGGGAAACCAGTTTCAAAACTGAACACTCGACTGGAGTTAAAAGCTTATACCCATTTTAGCATGACACGATAATCCCCAAAACTATAATATGTGCTTTAAATAAACCGTAAAAGTTCAGAAAGCCCTTAAACTTCTTTTACTGAAAAGCTGCTTGGGTTTAATCATTTGGTGATTCTACGATATAATGCGCAAATCATTTGAAGACATCATGCCTTCCTGAAAGAGAGCAGGAAACAAAAATATTTAGGTAACTTCTGGTAGCAATGTCAGACAAATGATGACACCGTTACAAGTTTCATAGTGATCAATCACAAGAAAAACTATTGATTTTTTGGTTTGGTATCCATTTACTCAATACCAAAGATACATTAAAAAGAGTTTTATGAACCGGTGACATATTTAAGATAACTGAAATGCAGTTTAGATAGCACTGACTTTCATACCTGAAGCCTAAAAATACTAAATGAGGGCAAATCTAATGAAAAATAATACGAGCTCGGCTCTCCGCTCCCAATAGGTCTGGTTTTCACAGGAATCTCTGAAGATTTACTGCACCAAGATGCTTGCATCTGAAGGGATGGTGGAATGCAAGCGGAGGGAAAGCACTAGTAAGCACGTTATTTCAGAATATGATCCTGCTAAACTATCCAAAAGAAATACCTGGTGAAACCGCCTATATTTGGCTAGATGATGCTGGGCCAAGGGCATACAGTACACCTGGGACGATGAACTGATCGCAGTCAACCCCACTGTAGTTAACTGTTTCAACCTCTTCTTCCACTGAGCCTTGACTGGTTACCTATTTTCCTCTACCAAAACTAACCTCCGAAGGCAATGGGAATGGGCAAAAAGCTAATAAAAGGCAAGTAAGAAGACATGCTACCAGATGAAGAATGAGAAGAAGGCCTGGATAGTCTATACCCTACGTGTTCGGACCTGGAACAATCAAAAGGAGATGGTCGGGACCCGGTTCTTAGAGACAACCAACGAGGGCTGTTTGCAGAAGCAAGGCTCTTACCCGTCGTGGTGGTGGTGGTGGTGATGGTGGTGGTGGTGGTGATGGTGGTGGTGATGCTGCGGCCCAATAAACGGTCGGCAATTAAATAACTCGTTGCCAATTGCCTCCCCAAGGAAGTCCTCCGTTCGTGTGATACAAGAATCCTGAGACCCTTGAGATAAGTGAGCCGTGCTCATTTCCCCTGCCATGTCGTGTTCGGGGTCTTCTGGGCGAGAACAGGCATCGAGCATCCTGATTCGATTATCGACCGGTGGCACGGACTCGGGGTTAAAAACGAGGTCCTTTCCGGTACCGTTGCTTGCACCGTTCCTCTCGGATGGGCCCTGGGGATCCCCCAAGCAAATGCCAGTTTGTGATTCCAGTTTTCGGTTTCGGAGTTCTGTGTTCCGACTGCTTTTGGGGGGATTATGGGCCCGGTCTTCATCTTCATCATCTTCTTTGAGAGCTTCAATATCTGCAATATCTTCTGAGTGCACCTCACTACCGGGGCTCCCAGCAGATTGGCTTGCGTGGCTAGAATTCACTTCATTACTGGATCCGTCGCTGTGTCCGCTACTGCTACCAGGGCCGCTACTCCCATCCTCACCACTATTAGCAGTTTCATCAGAACTTCCTTGCATGGATTCCTAGATTTAAATACATACAGGTGAAAATCTACGTCATGAAATAAATTCATGTCATAAAAGGTTATCCTTTTATTTAATAAATTACCATATAAAATTACAGATCAATAATAATGAGTAACACGATGGACGCCAAATTGTAACCAACGCCAATTATTCCTACTCATTCAATCGTTCAATCGTATTTATTGAGCACTTACTGTGTGCAGAGCACTGTACTAAGCACTTGGGAAGTACAAATTGGCAACCTATAGAGACAGTCCCTACCCAACAGTGGGCTCACAGTCTAAAAGGGGGAGACAGAGAACAAAACCAAACATACTAACAAAATAAAATAAATAGAATAGATATGTACAAGCAAAATAAATAAATAAATAAATAGAGTAATAAATATGTACATACATATATACATATATACAGGTGCTGTGGGGAAGGGAAGGTTCCTACTCACATTCTGACTTACACTGCCTCTCTGACCTGGCATTAAAAATGTATTTTGATCATTTGCCGGCAACAGTTTTGGGAAAGTGCAGGTTGATTATTAGATTTTTCTTAACAGGAGACAACTGTTACTCCAGAGAATAAAGTCTCCCAGTTGAAATGATGGGATTCCACTTTATTGTAAGTGTATTCAAGGCACAGTAAGTGAAAAGCAAAATTGGAATTGCTGAGGGCTTGGATCTCTATAAACGATAAAATCTACATAAACAGAACTGTCCTCATAGAGACGGAATTAGTAGCACTCCTTAAAATAGGGGGAGGAGTAAAAGAGGAAGGGTATGGGTGAACGAATGGGGCCATCTCCCTAACCCCATCTGGCTCCTTGTCCCAAACAGAAAAGTGGCATAAAGACCCACCATCCCTGGTTCTGAGCACTTGACAACAACGGCTTGCTTCCGTACCTCCGTATCTGAAAGTCGCTGCTGCACGTGCTTGGTTCTGTTCATAAGTTGCTCATCCATTTCGATGTCGCTGCCTCCGCTTTGATGCGTATCACTGTTATCACTGCTTTGGGGACTAGCTGCGGGTGACCCTATTTTAAAAACATTTCCACCATTATTTTGGTACTGAAATTAATAGGAGTTACATTTAGGTAACATTTCTCGGCTCCTTGAACTATATCACCACATAAGAATTTGTCCTCTCTGCTACAAGCCAAAGCTTTAATCTGGAAACAGTGGATAATTTACAAGTTATTTCTGGAAGGAAGGGAGAGAAATGTTTCGATTCAGAATTTCATGGTCACTGCGGGCTTAGACAGAGACAGGAAATATTGTCGGTGACTTTAATGGAGCTCATACCACAGAGCTCCTTCAAAAATGAGCTTTATTACTTTGGCACAAATTTGTTTCTATTAGAAGAGCCTATTCCTCTAGAAGACCAGCAATACAAAAAATGAGAAGGGAGGTGGCCGTGCATTTCTAGGACTCAACTTACAAGGCGATGGGGCTGCTCTTCTGAGCTCTTCTTCCTCTGAAGGAAAAGGAAAAAACAGGAGGGAAACATTCTAAGTGACTGAGCTTCTTTGGCACAGCATATCAGTTGCTCATATTACATAATCAACAAGAGATACAGGTAGGGAAGCCTGCAATATTTAACTCCCCACGACCTGTGGTAGTAGTTGTGGGTGCCTGCATAGAAAAGCGTAAGGAAAGAGGAGTAGGATTTGAAGTCAGGAGAGAAGAATATGGGACAAAAATAGATAAAAGTTCTAGAAAATCCTGGCAAAAGCTAAACAGGGGAGCTGACACCGCATGGGAAACTTTGAAATTCAGAAAGATAAATGCATGATTGATACTCCAGTGCAGTCTTAATCATACAGAGATCATCCTTCAAAAACTTTTGTTAAGAAATCAATGCCTTTTCAAAGGAAAAAGTCAAGAGGAGAGAAATGAATTGCAAATGTTATTTTTCATGAGTGTTTTGTAATGAAGAACGTGTCATGTTAAACATTTGTCCCTTTAAACATTACATGCTTTAACAATTCATGCAAAAACTTGAACTGAGGTTCCAGAAGCTGAGGAAAATACTGACGTTAAGGTCAGTTCTCTTTGGAACAGGTGATCCTGCTTCTTAAAAAGTGTATTAATAATAATAATTATAATAATAAACACATTACTCACCTTTCTTATTTCCCATAGGAAGATTGGTATTAAGTAAAGATGCAAATGAACTCTGTTTTGATAGCTGGGCCTTAGCTGCTAGTGCATTGTTCCACAATGCCTTAATAAGCATTGATGCCAAATATAATGTCTGATAAAAGAAAGGAGGACTTACTTGAAGGGATATTTTTAAATGACAGTATAAATTAAATTATGCTGCTCCTAGTTGACTACTGCATTTTAAGTACTGTTAACAAAACACAGCAAAAAATGAGTAACACTCTTAAAGATCAAAATATAAAGTGATGTACTGATTTTCTTTCTTACCTGTTCAGTATGAGCACTTGGATGAAGAGCTGAGACAAGATTAAGGAGATGTCTAAGTGGGACAGGATCCAAATTTTTGATGAGTGAGGGAAACAGATCATGTATATAGCGACTACAATGCTTCAACTAGACAATTAAGAGACAAAATATTCATGAATCATTATAGAAAGAATAAGGGTAACATATACATATCATTATTATTGATTTTAATAAAAAAAAATACTAGTGGAATTTGTTTAGCGCTTACTACATGACAAGCAATGCACTAAGCACTGGGGCAGATACAAGATAATCAGGTCCCACATGGGGCTCGGTCTAAATAGGCGGGAAAACTGGTACTGAATCTCCATTCTGCAGGTGGGGAAACAGGCACAAAGACGTTAAGTGACTAGCCCAAGGTCACCCAGCAAGTACCTGGAGCTGGCATTAGAACCCAGGTCCTCTGACTATTCAAACAATGTCAACTTCCCAACAGCTGTTTTTTAGATAGTGCTAGTTCCTCAATTAAGATGAAGAAGGCCAGGCCCTAAAAAGTGCCCTCTCAAGAACCTGAGACATGTTTTTGGTGTGACTAGTACTGCAACTTTCAAGATTTTTATGTTTCAGCCACTTTTTCTTAATGTTTCCTTCTTTGCTTTTCTTCTATATTTGGGCTTTAAGGTAAACACAATCAGTGAATTATTTTATGCATTTAATGGGTCTTACTAAGGTATTAGTGTTGGGTCCCTTGTGTTATTTCTCATCATTTCTACGTAGACACCCCTTTGAACTTTACAACATTTTGGCCCCTTTCCTCTAAAGCATGAATATTTTAAAAAGTAGTTCAGGTTTCTTTTCAGAAATTTTTAAAACAGTAATTACACATCTCCAGACTTCAAAAATAAGACTTGGCATTTTTTTAATTGCGATTAAGTCTGTTCTCTGCTCTACTCTTTTTTAATAGTATTTATTAAGTGCTTACTATGCGCAAGGGACTGTACTAAGGGCTGAGATAGATACAAGCTAATCAAGTTGGACACAGTCCTTGCCCCTGTCCCACTGGGGCTCACAGTCTTAATCCCCATTTTACAGGTGCGATAACAGGCACAGAGAAGTTGAGTGACTTGCACAAGGTCACACAGCAGACAAGAATTCTATAAGCTTCCATTCTCAGAGTCATTTTGCATGATTTTCTTCACCTCCCTACACCTCGACATTTTAAGGTCATCTGGGGGTATTGGATGGGGGTTATGTTATGGTAACTGGGATGCTACTACAAATGTTTAACTTTTCATCCATGCATGGTTTTCCTAGTAGATGGCTGGCAGTCTAAATCTTGACAATAATAATAATGATGATAATGATGATAATAATAATAATAATAATAATAATAATGGCATTTATTAAGCACTTACTATGTGCAGAGCACTGTTCTAAGCGCTGTGGAGGTTACAAAGTGATCAGGTTGTCCCACAGGGGGCTCACAGACTTCATCCCCATTTTACAGGTGAGGGAAGTGAGGCATAGAGAAGTTAAGTGACTTGCCCAAAGTCACATAGCTGACAGTTGGCAGAGCCGGGATTTGAACCCCTGACCTCTGACTCCAAAGCCTGTGCTCTTTCCACTGAGCCACATGCTTCTCTTTTACTGGCAATACTTATACTTACTGTTTTATACTTACTGTCTTATACTGACAATACTGGCACACTCGTGCATGGATAAGAACTTTCAGAGGCCCAGCCTTCGATCCCCTTTCCTAAAACTAGCCCTTTGAGGAGCAGCACAAAGGCCGGAAATCACTAATAATGATGATGATGATGGAGTTTCCCGCCACAAACAAGACAGGAGTCTCAATCCAGGGATGAAGGCTTTGGGACCAAGAAACTGCCCTAAGGCACTGATGCCAGTGCTGGTGGCTTAGTGCACACCCTAGTCCCCCCCAGTCTAATCTTTTGGGCCCACTTCATAATATCACTCCACGTGTAACAATCGGGTTCTTCCTGCTGCCTTTAGCCTCTTCCACTTTTTTCTTTGGAGGGGGAGGGGGACGAGGGCACGTCCTGGCACCCCTCTTCTACCCATGAAAAATGGGCAACAGAGCAGGAATAGAGTCTGCCCACGCAAAAAAAGGCTCACAGAATCACATTTGATATTTCAAAAATCCTTCTATTAGCAGCACTGTGCTTAAAAGCCAAAGGAAATCCTACTAATCGGCAAGTTTTTAATAGGCCTGTCTAGACATACTAATGAGTTTGATGTTTTCATTTTTCAAGGAATGTCATTACTCCTGGGTATTTGCTATTTTAAGTCTCACTGTATTAACGCTTGGGTTAACTCCATGTAGCCTTATGGAAATAGTTACTTCTGCCATTTATAAATATACATGTACATATAGCTTCTCAGAAAGCAAAATTTTAGGCCTCATTTAAAGTTTCCATGTATCGTACAATATGGATTTCAACTTATTTTTATTCAGATGGAGGCTTGAGTGCATGGCTGAAATTTAGCAGTATTAAAATCCTAATATAAACTGATGTTTACAGGTTCAACAGAATCCCAATAATGCTTATCTGGTTAATGCATCTTCCTTATCAGTCTTAAAAATCAGACAGTTCTTACTTTAAAGTAGAATATAATATCTACATTCTTATGCTAATCTTAGAAAAATGTAGTCGTATCCACACATCCAAAGCTAATAATAGAAATCATGGCTCCAACTATTCCTCCACCAAAATACCACACTGAATATAACCAAAATTAGGGAATTTTTTTTAATAGACAATAAGCAAGTTTATTCCTCTCAAAGGAAAGTCCAAACACCTGGCCATGAGATGCTACAACCTGCTGAATAAAGCAATCGAGACTGATTGTTATTTGATCCATGGAGAAAGTCTAAATGAAAATGAATGAGCAGGCTCACAAATCTGATTAGAAAATGACACGCAAATTTGAACTCTCCGTCAATTCCTTTCTCCGGAGGTGTGTGTTCTTGTCAAATCATCACCCACGTTTGAGAGAATAAATACAGTAGAGCCCTGCTCTGGGGGTACATGTAAAGAAAAGACATACCTCGCATTAAAGGATTACACACTACGGGGAAACGAAGGGGGGGAATGGAAAATCAACTTTATGGACTGTGCTGGGTGGAAGCACAATTGTTTGGGTTACTTGGACACAGCTTTCTGAAACAGATATGCCTCAAGCTGTGAAATAAAGGCGGGGGGGGGTGGGGGTTGTAGAAAAAAAAAACCCAGCAGGTATTTATGATAATAATACCCGTATTTGTTAAGGGCTTACTATGTGCCAGATAATGTACTAAGCACTGGGGTAGATACAAGATAATCAGGTCTATCACAGTCCCTGCCCCATAAGATGCTCGCAGTCTAAGGGGGAGGAAGAAATCAATATCCATTTTACAGATGAGGAAACTGAGGCCCAGAGAAGTCAAATGACTTAGCCAAGGTGACCCAGAAAGCAAGAGGCAGAGTTGGGATTGGAACTCAAGTCTTCTGACTCCCGGGCCTGTGCTCTTTCCAGGAGGCCACACTACTTCCAAACACAATGCTATTTTATGCAGAAAGGATTAAGAGGCAACTCTCTACATATGCATGTTTTCTGCTGCACTCTTACTCCAATTTCCGTGGCAAGACTACAGTGCTATTTCGATTTTTCAATGGCAAATGGTCTATTCCCAAACCCTTTCAAAATCTCATACTTGGTAAACCTAAGAACATTCCAACAATCTAAAAATGAACTGGTCATGTCCTTACACCATACTTGATGTATGGCGTGGTGTGGCAAGAGGAGATATTCAAATCAAGGATAATTCCTGCTGCAACAACCTAGACAGAATTTTGGGACGCTACTGCCCGTATCAAACGGTTATTTGAAATCTGGAGGTGTCTGAAGCTAAGATCACTGAGGAAAGCAGTTTTCCAGATTTGTGTGTCCGGGGTATTATATTTATTGGGCTTCTTGCAATATTACATAATTTATAAATCATATTTAAAACTTCCATATATCCCACATGATTGCGTTCTTCAACTGGCAATTCGAAGTGATCATGTAGTGAGGGATTTTGATCTGGAAGCAAACTAGGCCAGCAACCAAGGGGCTCCACTGCAGCTAAGTGACCCTGCTAGAGACGGAGGCTACATGGAGCAGAGCAGCTAAGGTAGTGCCTTACTCCTGTGTCTGTCTACCTCAGTTCTGTCCATCCCCATGACTCTGCCTCTTCTCCCACACCCGTTCTATGCCTAGACAGTTAAGCACACTGATCTCCACCCTCCCCAGTCCCAGTTTTCCCTACCAAGCCCGCCTGGAGATCTTCTCTCTCCCCGACCCCCAACTCTTTCTACTCTGAGGCTTTTCCTTCCCCGCCTCATTCCACCTTCAGACTTTTCCTTCACTCCACCAATCTGAATGAAAACCATCCTTCTTCCCCCTTTTTTTCTGCTTATGCCAATCCCTCCCTATTCTCTCCCTCTCCCCCAACCTTCCTCAAGATTTCTTGCTTCTGGCACGTTGGACAGCAGCTGGCAGGATCAACTGGAGAAGACAGCCAGGGTGACTGTCACTCTTCCCTTCCTGTTGTTGCCAAACTAAACGGAAGACAAGTGGACTGTAGAGTAACAAGTACCCATATAATCATACATACTCCCAAGGTTGGTGTGTGTACAGACATAATAAAAATAACAATAATTGTGGCACTTGTTAAGCTCTCCCTATGTGCTTACTATGGAGTAGATACATGCTAATTGGGTTGGACACAGTCCCTGCCCCACACAGGGCTCACATCTTAATCCTATTTTACAGATGAGGAAATTAGGCATAGAGCAGTGAAGTGCCGTGCCCAAGGTCACGCAGCAGACAAGTGGTGGAGCCAGGATTAGAACCCAGGTCCTTCAGACTCCCGGGTCTGTGCTCGATGGCAGTGGGTGGGTGTATTTGCTTGAATATCTGTGCAAACACAGGTGTTTGTTTGCTTGTAAGTGCATGTATACCTGAATGTGACTCAGTGGCTGTGTGCCTGGGTATGGACATGTCTGCAGGTGTACTAGAATATGCCTGGTTTTGGCCATGTGGACATATGCTAAAGTAGGTGCCTGAACGCATGTATCGGCAACAATATTTATCATTCATTCATTCAATCATATTTATTGAGCGCTTGCTGTGTGCAGGGCACTGTACTAAGCGCTTGGGAAGTACAAGTTGGCAACATATAGAGACGGTCCCTACCCAACAGCAGGCTCACAGTCTACACATCTTTACTGTGTGCAGGGCATCTTACTACATGGTTATCCACTTGCGTGTGTGCCTCCCTGTCTGTATGTCCGGGTTTATTCATCTGCGTCTGGGTAGAGTGTTCCATTTGTGCAAAATACGGGTTTTTTTCCCCCACTAGTACAGAATATTGTTACAAACTCAACTTGAAATATTTCACTTTACTAACATAAATCTAAATATACAGAAAACCAAACAGGCTTCTTCCTATTCCCAAGAGCATATGTAAAAGAGGGGGGAAAGAAGGCAGCCTCTTGATTCCAAAGAACAAAATTCGTGAAAATCTAAATGGGTTAGTGGAACTAAAGCCTATTAAGTGTCGGAGACCAGGGTTTCATTCTTGGCTCTACCACAGACTATGAGATCGTGGAAGACAATTAGAGCTGCCCTTATGTTTGCACCCACACAACTAAGATCATCATCATCATCATCAATCGTATTTATTGAGCGCTTACTGTGTGCAGAGCACTGTACTAAGCGCTTGGGAAGTACAAATTGGCAACATATAGAGACAGTCCCTACCCAACAGTGGGCTCACAGTCTAAAATACTCCATCTTCACCCAAAACCCAGTTCACCCCTTCATTAATGTCTGTCTCCCCCTCTAGACTGTAAGCTCACTATGGGCAGGACGCATGTCTGCCAACTCTGTGGTACTGTACTCTTCTAAGCACTTAGTATAGTGCTCTGCACAAAGTAAGCACTCAGTAATTACCACTAATGATGATGACGATACCCAGAAGCTGACCCAGAAGCTCTACCACTAACTATATGCCAAATGCTGGAACACCCCCTTTCTTGGGATAAATGATTTCTAGTTCATTTCCAAACATGGCTCGTGAGGTTAAAAACATTTGACACAACCTCATCACAGATGACAATATTTTCTATACCTGTGCTGCAGCCCAAATGCAATCTATATGCTGCGTGCTCAGTCGCCCTTCAGCTGCCAGAAAATTCAAAATCACTTGACACTGTTTGATAATCTGGAAAATGAGAAGACAGTTACAAAAACTTCAATTTAAAAAATGGCCTTTTCTCTACAAAAGAAAATAAATAATCCGGGTAATTTTATACAAACCTCAATGTGTAAATTTGGTCCAAAGATATGCTCAACAACATTGTTGCTAATAAGCCAGTCTGCAAGCTCTTTTGCAATGGACCTAAAGTGAAAATATACACAGAGTTATTAGAAGACAAATCTAAATTCAGAAGTTCTTCCTTATGTGAAAACGCCATTACCATCATTCCTTTGCTACAACAGACACTAGCTATTAGGAATGAGTTTGATTCCCACACAACATTCCCTTTTTCTTTTTTTAAATCACCCAGCCCTAACACCATCTCTTTCCTTTAATGCACTCACCCCAAACTCCACTTGCCTCCTGCCTTACCTCCTTACCTCTTAAGGTAAGAGGTAACTGCCTTACCTCTCCTGCCTCCTGGATCCATCTCGCTGCTCCATAATTTTACCCTGATTCCGCATTCCCCAAACCTCCTGCCTAGCGAAACCTCTCCCAGCCCAGCTTCCCCCTCCTAAATGCTTGCCAATATCCATGGGCAGATAGAGACACACATTTTCCCGACAGAAAAAAACCTGTGCATTATTTATACAGCTGATACCTGTGCCAGCAACTACTAATCATATACTAAAATAGAATGATGGTCAAGTAGTAGGGCAGGGAAATGCCCATGAAATATGAATTACTTAGGCAGGGAATAGTTCCATACCTTCAAGGATATAGCTTCACCTGAGGCAGCAGGCAAGTTCTAGCCCAAAGCAAGTTCTGTTGAGTGACCCTTATCTGCCTGTGAATTCCTTCACCCAACACCTTTAGGAACTTTTTTATTGGGGGGGTGTGGGGATGGAAGGGCCCGATAAACATATCTAAATAGACTATGGATTAACTCCACAGGGCACCTCTGACCTGGAGGTGACTTTGATGGCAATGAGGGATGTGGAAGTTGTCCTAGGCTTCCACCCAGCACCTACGGACCTTCCTTAAAGCAATGCTACTTCTCATTTCTGGGGTGCAAGGGAGCCTTTAGTTACCTGACACCCCCCAATAGGGTGCTTAAGAATTCCCAAGCAAAAGCCTGATTGCTAGAGTTTAACTCAAAGATTAACCCAAGACCATAATCACCACTGGTGTCTACACTGTGCAGGGCACTTAGGTACTTGCTGACTCTTCAGGCATCTTGATTTTTCCTAAGAATCCATCAGTTAGATTCACTGGTTTCTTTTTCCTCCTTTATACAACACTCAGTGTTATTACACAAACTTAACAGTAGGAAAAAATTACTTGGAATGGCAATGAAATATAATTCTGCAGGAAAATAACTTCTCTGAAAATGAACAAATACTGAGATCAGGTAACTCCCGCACTTTTTTTGTTAAGATCCTCAAGAGACAGCTGATGTCTAAGTAGTCCTTTTGATTGTTTACACACTCTTGTTTGTTCCACATAAACTGCCAATTGTCAGCTGTGTGACTTTGGGCAAATCATTTAACTTCTCTGTGCCTCAGTTACCTCATCTGTAAAATGGGGATGAAGACTGTGAGCCCCACGTGGGACAACCCAATTACCTTGTAACCTCCCCAGTGCTTAGAACAGTGCTTTGTACATAGTAAGTGCTTAATAAATGCCATTATTATTATTATTATCATGAACTGGACGAGTGTTTGCCTTACAAGTTTCAAAACATAAAAAAGTGAATGTCTTAAGGACCAAAAGTAAAAACACTGTCACCACAAGGTAAATTTACATTGGTCTTCATTTATGCTATTTTTAATAGTTATAGTTTATTTAAATAAAAATACAAGGAGGAGGGTCAGCAGAGGAGTATGTTGACTTTGTAATGTCATCAGTAGCCACTCTAGGGGAAAGGCTAGTGTGGCATTTCAAAAGAGTGAAGAAGGGTAGTGGTTAGTGGAGGCCCCTTTCAGATCTTTCTTGACCTTAATTTCTACGACTTCTATTATGACTCAGAGGACAACTGCTTTCTTCATCATCATCAATCGTATTTATTGAGCGCTTACTATGCGCAGAGCACTGTACTAAGCGCTTGGGAAGTACAAATTGGCGACATATAGAGACAGTCCCTACCCAACAGTGGGCTCACAGTCTAAAAGGGGGAGACAGAGAACAAAACCAAACATACTAACAAAATAAATAGAATAGATATGTACAAATAAAATAAATAAATAGAGTAGAGTAGCTTTCTTGTCACACCCAATTTCCCAGTGAAAATATGCTTTATAAATCCTAAATACTGTTGCTGAAAATTTGTGAGGAATTATTCATTTGGACTCCGAAACTGGGAATTCACAATAATGGAGACCTGGAACTTAGCCACCTCCTCCCGTCTGCTTACTCCCACCCTGCTTCCCAGCAAATGCACAGTCCCTGTTTTCAAGATGAAATGTCCATATACTATAGCTCTCCTTTCTAGCTTTGCCTCTCTCATGTTACCAAAAGAAGATAAGAAAGGAAATTTCAGCCAACTTTATTTGACAAAGCCTCAGTTTCTGAATAGCAAGAGAATCTGCAGAACATTTAATGTAGGCAACAAGACCAAAAGACAAAGAGACAGACAGTATTTCCTGTTGCTCTACAAAACTCATCCAGGTTCCATAATGGGGTGAGGAGGCATTTGAAAAAGAGGCAGATGAATATAGATACCATTCATTCATTCAATCCAGGAATGTAAGGGTAATCAATCAATGGGAAGCAGCATATTTGCATGAGACAGTCTATTTTCTTCACATAGTCATGAGCTGTACATATACTCTAGTGATCCAGCATCTTGACAATACAGATGAGAGATTTCAAAATAGCTTCATGCCACGAGATGTAAAACTCAATTAGTCACACTAAACTTCGCACAGTCAGTTGATTACAATTTTTCCACCATTAGTATAATTTTCTAACCTTAAATAATGTCTTTTTGAATCACAACACTGCCAGGGATTTCAGAGTGTAAGTGACAACCGAGCACTTATCAAGTTGCTTTCATTCATGTGAAAGGTTCAACTGGATCATTCGGGCCCCAAGGCAGATTTTATGGCCTGAATTATCTGGCTATTTGTGATATGCAGCAAATTGACTAAATAATTATTGACTACTCAGCTCACTGGGCCAATACTGGTCTTTACAGAAGGGAAGCTCGGGACAGAATACTGCTTAAGTGAGATTACTGTCCCACTCAATTATTAACCAGACTGCAAAACTACTCAATTTTGGGTTTTGAGGAATGCTGGCTTCTGAAAAATTTAATAATCAGAATTCACAGACACTGTTTTATATATCCAAATGGAGGCGTTTGGTTTGTGTTGAATAAGGGAACTTTCAAAATCAAAGACAGCATTGTCTTACCCTGAAGAAAAAAGCATCTTACACAAGACATTCCCAAGGCCATTTTCATGTCATAAAAATCAATATTATTATACCTGGTGATAAGTGCAACAGAGAGGACGGTAATTTCCAAATCAGTATGACGCTCGACTAACTTGCACTGCTCCCTGAACTCATTCCCCACTCGGGACAAATGCGAAACCCACTGTTATACCGGACTCATAACACATACAGACAGTATTTCCTGTTGCTCTACAAAACTCATCCAGGTTCCATAATGGGGTGAGGAGGCATTCCGAAAAAGAGGCAGATGAATATAGATACCATTCATTCATTCAATCCCGGAATGCAAGGGTAATCAATCAATGGGAAGCAGCATATTTGCATGAGACAGTCTATTTTCTTCACATAGTCATGAGCTGTACATATACTCTAGTGATCCAGCATCTTGACTATGCGAAACCTACTGTTATACCGGACTCATAACACATACTGGACAGCATATCTCACTTAAGTCATTTTTACAGTCTATTTCCAGCATTTAACACAATGCGATTAATCAATCAATGATATTTACTGAGCACTTACTATGTGCAGAGCACTGTATTAAGAGCAAGGCACTCGTCGTTTGGGCAGGGTCTTTACTACTGCATCGGCCTCCTCGCTAACCTCCCTGCATCCTATCTCTCCTCTCTCCAGTCCATAGTTCACGTTGCTGCCAGATTTTTTTTTTTTCAAAAAACTGTTCAGTCCACAGCTCCCTAGTCCTCAAAAACCTCCAGTGGTTGCCCATCTACTGCTTATCATCAAACAGAAATTGCTTATCATCAGCTTTAAGACACTCAATCAGCCCAATCCCTCCTATCTAACCTCACGGATCTACAACCCCGCTCACCCACTCCACTCTTCTAACAACCTATTGTCTGTTCCTCAATACCATCCATCCCTCCACTGGACCCTTCCCCGCCCTGTTCTTCCTTGGGCCTGGAACTCCCTCCCACTCCAGACTCTCCGAAAATCACATCTCTTCCAAGCAACTTTCCCAGATTAAATCCTTTATTTCTCTGTCAACCCTACCCTCTGCCTTCTCTAGAGAGAACTACACGGAGGAGAAGGGAAGCAGAGCTTCTGGTATTTCAAGGGCCCACTCACCTACCTAAACTGTTTAACAGATGGAAAAACTCTTCACTGGGGTCAAGAAGAACAAGGTCATCCATTCTCTTATCAAACTTGCCCCCTGGGGAACAGGTCACCTCCTTCCGTATAAAATACAGAAAGTTCTACCTCTCACCTGCATTTTGGAACTTTTGAAATCTACTTCTAAAAGTAGCAACTCTATTTTTAAAATGACCAGAAACAGCTGGTAGTCTGGGGTCATTTGGTCCCCTCCCTGATTACGAAAGAAATCTCAAGGACCACAAGAAGGGAAAAGTGAATAAACCAAACAAACTCACCTTTTATTTACTACAGAGAAGGGAAATGGGAATAGGCAAATAGTTATGTGAACTTCTTTTGCTTTTAGAAAAGAGAAGTTTCTAAAACAATCCTTAAAATACCTGAGTTTGTATCAAAATTAAGGCATTTGTTTTAGGCCACAGAGACCCAATGGCTTTCCTTTAGTATGAACAGAAAACCTTTAGCTGCTCTTCAAAAAGTACATGTAGACTGTGAGCCCATTGTTGGGTAGGGACTGTCTCTATATGTTGCCAATTTGTACTTCCCAAGCGCTTAGTACAGTGCTCTGCACATAGTAAGCGCTCAATAAATACGATTGATGATGATGATGACATGTCACTTGATGCACAAAGCCATTAATTTAAACATGGGAGTCAAAATTTCCTGTACCTGGCTTAAGTCACAGTGCTACTTGGGCTACCATGCTTAACGTTGTGCCCTGGGGTAACACCGTAATATCTGTAACTGCATGACTCTGAAATGAACTATAAAATCAATTATACTTGACATATATTGAGTATTTCATGACTTTTTCTTGATTCAAATTTTTAAATTAGTTCTTAAATCCTGGAGACTATAAATCTGAAAATATATATTTAGAAATACATGGCAATAAGGCCTCTACATGGTATGTAGTCTCTGAAATCAGTCGATCTTTAAACTTTAATAACTTTTCTAAACAAAGTTCAGTCCACATCACCCCACTCCTCAAGAACCTCCATCGGATGCTTGTCCACCTCTGCATCCAACAGAAACTCTTTTACCGGAGGCTTTAAACCGCTCAATCGCCTTGTCTCCTCCTACTTTATCTCCCTGATTTCCTAATACACCCCAGCGCGCACACTTTGCTACTCTAATGCCAATCTACTTACTCACTGTATCTCGATCTCGTCTATCTCACCACAGACATCTTGTTCACGTCCTGCCTCTGGCCTGGCACTCTTCCTCTTTATATCCACCAAACATTCACTCTTCCCACCTTCAAAGCCTTATTAAAATCACATGTCCTCAAATTGACCTTCCTCGACTAAGCCCTCTTCTTCCCTACTTTCTCTCCCAACTGCTTCACCGAGCCACTTGGATCTGTCCTCCAGATCTGGCCTCTGTGATACCGCACTCTCCCAAGCACTTAGTACAGTGCTCTGCACACAGTAAGCACTTAATAAATACAACTGATTGACTGATCGATTGATAAGTAAGCCAAGCTAAAACCTGACTGTTTAGGCTACCTGTCCATTTGGATCTGGAGAACACAGTAGCCATGAAAATTAGCAAGACCCTCTGGTGAAAACAGAAATTAGAATGAGTCTACAACAAATCAAACTGCAAGCTGGAAAAAAAAGTGAATAACAACATAAAGGTTGACCCAGAGAAACCAATAATGCAACTCTCCAAGACAATGTTTTAAAATTAACCTAAGAAGATGAGTTGTTGCTCCAAATAAAATATGTACACTAAATTCCAGTAAAGTGAATATAAATTCAAGTAATGTCTGTTTATCATGTCTTTTTTATGATCTATTTTATCAAAACAAAATCATTAAAATCAAACAGTGCCTGGCATTTGTACGTTCTTAACAAATACCGCAATTATTATTATTAAAAATATACTGAGGATGATAATTTCATCTCCTGTACTTTCTGTAGCAGTTAATATACACAAGTAATAGCTTCTAACATATGCAATGGAACTCTTATAATATGCTTTTGACTATTTTAGAGGGAAAAAAAAAATTCTAAATCTGTAAATAGATTGCCAGAGGATATAATTGACAGTTTATTGCTTTTCACACTATGAGCCCCCAGAGGGAAAGAGACCAGACCTAATGTTCACCAATATATTCTTTCCCAGAGCTTAGTACAGTCTCTGCACACCACAAGCGCTTAATAAATACTATTACTCTCACTACTACATTATTTCTAAAGTGCTTGATAATTCCGCAAGTATTACATAAATCCTAAACATACCATAGTGCAATGTTACAGTTTATACATATGGCATCAAGCAGCAAATGCTCCCAGATAAAAATTTCACTTCTGCGTATTTTATCCTATTTTATAAAATGACTGTAGAATGAATATTTAACAAAAGAAATTCAAAACACCTAATTTGATTAAACATTTTAGATTACTAATTTACAGTCAAGTCAATGTTTGAATTAGCTATTTGATGTGTTTGTATGTTTTTCCAATAATTTTGTTTCTGAGGTGACAGAAAGAAACAAAAGCAAATAATTTACCTAAGAAACTAAATACTGATAAATTTGTTTTCCAACCAATGATATGTAGAACTCTGGAGGAATTTTATGTTTTACAGAAGTCAGTCTGTTACACTAAATAGAGCATAAAGAAAAAATGACTACAAAATAGCTAAACCCAGCCTGTTGTGATTATCTTCCATTGTTAAGTTCAACTGTTTCCAATGATTTCCATACTGCACTGTTCCCTCAAGCCATACTTTATGAGGTTTACGTTTTAGGATATTGAGGTTATTGAACCACCACTTCCACAGACTCTCTTACTCAGATAAACAAATACCTAATAGCACCGCTCACTATTTTGCCATTAAAAGCATAGATCAGGGTGAAATAAAAGACTAACATCCTCCTGTTTTTAAAGGCATTTTCACTTTTCATTTTTTCCTCCGAATTTTTCAAACCTGGGATGTTTATTCCAGAGAAAGATGGGTCTGCATTTTTTTTTTTACCTGTAACAGTGGGTCCAGAATATATAGCAAGACCTGTACATTCCTTCTTCCCAAAGTCACTTTGTTGTATTTATCTCCCATCCCTACCCCTATCTCCTGCTGGAAAAATATTTGAGTTAGGTGGCTCTTTCATCTTGATTAAAAGTAAGCCATTAAAGCAATCTTTATCTGTCCTGGCTGAATGAAAAGAAAGAAGTCAGAGAAGAGAGATATGGGGAAGGTGGACAGCTAAAGGTCACTTTAGTGTTGTCCCACCTCCTCTTTCATTTGCACAGCTTCTAGCAAGGATGGGAAGCAGTTTGAAAGGGGGACTGGCAACAAGAAGAAGATCAGGTCTGACTTCAATTACCCTGCTCTACCCAATGTCATTCTTCTTCAAAAATCAATCCCATCATCAACATCCACAAAGACCTCAGGCTAGATGATGTACTTCACTCCTGACAGGTCTCCCAAAAGCCCAGGATCTGGCTATTTAAGTGAACACAGGTGCTGCATGCTACTTCCAAATAGAACAAAGGCCAGACACATGACACTGCTTCTGTCCTCCCCGCTCCTGGCCAAGAAATGTACAGGTATGCTATTTCAGCAACCCCAGTTCAGCGATAGTTTTGGCATTCAATCATTCGTTCACTCGTATGTATTGAGCGCTTACTGTGTGCACAGCACTGTACTAAGTGCTTGGAAAGAACAATTTGGCAACAGATAGAGACAGTCCCTACCCAACAACGGGCTCACAGTCTAGAAGGGGGAGACAGACAACAAAACAAAACAAGTAGACAGGTGTCAATACCATCAAAATAGATAAATAGAATTGTAGATATATACACATAACAGAGTAATAAATATGTACAAATATACACAAGTGCTGAGGGGAGAGGAAGGGGAAGGGCGGAGGGAGGGAGTGGGGGTGGTGGGGAGGGGAGGAGGAGCAGAGGAAAAAGGGGGGCTCAGTCTGGGAAGGCGTCCTGGAGGAGGTGAGCTCTCAGTAGGACTTTGAAGGGAGGAAGAGAGCTAGTTTGGTGATTGTGTGGAGGGAGGGCATTTCAGGCCAGAGGTATGATGTGGGCCAGGGTCGCTGGCGGTCGCCAGCGGATGGAGTGGCACTTGAGAGGAGTTTACTTCTATTTATTCTGATGACTTGACACCTGTCCACATGTTTTGTTTTGTTGTCTGTCTCCCCCTTCTAGACTGTGAGCCCGTGGCTGGGTAGGGACCGTCTCTATATGTTGCCAAATTGTACTTCCCAAGCGCTTAATACAGTGCTCCACACACAGTGAGTGCTCAATAAATACGACTGAATGAATGAATGAGAGAGCAGAGTCCGTGAAAGTCCCAGGACATAAAGGATCATGGTCAGTTGCAAACATCATAGGCTACTGGCGGGGCCATGCGGAAAAGGGAGTTTCAAATGCTAGCAAATGGGTGCCCAAAAGAGCCCTGCCTGGTCTGGGGCTTAAAGGGAAGAAGAAAGTCAGGGAAAATAAGGAAATCCAACAACATTAACCGGAAACATTGTCACGGAAAGTAGTCCAACCTGGAAAGCATTCTTTCATTTTACAACGGATGAAACCATGGACAAAACATCTGTAAGTTACTATAGAAAAATTGAAGGTTGTTACATGGTATACCCTAATGGTTAGTTAGATGCAATCATCATACTGCTCCTCCAAACAGCCTCCTCTAGATTATAAGCTCATTGTGGGCAGGGAACGTGTCTACCAACTCTATTATATTGTTATGTAGCACACAATACAGTGCTCTGCACACAGTAGGCGCTCAATAAATAAAACTGCTTAATCCAGCTGTCACCTGTAGTCACTGCAGGAGATAGAATACATGCTGAAAGGGCCATTTAGACTGACTCAATTATAGCATTTCTAATGTCCTTATTTTCTTAATACTTTCATTTCTTGGTCTTTCGCTTTTTCCAAACGATATTTATTGAGCACTTAATTTCTGCGTACAGAACACTAAGCACTAAGCACTTGGGAAAGTATAACAAAGCAGAGTGTGCAGACATGATCCCTGTCCATAAGGAGCTTACAGTCTAGAGGGGAAGACAGGCGTTGAAATAAATTATACATAGGGGACAGGCAGAGTAGGAGGATACGTACACCATAACTGCTGTGGAGCTGAGAGTGTGCTTAAGGAGTACAGATCCCAGTGACAGGTGACGCAGAAGGGAGAGTAGGAGAAATGAAGATCAAGTTGGGGAAGGCCTCTTGGAGGAGATGTGATTTTAGGATGGCTTTGACGGCAAGGAGAGTGGTGACCTATCACCTATAAAGGAGGAGGGAATTCCAGGCCGGGGGAGAACGCATACCAGGGGTTGGCTAACAGATAGATGAGATCGAGGTAGAGTAATCTGGTTGGTGTTGGGGGAGTGGAGTGGGTGGACTGTGAAGACAGGAGGGAGAGAGTTGATTGAGTGCCTTAAAGCCAATGATAAAGAGCTTCTGTCTGATATGGAGGTGGATGGGCAACCATTGGAGGTTTTTGAGGAGTAGGTAGGCATGGGCTGAACTTTTTTTGTAGGAAAATGATCCATGCAGCAGAGTGAAATATGGGCTTGCAAGGAGACAGGAGGCACAGAGGTCAGGGAAGAGGCTGATGCAGTCATAACTGGATATGATAAATACCTGGCTCAGCAAGGCGGCAGTCTGGATGGAAAGGGAAAGGCAGATTTGAGAGATGCTGTAAAGGCAGAACCAACAGGTTCCTTGAATAAAGGATGAAGCAGGAAAGGAAAAAAACCCTGCAGGATGGGGATCTGTCCATCTATCCCATTTTCTCACTTGCTGGAGAAGGGTGTGCAGCAGACAGAGAGTTACTTGAGATTTTAAAATAGATATTATTTTAGGCTTTTTGTCCATCCCATCCTTGCTTCCTTGACCCATTCTATAAGTGTTCTCGGAAGTCTTGACCAGAATTGGAAATACAAAGAGGGCTCTTCTGCTTCAGACTATGAGAGGCAGCAACTTTTATACCTTTCGCCTGAAAATTAAGCCAATCACCCATGGACATAAATACTCTGTCACCAAGGGAAGTAATTTTCTACCTTTATTTACACACAAAATCGTGGCAGGCCACAGGCAGAGCCCAAAATGCCAGTCATTACAGTAACGAGCCATCCGCCTGATTTGGCCAAGGAAATATCTGAGAAAATGGGCATGATGACAATGAAAATATACATGCCACTATGTTAGGTTAAATTGTGCACTCTTAATATATGAAAGTTTACCTATTTACTGTGTCCCCTATGAGCATGGCATTGCATTAGCAGTGCTGGGTTTCAAACTGTATAAGGATATATCGTTGTTACTTGTTTTGTTATTTTAATCAAATCCACCAATCAAGTTCTACAGTAAGAGAGGCACGCCTTTTAATTTTCTAGTCGGAAAAAGTAATAGGATTCAGCTCAAACATAAGACTCATAAAAACTGAATAAGCAATTCTTTCAACTGCCACACAATTTGGTAAATTGGACACATAACTAACTTTACTGATGTTTCTGACCACCCAAAATTCTGGTATCCACTGAAAAGTACATCCACAACACTGTCGGAATGCCAGTTGAGTTCTAAAACCTAAAGCTGTTCAATCATGAATTTCCTTCACATTAGCCTACGATCTTCAAGATACAGAGCTCCACCAGAAAACTGAGTTTCTTCTCCTATGACAAATAACGAAACCCTGCAACCATTTCCTTTCAGAATCTCCCTTGACTTCAATGGAAAAGGCCACAAATTGACACAAATCCACAGAAAAGGCCGAATTCTTTCCCTAGGGGTGCAGTGTCAAGTTGACCAGAAATTCTAAGCAATTCCTTTTCAAATTTTTAGATTTGATCCTTAGATTTGATCCTTAGATTTAGATCCTTCCCTCTAAAGCACCTACTACCCAGAGGGCACCCCAAATTCCCACTTAACAACATCTAATCCTGCTAGGACCCCTTTGTTTGTAAGTAACAAACTTACACTTACCAAGTGTAAGTGTAAGTAAGTGGGATGGCACTTGGTAAGTGGGATGGCACTTACCAAGTACTTTATTATGTGCCAAAGAACTGAGCTAGAGTTTTGTTCACTTGAAATTACCTTCCCAATCCTGGCAGATCCAACCCAGTCACCCCGTTGATCTCCTCCTGGTCTCCCCAATTAACCATTATTTAGCCTGGATCCTAGAACAACCCCTTCCAACCTAGGATGTCCAGCCTATTCCAGCCTGATTCTGAGACATTCCTGAATACACTTTCATCTGAAATCCCCCTCACCATCTACCTTTCCCAAACTTGAGACACCTCCCTCTAAACAGAACATACTGCTTATTGGATTCCACATTCACATTCTTTCTTATCTTAGTTTTAATTTCAGCAAAACTTGCATTCATTCATCCTTCTAATCTGCCAGGTGTTTTATAACTTTACTTATTGCGCAAACAACAGAAATTAAAGGAGTTTAATTCATTTTAGCAATAAGGAATCCAAAACAGAGGTCATATTATGTACTAGGGCAACACATGAATTAGAAAACAGAAATTGCGACTTTACGAACTGTGCTCAAGACAAATCAATCTAGCTTCATAACTCACTCCAGAGTAATTATATCTTTTCCAGTTTGGGCAGGTTAATGGCATAAAATTGTGCCTTTTCTGTTTGTGCCTAAGTTTTTTGTGATCTGTTTGCATTACGGTTTTCTGTGTCTAACTATACCCATGCGAGTCAAGGTTTCTATATTAACTTTACCCAAAGCTGTGGGTAAGTTACAGGGGCGAAGTAATATACGTCCAATACAATTTAAATCACCCGACGCAACACTTCAGAGTTCGAAATCTCGGCCTGGAATGAGTGACTTGTGAATGGCAAGGATGTGGAGTACAAGATCTCCCATGGTAAGGAAAGGTAAATACTGGAAGCCAAAGAATGAACACTTCCACCCAGGGGTGGGGCTTGAACTTGGGGCAGGGAGGAAAAGAGTGAAGGAGGAAGAGTGGGAAGTGGAAAAAATAAGGGAAGGAGGAGCAGGAGGCAAGGAGAGAAATGTAAGAAGGCAAATCATCATCATCATCAGTTGTATTTATTGAGCGCTTACTGTGTGCACAGCACTGTAATAAGCGCTTGGGAAGTACAAGTTGGCAACATATAGAGACAGTCCCTACCCAATAGTGGGCTAAAATGACAGCAGAAGCTGCATCGTTTATTTTCATGCTGCTCCCCCAAGGTTCTCAAAGAATCTTCCCTCCATGCTGGGCAATCAATCAATCAATCAATCGTATTTATTGAGCGCTTACTATGTGCAGAGCACTGTACTAAGCGCTTGGGAAGTACAAATTGGCAACATATAGAGACAGTCCCTACCCAACAGTGGGCTCACAGTCTAAAAGGGGGAGACGGAGAACAAAACCAAACATACTAACAAAATAAAATAAATAGAATAGATATGTACAAATAAAATAAATAAATAAATAAATAGATAGAGTAGTAAATATGTACAAACATATATACATATAATACGTATAATATGGGCAATCTCCTCTTATACAGCTTCTCTAGTTCTCAGCAGGTTCCAGGCCAGGGCCAGAGGTTCCTAGAGTCCCTGGCACTGGCGCTTGTGAGAAAGAGCCATTATGTGCTTACGGAACCTACATAAGCCCCATGGGACTGAGTGGTTTATATGCCCTTTTCCTGGCCTGGCACCGCCCTCTGGCTCAGTTATAAGCCAGGCAGGATCAGCCAGACAGTCATAACAGGGCGGGCAAGCCCAGCTGAAGTCCCCACTTTTCCTACTGTGGCAGGTGGTAGGCAAGTGGTGTCAGGGTGGGAAAGGATAGAGATCACCGAGCCCTGAGGAACTTCAGGCTCCACGGCAGTTCCGGACGGCTAGTCCTCATGGTTTCTGGGGCCAAGAGGAACCTCTGGCTTGGCCCCAGAGCTCAGTGAGGACAATGGAATCAATCAATCAATCAATCAATCAATCGTATTTATTGAGCGCTTACTGTACAAGTAAGAAGTACAAGTTGGCAACATAGAGACGGTCCCTACCCAACAACGGACTCACATTTCTGTTACGGTAAGCGCACGTCAATGTTTAAGAGGCAATGTACAGACTCAGCTGGGGAAGGGTAAAAAGGAAAAAAATGCAGATTATTTCGGGGGAGAATGAATATTTTAAAGTACTACCTTGTCTGATTTTGTAGGTGTAGCTAAGACCTTTAATAAGGACAGCATGATAGTCCCTGAAAAGAATACTTCATTTCATAATTAAAACACACACTGGAAGGTACGGCGCGCAATTTAGGAGTAAACGTGAGGTCCTTTTTCTCTTAATGATTGCATCTGTTCAAGCCAGTGTTAAAGTTAATGTCCTACCTCAGACAGAGGAATAACTACTGTCGAGAGAGGGTGAGGGCATCAGGATAGATAGAGACGGAGGGACTGCAGTCCCAGGTGTACCTGAGGACATGGATAAGGCCTAGGAGCCAACACTGCTGCCTTGCCTCCAGCTCTAAAGTAAGGAAGGAATCCTCCCTAGCTCCATATCCCCAGAGAGGTGGCCTCTGGTAGAGAGGAAGACTGCCCCACCGCCCCCAAGGCAGGTTCCCTACCTGATGGCATTCAAGGAAGTGCGCCTTCATGCCCAGCTCCTCGGATCAATCAATCAATTGTATTTATTGAGCGCTTACTATGTGCAGAGCACTGTACTAAGCGCTTGGGAAGTACAAGTTGGCAACATATAGAGACAGTCCCTACCCAACAGTGGGCTCACAGTCTAAAAGGGGGAGACAGAGAACAAAACCAGACATACTAACAAAATAAAATAAACAGATGTGTACAAGTAAAATAGAGTAATAAATATGTACAAACATATATACATATATACAGGTGCTGTGGGGAAGGGAAGGCGGTAAGATGGGGGGATGGAGGGGGGACGAGGGGGAGAGGAAGGAAGGGGCTCAGTCTGGGAAGGCCTCCTGGAGGAGGTGAGCTCTCAGCAGGGCCTTGAAGGGAGGAAGAGAGCTAGCTTGGCGGATGGGCAGAGGGATTGGGGGCATTCCAGGCCCGGGGGATGACGTGGGCCGGGGGTCGACGGCGGGACAGGCGAGAACGAGGTACGGTGAGGAGATTAGCGGCGGAGGAGCGGAGGGTGCGGGCTGGGCTGGAGAAGGAGTGAAGGGAGGTGAGGTAGGAGGGGGCGAGGGGATGGACAGCCTTGAAGCCCAGGGTGAGGAGTTTCTGCCTGATGTGCAGATTGATTGGTAGCCACTGGAGATTTTTGAGGAGGGGAGTAACATGCCCAGAGCGTCGAATGGCCTTGGGCCCCTGCAGCAACGGCATACTTCGGGTGAACCCATAGCAGCCATCCAATGGCCAAAGGGAAGTACACCTCCATTTGCTGTGCCGCCGGACCGCTACCAGTTTAGGCAACTTAACCAGTCACGGGACCAGAGAACACTTCCCACTCCTCCGCTTCTCGCCCACATCCTGGGGGCTCACAGTCTAAGCAGGTGGGACTTACTACTAGGAGTTCCGAGGGGACTGAGAAAGGACTGTGCTGGGCATGGCAAGGCCAGGAAACCAGCATCCTCACCCCAGACAGACTGAAAATCCGGCTTCTGAAAGACCAGAGGAAGAAAGTTTCAAGCATTGATTGTTTTGAAGCTTGTTTAAAGTTGATCTGGATGAGGCCTCAAGGCAAAATATTTCTCATAAGCATTCTGAAATATGCCAACACTCCAAAACCATGACAGATTATACAAGCACTTGTATTTGACTTGTGGGTTTATGCATGAGTACTCAAAATGATGGTCCTACTTACGTTTCTGTGTCTGAAACTAACGATTCATTATTACACACATCGTTGAAGGTGTGAAGTTGATTCTAAGATTGGAAAAAGGAAGAAGCAATTAAATCAACTTCAGCAATATTTCTCTGACTTTTTGCATACATTAGCATTGACAAACAACAGTGAACATCTTAGGTAATTAGATCAGCAAATTATCAACCAAATCCAGCTCTATGCCACTTCTTGCAGCAATTTTCTTTACAATTCAGTTCCAATTTTTTTTTTAATTTATTAGAAGCAATTTTTTCCCCCCAAAAGGCATCTGCTACTTCCCACATACTAATTTTTTGGTCCCAGAATTAATTTCACTGCAGTCATATTCGCATATCTCCAGAAATAATACCGATAAAGATATTGGTAGATCATAAATACTTCTAAGGAGCTCCCCGCAGACTGCAAATTCCTTGAGGGCCAGGATCATGACTACTAAACTCTACTATACTCTCCCAAGAACTCAGTACAGTGGTCTGCACAGAATAATCACTCAATATACTTTGATATTTTTTTTAAATCAGTCTTTCTTGGCGAGGAAGATCAATAATTTAGGTGGGAATTATGGTTTGAAAAATTTCTCTCAAAGTTTCACCACTGGTCCATCAAATAAAAAAGCAGTGTGACCTAGTGGAAGGAGTATGGGCCTGAGAGTCTAGGTTCTAAATCTGGCTCCACCACTTCTCTGCTGTGTGACCTGGGGCAAGTCACTTAACTTCTCTGGGCCTCAGTTCCCTCATCTGAAAAATGGGAATTCAATACCTATTCTTCCACCTACGTAGACTATGAGTTTCATGTGAGACTTGGTTATTAGGTATATCTACCTCAGTTCTTAGTATGGTGCCTGGCACATTGGATGTGCTTAAATACCACAATTATTATTATTATTATTACTACTATTATCACTGATTGTTTCATGAAAAAGGACTAATTTAGAAAGAAAATATCAAAGAGGAAAAATGTCCTAAAACAGGTTGATGTAGAATTCATGAGAAAAATGATCTTATTCTTCTAGACTGTGAGCCCGCTGTTGGGTAGGGATCGTCTATGTTGCCAACTTGTACTTCCCAAGCGCTTAGTACAGTGCTCTGCACACAGTAAGTGCTCAATAAATACGACTGAACAAATGAATGAATTATTCTCTTTATTCTCTATTCACCAGTACTATTTTTGTATGGAATCTTCAACAGAAAAATAAACAGCAGCACCACACAAGTTCAGGGATGAAAAAAAAATGCTACATTTGACCTTGGGGATTCCTCAGTTATTTCTTCATCCTATAGTTCCCCATTTCAAGATCAATTTCTGGGTTGGGGGAAAACATCTGGGAAGGAGAAGTTTGACCGTATAATCACTCCTCCATGATTTATTTTAATAATGGTCTTAAAAGAAGTGGAGTTTGCCCACACAGTAAAAAGAAAAGTGGAGAAAATGATGGGCCACCTAGTTTCTGATAAGAGCCTGAAAAATAGCACCGGGGTGCCTAGAGATCAATTGAGAGGGTATAGGGGCCCTTTCAGGCTTGGAGGTGGGAGGGGGAATCAGGCCCAATTCCAGAAAGTCCAGAGCTGCACTCTACAACTTCATAAATGGTGCCTGGTAGTTACTGTCCCCTCAGTCTCCTGAGTGATTTTTTTTTCGGGATTTATTAAGTGTTGGGGTAGATACAAGTTTATCTGGTTGGACACAGTCCCTGTCCCACAGCGGGCTCACAGTGCTCTTAAAAATAACCTGTGTCAAGTAGAAAAAAAGCAGCAACAAATGCCAGAAATTCATTTTCGAGAGCTGCGGCTAGAGGCTTTGAACTTATGACTTGGAGTTCAAGCCGGAGAGCTGGACATCATGGAAGCCTTATAACACGACAGCTTAGTACAGTGCTCTACACAGAGTAAGCACCCAGTATAGACAGTATAGACTGTCTCTATATGTTGCCAATTTGTACTTCCCAAGCGCTTAGTACAGTGCTCTGCACACAGTATGCGCTCAATAAATACGATTGATGATGATGATGATGATACGCCACTGATTGACAGCGGAGCAAAGTTTTTGAAGTTAGAAGAGTGGGTAGACAGCTCCTACTTTGTGCCCACTACTAACTAAGCAATAGGGGTGGAATCAAAGCCAAAATAAGTTTCTGTCCTCCTGGGAATTACAATTTAACTAGATCGCTGATTTTATCATACGATGGAATAATGGCTGGAAATGGGGGGAAGGGAAGCCATCATGGTAGGGGAGGAAGTGACTTTAGCCAGATAGCCAGAGATTGATGGGTAGAGATTAAGAAGATGGACACCAAGCCTAGGGAATCTCAGGGGAGTAAATACAGGAGAGCCAATCCCAGACCTGATGATGGGAGGCTAATAGTAGTAATAATAGTATTTATTAAGCGCTTACTGTGTGCAAAGCACCATACTAAGCATGGGAAAAGAATACATATGTGGGAATCGTTCCCCCAGTTCAGGTCTCTTTCTAGCCCCTGTACTTCCTCAGGGAAGTTGTTTCCTTAACTGCTTTGCTTCTCTTCAAAACAGAGCAGGAGAATGGATGATGATCAGAAATACCTAATGGTTGTGCAAGTAACTTGGGAAAACCTACCAACAGGCTTTTTGCAATAATATCCTGCAAGGGGAGAGAAACTAAGTGTCCATATGAAATACATAACTTCTCTGTGCCTCAGTTACCTCATCTGTAAAATGGGGGTTAAGATGGTGAGCCCGATATAGGACATGGACTGTGGCCAGCCTGAATTAGCTTATATCTACCCCAGCACTTAGTACGTGCCTGGCACATATTAAGCGCTTAACAAAAACCATTAAAAAAAAAGTGTGGGGTAGATTGCAGTGCCTTCATCAAGCTGAGTGGAGATTAGTCAGTCATCTAGGAATTAGGTTTTAGTAAGATTCTAAAGGAAGGGAAGGACATGGTGGGCCAGAGTAGAATAAGGGAAGCTTACATGTTGTTGGGAATAAATTGGATGAAACCTTTAAGGATGGGCGGAGGGGTGTCAAATGTGGAGGTAGGGGGAAAGGTTAGCTTGAAAGGAGTGCAGGGAACATGCAGGAACCAGGGTTTGAAATCCTCAACTAAACAGAGGATTCGTCTCATCGAGGAGCTTGCCCTGTTGGAAAAGAGCTTAACTCGTAAATGAGCAGTAATTGAGGTCACTGACGGTGATGTGTTTTGAGAATCAAATGCTATTCCTACAGCTCTATCACTGCCTGGAGTCATGAAGGTGGGTTCAAGCACAACCACAAGAGGTAAAACATTAAAAAGTTGAAGTAGCAATAAGCTAGGATTCTTCAACTGGATCAGATGAGATTGTAATCCTTGTAGGTAGTAGTGCAGGTTTAAATACGGCCACCTTCTCCTTTGACATGAGGAGCTGGGTTGGTCCCTATATAAGGGAGGATCTCAAAGGCACCTGAACTTCTACGCAACACCTCTCAGTTGGGGAAACGTCCAGACCAGCCAGCAGGACAACTGGGCTGCTACCTCATGGCTTAAAATCCTCGGCCAGGACTAGATCAAGCTAACATTTTTGAGTCCCACTATGATGGATTTTGACAAAGAGGATCAGTAGGAACGTCCCTAATTTTAGCAAGGTAACAAATCAGAAACTGTCACCACTCTTAAGACCAAGAAAATTATGGGAAATATTTTCAAATTATTTTCAGTGTCTGTCTGGGAACAGTCAGGGCCACAATGTGGGGACAAAAGAAGAAGAGTTCCCATTTGTTAAACGCTTATTATGTGCTAGGCACTGTACTAAGCGCTGGGGTAGATACGAGGTAATCAGGTTGGACCCAGTCCCCGTCCCACATAATAATAATAATAATAATGGCATTCGTTAAGCGCTTACTATGTGCAAAGCACTGTTCTAAGCGCTGGGGGGATACAAGGTGATCAGGTTGTCCCACGTGGGGCTCACAGTCTTAATGCCCATTTTACAGATGAGGGAACTGAGGCTCAGAGAAGTTAAGTGACTTGCCCAAGGTCACACAGCAGACATGTGGCAGAGCCGGCATTCGAACCCATGACCCCTGACTCCAAAGCCCGGGCTCTTTCCACTGAGCCATGCTGCTTCCCAGTAAACACATGAACACATGGGGTTCACAGTATTCATCCCCGTTTTACAGATGAGGTAACAGGCACAGAGAAGTGAAGTGACTTGTCCAAGGTCACACAGCGGACAAATGGCGGAGCTGGGATTAGAACCCAGGTCTTTCTGACTCCCAGCCCTGGGCTCTTTCCACTAGGCCATGCTGCTTTACTTATGTGCTAAACACTGTACTACGTGCTAGGGTAGATATCCAAGATAATCAGTTTGGTTACAATCTCTGTTCCACTTGGAGCTCACAGTCCAAGTAGTAGGGAGAACAGATAATGAATCCCCATTTTACAGATGAGGAAAAAGAGGCACGGAGAAATTAAGTGACTTGTCCAAGGTTACACAGGCGAGAGACAGAGGTGGGTTTAGAACCCAAGTTCTTTGATTCTCCGGAAAATGCTCTTTCTACTAGACCACACTGCTTCTCGAATTCACAGAATTTAGTCAGGTGCCCAAAAAAGCCCTTCACAGAAACCCTTAGTCAAGGCCATATGTTGCAAAGCTTTACTGGAAACTGTAAATGCTATCGAGAAGGAATGAAACAGAGGGATTCAGAAATTAAATTAGCTCCAGCATATGAACATTTCCTGCCTTTGAGGAAAGAAATTTAAGATGTTTCTTAATTCTTCTGAACGTGAGGTGAAGAAATCAAAACTAAACCATTGCCATATTAGCCATAATTTCTGAACTGATTTTAGGTAAGTTAAGAATGGGATCCTCAGGAGTGGATCACGCATACTGAAACACTTATAAGAACTGTCTGCCTTCCCAGTGTGGCCAGGGCACTTTGGGTAACACCAAGTTATTTTATTGCTTTTAGTGATGGTGTTTTTCTGAGCCTGTTCCTCGGAAGGCAGTGCAAACACGGGATCTTTTGGAAACCAGGAAGCATGAGGAAGTCCTGGGCATTTACTCTCCCATATCTGTAAATTAGTGTTAGTGATGAGGATGGGATGGAGAGGAAGTAGGAATGCCCACCGTCTGCTCATCATGCCCTTGATATGCAATTCAAGAAAAAAGCTTGGGTACCAATGCCCTCGAGATCTGGTTATCACTGTCTAGATTTGTGGGAACAAGCCGTGGTTGACAAGACAGAGGCAGGCAGAGTTCAGGTCCACAAATACTAGGAGTTATAGTGATCTCTCCACTTATATTTCTTGATTTACAAAAAAGAGAGACACGTGAGTACAAAAAAGCATTTCATTATTGTTTAATTGTGAAAGAAAATCAAATAGCAAAGATCAGTGTCCAAACCAGATTAGGAATGTTGTGAATTACTAAATATTAACAATAACAGTCTCAAAATTCTGGAATAGTCTATATTTCTGCCAAAAATGTTTGGTGGTTTCAAAACTTAGGTTTTATAAGTTTTTTAAAATCAAGAATGTTGTATTATTACAAATAAAGAAAAATCTATTCCCTTTCAACCGTACCAGTTTTTCAAAGCAAACAAATCAATTATTGTTTATCAAATTTACCCGAACGGTATGGCTGAAACATTTCCGAAGAACAAGTAGGTTATTTCTTATAGATGAAGAGAATCAGATTCATTTAGAAACTTTTATCAGTGGGTATATGCATTTTTCCCTAAAAAGCTCCATGAGTTCAACAGCATAGGAAAGTCAACTGATTACAACAGGCTTTTTTATTGCATCAAATTACACACGATTAGCTATGACAAAGATGCTTAAATTTTTCTGTCTTGAGACCACTACTACTTAGCATGAAAAGATTGTAGAGTGGTTAAAAGGAAATGTCTCAAGATTACTCATGTCTTCTACCTATAGACTTAATAATCAACGGATATTTTCCACAAACCAGCTTCAAAATTATTTGAGATTCTTAAGGCAATTATGTTAAACTAATTTAAATTGATAAAAAAAACAATGTGACTTTTTGTTCTCTGTCATCCAGCCTAAAGCACATTATTTTATCAGGAATTCAACTGCCCTAGAGAAGGATAAAAAAACCATCTGTTTGGTAAATGCTAAACATATATTGGATTATAACAGAGCTTCATTCATTAAGTGTCATCTGATATCAGGCCTCTGGAAAGAATGTGCAAATCAATCAGATTTAATATTTGAATAAATAACGCTGGTGGGTGACCTTTTTTTCCAAAATTCAGGGCCTGTGTAGCTCACTTTAAAAAAAGGATGACAAATCATAGAAAGCAGGTAAGGCAGATGTGGTCTTGCATCTTTTATTTGAGGTTACTATTTTTTCATTCAATTTTAACACACTAGTAGTGTAAATCTTTCCTTTACCTTGAGAATTTTCAATTACTTTTATCAACATGATGCCTCACCATTTCTGATATAGTCCATAGTTGTAAAATAGCTATTAACACAATGCAGACTATAACCAGTTAATTTTTCAAATTCTGAAACTGTTCCCTAGAAATTACAAATTTTTTAAAAACCCTCATAAATCATGTCCTAGAGAACCCTTTACAGTCCTTTTCAGGAATCATCCAAAAGAATTTTCAAAACCACTGATTGGGTAAAAATTTCCAAGAGCCATCATAAGAATGGCATCAAAAACATTAATGAAAGAGATACATCATTCAATCATCTTAATGAGAAATTTAATACATGTCTATTCATGAGGGTTCGAATTTTTTAAAATTAGATACAGTCCACTTTAAGAGAACAAAACTGTCAAACTCAAATTTATTTATGTAAACAGTATTTAACAAGAATAATCTGTGAGGGCATTCTGCTAATACACTGAGGCTAGGATTAGTTATTACTGAGTGATCTGGGTCTATGGATTAACTAAAATGGGTTAAATGAGTCTCATTTTTAAACATGGGAGGGTAAAACAGGAAGATTTAAATCAGAAGAAATTACCAAAAAAAAAAATCTTACTGTTATCTGACTCAATCCAGCCAATCGCATAGTCAAAGTGGGTGACATAAAGTACTTAAATGCCAGATCAAGACTTTCTTTATCAAAACATAAAGCTGTATCCAATGGTTCTTTCACTGTGCTCCACATTAAATCAGCCATGTTGCGAGCTGCACTCTGTCTTAACTCCTGGTCGGAGAGTTTGCATAAATACCTACAATTAATCAGAAAGAAAGGGTCATTCAACCTTCAAAAATAAACGTGTACAAATCCTTTAATTTCACATATATAATACACATTTCCTCTTTACTGTCATACCTTTAAAAACGATTAGTCAAAGATCACGCATCTACCATTAAATCTAGGATTCCGCAAATAAATTAACCAAATTTAGATTAAAAAGGTAATTTTTAGAATGGTGGGAAGGGGAAAAAAAGACAGAGAATGGTGAGGTGGGCAGGAAACAGGATAAAAGAGAACAACCATGGTAATAGGAAAAAGACATCTGATCTAAGAATCAGTCCCATCTTTTGAAAATCCAGTCTATTCCTCCCCCAAGCAATAGTATTGACACAGTAATACTGGATGAATGGCCCAAAAACAAGGCAAAGACCATTATGGCTAAAGATTCGATCATGTGCTTATATATGACGTTTGGAAAAAACTTACACAATATGCACATTCTGTGGGTGAAGTAGTTATTTTAAATATTTTTTTCTGGCTTCTTTACAGTAGCGGAGTTAACCCTGAAATATTTCTCAACTCGATCAATAAAGAGCATAGTTCTCTAGCAAAAAACAGATAGCCTACAGAATCTCATGGCTCATCAGGAGACTGCCTTTATTAATGCCAAGGCTCTCTGAAACGAATTTCCCCTTTCCAGACGCAGCATGCCCACTGAGGTCTTCAGACCCACCTCCTCTAAGATACCATAAAGTCCATATCTCTCCGCTCCGCAAAACCCTCCAGTGGTTGCCCATTCACCTCCGTATCAAATTGAAACTACTTACTATCAGCTTCAGGGCACTCAATCAACTTGCCCCCTCCTATCTTACCTTGCTGATCTCCTAGTATAACTCAATCCATACATTTATCTTTACGAGAAATTTAATAAATGTCTATTCATGAGGGTTCGAATTTTTTAAAATTAGGTACAGTCTACTTTAAGAGAACCAAACTGTCCAACTCAAATTTATTTATGTAAACAGTATTTAACAAGAATAATCTGTGAGGGCATAGCTCTCAATATAACAATCCATACATTTAGGTCCTCTAAAACCAAACTAATCTCTGTAGTTCAATCTCCCTTATTCTGCCTCCAGCATGGGCCCATGCCCACATCCTCCCTTGGGCCCAGAACTGCCTCCCACTTCACTTCCTATAGTCCTCCACTCTACCCACCTACAAAACACTCCTAAAACAATATCTCTTCCAAGAGACCTTCCCTGACTAAGCCCTCAAATTCCCTATCTGCCCTCCCCTCTGTGTTGTCTAAAAACTTGGCTGTGCACTCCTTAAGTACTTTAATATTCACCCCAACCCCACAGCACTTAGGTATTTGCCCTATGCATAATTCATTTTAATAATAATAACTATGGTATATGTTAAGCACTTACTAGGTGCCAGGCACTATCCTAAGTACTGGAGTGGATACAAGCAAATTAGGTTGGTTACACTCCCTGTCCCATGTGGAGCTCAATCTCAATCCCCATTTTACAGATGAGGAAGTAACTGAGGCACAGATAAGTGAAGTGACTTGCCCAAGGGCACATAGCAGACACCTATCTGAGCCAGGATTAGACCCCATGACCTTCTAACTCCCAGGCCGGTGGGAGTCACTAGTCCATTAGTAAGCTCCCTTTTTAAAAAAAAAATTTTAATGGTATTTTTTAAGTATTTACTATGTACCTGGCAATGAATTAAGCACTGGGGTGACACAAAATAATCAGGTTGGGCACAGCCCATGTTCCACTTAGGGCTCACAGTCAATCCCCATTTTACAGATAAAGCCACCGAGGAACAGTGATGTTAAATGACTTGCCCAAGGCCACAGCAGACAAGTGGCAGAGCTGGAATAAAAACCAAAGTCCTCAGACTCTCACGCCCATGCTCTTTCACTAGGCCATGTTGTTTCTTCCGCACCTTACTGAAATTAGACAATTTATTTAGGCCACAGTGCATTTTTTTCATATGCCCACCTGAGTCAAAGTAGTGAGGAACAAACAAGGCCATTTGTATAACTCCACACCTTCCTCCAAAAGAAAACCCCAACTCCTTGGGAAAATACTAACCAACAATGCAGAGGTTAAGTTAGATGATCCACTGGAATTTGGTATTGAGGTAAATATTACGTCAATCAGTCAATGGTATTTACTGATCGCTTACTGTGTGCAGGGCACTGTACTAAGCACTTGGGAGAGTGCAATACAGAGTTGAGAGAGACATTCCCTGCCCACAACACGTTCACAGTCTACAGGGAAAGACAGACACTAATATAAAGTAAATAAATTATAGATATGTACTTAAGTACTTTAGGGTGAGGGAGGGCTGAATAAAGGGAGAAGGAAAAGAGGAAATGAGATCTTGGGGAAAGGCCTCTTGGAGATGTGACTTCAATAAGGCTTTGAAGGTGGGAAGAGTAATTGTCCATCAGATAATGATTTATTTTTTTCAGTTCTTACTCCTTGCCCAAATATAGCAGTGTCTGATCTCTAAATTACTCGACATTTGACCACACTCATTTGTTCTATTTCACTTACATATAAATGAGGTGGCAAATAGTCACAGAGAGGGCATTTGAAACGGTCTCAGAAATGCAGAAGTGTGTAGGAGTGCTAAGTTTATTTGTTAGGGATTCACTACCCTGCCTGAAAAGCCACATGAAGAGCCAATATTGTGCGCAGTGTTACCGATTCAGGATATTTAGTCCAGGAAATCATTCCTTTGGATTGGCTGCCTATCTTGAAACCAAGATATATGTATATATATTCTGTGTTAAGAAATAGACAGATATCTCCATTGCAGAGGCCCACTGATATTTTTGTCTAGATCAGGCAACTGCCAAAATATGAGTTGGTAGATGCAATCCCTGCCCACAGTAAATTTACTGTCTAAAGCGGGAAAGAAGTATTAAAATAAATTACAGAGATGGGAAATAGCAGAGTATAAGAATATGAACATATAGTACTGGCAAAGAGCACTCCAGTCCCTAGCTCCTTTCTGATTCTGTAGCTCCATAACCCTCCAGAGTGACAGCATTTCCCATGAATGATCATCGAGCTGAGATTTCATTACTGCAGAGAGATGCTAAATAAGCCTTAAATGAAATTTAAAAAGAATTCTCTATGAAGTTAAAAAATAATTCTATACGTTTGATTGATGAGAAGACAGAAGTTTACAGAAACCTGGCATGAAAAATATCAAAGTTACAGTCATTTTGAAAAACTTACCTAATAACATAGGTCCTAAATGGTATAATGTGCTGCATGACAGCAGGGATGTGCAGCCATATTCTGATCTATTAGAAAACATAAGGCAACATTAACACCATATCACCTGGGTCAGAATAAATTAAATTACAAGTGTAGAAGTACATCAAGCTAGTAGGTTCAGAATTTGCCTCTTCTTTTCCAGTTGTATCAAAGAGCAAATTAGTCAGAAATTACTAGCACAGGGATGTTTTTTGAACACTGCATTTAACATAGGTATTCTCCCAGTTCGGTGATGCATTTAAGCTAAGCACAAAAAACTTCTAAAGTGTATTGGGAAACAGGGATCTTAAAATGCTGCAGCCCAGATATAGTGGCACCACTGGGGGCAATTAACATAGTACTCTTTTCCGTTTGCAGCATCACTATTCATTCTTCCATTCAGCTAGTTGCAGTTTTCTGATGACAGTTTTCATTCATTCATTCATGCATTCAATTGCATTTCATCATTTCAATGGGTGTGTGAAACAAAAGAACTGAAACCTCTACATTCAAGCTAGCAGAATAACATTCGCAATTTGACTTCATATTGGAACAAAACTGTCTCAAATGAAAGATTTTTTTTTAATGAAAGGCTGAACTTTGCATTTTGTTCGAGTTTAGCTCAACATTTATGTAACCAGCGGAACCTAGTGCTGTCGGGAAAAATACAGGAAAAACTAAAAATACAGGTAATTAAAGACACATATTTAATTCCATGAATTTCTCTTGGAAAACAATCTGCACAACACACCCCCTGGCTGACCCGAGCAACACAATAAGTAAAACAGCATATTCACACATTACAGAAGTATTTGTCACCGTGGTTGGACTGTGACAACTTCTAAGCTCTGATTCATATTAAGCATTGTTACATTTTCAAGAATATTTAATGCTTGTGAGAACTCAAAAGATGAAAAGGGTCAAAGAATTGGGGAGTGGGTGTTAGCATCTGCTGGGGCTAGGAATCTTCAGTAGGAGCCAACGTAGCCCAGCTCCAGTCCAAGCGAGTCCGACGACTTCTGCATTTGAATTTAGCCTGTGTGGAATCAAAACTTAAGGCAGGCCAGGATCTCACTTTGAAGGAGAATAAGAGCACACTACTGTGCTTTTATGGAGTTTTTGTCTCTGCACAGTTGTTCGGGGAGGTTTCATCAAATTCTAACCCAACTGAAAGGCTGCCCATTCTTTTCCAAAGGGACTACAGAAGTAGTTATGTGCCACAGTTGCTTTGGCAAGAGAGTTTATACAGGGTAGGAAGTCATATGTATGAAACACAGTGCTTAAAATTTGGGGGAAAAAAAAGACTTCCCCAAGCACACTGTTACTACTGATGGGAATGGCTACAACGGCTGATCTGCCCATTTGAGTAACCAGTACAAGTGGAGATAATGGCAAGAAAGTCGTTGGACAAGACAGCATAAAAACAGTGACCGAGAGCTTTAATCAGCCCTTCGTAAAGAGTTGTCTGGAAAGATATAACCACATTTTAGGAAGACTCTCACAATCTGTTTTCCAAAACTGCTTATCCAAGCCTGATAAACATTACAACTTCCAAGTTGACTTGCCCAGTAAGAACTGAATTTAGAGTTGCAAGGGCACAAGTTTCCCTTAGCCCAAGGTTCATCAAAACCTACATTTTAAGAAAATTGAATATACCTAGATGGCGTTTCTCTCTAACAGGAGTGTAAATCTTTTTAACATCAAATTTGATACCATAAATTTCTGTAATTGACTGTACTTGAATCTGTGACCAAGTCCAAAACAATTCTGAATACTTACATTAGATACAACTGTAATAAACGCATGTGCTATAAGAAACGGCAAAGTTTCAGGGGATCCATATTCAAAACAATCCTTCATGAGGGAAAGGCCATTTTTTCCACAAAACAGACAAACATAACGAAGCAAGTGCAATGGTACTTCTACATCCTGTGGAAACCAAAAGGAGGAAATTGGTTTTTATTGCATCAAAGTGACTATTGATACCATTAAAATTTTGAGAGCATTTCCTAATTTAACTGTTCAGTATAAATTAGTGAAGGATCAAATATGGCAGACACTCAAATGCTTTCGTAATCATAAAATAAAAAAATCATACTACTTACATTCATATCACAGAATGCCCCTAATATATTGCTTTCTTGGGCGGAAATATCCTGACAAAAAAGAAAGAAAATTAGTTCACCTGGGTTTAAAGCTAGTAGCAAGGAGTGAACCATGTTCCTTCCAAAAACATTAATCTCACAGAACTCTAGCATTTAAAACACCAGTTTGAACAATGTGATTTAGTATTTTTAAATATGACACTGCTTCAATCTACATAAAACTATAAATGCAAATAATCCAAGAACCACAGTGACAATAATTAACAGTAACTTTTCATAACCTTCATTTTTTCTAAGAACTTTTCTGTCCATGTCCAAAGATTTCAGATAAATGTATAGAGAAACTTTTCCAGACATTGAGAATGATCCAAAAAAATTCACATCATGTGCACTGTTCTATACTAAAAAAAATCAGTCCTTTCAAGATAATCTTTTTGTTTTATTTTTTGACTTTTCTAGATGAAGGCCTAAAAATGGTTATATCACAAATAAAAGCAATGATTAATGAAAAAATCAATGTCTTACCTACTATATTTCAGTCAAAATGCAAAACTACATGATGTACTTAAGAACAAAATCAGTTAGTTATTGGGAACATGACTAACACCTGACTACACATTATATGGTTGAATAACTTGCAGGTTTTTTAACAAACAAAAAACCTCCTAATTGTCAATCGCTTCTCATTGTTATGTAACCAGTCCAGACCATAGAGCTGGCTTTCCCTTCTCCCCTTCCCCAAAAAATTTCTCAAGGTAGCCAAAGAAGAAGTAATGCCAATTAACCAAAACACCTGAAGATACCAATTATCTGGGGATTAGTCTGCATCAGGACCTGAGAAGATAAATCCACCTACCTGTCATCCTCTAGAAGTTTAAAAGACGAGACGACAGTAAACAGGATGAACGAATAAGTATAGATTACTAAAAGAATTACTGAACCTAATTACGCACAAATATTCCATTTTCAAATAACATAGGAATTTAAGGTTGGGAACTGAAGTTATGAGTTTTTCTATGAACAAGCTAGCCAAGTAAGCTGGTATATTCAAACAAAACAGAACTGTTATCAATGTATTTGAGTGCTTACTGTGTGCAGAGAGCACTGTACAAAGTGCTTGGGAGAGAACGATACTACAGAGATGTAGCCACAATCCTTGTCCACAAAGAGCTTACAGTCTAGAGGGGGCGGCAGACATTTAAATAAATTCCAGATAGGGGAAATAAATGGCATTGTACCAGGATGTGTACATAAGTTCTGCGGGCTGATGGTAGGATGAATGTTGAGTGCTTAAAAGAAACAGATCCAAGTGCAGAAGGGAGGGCAAATAGGGGAAAATGAGGGCTCAAAAATTTTTCAAGTAGACCTTCCATTGTATTAATGGAGATGCTAACATTGTGCCCAGCATTTTGCAAAGCTTTTCCAACTAACTCTTAAATATGGTGTTGGCAGAGTCTTGCATTTATGAGCCCTCTTTGGCCTAGATGCGTGCTTAATATCACAACTCGTGACATCTTCATCCCCCACCGCTACTGCATATTACAAACTGGATTATCCACTCCAAATATTTCACTGACACATACAAATAAAGAGTGTTTTGTTGAGTCCTGTTTGCCTAATTATTTCTTCTGGAGTCCAATGAAAACTTTTTGGGCACTGCCTATTTCTGCTACTCAATTTTCTCCTTTTTTGCCTTTGGAACAAGAGGTGTAATAAGTGGGCAAAGCCTCATTTTCCCTGAAATCGAGACTATAAACTCCTTTGGGGGAGGGATCCTGTCTACTACTTCTACTATACTCTTAGAACAATTCTCTGTAATAATATTAATTATGGTATTTGTTAAATGCTTACTATGTGCCGGGCGCTGTACTAAGCACTGGGGTGGACAGAATAAATCGGTTGGACTCACTACACAGTAGGCATTCAGTAGATACTATGGACCAACTGATGAAAGCTACACTTGTTCTGGAAAGAGAGAATTCAGTTCTATTAATCGAAGTCCTAACCAACTAAAGTACTTCTGTGTGCGTTCAGTTGTACCATTTTTAAAAAGTCCTACTTTATGTCTACATAAATTGAGGACAGCTCCTCCAGGAGGCTTGCCCCGATTAATTTTCCCGGAGTCATATCCTCCCAAGTATCATCTCAGCATTTCTGCACCATTCGGCACTTATGTAGTCACAACAGAACATAGCATTTTTGTACACATCGATTTACATACATTACATAATCATCACTATCTCCTACCTGTAAATTATGCTGTGTCATTTTCCCTTCACTAGACTGTAAACTCCATGTAGAATCATTTATTCTTTCTCTATTGGAATCTCCCAAGCACTTGATGCTCTGAACACAGTAGATGCTCAATAAGCGCTATTGATTAAATGATATATTAAAGTGATTTTCAAGCATGAATTTTCTGTTTCTTAAATGGCTGGTGGGAGAATTTAGAAAAAGCATTTTGTACTTGACAAGGGTTCTTTCTTGGAAAGCAAGGTCTTCCTCTTCTCCCGCCCCTAAAACTTTAGTTTACAAATGCTTGGTTTGCTTTCTTTGCTGGAAATAGAATAATGGAATAGCAAATTTGGAAAGATATTCTAAGACACAACCTCTGGGCATAATTTCAGGGCTGAACTACGTTCTGAGAGGGCTAAGAGATTTTTCCATCACCCAAGGCCACAAAAGCAGTGCAACAAGAATGGAATGCCTTATCACAGCTTGTAAAATTAAAAATTTTCTAGACAAAAAAGAAGAAACTAAGGGACACAGCAATGAAAGGAAACTGACCACATGGAGTTTGATTAGGCCACTTGAGACTTCAACCTAGTAGAACAGGAGACCTACTTCCATCTAGGAGTGATATGGCTTAGATGTGTTCACCATTAAAAAAGAATGTAAGAGGTAGTAAAAACAAAATTTTATCCTTTCGAAGTTGAAATGTTAATTTACTAAGTACTGTAATGACTTACCTGGTAATAAAAGCAAAAATGATCAGCCAAAACAATTTACCTCTAAGTAAGGATGTGGAGGAAACTATGCCATGAGAACTACCTAACTTTTCCGTTATTGATGTCCAAATAGCCCAAGGTGAACTGATTAATTTTAGAAGCAAAAATGAGGATTGGCTAAAAGTCTGATTCTACTTTTATGGTTAGGACCACAATGAATTAACTTTGAAGAATGCCATGTATGCCTTGCAGAAACTTGGAGGGAAATTTTAATAGCCAACACTGGACTGGCCCACTGCTACTCCGGGGAAGGTCATGAAACACTATCCAAATGTCCCCAAGACCTTATTCGGATTAATCTTTGTCTCTTCGCAGAAATAAAATCTTTCACTCTTTTGACTGGAGGGAGAGAAAGGGTCCATTAAAACTTAAGAGTTTTTCTGGAAGATTCAATAAAGTGCTCATGTTATGGTTAGAAACTTCACAAGGAGGCTTCTTAGGCTATTGAAATAGAGGTTGCATTGTACTGAAATACGAAGAACAAATTCAGGAAAAAAAATTAAAAAAAACATTTTTCAGCCCTGCCATTGCCACAAGATGACCTGAAATATAGATAAGCACACTGGATTTGCAACTTCCAGCTAATCACAAAAGACTGCTTCAAAAATTACACATACCCAAGGATGGGAAAATATCCTTTACCCATAAGGTTATTAGCTACCTCCACTTGGAAAAGAGAGATAACACCCAACAGAGAGTTGATTTTCAATCTGTTGCTGGCTGTTTCAGGCTAAGCAATAGCAGGGAGATTGTAGGACTTGATGGGGAGTGATACCTATGTTTTTTGGCTGAGAATGGGACATGGACTACATTTTGAACTACATTTCCCAGGAAACTTTGGGAAGACAGCGGGCCACTAGTATAGCCCTCTGGAACAGTGCTGGACACATGATACGCACTCAACAAATATCACCAAGTGTTTCTCAGAAGTGGTTGTCCATACAGAGGACTACACCAAGTGACTACAGCCCCCTGCCCCACACCACCACTACTGGCCAAGGGTCTTCATACCCTGCTATCTTAATCCAGGTCCCAGCTGAGGCATTCAAAGTATACATCCAGCTAGATAATCACAGCATTAATGGTCCTGATTCTATAAAGGGCCTTTAAAATGAGTATGCATCAGAGTACAAATTTTGCATCCAAAATCACTTGCTCCCAACATCGACGCCAAAATCAGAACCTTGGGAAATACGTGGGCATGAAAAATTCCATTGTTGATTTTGGCAATAGTCACCTAGACTTTAAGATTTTTCTGCCTGAAGACAAGAATCCCTGGGAAGCTGAGGAATGGCCTGGGAAAAGACTGTGGATGTTGTAGTGGTTAAGGAAAAACCCATGCCAACTGAAAAGCCAGGGTTTCTGCTGAATGGTAAGGAGTCAAGGCAATGTACTGATGGTCTTTATTATTACTGCCATCTTCCTCCCTACATTTCACCTATCTTCCACTCCACTTTCTTTCCTGGGGAACAGGTAGAATCAAGGCACTAAGTGAAAAGTGAATCCAACAGACTCCCACACACTCTTGCCTCACACTATAAAGCAGGCCGTCTCCAATTTGGACAACTTTAAGGATAAAATAAGCTTTTCAACCTCCACTGGTCACATATGACAGTGTTTCATCTCCTTGATAGTCAAGTTCTCCCTTAAGTACAACTGAAATCTTTCATGCTTTTAACTTTAGACCATTTTTTCTTGTTGAGTCTTCACTGGACATGGAGCACAACAGGTAATAAGATGAAGAGTTTCTACAGGAAGAATACTCATCACTTATTCACATATGTTATTTGCTATTTATACTCAAGTAGCAGTCCCATATTTGAAAGCTTCTTTCCCCTCCAAAAAAAAAATATATTTAGATTACAGATACCTCTATCGTCGGATGTGTGTTATGCTTGTATGCAGTATATAAGGGAAACTGAATCTGAAAGATTTTTGCCACACATAACAAGAGTTTTTCCTTCTCATCAGTATTCCATAAGATAAAAGGATCAGAACTCTTCGTAGATTCCTCTTCCGTCAGACTACAAATTCTTGAAGAGTCTATTTTTTTCTCTACTGATTTTTGTCTTTCAGTATTTTCTTCTTCATGAGACTCTCTTTCTACATTCAGTGGCCCATCAGCTTGATTACTCTGATCTTGCCATGTTGAATCTATGCTAATAGTGCAATGTTTACAAAGCTGGTCCCGAAGCGCTTGAACTTGGGCAATCACTAAGTTAATAAGCGCACATACTACTTGGTTAAAAATTTCCAAGTGCTTATATTCCTTGAAGCAGCACAGACATTGTCTGGAAAAGAAAGAAAAAGAAAAAAAAATCAATTTTCTTGAATGCTCACAGATTATTATTCGATAATACCACAATGAAGGAATGCTTAAAAAAAATCCATTGGTGTTCCCTTATGCCTTTTTGGCATTATGCTTCAGAAATACAAAGCAGTTAAAAAACCTAAAACTACTTATAAATGCTTCCTAAGCAGCATACTCAGGGACTACAGCATTTCAAAAGGGCTGAATATGAATTACATCAACAAAAGACAACAATGGAAAGGGTGAGAATCTACCAATAAGAAAACGAAAGACAACTGTCTGTAGCCTGCTCTTCCATTATTAGGCAATCAATCAATCAATCGTATTTATTGAGCACTTACTGTGTGCAGAGCACTGTACTAAGCGCTTAGCACTGCAAGCTTAGCACAGGCAACACTGCAGTACCCAGGAATAATGGCTAAATATACAAATGCCCCAAACGTGGGTATTTAAATAGGCAAAGGCCAAGGGAACTGTTGTCTTCATTAGTAAGCCCCTTCTAGACTGTAAGCTCTGTTCCACATTGCAAGCTTATTGAGGGAAGTAATGTGACTGTTATATTATGTTGTGCTCTGCCAAGCGCTTAGTACAGTGCTCTGCGCACAGTAATAGCTCAATAAATATGATTGATTGATTGCCACGAAGGAATCTGGCACCCAATCATTCCTAAGATCACAACTAATGTCTCCTTTAGCTAACCAGGAATTGCTTGGAAAAAAAGAAACCACAGCAGCATATTAGCCAGATAGGAGATGAGTGCCTCACACAGAGTAGAGCACCCCAATTAATGGGCAGATTCAAATGCTTCCATTCAGGAAATTCTGAGTCAAATATTCCCTCCCGGCACACAAGGCAACTCTATTTTACTTGTACATATTAACTATTCTATTTATTTTATTTTGTTAATATGTTTTGTTGTGTTGTCTGTCTTCCCCTTCTAGACTGTGAGCCCGCTGTTGGGTAGGGACCGTCTCTATATGTTGCCAACTTGTACTTCCCAAGTGCTTAGTACAGTGCTCTGCACACACTAAGCGCTCGATAAATACGATTGAATGAATGAATGAATGAAAGGGAAGAGTGGTGGTCTGTCAGATATGAAAGGGGAGGGTATTCCAGGCCAGAAGGAGGACGTGGGCACAGTAAACACTTAATAAGTACTATTACTACTATTCCCTTTAAAGAAGAACTAGTCAGTGTGTTACTCTTCTAAAATATGCTTCTAGGAAGAGCTGCTACTGGTAGCAAACAAGTCCACAGAAGTCCATTTTGGACTGGGCAGTGACCTCTACGAGCAGATGACCTGCAAACATGCTAACTGCCCAGTCATGTCATGACTTACGCTGTCGAGTTGTCTCCAACCCATAGCGACGCCATCGTCATCATCATCAATCGTTATTTATTGAGCGCTTACTATGTGCAGAGCACTGTACTAAGCGCTTGGGAAGTACAAATTGGCAACATATAGAGACAGTCCCTACCCAACTCGCCCAGAACGCCCCACCTACATCTGCAATCGTTCTGGTGGTGCATCCATAGTTTTCTTGGTAAAAATCTGGAAGTGGTTTACCATCGCCTCTTTCCGCGCAGTAAACTCAAGTCTCTGTCCTTGACTCTCTCCCATGCTGCTGCTGCCCAGCACAGGGGAGTTTTGACTTGTTGCAGACTGCCTTCCACTCACTAGCCACTGCCTCCTGTACCTAATAATAATAATATTATGGCATTTGTTAAACGCTTACTATGTGCCAGGCACTGTACTAAGCACTGGGGTGGAGCCAAGCAAATCGGGTTGGACACAGTCCCTATCCCACATGGGGCTCACAGTCTCAATCCCCCTTTTCCAGATGAGGGAACTGAGGCTCAGAGAATTGAAGCGACTTGCTCAAGGTCACCCAGCAGATACGTGGCAGAGTGGAGATTAGAACCCATGACCTGACGCCCAGGCTTGTGCTCTATCCACTATGCCATGCTACTTCTCCGCTACATGCTTTCTGTTCCTTCAGTATTGCTTTATAGGACTTTTTCATTCATTCAATCGTATTTATTGGGCGCTTACTGTGTGCAGAGCACTGTACTAAGCGCTTGGGAAGTACAAGTTGGCAACATGTAGAGACGGTCTCTCTTTCCTCTAGCAGTAACCACAGAATTAAGGGCAGGTGACAAGGGAGCAATTAACTTTAAAAACAAAATAGCATTTGCGAAGCGCTTACTATATGCCAGGCACTGTACTAAGTGGTTCCCAAGCGCTTAGTACAGTGCTCTGCACATAGTAAGCGCTCAATAAATACGATTGATTGATTGATTGGGCAGATACGAGCTTATCAGGCTGGAAACAGTCCATATCTCACATGGGGCTCACCTTATTAATCCTCACTTTACAGGTGAGATAACTGAGGCACAGAAGTTAAGTTAGTTGCCCAAGTTCACACAACAGGCAAGAGAAACTAGGATTTGAACCAGGGTCTTTCTGACTGGCATTATGGAGAAAGTGTTTGGTTACCTACTCTGAGCACGATTTACACTGCGCCCTAACAGGCCAACCTCTGGACTGCAAACTCCCTGTGGGCAAGGAGCATGTCTACCAACTCTGTTGTACTACACTCTCCCAAGCGCTCAGAACACTGCTCTGCATACAATAAAGGCTAAGTAAATACCACTGATTGACTGACTGACCTTTGAGGGGAAAGCCACCGTAATGAGCGACTGCTTGCTAATATGCTTTCAATGATTTCATCTTAATTTAGGCATGACAAAATAATGCAATTTTTGTTTCTATGCCTGAAATTTTTTATGTGTTCTTAATGGGTTTCTTCTGAAAGCAGATATGATCATCAGTGAGGTAGAAAATTTCATATTTGATGCTTCCTAGAAATATGGTGGAGCTAAGAGCATCTGCAACACCCTGACTGTACTTTCCCAGGTTTTAATTTTAAATTTACTATAGGCATCAGACAAGCTTTCAATTTGAGAAGCAGTGTGGACAGAGCACTGGGAGTCAGAAAGATCTGAGCTCTAAACCCTGTTCTGCTACTTGTCTGCCGTGTGACCCTGAGCAAGTCATTTACCTTCTCTGTGCCTCAGTTAGCTCATGGGGATTATGACTGTGAGCCATCTGTGGGACATGGACTGTGTCCAACTTGATTAGCTTGCATCTACCCCAGCGCTTATCACGGTGCTTGGCGCATAGTATTCGCTTATACCCAAATACATTCCCCGCCCCCCCAAAAAAACCTCACTGTGTCTTCTCCAGCTAAGAGCATCTGCAACACCCTGACTGTACTTTCCCAGGTCTTAATTTTAAATTTACTATAGGCATCAGACAAGCTTTCAATTTGAGAAGCAGTGTGGACAGAGCACTGGGAGTCAGAAAGATCTGAGCTCTAAACCCTGTTCTGCTACTTGTCTGCCATGTGACCCTGAGCAAGTCATTTACCTTCTCTGTGCCTCAGTTAGCTCATGGGGATTATGACTGTGAGCCATCTGTGGGACACGGACTGTGTCCAACTTGATTAGCATGCATCTACCCCAGCGCTTATCACGGTGCTTGGCGCATAGTATTCGCTTATACCCAAATACATTCCCCGCCCCCCCAAAAAAACCTCACTGTGTCTTCTCCAGCTAAGAGCATCTGCAACACCCTGACTGTACTTTCCCAGGTCTTAATTTTAAATTTACTATAGGCATCAGACAAGCTTTCAATTTGAGAAGCAGTGTGGACAGAGCACTGGGAGTCAGAAAGATCTGAGCTCTAAACCCTGCTCTGCTACTTGTCTGCCGTGTGACCCTGAGCAAGTCATTTACCTTCTCTGTGCCTCAGTTAGCTCATGGGGATTATGACTGTGAGCCATCTGTGGGACACGGACTGTGTCCAACTTGATTAGCATGCATCTACCCCAGTGCTTATCATGGTGCTTGGTGCATAGTATTCGCTCATACCCAAATACATCCCCCACCCCCCAAAAAAAACCTCACTGTGTCTTCTCCAGCCCACATCTTCTCAGCCCACATCTCTCCTCACAAACTTCCACCAGCTCCTTCTGTCTCCACATTAAACAAAAACTCTTCAGTACTGGCTTCAAGGCTTTCCAGCATCTGGCCTCCACCTTACCTACCTGCTCTCTTCACCTGCTATTTCCCCTTCCTTCCTCTCCCCCTCGTCCCCCTCTCCATCCCCCCATCTTACCTCCTTCCCTTCCCCACAGCACCTGTATATATGTATATATGGTTGTACATATTTATTACTCTATTTGCTTATTTACTTATTTATTTATTTAACCTGTACAATTCTATCCTATTTATTTAATTTTGTTGGTATGTTTGGTTCTGTTCTCTGTCTCCCCCTTTTAGACTGTGAGCCCACTGTTGGGTAGGGACTGTCTCTATGTGTTGCCAATTTGTACTTCCCAAGCGCTTAGTACAGTGCTCTGCACATAGTAAGTGCTCAATAAATACGATTGATTGATTGATTGCTATTTCTCCACCTGTCACCTTCACTCCTTCACTGGCAACTAGTCAACCTTGGAGCTGTACCCTACTCTTGATTCTCCCACCTCTGTCCCCTCGGGCACACTCACAGCTTGGGCACACTCACAGCTTGGAACTTCCTCTATTCTCACATTAGACCATTAACAACTCTCCCCCAATTCAAACCCCCCGGCTAAAATCCCACAGCCTACAACAAGCCTTCCCTAATTTATTTCCTGGCATTCCTTTAGTCAACTAGCACTTCCGAGCTTATTTATACCCTCCTTAGAGCTCATGTGTATAATGCCTTAATTTATTTTGACAACTCTAGCTGTAAATATTCTCATGTTTGTCTCCACTTTAGAGTATTAGCTTGTGGGCCAGGGACATGTCATTTCATTATTCTGTATTTCCCAAGTACCTAGTACAACACACCACAGTAAGATGGGGAACACACTAAATGAATGCTACTACATTTTTCTGAAACCAAGACAATTGTGTGTGGGGGGGGGATTTAATTACAATATACACAACTGAATTATACCTTGAATTATCTGCCTTATTTTGAAGCACTAACTTAGGTTCTGAGGAGAACCGTCTCTGCTCAAAGAGGGGAGGTAAGAACAGCTACTCTACCACCAAAAAAAAAAAAAAATAGTGACATGTTGGTTGTAGCTACACATCATGATTTTGTAAACCTCAATCATGTCCTCTCAGGCTTCATCTCTCCACACTGAAGAAAATTATTCTTTTCTGACTTTGATATGTACTTTTATACAGGAACTGTTCCATTTTCTTGATGTACTTAGTTGACCTTCACTGTGCCTTTGCCTTCTCAAAATCTACTGTTTTCTTCCTTAAAATGATGTGACTAGAACTATACATACACTTAGCAGGGTGTGAACATACCATGGGATTTTATCCAGAGGCAGTGTCTTTTTTTCCCCCGTTAACTCAGAAACTTCATTACATGAAGTCATAAAAGTTTTATATTCCTTTCTTTCCCTACGTATATCTTTAGTGCTTCATGTGTGAAATACCCAAATTATTAAATACATTTGCTGTGATTTGTGACTTACTATTATGTTAAGCCCCTAGCACCAAGAAGAGCCTGCTTCTGTGGGGGATAAAGTCAAAGACACTGTGTCCCATTTCATGATAGAAAGCTGATTCTTTTCAAAAATCAAATTCTTGCTTTCAGAAGTTTCCTTATTTCCAAGGTATTTCACTAAAAAATAATCCCAGCAGCCTAAACTTCAGTCACAAATGTGACAAGAATGTTCTCTGGGTCGATAGTATTCTCACTGGAAATTGAATGGAGTATATTTTCCCTCACTTTACACTCCTGCTTCTTAGCACAACAGTTTTTCAGCAGGCTTTTTCCCGAAAAACAATGGCTTTAATTACATATTAATTCAATACCCTTTATTTAAAGCTATCCCATTATCTAAATTGGCTTTAACAACATTCACTTTGGGGTTGGATGTGTCGCAAATTCTCACTTTCTTACATTCTCTACCCACTGAGCAGTTTTTATTTCTTTACAAGCATTTTCCAGCACCACTTTCCCTGACCTCAGCAGCTCACGTATGCAATCATTTGTGCCTACAATTGTCAGAGGGCCAAATTCCCATTTTACTTTTTTCTCTAAGTGCATCTGACCATCACATGAAAAAAAAGATATATAATTTTCCCATTTTTGTATTCACCATACCGAACACAAAATGACAAAAATTAATTCTCCCACATGCTGCTCCACTCTTACAAGGTCTCTTCAAGGGCACAGAGAAAAGGAAATGGATTTAACTGCAGTGTATAAACCCAAAAAGTTAAAAATGGCCAAAAATGAGAGAAAAAAGAGAGAGGTGATCAAAAAGCTAGCAGTCAAATGCAATTTCTATAAAATACCAGCACTTCGAGTGGTTATACCTACCTTTGCGTCCAGGAGTTGATATAAGCAAATATCTTGAGAGTATGTTCCTTTCTGAGCTGCAGTCCATCACCACTTTCAATGTCTGATACTGAAAATGAAAGGAGAAAGAAAAAAACAAACATTTGAAGGACATAAATTATGCCTGCTGCCAAAATAAAAGCCATCTAAGATGAAGAATAAACAGACCCTCAAACATTATTTATTTTCATGAACACAAAAAGAGTGGGTCTAGGAAATATCTCAGGACAACCACAATTGGTTAAAATGCTAGGATTTGGACGCCTTGGAAAGAAAATATAATTCTATCTGGAGGATGGGCTGGGGGGGTGCAGAGTTCTACTATTGATGGCATTTCTGCTAATGGCCACTCAAGGCTTGACTGGCTGCAAGTGAGAAAAATTGGAGAATCTGCTGCAGACACTGACCACCACCTAGTAAAAATGACCAAATGAGATGAAAATGCACTATAAACCCAACACCTGAACCAAAAGTTCATTCTAAATTTCTACTTAAGTGAACTCTTCAAGGGAGGGGGAAATAAAGGGATGCCTTTTTCTCCATGATGTAATACCGGAAAATAATTTGAATTGGCACCATCCAATGGTTCAGTTAAAACGTTCCTAAACTGTACAAGGTCTATTTTTGGTTTTAAGCAGCTATATGTGCTCAACTTTGCCCTCAGGAAACTTGCTTCACTATGCATCTTTAAAAGGGAAGGGGCCACCACAAAAGCTCCACGTGCTAAGGCTCTTAGGGACAGGAAAGTAGTAGAGCTAAGAGAAGAGAAGGAGAATTTAGAAGACACTCCCCTAGCTGAATAAGGCCTAAGTAAATATCCACTTTGCCTAAACTGTAGTATATATTGCCAGGGAAAATAAAATACTATAATCATAATACAAAAATAATATCAAATGCTTGCATTTGGAATTAATCACTTTGATAAAAATACCAAATACTTTTAGAACTTACCTACAATGATAAATGATTAAAGTAGTGTTAGCTATCAATGCATTATCCACTACATACAAGATCATGAAAGAAATATTCCTTCAAGCCCAAAACAAAAACAAATTCTTGCTTTTCTTCTACACTGTTAGAAGCTACCTGAGACAAAAATGGAAACAGCAGTGTTTTGCAAAAAGGTGTGTAATAAATTCTATTACTACGAGTATTTCACAAAAGGAGAAACAACATAATGTACAGCAATGCTTATAAACACAAATAATTAAATTTGGGGATTTCCAAAGAAAACCACAGGACAACTAGAAATGTTATCAGCAGAAAAAGAAACAAGGTCTGACCATTATCTTTTCAATCTCATCGGGTTAAATCCCATCAGGTGGACAGGTTACATCCCAGAAATAAATTATTCATTGGGAAGAGGATTAATACTCTATAGACTAATACAGAGTCCATTAAATGACTGCTTCAGTACTATAATCTGGTGGTCTGAAAAATTTGAGCCCCACTCCAAATGCTAATTCCTTGTGAAGAGTACTTTGCTCCCCTCAAGTTTTAATCACAGAACTTTTCATAAAACAGTCTAGAGATGCTTTTAAAGACCGAAATTCTTTTTAATCTCTTCGTTTTAATATCCGAGCTTCTGTCAACTCAAAAATATCCTGCGGTAATGACTCTCACTGCATAAACCAACTTTTAACTCACAGGAAATTGGACCATCGTATTGAATAGGAGTAGCCATCACCTTCTATGGGGTCTTCTCACGCTATTCAGCTTGATACTTGCCTAGTACCTTTCGGTGCATATTGCAAGTGCTGGCTTATTACATGCAGGACCACCTTGGCCCAAGTGAGCGCAGCTCAGTGCCAGTGCCACAACCTGGAAAGGTTAGAAGACGGTCGCCTCGGGAACCAGTGCAGTCTTTGCCCTTCAAGCTGGCCAGCTCTTTTTTGGGACTTCCTTTGGGCCCGTCTACCTTGAGGGTGGGCCTTCGGTCAGCAACCTTCTCCACGGATGGCAGAGCCCCAGGCGGGCAGAACCACAACTAGAGCCAAGGTTTCCTGACTCCCACAGCACAGCTTCTTTCCACTGAACCAACAACAGGCTACTATCCACGCTGCCCCCCAGTCTGCTTACTTATAGCTTACTTATATCAGTGCTTAGAACAGTGCATTGCATATAGTAAGCGCTTAACAAATACCATCATTATTATAGCTGTAGATATTTATTTATTTATTTTGATAGCTGTAGATACCTGTAATTTATTTATTTATTTTAATGTCTGTCTCCCCCTCTAGACCGTGAGCAGGAATGTGCCTTATACTGTACTCTCCCAAGCTCTTAGTACAGTGTTTTGCGCCCAGTAAGCGCTCAATAAATGGGACTGAACTGAATAAATGAACTTGCTCACTATGCTCTGGTGCCCCAGCAGGAACATGGCTGGTAATCAATCAGTAGCATTTACTGAGCGCTTACTAGCAGCGCTTACTAGCAGCGTGGCTCAGTGGAAAAGAGCATGGGCTTTGGAGCCAGAGGTCATGGGTTCGAATCCCACTCCGCCACGTCTGCTGTGTGACCTTGGGCAAGTCACTTAACTTCTCGGAGCCTCAGTTCCCTCATCTGTAAAAGGTGGATTAAGACTGTGAGCCCCACGTGGGACAACCTGATCACCTTGTATCCCCCCCAGCGCTTAGAACAGTGCTTTGCACATAGTAAGTGCTTAACAAATGCCATTATCATTACTAGGTGCAGAGCACTATACTAAGCACTTGAAGGGGTACAACTCCCCCAAGTTTTGTTCTCTGTCTCCCCCTTCTACACTGTGAGCCCACTGTTGGGTAGGGACCGTCTTTAGATGTTGCCAACTTGTACTTCCCAGGCGCTTAGTACAGTGCTCTGCACACAGTAAGTACTCAATAAATACGACTGAATGAATGACTGAATACAACTGAGTTGGTAGACAAATTCCCTGCCCACAATGAGCTTTCCAGTCCAGAGGGAAAGACAGACGTTAAAATAAGTGCCATGGGGCTGAGGGCAGGGTGAATATCAAGTGCCTAAAGGTACAGTCCATGTGCAGACACGACCCAGAAGGGAGATGGAGTCGGGGAAAAGAGACATGCAGGGATGGTGTGAGTGGTACGGTGCGTGCACTCTAATCAATTCTTCTGCACAGGTTTTCGGTCTCATAATGGAGGCTCGTTCATCATTCCTAACAAGAGACTCTATCATCACTACCCCTTTTAATTTAAGCTTCGTCTATACACAAAAATGACCTAGAATGTAGTCATCATGGTCCCTCCCAAATTGATTTGTACATGAATTGAGATTAGTCTGTAAGGGACCTTGTCCTTTTATTCAAATCTCACATGTGCCTAGTACAAAGTTTTATATATAGTAGGTAATTAAATATATAACTAAGGGGAAAAGGTGGGGGATGGGTAACAAGTTCAAAAGAAAAAACGGACTACAACTGGGGATGAAGAATGTTTGTTCCATTCTAACATCTTCTTAATGTCCATTTCTGCTAACTCTGCATTCTCTCACCACATGAGGCAACTTCCCCTTATGTTTCCAACAAACCATCTTCCTAGTTTCCTTCTTCTTTTCTCAAAAAGGATCGATGAATGACTGCACAGACAGAATCCAGGAAAAGGTGTATTAGGGTCTCCAAGACAGATCCATATGACATAGTAAAATGGAATCAAAATTTTCGGATTCAAATTAGCCATCTGCAAAATCCAAAATCCAGACTGCCCTTTCACTACTCAATGGACTTGCAGCTCCTACCACTTTATATGTGACTCTTTTCCTCTTTACCTAACTTTGACCAGAACGAGTGCAGCCATTCAGTGCAGTATGCGCTCAATACAATTGAATGAAATACAACTGAATGAATTCTGGGCACTGGAGTCACTTTCCACCAGAGCAGCTGCCACTACTTTAAAACCTGCACAAACATAACAAACAACCCTAGGCATCTTGCTAGCCCATAGTGGAACTGCTGATACTTCCCAGAAAGTCAGCTTCTCCTAAGAACACACAAAGAATCTGTGGGTAATTTTTAAAACTCACCAACTTCCAAAAGCCATTTATTATCTGGTCCTAACCACTGTGGATTTTCAAAGCGTTCAGAAGCGGGCATGCTTACGATACTTATATTCAAATATAGAGGGGGAGCTTTGTAAATTGTCACCAAACTGAAAACCTTCCAAAGTACACATTTATTTGATTCGCTTTTCTACCACACATCATTCGATTGACGTACTGGTAGATAGCAATAGTACATGCTGTCAATATTTTTGGTTGTGTTCAGGCTTCTCCTTTGGAGCAGGCTCATAAAAAACTTAAGTCATCTGCAGGCTGATTGCCCAATGATGCTCATTAGCCTGGTTAATAGGAAATGTTTCCAAAAGGATCAGAAGGATATTTTAACAACAGACTCTAGGTCCCTTTTTGCACACTCCAGAATAGCCATATAAAATACTTAAACAAGACCGTTCCGCAGCCTATCCAGACCTCACCAGCAACAAGAGTTATGAGCTAAGTCAATAAATATTCCCAGTCAGTTCTCTCACTTCTCTTCAGGAAGATTGTGATTATGCTGACCTCAGATGGGCTTAGGACGCTTCCAGAGTATTCCAATGAGGAAAACTGCCTGCAGTCACTTAAACACCCATTTTATTCCTTGCTTGCAAGTAGAATTAAGAAAGGTATTCCTCAAGAACCTCCACGGGCTGCTCATCCTCCTCCGCATCCAAAAGAAACTCCTTACCATGAGCTTTAAAGCACTCGATCACCTCCAGCGCTTAGAACAGTGCTTTACACATAGTAAGCGTTTAATAAATGCCATTATTATTATTATTACCTCACTTTTCTGCTTTCCTACCACAACCCAACTCGCATCTTTCCCTCCTCTAATGCCAACCTACTCTTTGTACCTTGATCTTGTCTATCTGGCCGACAACTTCTCGCCTTTATCCCGCCTCAGGCCTGGAACGCCCTCCCTCTTCATATCCAACTGATCATCATTCTCCCCGGCTTCAAAGCCTTATGAAAACCACATCTTTCCCCAACTAAGCCCTCATTTCCTCTTCTCCCACTCCCTTCTGCATTGTCCTGGCACTTGTACTCTCTATTCACCCCTCCCTCAGCCCTGCAGCACTTATGCACAGATCCATAATTTATTTATATTAACGTCCGTCTCCACCTCTAGAATGTAAGCTCATGGACGGGGGACGTGTCAACTGACTCTGATACATTGTCCGTTCTCAGAAATGTGTCTGATCTGATTCAACTCTATCCAGGGCTTAGCATAATTGTTACCAATGCATCACTTGCCCTTGCAGCTGGAGTTCCTCTTCCAAAAAAGCTGCTGGGACGCTCCATCTGAGAGCTCTTTACGACTATCTTCATTTTCCAGGAGTTTGATACTGACCTATCTCGAATGGATGTGGATTTTCATTACATTTTTAGTGTGAACTGGGATTATGTAGGACGATGGCTTGCCCAGAACTTGCAAATTTGCATGATTCAGCGATGATACAGCTTTGAAGCCCCTCAGTCATTCAACAATATAATCAATGAAATGACATTGGGGGCAACCAGGATGGTTTTCTCCTTATTTCGAATTGGAAAATGGCATTCGTGAATACAAGCAGATATTTGGCACACTCCCTGAGCTTTATGACCACATAACTCTTTTCCATGTTTTGTCACTGCTACCCACCAGTGACCTGATATTTCCCCCGTTGAGCGGCTTGTTAAATCTGGTAGATTGTTATAGAATTTTTTTAATCTCTTCACTGATATTTACGAAGAGATATTAGTGAGGGAAATGCACTAATAATGGTAATACAGCATTTTAGCTTTAACTGCAGAAGTGAGAAGCAAATGTGGCCTAGCAGAAAGAGCACAGGCCTCGGAGTCAGAGGACTTGGGTCCTAATCCCAGCTTCTGCCTGCTGTGTGACCTTGGGCAAGTCACTTCACTTATCTGTACCTCAACTAACTCACCTGTAAATGGGGATTAAGACTGTGAGGCCTTAGTGGGACAAGGACTGTCTCCAGCTCAATTATCTTATATCTACCCAGCACTTAGGACAGTGACTGCCACACAGTAAGCACTTAACATAAAAAAAACTGTAGCCAAAAGTCATCTGGTATTTGCTATATCTTTAAGATTTCAGAACAAAGAACCTGGAAAAAGCAATTGCTTACAGTGATAATCAATCTATCACAAGTATTTACTGAGCGATTATTATGTGCAGAGCACTGTATGAAGCACTTTGCAGAGTATAATTACGAAAGTGCTTCCTGCCCACACAGCTTCATGTTCAAGCGTTCCCTGCAAAACCCTAAGTGCTCAATAAATATTATTGATTGAAGGCAAAAGCAGACATTAATTTACAGTTATGTACATAAGTGCAGTGGGGGGGATTTCAAGTGTGTAAAAGGGTACAGATCCAAGTGCACAGGCAACGCAGAAGGGAGAGGGATTAAGGGAAATGAGGGCCTAGTTGGAGAAGACTTCTTGAAGGAGCTGTGATTTTAACAAGGCTTTGAAGGTGGGGAGAATGGTGGGAGAAGTTCCAAGCCAGAGAAAGAACCCAGGCATGGGATAAGTGGAGAGACTTGAGGATGAGTTTGAGGTACAGTGAGTAGGCTGAAGTCTGAGGTTCGAAGAGTGGGCTGTGTTGCAGTAGGAAGGAACTCAGGAAGGTAAAATAGGATGAGGGAGAGCTGATTGAGTGCTTTAAAGCTGATGTAAGCGCTCAATAAATACGATTGATGATGTTAAGGAGTTTCTGTTTGATATGGAGGTGGATGGGCAACTACTGGAAAGAGCCCGGGCTTTGGAGTCAGAGTTCATGGGTTCAAATCCCAGCTCCGCCACTTGTCAGCTGTGTGACTTTGGGCAAGTCACAACTTCTCTGTGCCTCAGTTACCTCATCTGTAAAGGGGGGGGTTGAGACTGTGAGCCCCACGTGGGACAATCTGATCACCTTGTAACCTCCCCAGCGCTTAGAACAGTGCTTTGCACATAGTAAGCGCTTAATAAATGCCATCATTATTATTATCACCTGAATGGGGAGATGTGCACACTGAATTTTTCTTTTAATAATAATAATAATAATAATGGCATTTATTAAGTGCTTACTATGTGCAAAGCACTGTTCTAACTGCTGGGGAGGTTACAAGGTGATCAGGTTGCCCCACGGTGGGGCTCACAGTCTTAATCCCCATTTTACAGATGAGGTAACTGAGGCACAGAGAAGTTACGCGACTGGCCCAAATTCATCATCATCATCATCAATCGTATTTATTGAGCGCTTACTATGTACAGAGCACTGTACTAAGCGCTTGGGAAGTACAAATTGGCAACATATAGAGACAGTCCCTACCCAACAGTGGGCTCACAGTCTAAAACAAAACCAAACATACTAACAAAATAAAATAAATAGAATAGATATGTACAAATAAAATAAATAAATAGAGTAATAAATATGTACAGACATATATACATATATACAGGTGCTGTGGGGAAGGGAAGGAGGTAAGATGGGGGGGATGGAGGGGTGACGAGGGGGAGAGGAAGGAAGGGGCTCAGTCTGGGAAGGCCTCCTGGAGGAGGTGAGCTCTCAGCAGGGCCTTATTCACATAGCTAACAATTGGTAGAGCCAGGATTTGAGCCCATGACCTCTGACTCTAAATCCCATGCTCTTTCCAATGATCCTGGCAGTGCGAAGTATGGTCTGGTGTGCGAACAGGTAGAAAGCAGGGAGGGCGGCAAGAGGGCTGATGCAGTAGTTAAGGTGGGACAGGATAAGTGCTTGGATCAGCATGGCAGCAGTTTGGATGCAGAGGAAACGGTGAAATGGTGAATTTTAGCAATCTGATGAAGGCAGAACTGACCAGATCTGGTGACAGACTGAATATGATATGCGGGTTGAATGAGAGGAGCGGAAGATAATGCCAAGGTTACAGGCTTGTGAGATGACGGGAGGGTAGTGATGGTTTCTGCAGCACAAATCACACGCTTGTCTCTACGGGGGAATGGAGTGTGACCAGGAGAAGGAAGGCAATTGTGCCGCACGTTACCAAGTGCACACCAAGGGTTATACGGTTATGTGCAGGACCCAGTTATGGCCACAGAGACTGCAGCAGAGTCATAAGCTGGGCTGTAATAGCAGGTAGTTGCTGTGGTCTTTGCCACCCACTCTAGTTAATTATTTTTCAGGTTGCCTGCTAATAATAATAATAATAATAATAATAATAATAGCATTTATTAAGAGCTTACTATGTGCAAAGCACTGTTCTAAGCACTGGAGAGGTTACAAGTTGATCAGGTTTTCCCACGGGGGGGCTCACAGTCTTCATCCCCATTTTACAGATGAGGTAACAGGCACAGAGAAGTGAACTGACTTGCCTAAAGTCACACAGCTGATAATTGGTGGAGTCAGGATTTGAACCTATGACCTCTGACTCAAAAATCTCCAGTGGCTACCAATCAATCTGCGCATCAGGCAGAAACTCCTCACCCTGGGCTTCAAGGCTGTCCATCCAACACCTCGCCCCCTCCTACCTCACCTCCCTTCTCTCCTTCTCCAGCCCAGCCCGCACCCTCCGCTCCTCCGCCGCTAATCTCCTCACCGTACCTCGCTCTCGCCTGTCCCACCATCGACCCCCGGCCCACGTCGTCCCCCGGGCCTGGAATGCCCCCAATCCCTCTGCCCATCCGCCAAGCTAGCTCTCTTCCTCCCTTCAAGGCCCTGCTGAGAGCTCACCTCCTCCAGGAGGCCTTCCCAGACTGAGCCCCTTCCTTCCTCTCCCCCTCGTCCCCCTCTCCATCCCCCCATCTTACCTCCTTCCCTTCCCCACAGCACCTGTATATATGTATATATGCTTGTACATATTTATCACTCTATTTATTTATTTATTTTATTTGTACATGTCTATTCTATTTATTTTATTTTGTTAGTATGTTTGGTTTTGTTTTAGACTGTGAGCCCACTGTTGGGTAGGGACTGTCTCTATGTGTTGCCAATTTGTACTTCCCAAGCGCTTACTACAGTGCTCTGCACATAGTAAGCGCTCAATAAATACGATTGATGATGATGATGATGACTCCAAAGCCTGTGCTCTTTTCCACTGAGCCACGCTGCTTCTCTGGGTACCTTGGACTGATTACCACAGGAAATACCCTAGGTGATGCCTTGGCCGCCAACAACCCAGCCCCAGAGGCATTCCCCTATTTCCACGTCTCTGCTCTGTGTCCTAAACTGAACTTCCCTCCGAAATCCTCTCCTCATTTTGCATCACAGTTGGCAACACCACCAACGATCCCTGGAGTCAGTCTGCAATCCCTATACTCAGTCTGCTGCCAAATCCTGTCAGTTCTTCCTGTACAACACTTCCAGAATCCACTCCTTCTTCTATATTCGAATTCCCACAAGGTTAGTCCAGGCACTTGTTATAGCCCAACTTCCCAAATACATCCAGACTCCTTGCTGGTTTCGCTCCTCCAGTCTTTCCCCTCTCCTGTCCACACTTAACTCTGCTGCCTGTTTCTTTTAACGTATCTGTTACACACGTATTATGTGGGCAGGGAATGTGTCTGGTTATTGTTATATTGAACTCTCCCAAGAGCTTAGTACAGTGCTCTGCACACAAGAAGCACTCGAAAAATACATGACTGACTGATGTGTCAAGCACTGTTCTAAGCACTAGGATGGATGCAAGTTAATCAAGTCAGACAAAGTCCGTGTCCCACATGGGGCTCCCAGTCTAAGCTGGAGGGAGAACAGGGTATTGAATCCCCATTTTGCAGATGACGAAACTGAGGCAGAGAGGTAAAATGGCTTGCTCAAGGTCACACAGCAGGCAGGTGATGGAGGTAGGATTAGAATCCGGGTCCTCTGACTCCCAGGTATGTGCTTTATCCACTAGGCCACACTGCTTTTTATTTTTCTAAAATACTGTTCTGCTCACGTTACCCTATTCCTCGAAAACCTTCAATAGTTGCCAATTCTTCACTGCATCAAGCAGAAACTCCTGACTTTCAGTTTTAAGGCACTCCATCACTCTCTCCCCTTTACTTATCCTTACTCTTCTCCCATTACACTCCAGTTTACACACTTCACTCCTCTTAAGCTTACCTACCTATTGTTCTTATTTCTCTCTCTCTCTCCCCACCCCTTTTCCTCCCTCCCTCCCTATCTTGCTCACCCTCCCTCTTTTGCCAGATGTGAAGGGAGGGGGAAATCCATTCAGACACGTGCTTTCCCCATCTTCCTGGCCCTTCTAAAAATCCTATCTCCAAAATACCTTACCTAATTAATCTCATCTTCCACTTTGTAATCTCCAACTGCCACTTCAACACTTCTGCATCTAGTAAATACTTGTGTACTCACAACCACAACAGCACTTTATGAACATAGCTTTCAAACTGATTGCTTCTTTCAACAAGTAATCCATTTTAATGAATGTCTTTCCCCCACCAAATTTTAAACTCCTTGAGGGCAGGGATCATGTCCACTAATTTTATTGCATTCTCCCAAGCAGACTTACTGAAGTGCTCTGTACATGGTATATGCTCAATAAATACCACTTATTTACCAGGGAGGAGTTCACAACCCAAGTAATTTAATCCAGCATGCCACTCCAGAGATACAACCTCGATTATACAAGGGTGAGAAAATGAAATCTGAAACATTACCAACTGTGGGCCCCATGTGGGACAGGGGCTGTGTCCAACCTGATTATCTTGTATTTACCCCAGCGCTTAGAACAGGAAGCAGCGTGGCTCAGTGGAAAGAGCACGGGCTTTGGAGTAAGAAGTCATGTGTTCAAATTCCGGCTCCGTTAATTGTCAGCTGTGTGACTTTGGGCAAGTCACTTAACTTCTCTGTGCCTCAGTTACCTCATCTTTAAAATGGGGATTAAGACTGTGAGCCCCCCGTGGGACAACCTGATCACCTTGTAACCTCCGCAGTGCTTAGAACAGTGCTTAGAACATAGTAAGCGCTTAATAAATGCCATCATTATTATTATTATTATTATAAACAGTGCTTGGCACAGTGCTTAAAAAATACCATAATTATGATTATTATTATTATTACAACGAAAAGTGTGGGTCTATGCACAGTAATACACTCAATTAAATCTTTCCCCTCAGTCAGATTTCCAAACACCACTGCCTTGATACATGCCAAGCCATTCTTCCTAGGTAGGTTCTTTAGACCCTAACCAGCACTCTGAAAAATAGCTCAATTATCACCCCAGAAAAATCTATTGAGGAAGTGAACATCTGTCCTCTTCCAGTCATTACCAACTCTCCCCCCAAACACACCAAAAATGCTTTCTCCTCCACCTCACCTTCCCTGAGGCTTTTGGAAAAACCTTTCTCTGTACTCAGATTGAACGCAATTCAAAGCAAGCTATCCAACTAAGAAGATGGATTCTGCATTGTGTTTTTGAGTAGTAATGACAAAGGGCCAAGAGTCTAACAAATGTACAGCAAAGGCAAGGAGATGAAATGTGAAGCACGGGAAAATTGAGGGGGGGGGGGGGGGGGAATTATTTTGTAAACTGTAACAGAAAAAAAAATCATCGAAAGGACCTCATTTCTGAAGTAAATTAACCTTAAAGATTACTTAAAGCAATAAAAATGAAATCATTTTAAAACACTGTTTGAGACAACTTCAAAAAATACATTTTACTATGTGTCCCATTTTTTCCTTAAAATAAGCCTAAGTTTTCAGAATTTTTCAATTATTCATTTGGATACAAACAATTTGCTGCTACAGAGCTCCAGTACACAATGATCACTTTAATTCTTGCATTGAAACAAATGGATTAAATCATTGAAAAAAAATGAGAAAAATGGAAAAAAAATCTATGCTGAGACATTAATCTTAAAAGGGAATGCATCCTCATTTTTCCTCCCAAATTATATCTTGATGCTGCATTTTTTTTAAAGCAGGGATGTGAGAAAATAATTATCTAACCATATTCAAATTGGATCGTCATGATTTTTTTTTACTAAGGAAAAAAGCACCTTCTGTTCTTTAAATTTACCTAGTAATTCAATCTACCTTGAATATCAGTTTGCCCATTGCTGACAGCAGAACTAGAACAAATATATCATTGTAACACGTGACCATCACCAAACAGAACAGGACAAAGTTATGCAAATAAATGTTGATATTAAACATTTCTCATCTCACCATAAATCACTACTATTTCTCTCTACTTGTTAACATTTTCATTCCATAATACCATATTCACAAAATCACGGCTTCTATGTGCCAAGAACAATTATTAAAGTTGTTTCATAATAAGATTTAGTTTCTTTTTTTGGTTTGTTCTTGGAGCGCTTTTCTATATGAATAAATGCTGCCAGGAACAAAATTCAAACAGTTCATAAAATAATTAATTTCAAATGATCACCGTAGCTTCCAATTCTTTCGGAAGTCCAGAAAATTTTCTAAAGTGATCCTGAGAAACTGCTCTAAGAAGAAGTGTGGTCTGATGGAAGGAGGACAGGCCCAAGAGTCAGGAGACCTGAGTTCTAATCTGGCCACTGCCACTAGTCTGATGTGGATCCTTGAGCAAATCACAATTCTCTGGGTCTCAGTTTCCTCATCTGTAAAAGAGAGAATCAATACTTTTCTTCTCCCTTTGACTATAACCCCTTGTGGGACAGGGTCAGTGTCCAATTTGATTATCTTCTATCTAACCCAGCACTCAGTACAATGCTTGGCACACGGTAAAGTCTTAAATATCACCATAATAATTATGGTGATAATTATCCATCCCCCCCCACCCCTCTCCATCCTCCCCATCTTACCTCCTTCCCTTCCCCACAGCACCTGTATATATGTATATATGTTTGTACATATTTATTACTCTATTTATTTATTTTACTTGTACATATCTATTCTATTTATTTTATTTGGTTAGTATGTTTGGTTTTGTTCTCTGTCTCCCCCTTTTAGACTGTGAGCCCACTGTTGGGTAGGGACTGTCTGTATGTGTTGCCAACTTGTACTTCCCAAGCGCTTAATATAGTGCTCTGCACATAGTAAGTGCTCAATAAATAAGATTGATGATGATGATGATGATTAATATTATTTAATTCCAGCACGCCAAACTGTCCAAACACAATGGTCACTTTCCACTTATGTGCTTTCTATGTCTGTCTCCCCTGTTGAAATGTAAGATCTTTGCGGGTAGGCATGTCAGTTCTCTGACTTTTAGTTTATTTCCCAAGGGATTATTACAGTTCACTGAATCCAGAGGGCTCACAAAAATCAATCACATTTATTGAGCGTTTACTAAGCACAGAACACTGTACTAAGCGCTTGGGAGAGAAGTGAATTAGTAGACACATTCCCTGCCCATAATGAGCATACTACTACTATCATTTAATCAACCAATGGTATTTATTGAATACTTTGTGCAGAACACTATATTAAACGTTTGGGAGGGTACAATATTCATTCATTCAAGTGTATTTACTGAGCGCTTACTGTGTGCAGAGCACTGTACTAAGCCATTGGAAAATACAATTCGGCATCAAATAGAGACAATCCCTACTCAACAATGGGCTCACAGTCTAGAAGAGGGGAGACACACGACAAACAAAACAAGCAGAAAGGCATCAAAAGCATCAATAATAATAATAATAACAATGGCATTTATTAAGCACTTACTATGTGCAAAGCACTGTTCTAAGCGCTGGGGAGGTTACAAGGTGATCAGGTTGTCCCACGGGGGGCTCACAGTCTTAATCCCCATTTTACAGATGAGGTAACAGGCACAGAGAAGTTAAGTGACTTGCCCAAAGTCACACAGCTGACAACTGGCAGAGCTGGGATTTGAACCTATGACCTCTGACTCCAAAGCCTGTGCTCTTTACAATGAGCCATGCTGCTTCTCAAAATAGAATTATATATTCTATATAATAATATAGATAATATAATATTCTATATTATAAAATAAATAGAATAATAAATATGTAAATATGTACACAAGTACTGCAGGGAGGGGGGTAGAGCAGTGGGAGGGAGTAGGGATAATGGGGAGGGGAGGAGGAGCAGAAGAAAATGCCTATCAACAATACAGTTGATAGGCAAGATCTCTGCCCTCAAGGAGCTTACCATCTAACAGAGGCAACACATCAAAATAAATGACAAGAAAGGAAAATATAAGAACGTATATAAATACATGTAAGTGCTTTGTGGATAGGGTGAGTAAGTAAGTGCTTAGAGGGTGGGACTAATGAGTAAAGGGGTGAGGCAGTAAGGAGGAAAAGATGGGGGCAGGGGGGAGTGAAAGCTTAGTTAGGAAGCTTCCTGGAGGAGAAATTATCTTAATAGGACTTTGAAGAAGGGGAAAATGCTGACTGATAGATATATGGGGGGGCAAGGGGGGAATTCCAGACACAAGAGAGGGCACAAGTTTTTGACATTGAGTGGAGTAAGAGGGAGGTTACAATGATATAAGCAAAGTGTGGAGGCTGGGTTGTAGTGGAAGAGGAGCAAGGATAAGGAGGAGGAAGGAGAGCTGACTGAGTGCCCTGAATCCTGTGGGGAAGAGTTTCTGCTTGAAGCCAGGACAAACAGGCAGTCACTGAGGTACTGGAGGAGTGGGAAGATGCTCATTCATTCATTCATTCAATCGTATTTACTGAGCACTTACTGTGTGTACAGCTCTGTACTAAGTGCTTGGGAAAGTACAATACAACAATGAACAGAGACATTCCCTGTCTACGTCGAGCTTACGGTCTAATGTCTACAGTCTAGGCATGCACAGAATGTCCTTTTAGAAAAAACAACCGGGGCCACAGAGTGAGGTATGGACTGGAGAAGGAAGGAAGGGACAGTAGTCGCAAATGGCAAGTGCCTGAACCACTGTGGTAGCAATTTGGATGGAGAGGAAGGAGCAAATTCCGGAGATGCTGCTGAAGTAGAATTGGCAAGACAAGACACAGTGATCCGTCAAAGGAGGGAGGATTTAAGAATAATGCATGATTGCAAACAGATGAGACAGGAAGGATGGTAGTGACTAGACAACAACTATGGTATTTGTTAAGGGCTTACTATGTGCCAAGCACTGTACTGAGTACCGAGTGATGGGAAACATACTAAACATGACAAGAATATTGCCTTCATATTAATAAACTATTTTCTTGAAGTACTTGAACAGCTTACGCTGTTCCAATGCAGTTTTTTTTTTTAAAGTTAAAGTTGCTATCCACTAAATTTAGGGTCTGCACAGCACAATTATCCAGATACGTTAGAAAAAATCCCAGATGTCCATAAATTTAAGACAATCACTTCTGGGAAATAAATGATATTGATTAGCGGCCTATAAAGTCTAAATTGACTCTCAACATGATGAACATTTACTGAGCACCTGAGTAAACACAGTGTACTGACCACTAGGTAACCCAGCCCTCAAGGAACTATCAAACAGTTGCCAGCCCTGGCATTCTACTGGTTATTTCCTAAATGAAGAAACTCCACAAAAGAATATATTGCAGGAGGCAAAGATCTGCTCCACAGAAATAACTGCCATTTTACCGGTGCGACAGATAAATGAATCGGTTTTTAATTAGTTGGATAATTAACTGTGACGTTCCCCTGGAGGGCCAGTTCAAGACCCATTTTCAGCCTGAGAGGCAGCACAATATAGTCCCTGACTGGTATGAAGCAATAAAAGCATGCCTGGGGTGCCCCAACACCAACGTATGGTGACTTGTTGAGAGAAAGCATCCCCTTAACCAAGAGTCAAAAAGGCAGACTTGCCAACAAAGGGTTACCAAAATTGGCTATGGCTACTAGACATTCATTCAATCGTATTTATTGAGTGCTTACTATGTGCAGAGCACTGTACTAAGCGTTTGACAGTGAGCATACTGTGGAAAGAACTGCAAGCCACTTGCAGCAGCCTCAATCAAGCACAAACGTAATGACGCTACAATTCTTTAAGGTGCAGCAGGAGATCTAGTAACTGGTGCTAGAAAATAACTCTAGTCCACTGGAAAACTTGTCCGAGTCAACAGACTGTCATCAACATCCTAAATCCCCAAAACTGTAGGTGTACAACTGCATTTTGGAAGTGCGCACCCAAGAAGATATGCAGGTCATTATGAAGAGCTTCAGAGAACCTGGGCAATAATACATTCAGCTAAAAGACAAGTTCTGAACTACCTCTTAACAGGAAAGCCTTACCAACAGCAAGGATCTTTCAGAAATGGAAATAAATACTGTAACCAAATGTTGCCACCTGCAGTGAATACTAGGCAAAGACACATAGGTACACACAGAGTAGAAAAATATAAAAAAACCCCACTGTTTTGCGGGACTGAAAGGTAGATTATAATAACAATAAATAATTGTGGTACTTGTTAAATGCTTACTATGTGCCAGGCACTATTCTAAGTGCTGGGGTGGATAGAAGCAAATCAGAATGAACACTGCCCCTGTTCCACATGGGACACACAGTCTTAATCCCCATTTTACAGATGAGGTAACTGAGGCCCAGAGAAGTGAAGTGACTTCCCCGAGCTAGCTCTCTTCCTCCCTTCAAGGCCCTACTGAGAGTTCACCTCCTCCAGGAGGCCTTCCCAAACTGAGCCCCCTCTTTCCTCTCCCCCTCACCCCTCTCTCCATCCCCCGTCTTACCTCCTTCCCTTCCCCACAGCACCTGTATATATGTATATATGTTTGTACATATTGATTGCTCTATTTATTTATTTATTTTACTTGTACATATCTATTCTATTTATTTTATTTTGTTAGTATGTTTGGTTTTGTTCTCTGTCTCCCCCTTTTAGACTGTGAGCCCACTGTTGGGTAGGGACTGTCTCTATATGTTGCCAATTTGTACTTCCCAATCGCTTAGTACAGTGCTCTGCACACAGTAAGCACTCAATAAATACGACTGATGATGATGATGAGGTCACACAGCAGATAAGTGGCAGAGCTGAGATTAGAATCCAAGTCCTTTTGATGCTCAGGTCCATACTCCATCATGTTATGCAGGTATCAAGTTCCACAAAATAAAACTCCATAGGGCAGGGCTAGCATCTAATCTACTACGTTACAAGACACGCATCTATCACAAGCAATCCATCCTTCATCTTGCACAGTTCAACAATGGTACTTCGAAGCCAGATTTAAATTTAGTTGGCAAGACGTAACTACCTTGAATGTAGTCAATCTGCCAGAAATCAGGCAGTTGCTTATCACAACAACCTTTATCTGAAATGCAACAAGTGCAGGGAATCAGTACGGAATGGATAGCCAAGCAACAGTTAGTTGCACAATGAGTCAGTGAGGAGCAACCACAAGTATGGTGGACAGAAAAAGTTTTACGGACGGCTTCAAATAATAAAGCATAAATACGACTGAGTTGGAGACAATGACCAGAAAACTGATCTGATGTGAAGCAATACGAGAGCACGTGGTTCTTTTCGGACAGACTAAGAAAGAGACTACAGAAAACAGTTGTAAGCTAACGGCTGTAGCCACAACCCCAAGGGAGTCTTTTGTGTGGGTATGGTTTGGAAGGAACTGTTATTCAGCTGTTTTCTAAGTCACACCTGCAGGTACAGATAATCATCAGATGTGTTTCTTAAGTATAAAGGCAAGTCTATAACTTTGTATGAAGGTTATAGAAGCTATGATATATATATCTAACAGTGCTTTGCACATAGTAAGCGCTTAATACCATCATTATTATTATATATTTATATAGATATATACGCGCACACATACACACACACACGTAAAGAATGTGTGTGTGCGTGCGTAATAAATATAGTCAGTTGAACAGCCAGGCAAAATTACTACTTGCCAAATCATTCATTGGTATTTACTGAACATTTACTGTGTGCAAAGCACTATAGTAAGCATTTGGGAGAATACAATACAAAGGAGTTGGTCCAGATAATCACTACCCACAAGAAGCTTACAGACTAGAGAGGGAAATACACATTAACATACGCTACAGTTGGACCTGAACATAAGTAATGTGAGCCTGGAGGAGGGGGAAATGGCAGGGTGTTTAAGGGGAGACAGATCCCAAGTGCATTGGTCACAAGGGAGGACTAAGACAGAAAGTGAAGGATTAGTCAGGGAAGGTCTCTTGGAGAGGTGATTTTAGTAGCACTTGATGATGGGAGAGAGAGAGATGGTTTGGCAGATACGAAGGGGAGTGGAGCACTCAGATGCTATCTACCTCTGGGGTGTGCTTATTTATCTATTTGGTTTGATTCTCAGGATCCTTCATCTATATTTTTCTCATCACCCATAGAAGTTGAGGCAGGACATAAGACCTGAAGAAGGCCAAAAGCATTACAAAGGGAGCTAAGTGGACCCCTACAACTTCCTGATGTTCCATTAGAGAGACGACTGCTTTGAAAAAAAAATCTTACTCTGAGATATTGAATCCCAGCCAAAGGTATTCACTGTGGCACTACTGATTAAACACCGTAAAGATCTGACTAGGCACAAATTCATTAATTCCATCATTACTATGTGCCTTCGGTGGACAGAGAACTCACCTAAAATAATAATTACATTATCTGTTAAGTGCTTACTATGCGCCAAGCACTGTTCTAAGCACTGGGATAGATACAAGATAATCAGCTTATTCCACGTGGCGGTCACAGTCTTAGTCCTCATTTTCCAGATGAGGTAACTGAGGCACAGATAAGTTAAGTGGCTTGCCCAAGGTCACACAGCAGACAAGTGGCAGAACCAGGAATAGAACCCATGACCTTCCGACTCCCAAGCCCATGCTCTACCCACTATGCCATGCCGCTTCTCTACTAATGCTTAAGTACAATAAAGGTAAAAGACATGTTCTCTGCCTCCAAGCAGTTTATGAAACAATCCCTGTATGCTGTACTACTCCTAGACTGTAAGCTCATTGTGGGTAGAGAACGTGTCTGCTAACTCCATCGTATTGTACTCCTCCAAGTGCTTAGTTCAGTGCTCTGCACACAGTAAGCACTCAATAAATACCATTAACTGTTTGACACACCGATTAGAAGGAGAAGCTACCCACAAGCACAACCACGCACACAACCACTGTCCCAAGCATGCACACTTTTTCCTGCCCTAAAAATAAGATCAGGACCCATCAAATTACAGATTGAGCGGTGTCTGCCACCCTTGTGCTCTAGACTTTGGGTCTTCTTTCAGTCTGCAACAACAGCCTAAAAATTCAGAACAAGGTAGTCTGGCCTCAGTCCTATAGAATTATATGTAATAATAATAATGGCATTTATTAAGCGCTTACTATGTGCAAAGCACTGTTCTAAGCGCTGGGGAGGTTACAAGGTGATCAGGCTGTCCCACAGGGGCTCACAGTCTTCATCCCCATTTTATAGATGAGGGAACTGAGGCACAGAGAAGTGAAGTGACTTGCCCAAAGTCACGCAGCTAATTGGTGGAGCCAACATTTGAACCCATGACCTCTGACTCCAAAGCCCGTGCTCTTTCCACTGAGCCACGTTGCTTCTCTGTGTGTATATATATATACACACATATATAAAACTATAGTCCTACAGAATTCAAGTCACCATGAGTCAAATATGATACTACAGCAAACAAGTCAGTCTCTGTATTTCTTTAAAATGCTAAAGTAAGACATGGATTCTGCCTTTATTGTCTGCTACAGCATGTGTAGACAGGTAACGCTTTTTCATTAGTTGGATAATTAGCTGTGAGACCTACCAGCTCTGTTGCATTGTCCTATCCCAGGCACTTTGTACAGTGCGTACAGTAAGCTCTCAAATACTACTGACTGATTTACCGTACTTTAAAATAAATTATCCCAATGGCCAATTAATAACAGGGATTTTCTAGATAAACAGTATTATTTAAATATTTTACTCAAGCTTAATTTTGGCCAAAGCAAAGACTCTCCAATTAACTGGAATGCTCACTGACAGAAATCAAAAACTACTTAATACTGTCCAAGTAAAGACAATTTCAAATAATAACCTAAGCAAATATTGACACTAATGTAATTATGGTTGCAGTTTAGTATAAAAAATCCAAAATGATATTTTCATCTTTTTGTTATATTAACTTTTTATTCCTCCTATAAGAATCCAGAGGTTTAACCTCTTTGGGTTGAATTTGGGGCAAAAGTTACTGACTATTAAATGTAAACTAAGACAGCAGCTCCTTGAGTGCAGCAATCATGTTTACTGACTCTACTGTACTTTTTTCCAAGTACGGTGATCTGCCGAGTGTGAGAACTCTAATACTACTGATTAATGAGCCTCCCTTGAAAGGTGGCCCTACCCAGGGTGGAAATAAACTCCTTGAATGTGGAGCTGGGGAGAAGCAGAAAGGGGACTCAGTATATAAAGTATAGAACATGGATTACAGATTTCCAAGATCCTGAGTACACCTGTGACTTTTCCATGGATTACCATGGTAACAGGCAGGCGTCACATTCTCAAAGATCCTTATTGGGGCCTTGGCTTAATTACTCCCGCCTGCCCCATTTGCAGGGTAAAGTGCATAGAGATGGATGGTTCCTCTAAGTCCTTTGGAGTTCCCTCCAAGGGAAGAGGTTAAAGTTCAGGGGAAGGGGAAGGGGAAACAGAGGGCCTCAATCAATAGCATTTATTGAGTGCTTACTGTGTGCAGGGCACTGTACTAAATGCTTGGGAGAGTACAACACAAGAATATAACAGATATTCCCTGCCAACAAAGTGCTTACAGTCTAGAGGACGAGCTGCACTCTTCTAGAGCGATCTCTGGGAGCAACTGAGTCAGCAGCTTGGCCTGAAAGTAAAACAACTGAAATTACAGCAACTCCACCTGTGTGCTCATGAAATATGACATTAAATGCAAATCCAAACAACCAACAATTTCCAGTTCTTCCCAGGTATCAGGAAGAAGGGTCACATTCAAAGGCAAGTGGCCAGTTTCTTAAGAACGCAATGCTAGAGAGCACAGCTGACTCCAAGAAGTTTTCGATTTGCCCTGGAATGAACGGGCTGTTTAACAGCCAAGGAAACACTGCTATTTCCTTCAGCAAGAACTTCAAGAATCAAACTGAAGTCTACTTATTCCTTTTTTTAAAGGGGGAGAAGGGGAGGGCAGGAGCAACTGAAAAAGTGATCTGTGACTGGTACTAGCATGGATTCTAGCCCAATGTAATTATTGTGGTATTGGTTAAGTGCTTACTATGTATCCAGCCACTACATTAAGCACTGGTTTCGGTACAATGTAATGAGGCTTACAGTCTGAGGAAGGAGAACAGGTATTGATCTCCATTTTACAGATGAGGATGTGCTTAGTACAGTGTTCTAATAAAAAATAATAATAATAATACTGTTGGTATTTGTTTAAGTACTTATGTGCCAAGTAATGCTCTAAGCGCTGGGGTAGAAACAAGGTAATCAGGTTGTCCCACGTAGGGCTCACAATCTTAATCCCCATTTTTAAAGATTAGGGAACTGTGGCACAGAAGTTAAGTGACTTTCCCAAGGTCACACAGTTGATAAGTGGCAAAGCCAAGATTAGAGCCGATGACCTCTGACTCCCAAGCCCGGGATCTGTCCACTAAGCCACGCTGCTTCTTGACGCTGTTCTACACACAGTAAGTGCTCAAAAAATACCATCGATTGTTTGATGAGGAAACTGAAGCGGAGAGGAAGTGAAGTGACTCACCCTAGATCTTGCAGCAGGCAAGTGGTGGGGTAGGGTCCTCTGACTCTCAGGCCTTTGCTCTTTCCACTAGGAAATGCTGGGGAAAAATACAATCTTCTTGCAATAGGCTTCTGAACTCTCCTTGAGTTTATGCCCATATCAAGATAGAGCTGGGGTGGGGGGGGGGGGGTCATGGGAAGCATGAGCTAATGCCACCCACTGAGTTTCTCCCTCCCCAGGAAAGGAGGGACAGAGCAGAGGGACAGTGGCAGCAGGACAGGGACTTGAAGCCCTACCCTTAATCGCAGGGTACTTGGACTCATCTTAACGTCTGTCTCCCCCACTAGACTGTAAGCTCTTCATGGGTAGGGAACATGTTTGCTAATTGTCTTGTATTGTACTCTCCCAAGTGCTTAGAACAGTGTTCTGCACATAGCCAGCACTCAATAATACTACTGATGGACTGATTGAAGAAAGGAGGGGTTGGAAGAGGTCACAGCCTCTGCAGCTTTAAAGGCCTCAATCTCCGTAGGAGATAAGAAGAAGGAGGATCCCCTGTCCCACTTGGTTTTCTAAGTATCTATGCCCGCGCCACTGGACAGTATGTTGAGTAACAGGTGTCACTGCTTTTCAGCTCTTGTACTGTCAATAAAATATTTTAGTGTGTACAGATTCCCAGGTACACAGTGGTAATCAAACCCTCAACTTCTCCAGACTGACAGTCAAGCTTTAGCACCATCCTGATTTGTGTGAGTTTTTGCATGAGTATTTCCCGAGCTTGAAACCTTTGTCTATGCCAACCTTCTGCCTTCCTATCTTCTTCTTCCGTGTCCCTTCTCAATTCCCATGTCGTCACTTCTTCCCTTTACTATCCAGTCTCTGTGCTTCTCTTCTCTGCCAAGTCTTCTCACCTTTCTCACTCCCATGATTCTCAATTACTCTAAGTCACCTATCAACATTCTCTTTTCCCCACCATATCTCTCTCTTTCCCATTTCCCCTGGCTCCCTATTGCTTTTGCAACCTCTCTCCATTCCCTCTGCAACCAAATTAATTTTAGTAGCAAGTAGATGGCCACCTTGGAAGTTGTGTAGCAGTGGCAGAGAAATAGGAGCCTTTCGCTCATCTTTTATTGGCTTCGCAGCACTCAGCTCTCCCCCAGCTACCTTATCTCATTGATTTTCTACAACCCATCTGTCACTTCTATCATGTTTCTCCCACTTCTGTGAAAGCTATTTTGATCATGAATAATCAGTCAATCCCGTATTTACCGAGCCCTTACTTTGTGCAGAGCACTTTACTAAGCACTTGGGAGAGTACAATATAACCAAGGTGATAGACACATTCCCTGCCCACAATGGACTTACAGTCTAGGAGAGACAGACTAATATAAATAAATTATGGATATGTATGTAAGTTCTGTGGGGCTGAGGGAAGGGCAAAATAAAGGGTGCAAATCCAAGAGCAAGGGCAAAGCAGAAGGGAGTGGGAGAAGAGGAAATGAGGGCTTAGTCAGGGAAGGCCTCTTGGAGATGTGCTTTCAATAAGGTTCTGAAGGTGGGAGAGTGATCATCTGTTGGAGATGAATAATAATAATAATAATGGCATTTATTAAGCGCTTACTATGTGCAAAGCACTGTTCTAAGATGAAGATGAAGGTGTTCTAAGATGAACTGTTCTAAGATGAAGAGGAAGGGCATTCCAGACCAGAGGCAGGACATGGGTGGATACACACAAAACAGACTAGATCGAGGTACGTAGAGTGAGTAGGTTGGCATTAGAGGAGTGAAGTTCATAGACTCAGTTGTGGTAGGAAAGTAGCATGGTAAGGTGGGGGCGGGGGAGACACGGCAGGCGGGGAAGGGCTAAGCGATTGAGTGTTTTCAAATGCTTTAAATAAGAAGACTGTCCATTGCCATCATTGTGCTCCACAGGTTTGCAACAAGCAATGCAGAAAGTTGCGGCCCACTTGGCAGAATTTTTGAACCTGCAAGCCACATCATTCACGATGTTGGCAGAAGAGCTTCCTAAGGTGAGCAAAACAACCTCCCTATTCTCTCCTCCCCAGTGGAGCAGAGGGAATGGGTACATCTCCAATTTGTAGGAATAGTAGCTTGTTATTTCCATCTTAGTCACTCATCTTCTTTGTCCCCTCTCCCTGATGTGTCCAATTAGTACAGGAGGCCATTCCAGTCATCCTTGCTCAGAACCAGAAATGGACAGAAGCTATGACTATGAAGATGTAAGATTTCTTAATGAATGTAAGGATTCATCAATGGTATTTATTGTGAACAGAGCACTGCACTAAGCACTTGGGAGAATACAACAGAGTGTTGTTGTTTTTTAATGGGATTTATTAAGCGTTTACTATGTGCGAGGCAATGCTCTAAGTACTGGGGTAGTCATAAGCTAATCAATCCGTCCCTGTCCCACACAGAGCTCAGTCTTAATTCCTCTCCCCCTCCTCCCCCTCTCCATCCCCCCCGCCTTACCTCCTTCCCTTCCCCACAGCACCTGTATATATGTTTGTATATTATTTATTTTACTTGTACATATCTATTCTATTTATTTTATTTTGTTAATATGTTTTGTTTGGTTCTCTGTCTCCCCCTTCTAGACTGTGAGCCCACTGTTAGGTAGGGACCTTCTCTACATGTTGCTGACTTGTACTTCCCAAGCACTTAGTACAGTGCTCTGCACACAGTAAGCGCTCAATAAATACGATTGATTGATTAATTCTCATTATGCAAATGAAGTAACTGAGGCCCAGAGAAGTTAAGTGATCTGACCAAGGTCACCCAATAGACAAGTGGCCCCAGGTCTGATCAATCAACGGTACAGTGCTTACAGTGTGCAAGAGCACTGTGGGAGAAGAGGAAATCAGAGCTTAGTCTGGGAAGGCCTCTTGGAAGAGATGTGCTTTTAATACGATTTTGAAGGTATGGAAAATGATCGACTGTCAGATAGGAAGAGGGAGGGCATTCCAGGCCAGAGGCAGGAAGTGGGTGAGAGGTCAGCGGCGAGATAGATGAGATCAAAGTACATTGAGTAGGTTGGTATTAGAAGAACAGAGTAGGAAATCAGCCCCACAACACTTACCTACAGCAATCAATCAATCATATTTATTGAGCGCTTACTGTGTGCACAGCACTGTACTAAGTGCTTGGGAAGTACAAGTTGGCAACATATAGAGACAGTCCCTACCCAACAGTGGGCTCACAGTCTAGAAGGGGGAGACAGAGAACAAAACTAAACATATTAACAAAATAGAATAGATATGTACAAGCAAAATAGAGTAATAAATATGTACAAACATATATACATATGTACAGGTATATATACAGCAGAGAAGCAGTGTGGCCCAATGGATAGAGCATGGGCCTGAGAGTCAGAAGGACTTGTGTTCTAATCCCAGCTCTGCCACTTGTCTCCTGTGTGACCTTGGGCAAGTCACTTCACTTCTCTGTGCCTCAGTTACCTAATCTGTAAAATGGGGATTAAGACTGTAAACCCCACGTGGGACTGGGACTGTGTCCAACCTAATTAACTTGCATCTACCCTGCCACTCAGTACAGTACCTGGCATATAGTAAGCACTTACCAAACACCATTAAATTTTTTTTTAAAAAAATCTGTCTTTCATTTATTTATATTAGTGTCTGTCTACCATTCTAGACTGTAAACTTGCTGTGAGCAGGGAATGCGTCTACCAACTCTGCCGTACTGAACTCTCCCGGACACTTGTTACAGGGCTCTGCACACAGTAAGCGCTCAATAAATACAATTAAGGTATTCACTTGTGGAGAACTAGAGCTATTATTTGTAATCGAAACCCATTCAGAGAAGCAGCATGGCTCAGTGGAAAGAGCACGGGCTTGGGAGTCAGAGGCCATGGGTTCTAATCTTGGTTCCACCGCTTGTCAGCTGTGTGACTCTAGGCAAGTCACTTAATCATCATCAATCGTATTTATTGAGCGCTTACTATGTGCAGAGCACTGTACTAAGCGCTTGGGAAGTACAAATTGGCAACATATAGAGACAGTCCCTACCCAACAGTGGGCTCACAGTCTAAAAGGGGGAGACAGAGAACAAAACCAAACATACTAACAAAATAAAATAAATAGAATAGATATGTACAAATAAATTAAATAAATAAATAGAGTAAAAAAATATGTACAAACATATATACATATATACAGGTGCTAATGTCTCTGTGCCTCAGTTACCTCATCTGCAAAATGGGGGTTAAAACTGTGAGCCCCATGCGGGACAACCTGATCACTGTGTATCCCCACCCCCAGCACTTAGAACAGTTCTTCACACATAGTAAGCGCTTAACAAATATCATTATTATTATTCACCTTAGGTCTACTAACGGGATCTTTTTGAAACAGGGCATTAATGCCTGGTCTCTCGCTGTCTCACAAATGGTCCTGAATGCACACACTGACTGCTGCCAGATGAGGTGAGGTGCTGGTATTTTCCAGCCCCAGCCTGTCTAGGTCCTGAGGATTGCCTTTAGGTCACCTAGGAAACAAAGAAAGCTGGGTAGCAAAGCCTCAGACTCTGTCAGTCAGGTATCAAACTGACATCAGGAATCCTGATGTGAGGACATCCACTACTGATGGAATCGAATCCAATCCACTATCCATCAGTATGTAAAACAGTGCAGTTTCACTCAAACTATTTAATACATCTAATCTTGATGCCTAGCAGCTTAAAACAGATGACTGTTACAAAGAAAAATGTCATTTGTGTCACCTGCATGCGATTCTTTTACCTATAAAAGCCTCCTGTGGAGGATAACTCAGAGCTGTGATTTATTAACAACAAAAAAATTCAGGCTGGGATAACTGTAAGAGAACACAATACAGAAATCAAGACACTAAGAGATAAAATTCTATCCTTGAGGACTGGAGTTAGTATCCACAAGACAGATCCTGTGTTGATAAACTGTTCCGCTGAAAAACTTTTAAATGACGGTCTGTGACCACATTGACTGGTAACCAGATGTAAAGAATCTCAAGGAACCAGAGGGAAAATAACACCCAGCATATTGGGTGCTTAATAAATATTGCACTTGGTGATAACAGGTCAAGGCCTTCAAGGTGTTCAAAGGTACACTTAAAAGGAGATTAAATACTACCAGAGACAAGACAGCTGAACACCACTGAAACTGGCTAAATGTGGAGCCCTTTGTTTTCACTATAAACCAATTTTTGACCCCAATTTCCAAGTTTTAAAAAATGTGGATTTTTATTATGCAAATTTTGAATTGATCGACCATTAAGAAGGTTGAATACTGCACATGGAATACAGACATCAAACACTGGCCTTCCTTTAGAAGGGAAAGGTAAGAACCAGGTCTGTGGTCAATCAATCAATACTATTCATTGAGCTCTATGTGCACAGCATTGTACTAAGCGCTTGGGAGAGTACAATAGAAATAGCAGTTATTACCCTGTTCCATAACAAGTCTAGAGGGAGAGACACACGTTAATATGAATAATTGATAATATATAATTTCAAGAGACATACATAAGTGCTGTGGGGTTGGGGTGGGGAAAATATCAAGTGTCCAAAGGTCACAGACCCAAGTTCTTAGATAACACAGACCAAAGAGTGAGCCAGAGAAAAAGAGGGGTTAATCCGGGAAGGTTTCTTGGAGGAGATGTGACCTTAGTAATGCTTTGAAGGTGGACAGAGCGAGAGCCTAAAATTAGCATATCTTCAAGGAATCCCTGCCCCTCATGAAGCAGAAAGGTATCTATCAAAATTGTTCTTTACAAAAATGTTTCTTGTGGGATTTTAATCTATTCATCACTGGAAGAATTATTTCAGTGGTAGGAAAATGAGAGGAAAGGGAGGGAACAGCTCAGCCTAGTGGACAGGGCACAAGTCTGGGAGTCAGAAGGACCTGAGTTCTAATCCTAACCCCTCCACTTGTTTGCTGTGTGACCTTGGATAAGTCAATTAACTTCTCTGTGCCTCAGTTACTTCATCTGTAAAATGCAGATTAAAACTGTGAGCCCCGTGTGGGACATGGACTGTCGTCAACCTGGTTTACCTGGATCTACTCCAGAGCTTAGTTCAGTGCCTGGAACATAGTAAATGCAGAGCAAATATCATAAAGGGGGAGGGGGGTGATAGGAAAACTGGGAGGGCATTTAATCACCACTGCCCAGACCTGAGAGCCAAGTAGGTAGGGGAAGATGACCAGGGGCTAGTAGAAGGGAACCACAGTCAGCCAGCCACATACAAACTGACCCTTCCTGGCTATGAATGTTTCCCAGCACAGCTGGATGATGTATTTTCAGTCATGCCAGAAATTCCTTTCCACAGCCCAGAAGATCCACTTAAGCCCAAGGTATTAACAGCAGCAGCAGAAGCTCCAGCGGCTGATGGAAAGGACTCTTCTTCTATAGTGGCAGTAACAGCAGTCACATTCCCCCTCGTCACCCTCTCCATCCCCCCCACCTTATCTCCTTCCCTTCCCCACAGCACCTGTATTTATGTATATATGTTTGTACATATTTATTACTCGATTTATTTATTTATTTTACTTGTACATGTCTATTCTATTCATTTTACTTTGTTAATATGTTTGGTTTTGTTCTCTGTCTCCCCCTTCTAGACTGTGAGCCCACTGTTGGGTAGGGACTGTCTCTATATGTTGCCAACTTGTACTTCCCAAGCGCTTAGTCCAGTGCTCTGCACACAGTAAGCGCTCAATAATACGATTGACTGATTGATTGACTGTCAATGGGAAAGTCTGGAATGCTACCTCACTTTAAGGCAGGACCTTAATGTATCCCATCCTGGGCTTGGCGGGTGATAGGAGAGAATACTCAAAAGCATGACTATTAATGGTACTTCTTAAGTGCTTGCTATGTGCCAGGCACTGTACTAAGTGCTGGGGTAGAAACAAGTTAATCAGGTGGGACACATTTGACAGATGTAGAAAATGGGGATTAAGACGGTGAGCCCCACGTGGGACAGGAACTATGTTCAACACAATTTGCTTTCTATCCACCCCAGAGCTTAGTACAGTGCCTGCCACAAAGTAAGCGTTTAAATACCAAAATTATTATTACAGGTGAGGTAACCGAGGCACAGAGAAGTTAAGTGACTTGTCCAAGTTTACACAGACAAGTGACTACCCCATCCATTTTGAAGTATCTAGTCATTTAGCTTCAGTGGTTTTCAGGCCTCGCTTCCCCGATCTGCCCTCTCTTCTGTGTTGCCTGGGAGCCAGAAGGCCATGGATTTTAATCCCAGTCCCACCACTTGACTGCTTTCTGGACTTGGCACTTCACTTCTCTGTGCCTCAGTTACCTCATCAGTAAAATAAGGATTAAGATTGTGAGCCCTATGTGGGACAGGGAATATATCCAACCCGATTTGCTTGTATCCACCCCAGCACTTAGTACAGTGCCTGGCACATAGTAAGCGCTTAATACTACTATCATTATTATTACTACAATACAGCCATAAGGAGAGACAATCCCTAGCCACAACGGGCTTACAGTCTACAGGCGGGGAGAAAAACATCAAAACAAGTAAACAGGCATCGATATAAACAAACAGAATTATAGATTCATTCAGTCGTGTTTACTGAGCGCTTACTGTGTGCAGAGCACTGTACTGAGCACTTGGGAAGTACAAGTCGGCAACATATAGAGACGGTCCCTACCCAACAACGGGCTCACAGTCTAGAAGGGGGAGACAGACAACAAAACAAAACATGTAGACAGGTGTATACACATACATATGTGTGTGTGTGTGTGTGTGTATATATATATATATATATATATATATATATATATATACACATACATACATACACTGTGGGGCGGGGAGTGGAGGGGAAAGCAAAGGGAGCAAGTCAAGGTGACGTGGGGGGGGGGGGGGCTGAGGAACAGAAGGTTTGGTCTGGGAAGACCTCTTGCAAGAGATGAGCCTTCAGCAGGGCTTTGAAGGAGGGAAGAGAGATTGGCAGATTTGAGGAGGGAGTGCGTTCCAGGCCAGAGGTAGGACAGGGCCAGGGATCGGCGAGATTGAGGCACAGTCAGAAGGTTAGATATTCTGCCATTTCTCCTACTTGAAATTTATGTTAATGTCCATCTCCCCCCTAGATGAAAGCTCCTTGTGGGCAGAGAACACGTCTAGGAGCTCTGTTGTATTCTCCCAAGTGCTCAGGATAGTGCTCTGCACACAGCAAGCACTCGCTAACTACCACTGATTGAGTGGACCCAAAATGCACCTATAAGCCTAGAGACTTATCAAAACACAAATTTACCTACTACAGGACTTGAACCAAGAAGCTACTTTAAAGAATGATGGAATATATTGCATTACTAAGAATCTATTAGCTCATGGCCCAGAACTAATTAAGATGCTATTAAAACACCAACATCAATAGTAAAACATTAACAAAAAAAAATTTTGAAGATCTTCCATTCCCAACTTCACAAAATAATCATTACATATTTACAATTTCCAATGAAAATACATTCACGTTCCAAATCTGGGTTTTTTTACATTTTTGATAACAGGTAATTGAGAATCCAGGGGGTAAGGGTATGTCTAAGAGCAAAAAAAGACTCTAGCCTCCTTTTACAGCTCTGCATCATACACGAAGATAATGAATCAAACACACTCCGCCCACTTTATTACACTTTTCTAAGATGATATGGGACACACTGGGGGTGACAGCAACCGAGAAGAATCTTAATGAAGAAAAACGTGGGTAAACAGAAAAGGAAGGAGCTGGGACTAAAGAAAGGGAGGTTTAAAAAAAATAAAAAGGAAAAAATGTAAACAGGAGGGAAAATATTAAGAAACAAAAGATGAGAAAATAAAATAGCGAAAAGACCAAACAAGCATGAAAAATCCATCTCATTTATACTATCCTACTATTTTCCCCATCTAAAATATGGCTCAGTCCATACTTTCTAGCCTGTCTTAATAATTAATAATAATTATGGTATTTGTTCAGCACATACTGTGTGCCAAGCACTGTTCTAAGTGCTGGGGTAGATACAAGGTAATCAGGTTGCTCCACATGGGGCTCACAATCTTAATCCCCATTTTACAGATGAGGGAACTGAGGCACAGAGAAGTTACGTGGCTTGCCCAAGGTCACACAGCAGACAAGTGGCAGAGCTGGGATTAGAACCCATGTCCTCTGACTCCAAAACCCATGCTCTTTCCACAAAGCTACGCTGCTTCTTTCCAATACCCTCCCTGCCCGCTAGACTATCCTCCGTTGCCCCTGGAGACGGCTGATGCCTACTGCCAAGCCATCATGCCCCACGTGGACTCTCTGCCCAACCTCCCCTCTCAATGCACAAATTCACGCTCAACTCCTCCAAATTCCCTTGTGCCCTGACCCTCTATCCATCTTGTACCACCAACCCCAAGCCCTGGATCACCTCCACTTACGCTTCCTCCACTCTTGCAGAATGTTACTGGAGTAAGTCTAGGTATCACATTCATCCTCTCCCACTAAAACCACCCTCTCATCAACTCAGCAACACTCCTCCTCCCTCAGTGACTCCCAAGCCAGCTGCCCCAATGTTTAACTTCCTCCTGGAAACCCTAATGCTCCCACCTTGCTCACCCTGGCAATCTTTTAACTACCCTGCTGCCAGCACCTCAAGCTCAATATTGTTTAGAACTTCTCATCCTCCCCTCCAATCCTCTCCTCCACCTCACTTTCTCATCCCAGTTGACATCACCATCCCCTCCATCTCTCTCAAAACCCAACCTTGGCATTATCCTTGATTCCTCCCTCTCTCTCTGCCCCCATATCAATTAGTTGATCGATTGATGGAATTTACTGAGCACCTACAGTGTGCAGAGCACTGTACTAAGCACTTGGGAGAATAGATACAAGAGAGATGATGGACTCGTTCCCTGCCCAAAAGGAGTTTAAAGTCTAGAAGAAATTACAGTCCAGAAGGTACACATTCAATCTGTCGTCAGATGCTATCAATTCTTTCTACACAACATTCCCACAATCCATCCCTTCCTCACCATTCAAACAGCCATCACTCAGCTCCAGGAACTTTTCCCGTCCCAGCTTGATTGCTACACTAAGTGTCCTTGCTGATCTCCATGCCTCCAGTCTTTCTCTTTCCCAGTCCACATTTCACTCTGCTGCCTGCACCCGTTTTCTAAAAAGTCATACTGCACATTTCTCCCCATTCTTCAAAAATCACCACTCGTTGACCATTCCTCTCAACATCAAGCAAAAATCCTGAGCATTGGCTTCAGAGCACTCAGTTTTCCTACTCCTCTACTTCTCCCACTACACTCCAGGCTCATATTCTTGGTTCCTCTCAACTGTCTCATTCTCATCTCTCCTGCTGCCACTGACTTGCTCACTTGCCCTCGCCCTGGCCTCGCACCATCTCCTCCATCATTCTTTACAGACCACAAACCCCTCCTCATTTTCAAAGTCTTCCTAAATCACATCTCCCTCAGGAAGCCTCTCTAAATCATCCCTAATCTACCCAATTTATATTCTTTAGCTGCCAATTCAGATCCTCTACCCCACTTAAGCACTTACAATGCCACAATTCCAGTAGCATACATTTACTCCCCTTATTTGTAATTTAAACCTCTTTCCTTGCTAGAGTGTAAGCTGTTTGAGGGTGGGGGATCAGATTAACACTTTAGCAATTCCAAGCCCTTAGGAGTATAAAGTAGGTGCTCATTAAATGCTATTTATTGATCTTCGAAGCTCTTGTGAAATCACAATTCCTCCAGAAGACCTTCCCCAATTAATGTTTTATCTCCCCACCTTATATCCCCCCAACAGCCAATTCAACATTTTATTTCATTCTGACTATATGTGAAATTTTATTTTATTGACATAATAAAGAGTATATATTCATTCATTCATTCGTATTTATTGAGTGCTTACTGTGTGCAGAACACTGTACTAAGCGCTTGGGAAGTACAAGTCAGCAACCAAAGTTCCCTAAATTAAATTCTGGTCACATGGATATTTGGTCGTACTAAAGTAAAACCACAGAATAAAAAAAATTAGAAATAGGCTAAAAATAAAAAATGGTATGTAAATGGGTGTAATCAAAATGAATTGAAGATACTATTTTCACAATGAGTTGTTCTGCAAACACACAGTGGCATGCAGACCAGAGACACAAATGATGACAGAAGCAATATTAGAGACAGGTGTTAACAAAATGGTATAATTAACAGGGTTTTTTTTTCTCTCTTTAAAGATGATGATGTAGCATCCTGAACACTGGAGGAATTATGTTTCCTGCTGGAATAAAGTGTAACTATTCAAACAAGAAAGGGAGAAGTTGTGTAACAATTTAACACTTATAATAAAAATTCATCTGAAATGCTTTCTTAGAAGGAAACTGAAAGACTTTTAGACATTTTTCTACTTTAATAGAGTAGATTTGGCTTCTCTGAATAGCTAAATCACTTGCAAACACTGAAACTGGTTGGAAGACACAGGGGACCCTATCAACACTGCATTTTCCAACATGGGACTGGATCAGAACTACCACTGGAGGCTTCAGATGGGTATTTCTTATATTTTTCATAAGGTACAGGCATCAAATGGTAGTGGATGGGCTTTCCACCTTAAGGGACACATCAAGCCCGACATCAAGCGTGCCTGGCATTCAAGTTCTGGGCTTAGCACATGGACAGAGGAAACTTAAATCAGAAATAACTTCCTCCCTGTCCCTATTCACTTTCAAATTTGCCTGTGCCAAGAAAGGATGGGCCCTGGGGTCCCAGATGGAATCCATTCACTGCTATTGGATTATGAAATGATTTTTCTGAGTAACAAGCCTGATGACAACAAAGACTAATTTTTTTTAATGGAGAGGGATAATCAAGGGATAACTCACTGGATCCTCTTCCACCTTTTATTCCCTGTCTACAAGAGGCCTGCAAGGCTCTGTTCTGGATTCCCTACTATTCTCACACTACATTCAATTGTATTTATTGAGCGCTTACATGTGCAGACCACAGTATTAAGTGGTTGGGAGAGTACAATATAACAGAGTTGGTAGACATGTTCCCGGCTCACAGTGAGCTTACACTCTAGAGGGAGAGATAAACATCAATATCATTTACAGACATGTATATTAGTGCTGTGGGGCTGAAGGTAGGGTAAATAACAGGTGAAAATCAAAGCGCAAGGGCAACACAAAAGGGAGAAGGAAGGGCTTAGTCAGGAACGGCCTCTTGGAGATGTGTCTTTAATAAGGTTTTGAAGGTGGGGAGAGTGATGCTTTATCAGATCATCATCATCATCATCATCATCATCATCAATCGTATTTATTGAGCGCCTACTATGTGCAGAGCACTGTACTAAGCACTTGGGAAGTACAAATTGGCAACATATAGAGACAGTCCCTACCCAACAGTGGGCTCACAGTCTAAATGGGGGAGACAGAGAACAAAACCAAACATACTAACAAAATAAAATAAATAGAATAGATATGTACAAGTAAAATAAGTAAACAATAGAGTAATAAATATGTACAAACATATATACATATATACAGGTGCTGTGGGGAGGGAAAGGAGGTAAGATGGGGGGATGGAGAGGGGGACAAGGGGGAAAGGAAGGACGGGGCTCAGTCTGGGAAGGCCTCCTGAAGGAGGTGAGCTCTCAGCAGGGCTGAGATATGAAGTGGGAGCGAGTTAGGCAGGACGTGGGTGAGGGGTCAGGGTGAGACAGAGAAGACTGAGGTAAAGTCAGTAGTTTGGCATTAGAAGAGTGAAATGAGCCAGCTGGGTTACAGTAGGAAAGTACTGAGGTGAGGTAGGAGGGGGCAAGGAGATTGAGTTCTCCTGAAGCCAATGGTAGGCAGTTTCTGTTTGATGCGGAGGTGGGAGGGCAACCACTAGAAGCTGCCCATTCTCCCTCCGGAAGCACATCTGCTCCCGGTGGTTTCAGTTTCCTCACCTCTATGAGCCTGACTTCCAAATTAATAATAATAATAACAATAATAATAGTATTTGTTAAGCACTCACTATGTGCCAAGCACTATTCTAAGCGCTGGGGTAGATACAGGGTAATCAGGTTGTCCCACATCACACTTTTAATCCCCATTTTACAGATGAGGTAACTGAGGCACAGAGAAGTTAAGTGACTTGCCCAAGGTCACACAGCAGACAGGTGGTGGAGGTGGGATTCGAACCCACATCCTCTGACTCCCAAGCCTGCACTTTTTCCATGAAACCTGCTGCCTCTCTACATAACTCCACCCTCCCTCCAGCAATTCAAACTCTTATTTCCTCTTGTCTCCAGGACATCTCCAGGTAGGATGTCACACAGTCCCTCAAACTAAAAGTATCTAACGGTGAAATTCTCCTGAACTCTCCCACTTCAATCAATGGAATATACTGAGCTTTTCCTATGTTGAGCACAGTACTAAGTGCTTGGGAGAGTACAAAAGAATCTTGCCTTTACCTTCCTATGTATTTTATTTTGGAATTCAAATTAGGCTGATAGAATCCTCAACATAATTCGTAAATTCGTTTCTACTTCTCTACCAATTACACTGAGAAACCGGGGTAACTAAATTCAGCAATAATGCTGACTTGGTTCACAAGTCAGATAAAATGGCCTTTTTAAAATATTCCCTGCCTTTGCCTTGTTTATATTTGTCTGGTTTAAGGGTGGGTGGTCTAGTGGAAAGGTTATAGGAGCAGGAGTCAGAAGATTTGGACCTTAAGCCCAGTTTTGCCTCCTGCCTTGTAGTGTGATCTGGGGCAGGTCATCACCGCTCTGTGCCTCAATCTTCTTATCTGTAAAATGGAGCGTATACCCGCTCCATCACTTAGTTCAATGTGACAGTGGTTGGTTCCAACCTGATCATCTTGTAACTAGCCCAGGGCTTAGTCCATAGTATTATTCCTTCTTCCCAATACCTCTCTGCTACTGTATTTCCTGATTACATATAAAATTAAGGAGCAGGCTACTAGTCTGAGAAGCAGCGTGGCTCAGTGGAAAGAGCACGGGCTTTGGAGTCAGAGGTCATGGGTTCAAATTCCAGGTCTGCCACTTGTAGGCTGTGTGACTTTGGGCAAGTCACTTAACTTCCGCGTGGCTCAGTGGAAAGAGCGTGGGCTTTGGAGTCAGAGGTCATGGGTTCAAATCCCAGCTCCGCCAATTGTCAGCTGTGTGACTTTGGGCAAGTCACTTAACTTCTCTGCGCCCCAGTTACCTCATCTGTAAAATGGGGATTAGAACTGTGAGCCCCATGTGGGACAACCTGATCACCTTGTAACCTCCCCCGCGCTTAGAACAGTGCTTTGCACATAGTAAGTGCTTAATAAATGCCATTATTATTATTCTCTGTGCCTCAGTTACCTCATCTGTAAAATGGGGATTAAGACTGTGAGCCCTCCGTGGGAGATTCTGGTTACCCTGTATCTACCACAGAGCTTAGAACAGTGCTTTGCACACAGTAAGCACTTAATAAATGCCATCATTATTATTATTATTAGTCAACCTTGATTGAGGGGCTTGAATTATCCAAATTACCCGCTAATATAAATTGAGAGATTATAAATTTGAAGAGCACCTAGATCTCCTTAGAGGAAAATTACACTGCACGATATTACACTGTGAATTATAAGGGCTACTCTAAATTTGGATGCTCTGGTTAAATCGACGGCAGAAATAACTAATGATCCAGGGTAATGGGGCTTTTCTCACAAATGTTCTCATTCGTTGAATAAAGTTTAGCCTACTTGTTTAAAAAAAAATTCCATATGAATTTACTTTGGTTAAGGTATCAAAATTAAGATGAATTAAAAACTCGGCAGGGGGGAAGCCAGGGGCTGGGGGATTTTTAAAAACTACCTAAAAGACAATGAAAACCAGGAAAGGGACATTAAATCTCTCATGTATGAGCTGAGATTTCGTGATCCAAATCTGAATTTTAGGCCCCACTCTTCTCCTCTCCCTGTCCACCCCTCCTCCCACCACACACACTCTGCAGGGTCCAGTCTCCACCCAGCCTGGTTTGAGTACAGTCCTATGGCCTCAGCTTCTGGGTCAGGACCAGGTTCACAGAGAAGAAGCTCAGTGGAAAGAGCCTGGGCTTGGGAGTCAGATGTCACGGGTTCTAATCCCAGCTCCGCCACTTATCAGCTCTGTGACTTTGGGCAAGTCGCTTAACTTCTCTGTGCCTCAGTTACCTCATCTGTAAAATGGGGATTAAGACTGTGAGCCCCACGTGGGGCAACCTGATTACCTTGTATCTTCCCCAGTGCTTAGAACAGTGCTTGGCACGTAGTAAGCGTTTAACAAATACTATTATTATTATTATTAACAACTAAGTGGGCTCAAGTATCATTTCTATGCAGTGCTGCATTTAGCTGCAGCATTTTCACACACAGGCAATTAATTGGGTAGCTGGGTCTCCCCAACTTCAAAGCCCTCTAAAATCACATCTCTTTCCAGAGGCCTTCCCTGATTAAGTCCTCATATCCCCTCTGAGTAGCCTAAACACTTGTGATTTGTACCCCTTAAGCACTTGATATTCACCCCACACATTCTTATACTCTACCACTTCCCCCTTCTGTAATTAATTTAGATGTCTGTCTCCTCCTCTAGACTGTAAATGTAAACTCCTTGTGGGCAAGGATTATGTTTACCAACCCTGGAGCATTCTATTTTCCCCAAGTGCTTAGTACAGTGCTCTGCATACAGAAAGGGCTTAATACCACTAATCTTGTAGTTCCAGAAGTTCAATGAAACTACATATGTGCAAAAAGCCACCGGTGAGCTACCAAATCATAGTCCCCGGCAGAAAAATGAGGATTACAGGGGGTGGATGGGATGCATCTAACATGGCAGGGTTCTACCTTGGCCCCAATTCTTATTCAATCATATTTATTGAACACTTACTGTGTACAGAACACTGTACTAAGCACTTGGAAAGTACAATACCGCAATAAAGAGAGATAATCTCTGTCCACAACGGGCCTATGGGGGCGGGGGGGGGGGGGGGGGGGGGACAGACATCAAAACAAGTAAACAGGTATCAATATTCATTCATTCAGTTGTATTTATTGAGCGTTTACTGTGTGCAGAGCACTGTACTAAGCGCTTGGAAACTACAATTTGGCAACAAATCATAGGGAACTAAGGAACAACTTCTGAAAGCAGTATCATTTCAGTACCTCCAAAATCAACAAAGCAACCAGCAAAGTGGAGGGAAGTGATCACGAGATAATCAGAAAAACCTTGATGGCCAATGGGATGGGGATACTCAATCATATCATCATACTCCAGCCATGGCATAAACGCTTAGTACAGTGCTCTGCACATAGTAAGCGCTCAATAAATACGATTGATGATGATGGCCCAATCTGCAAATCAAAGCTTAACCTCCAGTAAGCTCCTTGTGGACAGGAAATGTGTCTAGCAACTCAATAAATATGATTGGAGAAAGAAACATAGCTACTTTTAATCCTACAGATTTTTAAGATGAGTACAATATATGAACATAAGAAGCATTGTGGCTCAGTGGAAAGAGCCTGGGCTTTGGAGTCAGGGGTCATGGGTTCAAATCCCGGCTCCACCAATTGTCAGCTGTGTGATTTTGGGAAAGTCACTTAACTTCTCTGGGCCTCAGTTACCTCATCTGTAAAATGGGGATTAAAACTGTGAGCCCCCCGTGGGACAACCTGATCACCTTGTAACCTCCCCAGTGCTTAGAACAGTGCTTTGCACATAGTAAGTGCTTAATAAATGCCATCATTATTATTATTATTAACATGGTAAGCACTTCATTAATGTACAGTTCATTGTAAAATGGCTTTTAACCCGTAGATCAAGGTGGTCTCAAAAAGAAAATCTTGGCAAGGCATTTTTGTAGACTGTTAAAAAGCCCATGGGCCTGAAACATTTTCATCTCAAAAATGGCTCCAAAAGCAAATAAACATCAAGCACCGCTTTACAGCTGAAGAGCTCTATGAATATTACAGCAAAGACTCTTTGCTTAATACATTCTTTTCGGCACAGACCCCAAAATATTCAATTTAACATGTACTTAAAACGCAGATCTTTGTCATAGGCTACATCCAAATAATTAAACCCAGAGTCTTAAGGACAAACCATAATTTCTACTTCTCAGAAAAATTCAATTTCAGACACAGTTCAATTTCATGCAGGAAACCTAAAAATATCCTCAGCCCGTGATATTTTCAGAAGCTTCTGTACAAATCAAGGCCTGTACGGTTAGGTATTTATTTCGAGCAGTTCAGACGTTCTTTTTGATTCCTCCCATACTAAAATTCAAAAGCAAAAAACCAAGAGACCTAGGGCATCATCATCATCATCATCATCAATCGTATTTATTGAGCGCTTACTGTGTGCAGAGCACTGTACTAAGCGCTTGGGAAGTACAAGTCGGCAACATATAGAGACAGTCCCTACCCAACAGTGGGCTCACAGTTTAAAAGGGGGAGACAGAGAACAAAACCAAACATACTAACAAAACAAAATAAATAGAATAGATATGTACAAGTAAAATAAATAAATAAATAGAGTAATAAATATGTACAAACATATATACATATATACAGGTGCAGTGGGGAAGGGAAGGAGGTAAGATGGGGGGATGGAGAGGGAGACAAGGGGGAGAGGAAGGAAGGGGCTCAGTCTGGGAAGGCCTCCTTTCAGCATACCATGATGACATTTATTAAACCTGTCCCATGTGCCAAGCATCACGCTAGGCACTGGGGCAACTACAAAATAATCATACAGTACCATCCCTGTCCCATGGGGCTCCCAGTCTAAGAGGAAGGGAGGGAGATCGGGAATTTCATCCCCATTTTACAGATGAGGAAACTGAGGCCTAGCGAAATTAAGGGAATCGTCCAAACTCACGCACAGAAGGCATTGCTAGGCCAAGGACCCAGGTCTTTCCACTACACCATGAGCCCACTGTTGGGTAGGGACTGTCTCTATATGTTGCCAGTTTGGACTTCCCAAGCGCTTAGTACAGTGCTCTGCACACAGTAAGCGCTCAATAAATACGATTGATGATGATGATGCTGTCTGAGCCTGACACAGGCTGAAACTGGTCCCGGCTGAGCTCAGCCCTGCTTGGTTTGGTTGGACTCCATTCCCAACCTGATAACTAGGGTGCTTTGTTTAAGCTTGACTGGAGCCAACTAAACCTCTGGGGGAAAGGATGGGGTGAGAAAGTGGGAATCAAATGCATGCAAGCTGTCATACAGGTGGGCTTGCTCAACTGCATTGCTAGCAACAACCAGCCTTATCCTGCAGGTAGTGAGGGAAGTCCCATGTGACTAATTTTAATCTCAGGGTCTCTCATCATCATCAATCGTATTTACTGAGCGCTTACTGTGTGCAGAGCACTGTACTGGGCTGCATCTAAATTCAAACCTAGAATCCAGGTAAGGCCCTGCAGAGAGGCTCAGGGCAGTTTTGTTTATTTGTTTTTTCATCACAATTCCGAGTATGAATGTCACAACACACATATGGCCACCGCTCATTTTCTTTCACAAATAATAAAAATTCTTGCCTCCATAATGTCACCGAGCATCACATGCTTGTGAAACAAATTAAAATAGTTTCTCCTACGGAACATGCTCTGCCAAAGTCATTAAATGTACTAAATACCCGAACACCAACATACCGAACAAGAAAAAGACCAGAATCGTTTCCACTTTTAATTAGTACAATATGAAAACGGTATTTTTATCACTATGTTGGGCTTCCTGGTATTTGATAACAGGTCTAGAGATAAAAAATTGGTTTGTGAGGAAAATTCAACAGCACAGAGGAAGTTTTGTTTTAAAAACTGATATTGTGCAAATGAGTGAATTAATTACATAAACCATATACAAGGACCAGTAGATAATCTGCTAATTATGGAACAGTTCCTTCACTTTTGGCTTTAAAAAGCTCCTGTCCCTACAATTGCTCCATCTTTTCTTAATGCTTCCTGGAGAATAAAATGACGTCTTGGAAGTTATTTGAAATCATTAAGATGGTAGGATATTTCCAGGTATTCGTGCTTTTATTTTCAAGTTTCTTGGCTGCAGGTCAAATAGGAATATCCTAGTTATTCACCAAAATATAATAAACAAGGAAAGGACAACTCTGAAGGTAAATGATGACGCAAATCAGATTTTGTGGCCCACATTTCTTCTTGGGAATGATTTAATTATCACTGTTACTTTTATCACAGTGAATTAACTGGTCATTTTTCTGATGAGGGCCAAGAAAATAAACAGTGATTTATGTGCAGGGGAGATAATAACGGTATTAAAGTGTTGACTGTAAGCTTGTTGTGGGCATGGAACATATCTACCAACTCTGTTTTACTATACTCTCCCAAGAGCACTGGTTTGGGAGAAGACGTGGGTTCTAATCCCAGCTCCACCACTTGTCTGCTGTGTGACCCCTTGGGAAAGTCACAACTTCTCTGTGCCTCAGTAACTGCATCTGTAAAATGGGGAATAAGATTGAGGGCCCCATGTGGGGCAACCTGATTACCCTGTATCTACCCCAGTGCTCAGAACAGTGCTTGGCACATAGTAAGTGCTTAACAAATACCATAATTATCATCATCATTCATTATTATTATTCCCGTATCTGCAAAATGGGGATTATATCCTACTCCTTCCTGCTTAGACTGAGCCCCATGTGGGACAGGGACTGTGTCCAGCCTCATTAACTTTTATCTACCCCAGTGCTTTTCAACAGTGCAGTGTTTTATCTACCCCAGTGCTGTAGAGCAGTGCAGTGCTTTAGAATAATGTTGGCACATAGTAAGTGTTCAACAGATACCACAGAAAGAACAAATCAAGCGGTATTTATTAAGTGCTTACTGTGTGCAGTACAACAATAAACAGTGACAATCCCTGCTCTTTCATTCAGTCGTATTTACTGAGCGCTTGCAGAACACTGTACGAAGCACTTGGGAAGTACAAATCGGCAACATACAGAGAGGGTCCCTACCCAACGACGGGCTCACAGTCTAGAAGACTCAAAACTAGCTTTGCTGCCTAGTCCTGCACTCCTGTTTGTTCAGTGAATCCAGCCACGTCAAACTCACCCCATGGCCCACATGCAACCCATGAGGAGGCTGACTTTATTTTGTTGGTATGTTTTATTTTGTTGGTATGTTTTATTTTGTTGGTATGTTTGGTTCTGTTCTCTGTCTCCCCCTTTTAGACTGTGAGCCCACTGTTGGGTAGGGACTCTCTCTATGTGATGCCAATTTGTACTTCCCAAGCGCTTAGTACAGTGCTCTGCACATAGTAAGCGCTCAATAAATACGATTGATTGATTGATTGATTGATTGACTGTTCAGCGGGCTTTAGTACAGAAGCAAGAAGGGAAAGAGAGAGCAGCTTCAGTTTTTGTTCCTGCTATAGGCTGAAGGAGCTACTACTCCTCACCATTGTCTCCTAGATCCCAGGGACCCTCTGCACATCCACACACACCCGTCCAGGTCAAGGAACTAGCCTACTCAGTAGACCCAAGGAAAAACAGTGTGGTCCACCCCGTAGACTATAAACTCATTTTGAGCAGGGAATGTGTCTGCAAACTCTGTTGTATTGTACTCTTCCAAGCTCTGCACATAGTAGGGCCCACTGTTGGGTAGGGACTGTCTCTATATGTTGCCAACTTGTACTTCCCAAGCGCTTAGAACAGTGCTCTGCACACAGTAAGCGCTCAATAAACACGATTGATGATGATGATGATAGTAAGCCCTCCTATCCGTTGACTGATTGGAAAGCCCACAGAAATGGAAATCATAAACCCTGGGTTCTAATCCCAACTCCGCTACTCGCCTGCTATGCGTGACCTTGGGTAAGTCACTTCATCATCATCATCAACCATCATCATCCTCAATCGTATTTATTGAGCGCTTACTATGTGCAGAGCACTGTACTAAGCGCTTGGGAAGTACAAATTGGCAACATATAGAGACAGTCCCTACCCAACAGTGGGCTCACAGTCTAAAAGGGGGAGACAGAGAACAAAACCAAACATACTAACAAAATAAAATAAATAGGATAGATATGTACAAGTAAAATAAATAAATAAATAGAGTAATAAATATGTACAACCATATATACATATATACAGGTGCTGTGGGGAAGGGAAGGAGGTAAGACGGGGGGGATGGAGAGGGGGACGAGGGGGAGAGGAAGGAAGGGGCTCAGTCTGGGAAGGCCTCCTGGAGGAGGTGAGCTCTCAGCAGGGCCTTGAAATACCTGGAAATATCCTACCATCTTCAATCAATTCTGCATTCCTCGGTTTCATGATAATTCATTCATTCAATCATATTTATTGAGCGCTTACTGTGTGCAGAGCACTGTACTAAGCGCTTGGGAAGTACAAGTCGGCAACATATAGAGCCTATCCCTAGCCAACAACGGGCTGACAGTCTAGAAGGGGGAGACAGACAACAAAACAAGTAGATAGGCGTCAAGACCGTCAGAATAAATAGAATTATAGCTATATTCATTCATTCACTCATTTATTCAGCACTTACTGTGTGCAGAACACTGTACTAAGCACTTGGGAAGTACAAGTCACACACATCACATATGCACATCATTAATAGAGTAGTATGTACCACTTAAATACACAAATATGTACAAATATATACAAGAGCTGAGGGGAAGGGGGTAGGGCAGAGGGAGGGGGGGTGATGGGGAGGGGATCAGAAAGTGAAAGAGGGGACTGAATATCTGTTCTCCAAAAACCCTTAGATGATGAGTCCCCCATGGGACAGGGTCTCTGTATGATCTGATTGTATCTACCTCAGCACAATGCTTGGCTCACGGTAGACTCAAATATTATCATTAGGAAAAGGCATTTGCCACTGGTGTCTGTGAGGAAAATCACCTGAGTGCTTATCATCATCATCAATCGTATTTATTGAGCGCTTACTATGTGCAGAGCACTGTACTAAGCCCTTGGGAAGTACAAATTGGCAATTTTTTTTTTTTGTGTGTGTGTGTGTGTGTGTGTTTTTTCATGGATCTCTCTGCCTTGTCTGCCTCATTTTTCTGCCTCTTTCCCACCTTCTTGCCCCTAATCATAGACCACTCACTGACATTCTATCTTCATTAATCAGAACAGTTCTACTCAATTTTTTTCCTTTTGTTCAACTTCATATGAACTGCTAATACTTTACAAAAAATTTACAATACCCAGCTTTTTTAAGGTTCAGTCCACCTTTAGCACCTTTTTTACAAATGTTAATGAGAGCACCAGTTCTACTTCACCAGTAAATCAGGGAGGCAGTACAATCTAGTGAAAAGTGCATTGGGCTGGGAGTCAAAGGACCTGGGTTCTAATCCTGGCTCTGCCACTTGTCTGCCGTGTGACCTTGGGAAAGTCACTTAAATTCTCTGTCTCTCAATTTCCCCATCTATAAAATGGGGATTTTAGCCCACTTCCCTCCTACCTAAACTGAGCCCCATGTGGGACAGGGACCGTTTCCCAACTGATTATCTCGTATCTACCCCAGCACTTAGAACAGTGCTTGGCGTATAGCAAACACTTTACAAATACCCTAATTTAATTAATTAATAACTGGAGTAGAAAGAAGACACCCCCATCTCCTTTTCTCACTAAAGAACTCCAAAACACGGTATAGCAAGTACCAGAAAAAGTGTGGAAAAAACACAATGTAAATCCTAACTACCCAGAAAGGGTCAGGATCTAAGGATCTAACCGACTGGGAAATAAATCATTTTGCAGAAAAAGAAAACCTGGAAGTTCACTTTCATGGGGGTTGGGGGAAGAAGGGGGGACCTTTGGGTGAGCATCTGAATCCAGATGCCTCTTGCTGAGCCCACTGAGCCAGCCTGAAAGTGGGCTGTGGATGGATGTGGCTTTTTCAACACCAGCCTTGGGCAGGAGGTAACATCAGGAAGAGAACAGAAGAAAAAAAATATAGCAGTGACCACAGAGACTTTTGGAAAAAAGGCATTTTCACATCAGCATCTAAGTCTAAGGGAAGGGGAAAGCAGCCCAGATTATAGACCACCATCCTCTGCCTCACGGAATGACTTTTCCAGCTTTCTGTTTTTCCCCTCACCCTCCTAAATACACCACCAGTCTCTAGATTTTAGGCTGTGGAAGTGCTAAGAGCAAAGGAATCTGGACTGAATATGTGAATAATGATTTATTTATTTCTCCCTTAGCCTGTCTTGCCTTTTGGACTTCTAGACTGTGAGCCCACTGTTGGGTAGGGACCGTCTCTATATGTTGCCAACTTGTACTTCCCAAGCGCTTAGTACAGTGCTCTGCACACAGTAAGCGCTCAATAAATACGATTGATTGATTGTACTTCCCAAGCGCTTAGTACAGTGCTCTGCACACAGTAAACGCTCAATAAATACGACTGATTGATTCTTCTGTTTTTCCTTCTGTTCTCTACCTTTTCCTAGTTTTCCTAGTCAAATGTTTGTAAACATTCTTTGTTTAAAAGTTTTCTCTTCATCACCTTTAGTACTCCAGAGGACAAATGCTATACCAAAAAAACACCCACTCAGAAAATGAACTATTGACTTTTTATTATATAATATTTGTTAAGCCTTACTATGTGCCAGGCACTGTACTAAGTGTTAGGGTTGATACAGGCTAATCAGGTTGGACACAGTCCCTGTCCCACATGGGGCTCAGTCTTAAACCCCATTTTACAGATGAGGTAACAGGCACAGAGATGTACGTGACTTGCCCAAGGTTACGAATCAGACAAGTGAAGGATACAGAATTAGAACCCAGGTCTTTCTGACTCCTAGGCCCGTTCTCTAGCCACTAGGCCACACTGCTTCTCTTCTTAATAAAATGTAGAATTTCTAACCAGGTACTGGCCAAACCCAACTAGTACAACATGTTGTATGTGCAAACAAGGGATTTGGTGTATGTCATTATCTGGTTTTATTGACTAATTTTCAATGAAAAGCCACAAAAGCCTTAGAGAGGTGCCATAGTCTCTTAGCATGAGAACCTGGCTTCCTACTAAAGCTTCTGGAGTTCTCTCAAATACACATGGCAGAAAGAAAAGAAAAGAAAAACAAGAGTACCAGCTGAACGCAAGGTTTACTTGCAAGTGGTTTAAGAAGCCCTTTAAAGCACAAATATTGGAGTTACATTTTTTAAGAATCCTGAAAAGTCGATCCTTCTCTGACTGCAAGGTACTTATACTAGGTACTACAACACATGATAGGCAAACAATATATGCTGATGGAATCTCTGGTTAGAACGGACAAACTTCAGCCCTGAGACTTCAGGACATAGAACCTAAGTGGAGAAATTTGTTACAACGATAATGGTTTATGCAGCAAGCACAGTGTTACAATGATAATGGTTTATGCAGCAAGCACAGTGGCATCCTCTCTTCCCTGCCAGATTTACTCCCACAGGGGCACAGAGTGCAATGAGCAGACAGACAGGAGAAGCACAGCACCTCTGCAAGGTCCATGTGTGCTTTGTTGTGGTTGTTGTTTCTTTCCATAAAGAAAATGCTTACAGCCAAACTGCTGCCCTGACTTGGAACTGCCCTGACTTGGAATGCCCCCAATCCGACGGACCACAGCCCTCCCCAAATTCAAAGCTCTCCTAAAAGCCCATCTCCTTCAACATGCCTTTCCCAATTACTTCCCAGCATCCTATGTAATCTAAACCCATCGGCCATCGTCAGCACTTAGATACCTACATAGATCAACGAGTCCTTTGGAGGCCAGGGCCTATGCTTAGACGTCATCCGAGTACTGCTTTTCCAGCATTTGGTACAGTGCCTTGCATGTAAGGATTTACTATGTACAATTATTTGTACTACTACATGTACTCAAAATAGCGTGGCCTAGTAGAAACAGCACAGGACTGGGAGTTAGAGGCTCCGACAGCTGCCTCAACTTCCCTGTGCCTCAGTTGTCTTCTCTGTAAAATAGGGATTCAATGTCTATTTTCCCTCCTACTTAGACTATGAGCCCTGTGTGGGGTATGGGACTAATTATCTTGAATATAACCCACCACTTAAGATAGTGGGACAGGTAGCAAATGCTCAAAAATACCATAATAATAATAATAACAATAATGAACATTTAATTGTACACAGTTATATGGGTTACTCTGTAAATACTTTGATGTCTGTCTCCCCTGCCCACAAGGAACTTACATTCTTAATGAGGAACATGTCACTGCTTGTTTCAAAACTCCCCAAGAGCACTCCGTAGATATTACTATTACTCCAAACTAAGGAGTGCTCCATAGATAGAACTACTCCTACTACTACACTATGTCACAGCACCACGACCCGACACAGATCTACAAAAGTCATAGAATTCCGTTACCTAAGAAGCACAGGCCAATGACCCGATGATAGCCGAGACAAAGATAATTCAATCCAGCAAGCGAGCACACCTCATAAGAGACTATCAGACACTGTGACAGCAGCACGGTATGAGGCTCCAGACCAAACTAAAAGTCTAAAGAGTTCGTGATGTTTTCTAACCTCCTCTACAGCTGAGGGACTGAGAGACCTGAAGCCCCCACAGACGCTACGGCCTGCTTCTTGAGCAGTTCCATTCGCATCATTTATGGGCCGCATTCAATACCAAATGCCAAGACAAGCCCTCTAACAATTGAGTTCTGGAGTGAAGTCAGTCTCACTGGCATCAAAGCTATGCTCACCTTAACACGGTTGCATTAGATAGGTCATGTGAAGGGAATAAGTGACAGTGGGGTACCAAATCATCTACTGTATGGAAATTGGGAAACCAAAAGTCAGGAATGCAGAGGAAATATTTTAAGGCAAGACAAAAAGTCTTGGATCATGATGCATCCCCGCTGAAAACTAAGAGTCAATTGCTGAGGATAGATCAGCATGACAAAGATATGAAGAAAGGAGTGGCACCGAGTTCAAAATTTCTTTATAAATGAGGGGCAAGGAAAAAAAAGAAAACAGTGGTAGGCAGGTACTGCAAACAAACACTGCGACACAAGAACAGTCTTTTTTTAAAAAAAAATACACAATTCAGCTGGGTGTCTGGGTTCTGCGGCTGGGTTCCAGGCCACACACACACACATCTATACGTGAATGTCACTGCCACTGGTGTTCTTCAGGTAGGAAGGACAATGATATCATGTCTGGGTAGAAGATGCGATCTTCACCGGCTATTTTCCAAAGCCAGCTACTGTTCAGGATTCTTGTTGGGCCTGTCCACCTCAAAAGACACCCAAGGTAGCTCCTTAGATACCTTCCTTCATCCCCTGTGGCAGAGTCGCCATAGGCATATATATATTGTATATATGTATATATGTTTACATACATTTATTACTCTATTTATTTATTTACTTGTACATATCTATTCTATTTATTTTATTTTGTTAATATGTTTGGTTTTGTTCTCTGCCTCCCCCTTCTAGACTGTGAGCCCACTGTTGGGTAGGGACTGTCTCTATATGTTGCCAACTTGTACTTCCCAAGCACTTAGTACAGTGCTCTGCACATAGTAAGCGCTCAATAAATATGATTGATTGATTGATTGATAGGCAGAACCAAACTAAAAACACAGGTCTCCTAAATCCTAGACCTACGCTCTTTCCACTGGACCAAAAGCAGGGTTTCAAAGTCAGGAATTAAACCCGGCAAAGGGTCACCCTTCAAATAATTACAAAATTGAGGCAATGCCTACCAAAAGTGGTTATAAGCAAAGAAATATAATTCAATCTCTGCTACACTGTAAGTTCCTTGAGGGTAGAGATCCTGTCTTCTAGAGAAGCAGCATGGCTCAGTGGAAAGAGCATGGGCTTGGGAGTCAGAGGTCATGGGTTCCAATCCCAGCTCCTCCAATTGTCAGCTGTGTGACTTTGGGAGTCACTTAACTTCTCTGTGCCTCAGTTACCTCATCTGTAAAATAGGGATTAAGACTGTCAGCCCCACATAGGACAACCTGATCACCTTATATCCTCCCCAGCACTTAGAACAGTGCTTTGCACATAGTACGTGCTTAATAAATGCCATCATTATCATTACTGCTCTTCCAATCAACAGTATTTATTGACTGATTAAGTGCAAAGCACTGAAACGAGTACAAGAGAAAAATGCGATAAAAGCAGTAGGTGCTTAATAAATATACTGATTGACTGATTCTCCGAAAATGGAGTGCTTCAAGAATGTAATGCCTCTTATTAAGGAAAACTTGCATTGTAGGGTATCTGCCCTGAGTAATGTCATACACACAACTATTTCTTCTAACACTGCAACTAGTTCTATATAAATAGATATATATTATCTAAAGAACATGCACTAATTCTTCTGCCTTCCACGCCCTAATGTAGGCAGTTCTGGGTCCCCTAATATTCTCCATCTACGCTCACTCCCTTGGAGAACTCATTCGCTCCCATGGCTTCAACTACGATCACTATGCAGATGCTACATCACCAGCCCTGACTCTCTCCTCTACAGTCTCTAGCAATTCCTCCTACTTTCAGGACATCTCTACTTGAGTGTCTCGCCGACACCTCAAACTTAACACGTCCAAAAAAGAACTCCTTATCTTCTTACCCATATCCTGTCCTCCCCTAACTTATCCATCACCAGAGACAAGCGACTCCATCCTCCCTGTCTCATAAACCCGTAACCTTGGTGCTATCCTCGACTTGGCACTCTCATTAAACCCACATATTTTCAATTTGTCACAAATCCTGTGGACTTAAACTTCACATCAATAAAATCCACCCTTTCCTCTCCATCCAAACTGCTACCACGTAAATCTAATCTATCCTTGCTAAACTCCCTGCCGCCTATCTCTCCCCACTTCAGTCCAAACTTCACTCTGCTGCCAGGATCATTTTTCTTAAAAAAATAAAATCCAGTCCATATTTGCCCAATCGTCAAGAACCTTCAATGGGTTGCCCATCCACTTTCACAAACAGAAACTCCTTACCGTAGGCTTTAAAGCACTCAATCTTACCTTGCCCCTTCCTACCCTACTTCCCTGATTTCCTTTAACAACGCAGCCCACACACTTCACTCCGCTGATACCAAACTACTCACTATACCCTTGATCTTTTACCCTTATACCCTTCACATCAACTATCACTCTCTCCACCTTATTAAAACCACATTTCCCCAAAGGGGTCTTCCCCAACTAGCCCTCATTTCCCCTTCTCCCACTCCCTTCTGTTGCCCTTGCACTTGGATGTGCACCCTTTATTCATCCCATCCTCAGCCCCACAGCACTTATGTATATATCCAAAATTGATTTATTAAGTTTCTGTCTCCCCCTCTAAACTGTATGCTCCTTGTGGGCACGGGGCAGTCTACCAACTGTTACACAGTACTTTCTCCAGCGCTGAGTTCAGTGCTCTGCACACAGTAAGTGCCCAAAAAATATGATGGATTCATTCAATAGCAGTGTTCTACCCAAAACATAGTAAAAACCACATACTAGGAGACAACCGACTAGACTTGTTATCTCTAAAGTTGACGACACTAAAGCCAAAAATTGACACTCCTTCCATCCACACCCTACCCCCTCCCAAAAAAGCGATAGACGGCTCTCCCTAGCATCAAACTGCTAATTCCCACCTACTCCAGGAGGCTTTCCCAATCCCCCTAATCACATCATCCCATCAAGCCACCTCAAGGACTTGCAAATTATTGATATTCCCCTCAGCACTTATCTATGGTTTGAGGATCAATCAGTTCTATCATATTTATTGAGCGTTTACTGTGTGCAAAGCACTGTACTAAGCGCTTGGGAGAATACACTATAACTGACAATTCCTGTCCACAACGAGCTCACAATCTAGAGGGGGAGACAAACACTAATATAAATAGATGAATAAATAAATAACAGATACGTACATATATACACACACATATGTGCTGTGAGAATGGTAGGGAGGATGAATGAAGGAGCAACTAAGAGCAGCTCAGAAGAATAAGTGGCACAGAAGAGTAACAGTGGCACATAAGAGCGAGAAAACTAATTTATTTTAATTACCCTACATGTAAATTTTCATATGTCCATCTCCCTCATTAGAGTGTAAGGTCTTTGTGGGCAAGGGAACAGGCCTCATACTACTGTTATACTTCTCCAAGTGCTTCCTACATTGCTTAGCGCCCTGTGGGCTCTAAATACATTCCTCTGCTACAGTCTGGGAGTCAGAAGACGCTGGTTCAAGAACCACCTTTGCCACTATCAATCAATCAATCAATCGTATTTATTGAGTGCTTACTGTGTGCAGAGCACTGTACTAAGTGCTTGGGAAGCACAAGTTGGCAACACATAGAGACAGTCCCTACCCAACAGTGGGCTCACAGTCTAAAAGGGGGAGACAGAGAACAAATTATGACCCGAAACAAGTCCCTTCACTTCTCTGGCCCTCAGTTTCCTCACCTGTAAATTAGGGATAAAATAGTGTACCCTGTGGAACTGGAAGGAACCTCAGATCTCCTAACCTGACATCTACCCTAGCCTAGGAGTAAGGCTGCTGGTAGCCTCCCAAAAGTGTTATTCATTAACATTTGTGAACTCTTCATTAACATTTGAAAAAAACTCCAGGATGACACCTAAGGATGCGAAATCTCTCTGGGTTGTGACAAAGGGTGTGGGGGGGAGTAATTCTAATTGGATTAACACTAGCTTTTGTTTTTTTCCAGATGATGAGTCCTTTGTTCGGACCAGGTGGACAACATTTCAATATAATTAGATTATGATATCCTTTCTTGGACAACGGAGATACCTGAGCTTCAAAGTCAAACACAGTCCAAATACTGCTCATCCTACCTACAACATAATTATTTGACCTTGGCCACAATAATCCTTGCTAAATTGTTACATTTACCTATGCCTTCAAAGAAATTAAAACTCTGTCATTGTCTCTCCTTGGCATCACGTGTCAAGGTAGAGCAAACAGGCCTCTTTCCTAACACTTCCCTCTCACTTCCAGACCAGAGCCATCGCCCAGGAACGAGAGAGTTCATAACCAAACGAAGGGGTCCACGTTGCTGTAACTGAGTGCTGGAGAAGGTGAGAGGAGATTAGTTGCCAGAGGCAGAAGCTGGTGATGTGAACCAAGCAGACCACCAGCTCTTGAGGAGACAATGAGCTACCTCCCAGTTACCTACCAGCTAGGTGAGTGGTAGTATTCAGTGTAAGCAGCAAGGGAAGCTTGTGAGGAGCTCCACTATGTCAATTTGATGCTTGGAGCAGCAATGATTGGTAAATTCTAGGGGGGAGTGCCTAGAGCCACTGGGCAGTTATTTCTTCATTTCTTCTTTCCAACCTCACTGAGAAGGAGTGAGTGCTGGCAGAAAAGGCCCGGTTGACCAGCCTAGAAACTCCTCTCCAATCCTGCCCTTCGTTTGTTTATGAAGTCTCTCGTTCCTGGGTGATAGCTCTTGTCTGGAAGTGAGAGGGAAGTGTTAGGGAAGAAGCTTGCTTAATAATAATAATAGTATTTGTTAAGCGCTTACTATATGCCAAGCACTCTTCTAAGCACTAGGTTAGGTTATCGGGTTGTCCTATGTGGGGCTTGCAGTCTTAATCCCCATTTTACAGATGAAGTAACTGAGATTCAGAAGTTAAGTGACTTGCCCAGAGTCACACAATTGACAAATGGCAGGGCCAGGATTAGAACCCACGGCCTCTGACTCCCAAGCCCACGCTCTTTCCACTAAGCCACGCTGCTTGTTCTACCTTGACAATGACAGGGTGTAATTTCTTTGATGGCACAGATAAGCCTAAAGTTTTAGCCACGAGTATTATGGCCAAGGTAAAATAAGTAACTTATTGATATTAATGTCTGACTCCCCTTCTAGAATGTAAGCTCATTGTGGGCAATTATTGTTATATTGTACAATACCAAGCTGCTTAGTACAGTGCTTTGCACACAGTAAGCACTCAATAAATACAACTGAATGAATGAATTCCCCTCTCCATACACACAACCTTCTCTTACTTGACCCTCCGGATCCTTGGCACTCCAGACCAAAATACCCACAACCTCTTTCACTGCCGCCTACGACAATCCCTCATCTTTTCTCTTCAGAGAACGAGACGCAGTACCGCTGGCTCTTACTTTGGGAGTCTGAGCAGAGTCCTACAGCCAAAGCGATGATTCCCAGTGGCTCCTCAGTAGCCTATCAGGGCTCTTGGGAAGAGCCCACTGGACCAGATCCTGGTTGGGACAGGGTAGGAAAGAGAGGGAACAGAATGACAAAAGATGGACCGGAAAACACTGAGGGGGAAGAAAAAAGGAACTGGAGAAGGTGCTTGAATAAGTGGAAAAAGTAGAATTTGGAAGCAATGGAACTGCAATCTAGTGGCTTGATTTAATAACTACCTGCCTAAAGTAGTAGTAGGTTTAAAAAAAATGGTATTTTTTCAGAGCTTACTAAGTGCCAGGCACTGTACAAAGCTCTTCAATGGATATGAGATAGCCAGGTTGGACACAGTCCCCGTCCCACATGGGGCTCACAGTCTTCATCCCCATTTTACAGATGAGGTAACTGAAGCACAGAGAGGTGAAGTGACTTGTCCAAGGTCACAAGGCAGACAAGCGGCGGATCCGGGAGGTCCTCTGACTTCCATGCCGGGCTCTTTCCACTAGGTCATGCTGCTTCTCAAGCTTGACTTCATTTCTTCCAATTCTCAATAAAAGTAGAAGACCTAGTACAATCTAATCCCCTCATGGGCAGGTACCAGGCCTTCTGCTTTTATTGTAACTTCCCAAAATGGCTGGTGCAGTGTTCTGCACAGAGTGGGCACTCAAAGAGTACTGACGATGAGACCTTAAGCAATGCTACAATACAAGATTATGATGTGTGCCTCCAACTACACTTCAAATGTTATAACTGACACAGAATCATGGTAAGCACCAGACCTTTAACATGCTGTGCAAAGTATCTAAAGCTCCCAACTTTGGAAAAAATATGCTAACATTAGCTCTCGGAATCAACATTTTCCAGATTACTACATTAACAAATTGCTTTGGAGGCTATCTCTGTCAGCGGAGACTCTGAAGCCAAACGGAATTTATACACACGATTTTAAAACTGCAGTTAGAGGTGTTTACCCAATTTTAGAAATCAACTAAAAATTCAGACAAAAGTTTCAGCCAAGAGGCAGTCATATCATCACCACCATCACATTGGGGGTACGTTCTGAAAAGAAAAAGAAAAAAAAAGGGGGACACTACCGAACAACATCTTATTGCTAAGTGACTCATGGGAGGCCAAAGAAGTTTAGGAATTTACAGTATATAAATGACAGGATTCATTTCAGCCACAGGATATTAAAAGGAACACTAATATTCAACAGCATTCACCATGGCCTTCTAATATTCAACAGCATTCACCATGGCCTTCAAATCCCCACAGGACTCACTATGGAATACTATTTACCTTGGGATGAGAAGATATTGAAGACAAAGGAACACAAACCAAAACCAGAAAAATTACTGTACGGCGGAGAACTGAAAAAAAAAAAAACTGAGTGGCCCGGTTGAGACCATGTTGCTTCTCCATAACCCCATCATCATATAGCTGTGATTAAAAGGACATTTCATGCAATGATTCTGGGTGCCTGATCAGTATCGAGGGCATTTACCTATTTCATCAAAAAATCCATCAGTAGCATCAACGATACCAGGCAAGCATCCCAACTTAAAAAGCACAACTGAATATGACTACTGCAGTCCTCCTTTTCTTCCCATTTCCATTTTACAATATTCATTCATTCATTCAATCGTATTTATTGAGTGCTTACTATGCACAGAGCACTGTACTAGGAGCTTGGCGAGTACAATTCAGCAACCGATAGAGACGATCCCTACCCAACAAGGGGCTCACCGTCTAGAAGGGGGAGACAGATAACAAAACAAGTAGACAGGCATCAATAGCATCAAATAAGAACAGCAACAACCACCTCAAGGCGGGCCCTTCCTAGAAAACTACTGGCTACCTGAGGTTGGTAACCGAAAGGCACAGCCTTAGGCCACCGACGACATGGAGAATGCTCTGGGCCAAGATAAGTCTTAGTTAAATATCACTTGTTTACAACCCAACTAGAAAAGAATCATTCTAATGATGCAGGAGTTTAAACTCAGTAACACTATTAAAAAGAAAACCGATGAAATTTGTTGCCCTATTCCAAAATTCACTCTTCCTCTAACAGGTGACCATACCATTGAGAAAACAGAGAATTGCCAGTACAATCCATATGGCTGATCTCCTACTTTTTGAGCAGTATTCTCTTTTCTTTTCTTTTCTTTTATGTGTTGCCAATTTGTACTTCCCAAGCGCTTAGTACAGTGCTCTGCACATAGTAAGCGCTCAATAAATACGATTGATTGATTGATTGATTGATTTTCTTTGTAGCCTGGAATACCATTCACTGTCCTTTAAATATCGTGGAAAAGTGCAACCAACGTAATAATATTATTCTTTGATTACACGAAACGGCAAGTCTTTTTCTTTTTCTAAGATTGCAGCTAAATGCTGCTATGAAATGTGACGTCAACTTCCTGGATCCCTGTCAGGATCCTATATTAGCGGTGTCAGAATGAGGAGAAGGCAGTCCTAAAACGATCGGCAACCAGGAAAGAAAATCTTGCTTTTCTTTGTTTTGTTTTTTTCCATTTTGCCAAATGTGTGACAGAACTTAAAAATCCACTGGAAGCCACAATCCCAAGATATTACCAACAGGTAGGGCTGCTGCAGTTCAACTGGTGCATAGGGATTCGGCCTCACATATGCAAGGATACTTGCACTTGCTGCGGTCTCCCAAGGGCTTCCTAACACCAGCTCTGCTTCCTGTCATCAGGACCCTCCAAAATCCCAGGCTAAATTGGAGAAAAAAATACGCTCCTCCCCGCATTCTCCACCTGCCTGCTTCAACTCCTACTTGGAAGCGGGGTGTGGGGGGACAGAAATGGAAGGGGATGACGAGAGGCCAGCAACGGCCCTCTCAAAAAGCCTTAGTATTTCCCTAATGTTGCCAGGCAATCAAGCAAGATAGCAGGGGGCTGGGCCTAAAAGGTGGCCAAGCCGGAAAGAATTTTAATAAGCTCTGACCCCTCCCTCCCCCACAAAAGAGATACTCAACCATCTTACAGAAAATGTATATTTTCTGGTGAATTCTGAGCTCTCTCTGCAGGTAAACACTTGTTAGGTTCGCATAAGGATAGCAGGAAGAGGTAGGGAGTATTATACTTTCTAACGTATGTGCACGGGCTGCCCTACGGTTGCTTTAAACAGGTTAAAAACGGGAATTTTCTTTTGTTAGTAATGCTAACGAGATCTAACGGCCAAACTGTATCCTTTCCTGGTTCTGACTGTCTTCTATTATGACTTTCGGCAATATCTCACAGCGCTTCCAACATGGTGCTATTATTCTGAGTTTCCTGACGCTGACAGCTGGGTCTTCCCCTGTTACGCTGAGGTATTTCAGACATTTTTAGAGACACCTTAAAGATTAACGGACACGTCAAACACACAGGAGTTATTGTGATCTCGGCATAACACTAGTTACCCTTGAATGTCCTTTACTCCCACCAGGAATACCTTAGCTCGGAAGCGGCCGTAAATTTCAAGGTAAAACAAGTATCTGAAAGGATGGACTTTGATTATACAAACGAAGACAACCCTGATGTAACTGTCGGCTCACAAGCGAACTGGTTAAAAAAAACAACACAAACAACGACGACAAAAAACCCAACGGGTCCCTTACAGGTTGAAATTTCACTTTCCCCACCAACTGCCAGATACGTAGCTGTACGAGAGCACGCCAGACCCTGCAGTTCTTTCTAAAAGCAGGATCGCCTAGTAAAAAAGAGAATCTTCTCCGAGGGTCTCGTGAGAGGATGAAAAACCACGAAAAATTGGTCAGCTGTGTAACTTTGGGCAAGTGACTTCACTCTTCTAGACTGTGAGCCCACTGCTGGGTAGGGACCGTCTCTATATGTTCCCAACTCATACTTTCCAAGCGCTTAGAACAGTGCTCTGCACACAGTAAGCGCTCAATCAATACGACTGATTGATTGATTGATTCTCCGGGCCTCAGTTCCCTCATCTGTAAAATGGGGATGAAGACCGTGAGCCCACCGTGGGACAACCTGATCACCTTGTAACCTCCCCAGCGCTTAGAACAGTGCTTTGCACATAGTAAGTGCTTAATAAATGCCATTATTATTATTATTATTATTATTATTATTATTATTATTATTAACTGGAGGAAAAAATAAAAGCCCGCGACGGGCTCGCAACCGCCGGGAAAGTGACTTTTGTCCCGATCGGGTTACCTGAGTTGAAAAACCTTTTTAGAATCGGATTCGTTTGGCCTAAACGCAGGCCAGGCCTTGAGGCCTGCAGGTAGAGTTGACTGGATTGACTGGATTTTGTATTTTCGCCGAAAACGCCAGTCCTGGCGATTGGGTTATTGGAAGCAACTACGGGCGAATTAGCCGATTTCTGAATCAAACCGGCGATTAAAATCGCGCTTTTTAGGAGGTGGGAGCGTTGAGAGGGAAGAGGCCACGACTCTCCCGAGGACAGAACCGGTATCGGGGCCAACTTGTGCTTCCCAAGCGCTTAGTACAGTGCTCTGCACACAGTAAGCACTCAATAAATACGAATGAATAAATGAACGAATCGGGGTGCGCTCCGGATTCCAATAAAAGCAGGCTGAATCCAGCGGGGGGGGGGGGGGGGAACGAGGCCATCTGATCCCAAATGGGAAGGAGGGAAGCCCAGAAGGAGAGCAGGGGGGCTGAATAAGGCGGGCCATCAATCAATCAATCGATCGTATTTATTGAGCGCTTACTGGGTGCAGAGCACTGTACTAAGCGCTTGGGAAGTACAAGTTGGCAACATATAGCGACAGTCCCCACCCAACAGTGGGCTCACAGTCTAAAAGGGGGAGACAGAGAACAAAACCAAACATATTAACAAAATAAAATAAATAGAATAGATATGTACAAGTAAAATAGAGTAATAAATATGTATTAACAAAATAAAATAAATAGAATAGATATGTACAAGTAAAATAGAGTAATAAATATGTACAAACAGATATACATATATACAGGTGCTGTGGGGAAGGGAAGGAGGTAAGATGAGGGGGATGGAGAGGGGGACGAGGGGGAGAGGAAGGAAGGGGCTCAGTCTGGGAAGGCCTCCTGAAGGAGGCTCCGCCACATGTCTGCTGTGTGACCTTGGGCAAGTCACTTCTCTGAGCCTCGGTTATCTCACCTGTAAAATGAGGATTAAGACTGAGCCCCACATGCGACAACTTGATCACCTTGTATCCCCCCCCAGCGCTTACAACAGTGCTCTGCCCATAGTAAGAGCTTAACAAATGCCATTAGTATTATTATTAGAAGGGGGAGATGGAGAACAAAACATATTGACAAAATAAAATAGAGTGATCAATACGTACAATCGCCACCTGCAATGAGGAAAGTTTTAGACTGTGAACCCACTGTCGGGTAGGGACTGTCTCTATATGTTGCCAACTTGTACTTCCCAAGCGCTTAGTCCAGTGCTCTGCACACAGTAAGCGCTCAATAAATACGATTGATTGATTGGCTAATCATTCATTCAATCGTATTGACTGAGCGCTTGCTGTGTGCTAAGCGCTTGGGAAGTCCAAGCTGGCAACATCTAGAGACGGTCCCTGCCCAACAGCGGGCTCACGGTCTAGAAGCAAGCGTGGCTCGGTGGAAAGAGCCCGGGCTTTGGAGTCAGAGGTCCTGGGTTCGAATCCCGGCTCCGCCGACTGTCAGCTGTGTGACTCTGGGCAAGTCACTTAACTGCTCTTTTAGACTGTAAGCCCACTGTTGGGTAGAAACCGCCTCTTTATGCTGCCAACTTGGACTTCCCAAGCGCTTAGTACAGTGCTCTGCACACAGTAAGCGCTCAATAAATACGACTGATGGATTGCTCTGTGCCTCAGTGACCTCATCTGTAAAATGGGGATGAAGACTGGGAGCCCCCCGTGGGACCACCTGATCACCTTGTTACCCTCCCCAGCGCTTAGAACAGCGCACATAGTAAGCGCTTATCAAAGGGCATCATTATGATTATTACTAGAAGGGGGAGATGGAGAACAAAACGTATTGACAAAATAAAATGGGGTGATCAATACGTACAATCGCTACAATGAGGAAAGTTGTTTTAGACTGTGAGCCCACTGTCGGGTAGGGACTGTCTCTATATGTTGCCAACTTGTACTTCCCAAGCGCTTAGTCCAGTGCTCCGCGCACAGTAAGCGCTCAATAAATACGATTGACTGATTGCCAACTTGTCCTTCCCAGGCGCTTAGTCCAGTGCTCCGCGCACAGTAAGCGCTCAATCAATACGATTGATTGATTGATTGCGGGGAGGAGGCCCAGCGCTTGCAGGCCCGGCCCGCACCACCGTCACACACCCACACACGCGCGCTCAGCACAGTGCTTTGCACACCTGTATATATGTTTGCATGGATTTATTACTCTATTTTACTTGTACATATTTACTATTCTATTTATTTTATTTGGTTAATATGTGTTGTTTTGTCATCTTCCTCCCCTTTCTAGACTGTGAGCCTGCTGTTGGGTAGGGACCGCCTCTGAAGGTTACCCACTTGTACTTCCCAAGCGCTTAGTCCAGTGCTCCGCACACAGTAAGTGCTCAATAAATACGATTGACTGATTGCCAACTTGTCCTTCCCAAGCGCTTCGTCCAGTGCTCCGCACACAGTAAGCGCTCAATAAATACGATTGATTGATTGATTGCGGGGAGGAGGCCCGGCCCGCACCACCGTCACACACCACACACACGTGCGCGCGCTCAGCACAGTGCTTTGCACACCTGCATAAATGTTTGTATGGATTTATTACTCTATTTTACTTGTACATATTTACTATTCTATTTATTTTATTTTGTTAGTATGTTTGGTTTTGTTCTCTGTCTCCCCCTTTCTAGACTGTGAGCCCGCTGTTGGGTAGGGGCCGTCTCTGTAGGTTACCAACTTGTACTTCCTAAGTGCTTAGGCCAGTGCTCCGCACACAGTAAGCGCTCAATAAATACGATTGACTGATTGCCAACTTGTCCATCCCAAGCGTTTAGTCCAGTGCTCCGCACACAGTAAGCGCTCAATCAATACGATTGATTGCGGGGAGGAGGCCCAGCGCTCGCAGGCCCGGCCCACACCACCGTCACACACCACACACGCGCGCGCGCGCTCAGCACAGCGCTTTGCACACCTGTATATACGTTTGTACGGATTTATTACTCTCATTTGTACATATTTACTATTCCATTTATTTTATTTGGTTAATATGTATTGTTTTGTCATCTGCCTCCCCTTTCTAGACTGTGAGCCCGCTGTTGGGTAGGGACCGTCTCTGTATGTTACCCACTTGTACTTCCCAAGTGCTTAGTCCAGTGCTCCGCACACAGTAAGCGCTCAATAAATACGATTGACTGATTGCCAACATGTACTTCCCAGGCACTTAGTCCAGTGCTCCGCACACAGTAAGCGCTCAACAAATACGATTGATGGATTGCGGGGAAGAGGCCCAGCGCTCGCAGGCCCAGCCCGCACCACACACACGCGCGCGCTCAGCACAGTGCTCTGCACACCTGTATATATGCTTGTACGGATTTATTACTCTATTTTACTTGTACATATTTACTATTCTATTTATTTTATTTGGTTAATACGTGTTGTTTTGTCATCTGCCTCCCCCTTCTACACTGTGAGCCCGCTGTTGGGTAGGGACCGTCTCTGTAGGTTACCAACTTGGACTTCCCAAGCGCTTAGTACAGTGCCCTGCACACAGTAAGCGCTCAATAAATACGATTGACTGATTGCCAACTTGTCCTTCCCAGGCGCTTAGTCCAGTGCTCCGCACACAGTAAGCGCTCATTAAATAGGATTGATTGATTGATTGCGGGGAGGAGGCCCAGCGCTCGCAGGCCCAGCCCGCACCACCGTCACACACCCCACACACGCGCGCGCGTGCTCAGCACAGTGCTTTGCACACCTGCATATATGTTTGTACGGATTTATTACTCTATGTTACTTGTACATACTTACTATTCTATTTATTTTATGTGTTGTTTTGTCATCTGCCTCCCCTTTCTAGACTGTGAGCCCGCTGTTGGGTAGGGACCATCTCTGTAGGTTACCAACTTGGACTTCCCAAGCGCTTAGTCCAGTGCTCCGCACACTGGAAGCGCTCAATAAATACGATTGACTGATTGCCAGCTTGTACTTCCCAGGCGCTTAGTCCAGTGCTCCGCACACAGTAAGTGCTCAACAAATACGATTGATTGATTGATTGATTGCGGGGAGGAGGCCCAGCGCTCGCAGGCCCGGCCCATACCACACACACGCGCTCGCGCGCGCGCTCAGCACAGTGCTTTGCACACCTGTACATACGTTTGTATGGATTTATTACTCTATTTTACTTGCACATATTTACTATTCTATTTATTTTATTTGGTTAATATGTGTTGTTTTGTCATCTGCCTCCCCTTTCCACACTGTGAGCCTGCTGTTGGGTAGGGACTGTCTCTGTAGGTTACCAACTTGGACTTCCCAAGCGCTTAGTCCAGTGCTCCGCACACAGTAAGTGCTCAATAAATACGATTGACTGATTGCCAGCTTGTCCTTCCCAGGCGCTTAGTCCAGTGCTCCGCACACAGTAAGCGCTCAACAAATACGACTGATTGATTGACTGCGGGGAGGAGGCCCAGCGCTCGCAGGCCCGGCCCGCACCACACACACGCGCGCGCTCAGCACAGCGCTTTGCACACCTATACATACGTTTGTACGGATTTATTACTCTATTTTCCTTGTACATATTTACTATTCTATTTATTTTACGTGTTGTTTTGTTATCTGCCTCCCCTTTCCACACTGTGAGCCCGCTGTTGGGTAGGGGCCATCTCTGTAGGTTACCCACTTGGACTTCCCAAGCACTTAGTCCAGTGCTCCGCACACAGTAAGCGCTCAATAAATATGATTGATTGATTGCCAACTTGTCCATCCCAAGCGCTTAGTCCAGTGCTCCGCACACAGTAAGCGCTCAACAAATACGATTGATTGACTGATTGCGGGGAGGAGGCCCAGCGCTCGCAGGCCCGGCCCGCACCACACACGCGCGCGCGCTCAGCACAGCGCTTTGCACGCCTGTACATACGTTTGTATGGATTTATTACTCTATTTTCCTTGTACATATTTACTATTCTACTTATTTTACGTGTTATTTTGTCATCTGCCTCCCCTTTCTAGACTGTGAGCCCGCTGTTGGGTAGGGACCGTCTCTGTAGGTTACCCACTTGGGACTTCCCAAGCGCTAAGTCCAGTGCTCCGCACACAGTAAGCGCTCAATAAATACGATTGACTGATTGCCAACTTGTCCTTCCCAGGCGCTTAGTCCAGTGCTCCGCACACAGTAAGCGCTCAACAAATACGACTGATTGATTGATTGCGGGGAGGAGGCCCAGCGCTCGCAGGCCCGGCCCGCACCACACACGCGCGCGCGCGCGCTCAGCACAGCGCTCTGCACACCTGTATATACGCTTGTACGGATTTATTACTCTATTTTACTTGTACACATTTACTATTCTATTTATTTTATTTGGTTAATATGTGTTGTTTTGCTCCCCTTTCTAGACTGTGAGCCCGCTGTTGGGTAGGGACCGTCTCTGTAGGTTACCCACTTGGACTTCCCCAGCGCTTAGTACAGTGCCCTGCACACAGTAAGCTTTCAATAAATACGACTGACTGATTGCCAACTTGTCCTTCCCAGGCGCTTAGTCCAGTGCTCCGCACACAGTAAGCGCTCAATCAATACGATTGATTGATTGATTGCGGGGAGGAGGCCCGGAGGCCGGGACCGGCGCTCGCAGGCCCGGCCCGCACCACCGTCACACACCACACACGCGCGCGCGCGCGCTCAGCACAGTGCTTTGCACACCTGTACATACGTTTGTACGGATTTATTACTCTATGTTACTTGTACACATTTACTATTCAATTTATTTTATGTGTTATTTTGTCATCTGCCTCCCCTTTCTAGACTGTGAGCCCGCTGTTGGGTAGGGACCGTCTCTGTAGGTTACCCACTTGGACTTCCCAAGCGCTTAGTCCAGTGCTCCGCACACAATATGCACTCAATAAATACGATTGACTGATTGCCAACTTGTCCTTCCCAAGCGCTTCGTCCAGTGCTCCGCACACAGTAAGCGCTCAACAAATACGATTGATTGATTGATTGCGGGGAGGAGGCCCGGCGCTCGCAGGCCCGGCCCGCACCACACACACGCGCGCGCTCAGCACAGCGCTTTGCACACCTGTATATACGCTTGTACGGATTTATTACTCTATTTTACTTGTACACATTTACTATTCTATTTATTTTATTTGGCTAATATGTGTTGTTTTGTCATCTGCCTCCCCTTTCTATACTGTGAGCCCGCTGTTGGGTAGGGACCGTCTCTGAAGGTTACCCACTTGGACTTCCCAAGCGCTTAGTCCAGTGCTCCGCACACAGTAAGCGCTCAATAAATACGATTGAATGATTGCCAACTTGTCCATCCCAAGCGTTTAGTCCAGTGCTCCGCACACAGTAAGCGCTCAATCAATACGATTGATTGATTGATTGCGGGGAGGAGGCCCGAGGCCCGGCCCGCACCACCGTCACACACCACACGCGCGCGCGCTCAGCACAGCGCTTTGCACACCTGTACATACGTTTGTACGGATTTATTACTCTATGCTACTTGTACATATTTACTATTCTATTTATTTTATTTTGTTAGTATGTTTGGGTTTGTTCTCTGCCTCCCCTTTCTAGACTGTGAGCCCGCTGTTGGGTAGGGACCGCCTCTGTAGGTTACCCACTTGTACTTCCCAAGCGCTTAGTCCAGTGCTCCGCACACAGTAAGCGCTCAATCAATACGACTGACTGATTGCCAACTTGCCAGGCGCTTAGTCCAGTGCTCCGCACACAGTAAGCGCTCAATCAATACGATTGATTGCGGAGAGGAGGCCCAGCGCTCGCAGGCCCGGCCCGCACCACACACGCACGCGCGCTCAGCACAGCGCTTTGCACACCTGTACATACGTTTGTACGGACTCATTACTCTATTTTCCTTGTACATATTAACTATTCTATTTATTTTACGTGTTATTTTGTCATCTGCCTCCCCTTTCCACACTGTGAGCCCGCTGTTGGGTAGGGACCGTCTCTGTAGGTCCCCCACTTGGGACTTCCCAAGCGCTTAGTCCAGTGCTCCGCACACAGTAAGCGCTCAATCAATACGACTGACTGATTGCCAACTTGCCAGGCGCTTAGTCCAGTGCTCCGCACACAGTAAGCGCTCAATCAATACGATTGATTGCGGAGAGGAGGCCCAGCGCTCGCAGGCCCGGCCCGCACCACACACGCGCGCGCGCTCAGCACAGCGCTTTGCACACCTGTACATACGTTTGTACGGACTCATTACTCTATTTTCCTTGTACATATTAACTATTCTATTTATTTTACGTGTTGTTTTGTCATCTGCCTCCCCTTTCCACACTGTGAGCCCGCTGTTGGGTAGGGACCGTCTCTGTAGGTTCCCCACTTGGGACTTCCCAAGCGCTTAGTCCAGTGCTCCGCACACAGTAAGCGCTCAATAAATACGATTGACTGATTGCCAACTTGCCAGGCGCTTAGTCCAGTGCTCCGCACACAGTAAGCGCTCAATCAATACGATTGATTGCGGGGAGGAGGCCCAGCGCTCGCAGGCCCGGCCCGCACCACACACGCGCGCGCGCGCGCTCAGCACAGCGCTCTGCACACCTGTATATACAACTGTACGGATTTATTACTCTATTTTACTTGTACACATTTACTATTCTATTTATTTTATTTGGTTAATATGTGTTGTTTTGCTCCCCTTTCTAGACTGTGAGCCCGCTGTTGGGTAGGGACCGTCTCTGTAGGTCACCCACTTGGGACTTCCCAAGCGCTTAGTCCAGTGCTCCGCACACAGTAAGCGCTCAAGAAATACGATTGAATGATTGCCAACTTGTCCTTCCCAAGCGCTTAGTCCAGTGCTCCGCACACAGTAAGCGCTCAATCAATACGATTGATTGCGGGGAGGAGGCCCAGCGTTCGCAGGCCCGGCCCGCACCACACACGCACGCGCGCTCAGCACAGCGCTTTGCACACCTGTACATACGTTTGTACGGATTTATTGCTCTATATTACTTGTACATATTTACTATTCTATTTATTTTATGTGTTGTTTTGTCATCTGCGTCCCCTTTCCACACTGTGAGCCCGCTGTTGGGTAGGGGCCGTCTCTGTAGGTTACCCACTCGGACTTCCCAAGCGCTTAGCCCAGTGCTCCGCACACAGTAAGCGCTCAATAAATACGACTGACTGATTGCCAACTTGTCCATCCCAAGCGCTTAGTCCAGTGCTCCGCACACAGTAAGCGCTCAATAAGTACGACTGATTGATTGATTGCGGGGAGGAGGCCCGAGGCCCGGCCCGCACCACCGTCACACACCCCACACGCGCGCGCGCGCTCAGCACAGCGCTTTGCACACCTGTACATACGTTTGTACGGACTTATTACTCTATGTTACTTGTACATATTTACTATTCTATTTATTTTATTTGGTTAATATGTGCTGTTTTGTCATCTGCCTCCCCTTTCCACACTGTGAGCCCGCTGTTGGGTAGGGACCGTCTCTGCAGGTCACCCACTTGGGACTTCCCAAGCGCTTAGCCCAGTGCTCCGCACACAGTAAGCGCTCAATCCATACGACTGACTGATTGCCAACTTGCCAGGCGCTTAGTCCAGTGCTCCGCACACAGTAAGCGCTCATTCAATACGATTGATTGATTGCGGGGAGGAGGCCCGGGCCGCACCACCGTCACACACCCCACACACGCGCGCGCGGGCGCGCGCTCAGTACAGTGCTTCGCACATAGTGAGCGCCCCAACCGCCGGCCTCGTCGTGATTCGGAGCGCGCAGCCCTCCTCGGGAGAGGTAGGCCCGCCGGCTTCCCTTCCGGGCCTCCTCCTCCCTCGCCTCACGACGCGAAGAAGCACCGGCGGCGGCCGACTTACTTTGATTGAACACCTCCACCAGGTCTGCGCAGTTCTCGCACATCGTTCAGCCGCCGCCGCCGCCGCCGCCGCCCCCCCTCCCCCGCTCCGATCGCACCGACTGATCCCGACCGGAGGGGGGGGGAGGGGGGAGGGGAGAAACCGGCCGTCCCGGGGAGGGGGGGGCGGGGGGGGGGGGGAGGAGGGGCGCGGGGCCGCCTGAGGCGGGGAAGGACGGGGGGCGGGGGGGGGACAGAAGCGGCACGGTCACTTCACCGACCAAACCCCGCCGCCGCCGCCGCCATTTTACTAGCGCGCTCGGCTGTTTCCGACGGAGCCGAAGGCAGCGGCGCTCGCTCTCATCGCGCCCCCCCCCCACCACCTCCTCCCGTCCGTCACCACACGCCGCCCCCCCCTCCTCCCGCCGCGGGCGCGCGCACGCAGACGGACGGACGCACGCCGACGCACGCACGCCGCGGCTCCCTCCCTTTCCTCTTCCGCCGTCCCGGATCTCCGGCCGGGGCCGGAAGGAAAACACGAGGCCCGCGCGCGCCTGCGCGCGCCGCCCTGGTGGGAGGTGGGGGGAAGGGGCGGGGCAAGATGGCGGCGTCTGTGGCGGTTTCTTTCCCCCCTCACGCCCCCCCCACTCCCGCTTCTCCTCAGGGAGCCTCGATTCATTTAGTCGTATTTGATTCATTCATTCATTCATTCTCATTCAGTCGCATTTATTGAGCGCTTACTGTGTGCAGAGCACTGTACTAAGCGCTTGGAAAGTACAAGCTGGCAGCATAAGGAGGCGGTTTCTTTCACACACACACACACACACACACACACACACACTCCCGCTTCTCTTCAGGGAGCCTCGATTCATTCAGTCGTATTTCATTCATTCATTCATTCAACCGTATTCATTCATTCAATCATATTCAGTCGCATTTATTGAGCGCTTACTGTGTGCAGAGCACTGTACTAAGCGCTTGGGAAGTACAAGTTGGCAGCATAAGGAGGCGGTTTCTTTCACACACACACACACACACACTCCCGCTTCTCCTCAGGGAGCCTCGATTCATTCAGTCGTATTTGATTCATTAATTCATTCATTCATTCAATCATATTCATTCAGTCGCATTTATTGAGCGCTTACTGTGTGCAGAGCACTGTACTAAGCGCTTGGGAAGTACAAGTTGGCAGCATAAAGAAGTGGTTTCTTTCCCCCCACACACACACACACACTCCCGCTTCTCCTCAGGGAGCCTCGATTCATTCAGTCGTATTTCATTCATTCATTCATTCATTCATTCAGTCGCATTTATTGAGCGCTTACTGTGTGCAGAGCACTGTACTAAGCGCTTGGGCAGTACAAGTTGGCAGCATAAATAAGCGGTTTCTTTCCCCCACACACACACACTCCCGCTTCTACTCAGGAAGGCTCAATGCATTCAGTCGTATTTCATTCATTCATTCAATCGTATTCATTCAGTCGCATTTATTGAGCGCTTACTGTGTGCAAAGCACTGTACTAAGCGCTTGGGAAGTACAAGTTGGCAGCATAAAGAAGCGGTTTCTTCCCCCCCCCCCCCCACACCCCCACACTCCCGCTTCTCCTCAGGGAGCCTCGATTCATTCAGTCGTATTTCATTCATTCATTCATTCAACTGTATTCATTCAATCGTATTTCTTCATTCATTCATTCAGTCGTATTTATTGAGCGCTTACTGTGTGCAGAGCACTGTACTAAGCGCTTGGGAAGTACAAGTTGGCAGCATAAAGAAGCGGTTTCTTTCCGCCCACACACACACTCCCGCTTCTCCTCAGGGAGCCTCGATTCCTTCTGTCGTATTTGATTCATTCATTCATTCAATCGTATTCATTCATTCATTCAATCGTACTTATTGAGCACTTACTGTGTGCAGAGCACTGTACTAAGCGCTTGGGAAGTACAAGTTGGCAGCATAAGGAGGCGGTTTCTTTCACACACACACACACACACTCCCGCTTCTCCTCAGGGAGCCTCGATTCATTCAGTCGTATTTGATTCATTCATTCATTCATTCATTCAATCATATTCATTCAGTCGCATTTATTGAGCGCTTACTGTGTGCAGAGCACTGTACTAAGCGCTTGGGAAGTACAAGTTGGCAGCATAAAGAAGCGGTTTCTTTCCCCCACACACACACACACACACTCCCGCTTCTCCACAGGGAGCCTCGATTCATTCAGTCGTATTTCATTCATTCATTCATTCATTCAGTCGCATTTATTGAGCGCTTACTGTGTGCAGAGCACTGTACTAAGCGCTTGGGAAGTACAAGTTGGCAGCATAAGGAGGCGGTTTCTTTTACACACACACACACACACACACACATTCCCGCTTCTCCTCAGGGAGCCTCGATTCATTCAGTCGTATTTGATTCATTCATTCATTCAATCAATCATATTCATTCAGTCGCATTTATTGAGCGCTTACTGTGTGCAGAGCACTGTACTAAGCGCTTGGGAAGTACAAGTTGGCAGCATAAAGAAGCGGTTTCTTCCCCCCCCCACACACCCCCACACTCCCGCTTCTCCTCAGGGAGCCTCGATTCATTCAGTCGTATTTGATTCATTCATTCATTCAACCGTATTCATTCAATCGTATTTCTTCATTCATTCATTCAGTCGTATTTATTGAGCGCTTACTGTGTGCAGAGCACTGTACTAAGCGCTTGGGAAGTACAAGTTGGCAGCATAAAGAAGCGGTTTCTTTCCCCCCCCCCCCCCCCCCACACACACACACACACACACACGCTCCCGCTTCTCCTCAGGGAGCCTCGATTCCTTCTGTCGTATTTGATTCATTCATTCATTCAATCGTATTCATTCATTCATTCAATCGTACTTATTGAGCACTTACTGTGTGCAGAGCACTGTACTAAGCGCTTGGGAAGTACAAGTTGGCAGCATAAGGAGGCGGTTTCTTTCACACACACACACACACACACACACACTCCCGCTTCTCCTCCGGGAGCCTCGATTCATTCAGTCGTATTTGATTCATTCATTCATTCATTCATTCAATCATATTCATTCAGTCGCATTTATTGAGCGCTTACTGTGTGCAAAGCACTGTACTAAGCGCTTGGGCAGTACCAGTTGGCAGCAGAAGCAGCGTGGCTCAGTGGAAAGAGCCTGGGCTTTGGAGTCAGAGGTCATGGGTTCAAATCCCGGCTCCACCTATTGTCAGCCAATTGTCAGCTGTGTGACTTTGGGCAAGTCACTTGACTTCTCTGGGCCTCAGTTACCTCATCTGTAAAATGGGGATTAAGACGGTGAGCCCCTTGTGGGACAACCTGATCACCTTGTAACCTCCCCAGCGCTTAGAACAGTGCTTTGCACATAGTAAGCGCTAAATAAATGCCACTTTATTATTATTATAAATAAGCGGTTTCTTCCCCCCCCACACACACACACACACTCCCGCTTCTCCTCAGGGAGCCTCGATTCATTCAGTCGTATTTCATTCATTCATTCATTCAGTCGCATTTATTGAGCGCTTACTGTGCAGAGCACTGTACTAAGCGCTTGGGAAGTACAAGTTGGCAGCATAAGGAGGCGGTTTCTTTCACACACACACGCACACACACACTCCCGCTTCTCCTCAGGGAGCCTCGATTCATTCAGTCGTATTTCATTCATTCATTCATTCAATCGTATTCATTCAATCATATTCAGTCGCATTTATTGAGCGCTTACTGTGTGCAGAGCACTGTACTAAGCGCTTGGGCAGTACAAGCTGGCAGCATAAATAAGCGGTTTCTTTCCCCCCACACACACACACTCCTGCTTCTCCTCAAGGAGCCTCGATTCATTCAGGCATATTTCATTCATTCATTCATTCAATCGTATTCATTCATTCAGTCGCATTTATTGAGCGCTTACTGTGTGCAGAGCACTGTACTAAGCGCTTGAGCAGTACAAGTTGGCAGCATAAAGAGGCGGTTTCTTTCCCCCCCCCACACACACACACACACACTCCTGCTTCTCCTCAGGGAGCCTCGATTCATTCAGGCATATTTCATTCATTCATTCATTCAATCGTATTCATTCATTCAGTCGCATTTATTGAGCGCTTACTGTGTGCAGAGCACTGTACTAAGCGCTTGAGCAGTACAAGTTGGCAGCATAAAGAGGCGGTTTCTTTCCCCCCACACACACACACACACACACTCCTGCTTCTCCTCAGGGAGCCTCGATTCATTCAGGCATATTTCATTCATTCATTCATTCAATCTTATTCATTCATTCAGTCGCATTTATTGAGCGCTTACTGTGTGCAGAGCACTGTGCTAAGCGCTTGGGAAGCACAAGTTGGCAGCATAAGGAGGCGGTTTCTTCCCCCCCCCCCCCCCCACACTCCCGCTTCTCCTCAGGGAGCCTCGATTCCTTCAGTCTTATTTGATTCATTCATTCATTCAATCATATTCATTCAGTCGCATTTATTGAGTGCTTACTGTGTGCAGAGCACTGTACTAAGCGCTTGGGAAGTACAAGTTGGCAGAATAAGGAGGCGGTTTCTTTCACACACACACACACACACACACACACACACACACACACACACTCCCGCTTCTCCTCAGGGAGCCTCGATTCATTCAGTCGTATTTCATTCATTCATTCATTCAATCGTATTCATTCATTCAATCATATTCAGTCGCATTTATTGAGCGCTTACTGTGTGCAGAGCACTGTACTAAGCGCTTGGGCAGTACAAGCTGGCAGCATAAATAAGCGGTTTCTTTCCCCCCACACACACACACTCCTGCTTCTCCTCAAGGAGCCTCGATTCATTCAGGCATATTTCTTTCATTCATTCATTCAATCATATTCATTCATTCAGTCGCATTTATTGAGCGCTTACTGTGTGCAGAGCACTGTACTAAGCGCTTGAGCAGTACAAGTTGGCAGCATAAAGAGGCGGTTTCTTCCCCCCCCCCCCCCCCCCCCCACACACACACACACTCCTGCTTCTCCTCAGGGAGCCTCGATTCATTCAGGCATATTTCATTCATTCATTCATTCAATCGTATTCATTCATTCAGTCGCATTTATTGAGCGCTTACTGTGTGCAAAGCACTGTACTAAGCGCTTGGGCAGTACCAGTTGGCAGCATAAATAAGCGGTTTCTTCCCCCCCACACACACACACACACTCCCGCTTCTCCTCAGGGAGCCTCGATTCATTCAGTCGTATGTCATTCATTCATTCAGTCAGTCGCATTTATTGAGCGCTTACTGTGTGCAGAGCACTGTACTAAGCGCTTGGGAAGTACAAATTGGCAGCATAAGGAGGCGGTTTCTTACACACACACACACACACACACACACACACACACACACACACACACACTCCCGCTTCTCCTCAGGGAGCCTCGATTCATTCAGTCGTATTTCATTCATTCATTCATTCATTCAATCGTATTCATTCATTCATTCAGTCGCATTTATTGAGTGCTTACTGTGCGCAGAGCACTGTACTAAGCGCTTGGGAAGTACAAGTTGGCAGCATAAGGAGGCGGTTTCTCCCCCCCTCCACACACACACACACACACACTCCCGCTTCTCCTCAGGGAGCCTCGATTCATTCAGTCGTATTTCATTCATTCATTCATTCAACCGTATTCATTCAATCGTATTTCTTCATTCATTCATTGTCGTACTTATTGAGCGCTTACTGTGTGCAGAGCTCTGTACTAAGCGCTTGGGCAGTACAAGTTGGCAGCATAAGGAGGCGGTTTCTTCCCCCCCTCCACACACACACACTCCCGCTTCTCCTCAGGGAGACTCGATTCATTCAGTCGTATTTGATTCATTCATTCATTCAATCGTATTCATTCATTCAGTCAGTCATATTCATTCATTCATTCAGTCGTATTCATTCAGCAGCATGGCTGGGAAGCAGCGTGGCTCAGTGGAAAGAGTGCGGGCTTTGGAGTCAGAGGTCGTGGGTTCAAATCCCAGCTCCACCAATTGTCAGCTGTGTGACTTTATGCAGGTCACTTCACTTCTCTGGGCCTCAGTGACCTCATCTGGAAAATGGGGATTAAGACTGTGAGCCCCCTGTGGGACAACCTGATCGCCTTGTAATCTCCCCAGCGCTTAGAACAGTACTTTGCACATAGTAAGCGCTTAATAAATACCATCATTATTATTATTATTATTATTATTATTCAATCAATCGTTTTTATTGAGCGCTTACTGTGTGCAGAGCACTGTACGAAGTGCTTGGGAAGTACAAGTTGGCAGCATAAAGAGGCGGTTTCTTTCCCCCCACACACACACACACTCCCGCTTCTCCTCAGGGAGCCTCAATTCATTCAGTCGTATTTGATTCAGTCAGTCAGTTGTATTTATTGAGCGCTTACTGTGTGCAGAGCACTGTACTAAGCGCTTGGGAAATACAAGTTGGCAGCATAGAGAGGCGGTTTCTTCCCCCCCCGCCCCCCGCTTCTCCTCAGGGAGCCTCGATTCATTTAGTCGTATTTGATTCATTCATTCAATCGTATTTATTCATTCAATTCATTCATTCAATTCATTCATTCATTCATTCATTCAATTCATTCATTCAATCGTATTTATTGAGCGCTTACTGTGTGCAGAGCACTGGACTAAGCGCTTGGGAAATACAGGTTGGCAGCATATAGAGGCGGTTTCTTCCCCCCCACCCCCGCACTCCCGCTTCTCCTCAGGGAGCCTCGATTCATTCAGTTGTATTTCATTCATTCATTCATTCATTCAATTGTTTTTATTCATTCATTCATTCAATCGTTTTTATTCATTCATTCATTCAGTCATATTTATTGAGCGCTTACTGGGTGCAGAGCACTGTACGAAGCGCTTGGGAAATACAAGCTGGCAGCATATAGAGGCAGTTTCTCCCCCCCCCCCCCCCCCCCGCCGCTTCTCTTCAGGGAGCCTCGATTAATTCAGTCGTATTTGATTCATTCATTTGTTCAATCGTATTTACTGAGCGCTTACTGTGTGCAGAGCACTGTACTAAGCGCTTGGGAAATACAAGTTGGCAGCATAAGGAGGCGGTTTCTTCCCCCCCGCCCCCCGCCCCCTGCTTCTCCTCAGGGAGCCTCGATTAATTCAGTCGTATTTGATTCATTCATTCATTCATTCGTATTGATTGAGCGCTTACTGTGTGCAGAGCACTGTACTAAGCGCTTGGGAAGTACAAGTTGGCAGCATAAGGAGGCGGTCTCTTCCCCCCCTCCCCCCCCCCACACACTCCTGCTTCTCCTCAGGGAGCCTCGATTCATTCAGTCGTATTTGATTCATTCATTCATTCATTCAATCGTATTTATTGAGCGCTTACGTTGTGCTGAGCACTGTACTAAGCGCTTGGGAAATACAAGTTGGCAGCATATAGAGGCAGTTTCTTCCCCCCCCCCCCCCCCCCCCCCCCACTCCCGCTTCTCCTCAGGGAGCCTCGATTCATTCAGTCGTATTTGATTCATTCATTCATTCAATCGTATTCATTCATTCAATAGTATTTATTCATTCATTCATTCAATCGTATTTATTGAGCGCTTACTGTGTGCAGAGGACTGTACTAAGCGCTTGGGAAGTACAAGTTGGCAGCATAAAGAGGCGGTTTCTTTTCCCCCCACTCCGGCTTCTCCTCAGGGAGCCTCGATTCATTCAGTCGTATTTCATTCATTCATTCATTCAATCGTATTTATTTATTTATTTTTTGGGTGGTGTTTGTTAAGCGCTTACTACGTGCAAAGCACTGTTCTAAGCGCTGGGGTAGATACAAGGTAATCACGTTTTCCCATGCGGGGCTCACAGACTTAATTCCCATTTTACAGATGAGTCAACTGAGGCACAGAGAAGTGAAGTGACTTGGGTAGGGACTGTTGGGTAGGGACTGTCTCTATATGTACTTGTACTTCCCAAGCGCTTAGTACAGTGCTCTGCACACAGTAAGTGCTCAATAAATACGATTGATTGATTGATTGATTTTTCCAGATGAGGCAACTGAGGCCCAGAGAAGTGAAGCGACTTGCCCCAAGTCACCCAGCTGACAAGTGGCGGAGACAGGATTAGAACCCATGACCTCTGACTCCCAAGCTTGGGCTCTTTCTACGGAGTCACGCTGCTTCTCCTGTGCCCACTGTGTGCAGGGCACTGTATTAAGCGCTTGGGAGAATACAGTACAGCAATAAAGAGAGGCAGTCCCTGCCCATAACCAGCTCACAGGCTAGAGGCAGTGTGGCCTCAGTTCTTCACTTCTCTGTGCCTCAGTTACCTCATCTGTAAAATGGGGATTAAGCCTGTGAGCCCCACGAGGGACAACCTGATCACCTTGCATTCCCCCCCTCACTGTTTGATAACAGTGCTTCGCTCATAGTAGCACTATGGCGTAGTGGAGAGAGCCCGGGCCTGGGTTCTAATCCTGCCCCCACCACTTGTCTGCTGGGTGGCCTTGGGCAAGCCCCTTCACTTCCCTGGGCCTCAGTTGCCTCACCTGTAAAATGAGGATGAGGACTATGAGCCCTTTGTGGGCAGGGATTGTCTCCAACTCAATTTGAGCGCTTAGTACAGTGCTCTGCACACAGTAAGCACTCGATAAATACGGCTGAATGAATTTGCTTGCATCCACCCCAGCGCTTAGTGCGGTGCCTGGCACATAGTAAGTGCTTAATAAACACCATAATAATAATAATAGAGGGGACTGTGATATGTCACCAACACGTTATTGATTCCCCTTGCCCTGCGTGTCGACAAACGAGAAATCTTTCTCTTTTAGACTGTGAGCCCACTGTTGGGTAGGGACTGTCTCTATATGTTGCCAATTTGTTCTTCCCAAGCGCTTAGTACGGTGCTCTGCACACAGTAAGCACTCAGTAAATACGATTGATGATGATGATGATGATGAGAAAGGGAGACAGCCACTCGTCCAAGCGGGTTTTTGAGGACCGGCCTGCTGTGGGGGGTGAGGAGGGGGTGCCCACCACCTCAAATATCCTCCCCCCTTTTCTCTCCAGCCTTTTCAGAACTGGAGGGGCTCTTAGAACAGCGCTTAGCACATAGTAAGCGCTTAACAAGTAGCATAATTATTATTATTATTATGGGAGGAAGTTGTAGGGTCGGTTGGGGTCACGGTGCTCAAGAGAGAGGGGGCAGATTGACCCAATCCTCAAGCAGTGCGGCCTAATGGCGAGAGCACAGAGACTTGGGAGTCAGGGGATGTGGGTTCTAATCCCCGCTCCGCCACTTCATCATCATCATCATCAATCGTATTTATTGAGCGCTTACTATGTGCAGAGCACTGTACTAAGCGCTTGGGAAGTACAAATTGGCAACATAGAGAGACAGTCCCTACCCAACAGTGGGCTCACAGTCTAAAAGGGGGAGGCAGAGAACAAAACCAAACATAATAACAAAATAAAATAAATAGAATAGATATGTACAAGCAAAATAAATAGAGTAATAAATATGCACAAACATATATACATATATACAGGTGCTGCGGGGAAGGGAAGGAGGTAAGATGGAGGGGATGGAGAGGGGGACGAGGGGGCGAGGAAGGAAGGGGCTCAGTCTGGGAAGGCCTCCTGGAGGAGGTGAGCTCTCAGTAGGGCCACTTGTCTGCTGTGTGACCTTGGGCAAGTCTCTTCACTTCTCTGGACCTCGGTTACCTCATCTGTAAAATGGGGATGAAGAGTGTGAGCCCCGGGGCGGACAGGGATTGGGTCTGATTAAGTTGTATCTACCGCAGCTCTTAGAACAGCGCTTGGCACAGAGTAAGCGCTTAACAAGTACCGTAAATTATTATTATTCGGGGTGGATGAGTGGGGGAAAGTTGTAGGGTTCCGCCCACAGCTAGTTTACCGATTAGAAGGAGAGACGGGCGTTAATATAAATAAATAAATTCCAAATATGGACTTAAGCTTTGCAGGGCTGAGGGAGGGGTGAATAAAGGGAGCCAATCCAAGTGCAGGGGCAGCGAGGATACAAGTACGCCTACTGATCTTTCCTAATACTGAGAATTGTGATCATTTTTAATGATTTAATTTAAGGAGGCCTTCCCAGACTGAGCCCCTTCTTTCCTCTCCCCCTCGTCCCCCTCTCCATCCCCCCCATCTTACCTCCTTCCCTTCCCCACAGCACCTGTATATATGTATATATGGTTGTACATATTTATTACTCTATTTATTTATTTATTTATTTATTTATTTTACTTGTACATTTCTATCCTACTTATTTTATTTTGTTGGTATGTTTGGTTCTGTTCTCTGTCTCCCCCTTTTAGACTGTGAGCCCACTGTTGGGTAGGGACTGTCTCTATGTGATGCCAATTTGTACTTCCCAAGCGCTTAGTACAGTGCTCTGCACATAGTAAGCGCTCAATGAATACGATTGATTGATTGATTGATTGATTTTAATGAAAATCGTTGGAAACGAGTGATTAGAATTTGAGATCAGTTTAGTGCTCAGCTTTGAATTGCTCCGGTGAAAGTGGACGACTGCGCTCCTGATATTCAGCACACTGACGAGCCATTTCCAAAATGATCGGCCTTTGATTGTCTGTGGATTTGAAAATACGGTGACACATCTAAGGAGACGACAACACTGAGGTGTTGCTCTCAGCCCCTATGAGTGTGGCTCTTTCCATCCTACATTGTGGTGTAAACTGTCCGCCGATGAGTAGTTTTGCCTTGGCTCTTTCTCAATGTCCCTAAAGCCCGCACGATGCCTTGGCTCAAACTGAGCCGTCCCATCTGCTAAATGTTAGTTTGGTCCATCTGATGCTCGTGTTTCCTACCCGTCCCTGTGTGCTATGACCTGAAATCTATTCCTAGCCAGTTGTTTAAACAATTCTTTAGGATTACCTCCTTCCCTTCCCCACAGCACCTGTATATATGTTTGTACATATGTTTTTTACTCTATTTATTTATTTTATTTGTATATATCTATTCTATTTATTTTATTTCGTTAGTATGTTTGGTTTTGTTCTCTGTCTCCCCCTTTTAGACCGTGAGCCCACTGTTGGGTAGGGACTGTCTCTAGATGTTGCCAATTTGGACTTCCCAAGCGCTTAGTACAGTGCTCTGCACATAGTAAGCGCTCAATAAATACGATTGATGATGATGATGATGATTACTCTGCTGCTCTCACTCCCCTTGCGCTCTCCAGCTAATAGAATGAGGTATTAGCAAGCATAAATCCTAAAAGGAGTTACTGCGCTTGTTTGGTGAGCCTGTCTTCCTAGTTGATGCTACCCAGCACGTGGGCAGTGCTCATGCAATTATTCTGAACATGAGGGTTTAATAATAATCATCATCAATCGTATTTATTGAGCGCTTACTATGTGCAGAGCACTGGACTAAGTGCTTGGGAAGTACAAATTGGCAACATATAGAGACAGTCCCTACCCAACAGTGGGCTCACAGTCTAAATAATAACAATAATAATGGCATTTATTAAGCGCTTACTATGTGCAAAGCACTGTTCTAAGCGCTGGGGAGGTTACGTAATTAGCGAAGCAGCGTGGCTCAGTGGAAAGAGCCGGGGCTTTGGAGTCAGAGGTCACGGGTTCAAATCCCGGCTCCGCCGATTGTCAGCTATGTGACTTTGGGCAAGTCACTTCGCTGGGCCTCAGTTCCCTCATCCGTATAATGGGGATTGACTGTAAGCCCTCTGTGGGACAACTTGATCACCTTGTAACCTCCCCAGCGCTTAGAACAGTGCTTTGCACATAGTAAGCGCTCAAGATTCAACAAACAGCTGCTGTCAGTGGGGGCGGTGGGCGGGGGGGGGGGAATCAAGGGCCAAGAGTTGGCACCTCAAAGGTCAGTCAATCAATCAATCAATCAGTGGTATTTTTGGACAGCTTACCGTGTGCAGAGCACTGTATTTTTAGACTGTGAGCCCACTGTTGGGTAGGGACTGTCTCTATATGTTGCCAATTTGTACTTCCCAAGCGCTTAGTACAGTGCTCTGCACATAGTAAGCGCTCAATAAATACAATTGATTGATTGATTGATTGATTGTATTAAGCATTTAGGAGAATACAACAGTTGGTTAGACACATTCCCTGCCTTCAACTAGCTTAGTCTAGAAGTCCTAACGGATGGGCCTTTGTTTCCTGATGTAGATTGGAGCCAACCCCAGCAGCAGTTTGGAAATTTCATCTTCCTGATTCCTCCTTTACAAGCCTCCTCCTTCTCCTCTTCCCCCAATCCCTCCTGTTCCACTGAACAGGAGATTGCAGGTGACATTTTCAGCCTGTTCCCCCATCGTTATTTTCTGCAACCAAATTGGAGTCGCGTGGCATCGCCGGTCCGCAGTTGGCTGCTACCCGAATCTGAGATTCCAGCTGGTTCAGCCTTTAGTCCAGGAGAAGTGAGCCTGATCTGCTGTAGTTTCTTCTCGGTTTCCACTCCATTCCGGGAGTCCGAGTTGGAAAACTTCCAGTTAATGTGAATTAGCTGAATTTCCAGCATGACCATTTGAGGACTTAAGTTTTGAGGCTCATGTCACGTTAGCAGTGGCAGGGGTCCACTGACCGTATTTTCTAATTTAATAGTAGTACCTATTTGGACATTAAACTCAATTTCAAGCCTAAATAGAAGACAGTGTGAACTAGTGGAAAGAGCACAGGTCTTTGCTCTCTTCCTCCCTTCAAGGCCCTACTGAGAGCTCACCTCCTCCAGGAGGCCTTCCCAGACTGAGCCCCTTCCTTCCTCTCCCCCTCGCCCCCCTCTCCATCCCCCCATCTTACCTCCTTCCCTTCCCCACAGCACGTGTATATACGTATATATGTTTGTACATATTTATTACTCTATTTATTTATTTTACTTGTACATATCTATTCTATTTTATTAATATGATTGGTTTTGTTCTCTGTCTCCCCCTTTTAGACTGTGAGCCCACTGTTGGGTAGTGACTGTCTCTATATGTTGCCAACTTGTACTTCCCAAGCGCTTAGTACAGTGCTCTGCACACAGTAAGTGCTCAATAAATACGATTGATTGATTGATTGATTGATTTTAACTTTATTCTGTGGTTCAGGTAAGTTACTTGACCGCTCTAGGAAATAGGGAAAATCCGCCTCTCCCTACCACGGGGATCCTGTGAGAAAAATGAAATAATTGAAATGTGTTGTGCAAAAACAAGTCCCGTACATATTGAACATATGGATTTTTATTTCTATTAACTGCCTACGAAAGCTAGGTTGAAGATCTCAGAGTATCATATTTCTTTTTTGTCTGTCATCACCTTCTGGTGGAATTGACCTATAAATCCAACTCAGCCGTGCCCTTTAGGTGGGATAGAGTTTGAGTGGGGAGGTTTTTAATCATTCAACTAGAAAACTGCTATTTTGATTTTTTTTTTAAAGTCTAGCGGCCAAAATGGAAAATGAATTGCCGAGTAATGATAATAATGGTATTGGTTAAGCACTTACTATGTGCCAAGCGCTGTACTAAGTGCTGAGATAAATACAAGATCACGCCAGATTGAGTCCTTGTTCCACATGGGGCTCCCAGTCGAAGTCATTCTTCATTTATCAGCACCTAAAGAAAGAACCTCAAGTGGTGACTGGGTATTAGGATAAGGAGACAACATAAATTTAAGGAAGTTAATTTTGGTTAAAAACGACTCTAGAGTCTGGTGCTCGTCTGTTCTCCTCATTCCCTTCCAACTTGTACTTCCCAAGCGCTTAGTACAGTGCTCTGCACACAGTAAGCGCTCAGTAAATATGATTGAATGAATGAATATTCCCTTCCCAAGCTGTGTCAAGTGAGTATTAACACCTACAAAGCTGTTAGTTCCTGAGATGTATCCCAAAACAGATTCCATGGATAGAGTATGTTGTTCAATAATAAGAATAATAATAATAATGATGATGATGGCATTTATTAAGCACTTACTACTACTACTAATAATAATGATGGTATTTGTTAAGCACTTACTATGTGCAAAGCACTGTTCTAAGCGCTGGGGGGGGATACAAGGTGATGAGGTTGTCCCATGTGGGACTCACAGTCTTAATCCCCATTTTCCAGATGAGGTAACTGAGGCTCAGAGAAGTTAAGTGACTCGCCCAAGGTCACACAGCGGACATGTGGCGGAGCCGGGATTCGAACCCATGACCTCTCAAAGCACTGTTCTAAGCACTGGGGAGGTTACAAGGTGATCAGGTTGTCCCACTTGGGGCTCACAGTCTTAATCCCCATTTTCCAGATGAGGTAACTGAAGCCCAGAGAAGTTAAGTGACTTGCCCAAGGTCACACAGCTGACAATTGGCGGAGCCAGGATTTGAACCCATGACCTTTGACTCCAAAGCCCGGGCTCTTTCCACTGAGCCATCCACTGAGGACTGTAACGATCCCACAAATAAAAGCTAAAACGAGTTTACAAATGGACTTGTAAAATTTTCCCTGCATTATAATAATTATGAGATCCGATCATCACTACCCATATTTTTGAGACTGAACAATGCTTTCTACGATAGTTGTGGTATTTGTTAAGCGCTTACTACAGGCACTGTACTAAGCACTGGGGTCGATACAAGATATTCAGGTTGGACAAAGGCCCTGTGCCACGTGGGGCTCACAGTCTAAGTAGAGGGAGCAGGATTTAATGTCTATAACATGTCTGGACCAGTTCATGGGAACTAGCAAAGAAAATCTTAGGATAGTTTATGAACGCTTAACATTGGAAATATGGTCTCAAGTGTCGCTACTCAAATTCCTCCAAATTTGAGTTCTCTCTTTCTCAACTTTTACAGTCCGGTGGGGGAAAAAATTACATACTTTATAATTACATAGTTATATATATTATATATATTATATAGTTGAAATATGTATGTGTGCATGTAACAAGACAGAAGTAAGAAACGATCAAAGAATTGTGGATTTCCTAAAATTCTCAAATTGGGTGAAAGTCAGGCCACCTGTTATACGTCCCAGTTCTGTAACTTCCTGTGTGTGACTTTGACCAAATTGTTTAACCTCCCTCTACCTTAATTTCTCCACCCCCCCATTTACTTTGAATATATTGTGAAATCAATCAATCAATCGTATTTATTGAGCGCTTACTGTGTGCAGAGCACTGTACTAAGCGCTTGGGAAGGACAAGTTGGCAACATATAGAGACAGTCCCTACCCAACAGCGGGCTCACAGTCTAAAAGGGGGAGACAGAGAACAAAACCAAACATACTAACAAAATAAAATAAATAGAATAGATATGTACAAGTAAAATAAAGAGTAATAAATATGTAAAAACATATATCATCATCATCATCATCAATCGTATTTATTGAGCGCTTACTATGTGCAGAGCACTGTACTAAGCGCTTGGGAAGTACAAATTGGCAATATATACAGTCCCTACCCAACAGTGGGCTCACAGTCTGAAAGGGGGAGACAGAGAAGAAAACCAAACATACTAACAAAATAAAATAAATAGGATATGTACAAGTAAAATAAATAGAGTAATAAATATGTACAAACATATATACATATATACAGGTGCTGTGGGGAAGGGAAGGAGGTAAGACGGGGGGATGGAGAGGGGGACGAGGGGGAGAGGAAGGAAGCTGGCTATTTTTTAAATGAGCGTTTTAGTGATAAGCTTTTAATTGGACACCATCGATATCAACTTAGAAATGCTTTATTTCCAAAATGCTTTTCTTTTTGCGCCACTGAGCACACTATTGTGTTTGTAAGAATACTGTTTTTAGAACAGGGAGCTCTTTCATCTTTGCAGTTCAATTATTGCATCGGCTGCTCCCTGTTCCAGTCATTTACTGCCCACCGCTGCAGGGATCATCTTCTCTAGCTCGGCTTCCATCTCTCCGCTCCTCAAAACCTCTCCGCCTTCTTCCCACGTCCCTGTGCATCAACTCCTCGTACTTAGCTGCAAAGCTTAACACCAACTCAAGCAGCGAAGCGGCTTGAAGTAGAGAAGCAGCGTGGCTCAGTGGAAAGAGCCTGGGCTTTGGAGTCAGAGGTCATGGGTTCGAATCCCGGCTCCACCAATTGTCAGCTGTGTGACTTTGGGCAAGTCAATTCACTTATCTGGGCCTCAGTTCCCTCATCTGTAAAACGGGGATTAAGACTGTGAGCCCCACGTGGGACAACCTGATCACCTTGTAACCTCCCCAGCGCTTAGAACAGTGCTTTGCACATAGTAAGTGCTTAATAAATGCCATTAATATTATTATTATTATTATTGTTATTAACTCAACCCATCTGCTCTCTTTCCCTCACTACTCCCCGCTCACTGTCCCTGGTCCTTTCAAATTAACCACCTCACTGTACCTCGCACTCCCTCCTGCCCCACATCCAATAGAATTCATTCATTCAGTCAATCATTTATTGAGCGCTTACTGTGTGCAAGAATACTGTACTAAGCGCTTGGGAGAGTACAGTATAACGCTATGACAGACACATTCCCTGCTCACAATGGGCTTACGGTCTAGAGGGCTTACAGTCTAGATCAAAATTCTCCCCACGTTCATTGCCCTACTAAAGTCCCATATTTTCTGACCAACTTTCCGCAACTAGCTCTTAGCTCTAACCACCTCCAATACTTATGTATATATTTTACCCCCCTCCCCAGTACGTTTGCATCATGTTATTCAATTGCTTACTCTGATCACTCTACTTCAATCAATCAATCGTATTTATTGAGCGCTTACTGTGTGCAGAGCACTGTACTAAGCGCTTAATACTTGAAAATACTTTTATGTTTCCCTCCCTCTCATAAGGTCTTTGCGGGCAAAGACACCTGCCCCTTTTCTGTTTTGTGCTTCGTGAGCACTTCATTCATTCATTCATCCAATCGTATTTATTGAGCGCTTACTGTGTGCAGGGCACTGTACTAAGTGCATGGGAAGTACAATAATAATAATGACGGCATTTATGAAGCGCTTACTATGTGCAAAGCACTGTTCTAAGCGCCGGGGAGGTTACAAGGTGATCAGGTTGTTCCACGGGGGACTCACAGTCTTAATCCCCATTTTACAGAGGAGGGAACTGAGGCACACAGAGAAGTGAAGTGACTTGCCCAAAGTCACACGGCTGACAGTTGGTGGAGCCAGGATTTGAACCCATGACCTCTGACTCCAAAGCCCGGGCTCTTTCCACTGAGCCTCGCGTACAAGTCGGCAACATATAGAGACGGTCCCTACCCAATAACGGGCTCACAGTCTAGAAGGGGGAGACAGACAACAAAACAAAACATGTAGACAGGTGGTACATTTCACCTAGTGGGCACTCAATAAATACCACTACGATTTCTAAGACTTTTTTTCCCCCCAGCCATTCATTCATTCAATCGTATTTATTGAGCGCTTACTGTGTGCAGAGCACTGTACTAAGCGCTTGGGAAGTACAAGTTGGAAGGGAAGGAGGAGAACAGGCGAGCACCAGACTCTAGAGTCGTCTTTAACCAAAATTAACTTCCTTAAATTTATGTTGTCTCCTTATCCTAATATCCAACCACGATTTGAGGTTCTTTCTTTAGGTGCTGATATATAATAATAATAATAATAATAATGGTATTTGTTAAGTGCTTACTATGTGCAAAGCACTGGTCTAAGCACTGGGGGGATACAAGGTGATCAGCTTGTCCCATGTGGGGCTCACAGTCTTAATCCTCATTTTCCAGAAGAGGGAACTGAGGCACAGAGAAGTGAAGTGACTTGCCCAAAGTCACACAGCTGACAATTGGCAGAGCCGGGATTTGAACCCATGACCTCTGACTCCAAAGCCTATGCTCTTTCCACTGAGCCCCGCTGCTTCTTCTTGATATATGAAGAATGACTTCGACTGGGAGCCAGCCAGAGGATTGTCCATAAATCTGACCATCCCCAAGCTTTAACATTTTTTTTTCTTCCCCTTAGCAATTTCAGAACATGTCATCCGATAGGATTTGTGCCAACCTGTTTCTAGCATTTAAATGAACAGTGATCCAACTACAGAAAGGCAAAGTATGTTTTGGATCGACTGCCATCTGAAAGTGAAGTCGGTTTTGAAAAATCCCACCAACATCTGTCATTCCCTGAAAAGGCAAAAAGGGGTACTATTAAAAGGTAATTCTCTAGTTGAGAACTTTATTATTTATCTATTACTTTATGTGCCTGTAAAAAAAGGTGACTGATTTATCTTGCAAATAAAAAATGGGACGTGCCAGTTCCCTCTTCTCCACTTCCTTCTTGGGGACCCACCCAGAACTAAACTGGAAGGGACAGAGGTATGAGAATTAGGAACATTTCAGCATCTCCATTTCTTCAGCGGATGGAAGCTATGGAAGGTTTGGAACCCACAGCAACATCCAGAACTACAGGTTAGCAATAGTCCCTCTTTCTGTCATCCCCACCAGAAAAAAGCCAAGGTCATCGGGAAATAAGGCCAGAAAAGCACCCCCCCCTTCCCCGACCACCCGTGGGCCCAGATACCTACCCTCTCAATAGCATGCGGGATCTAGCTAGCTTTCCTCCAAGAGATCTTATTTATATATATCTCTCTCTATATAAATATATAGAGAACAAATTTCTTTGTTCTACAGGGCTTACAGTCTAGAACAAAGTTCTCCCCACGTTCATAGCCCTCCTAAAGTCCCATATTTTCTGACCAACTTTCCGCAACTAGCTCTTAGCTCTAACCAACTCCAATACTTATGTATATATTTTACCCCCCTCCCTAGTACGTAGAAATTTTTACATATTTTTATATATATAAAAATGAATTATATATAATGAAATATATATAATGAATTATATATAATGAATTACAATATATATTATAATATATAATGAAATAAATAAATTTTGGGGCGAAATATATATATATATAATAAATGAATTATATATATAATGAAATATATAATGAATTATACATATAATGAATTATAATATATATTATAATATATAACGAAATAAATAAATTTTGGGGGGAAATATATATATAATAAATGAATTATATATATAATGAAATATATATAATGAATTATATATAATGAATTACAATATATATTATAATATATAATGAAATAAATAAATTTTTGGGGAAATATATATATATATAATAAATGAATTATATATATAATGAAATATATAATGAATTATACATATAATGAATTATAATATATATTATAATATATAATGAAATAAATACATTTTGGGGGGAAATATATATAATAAATGAATTATATATATAATGAAATATATAATGAATTATATAATGAATTATGATATATATTATAATATATAATGAAATAAATAAATTGGGGGGGGAAATATATATATATATATTTCCCTCAGACTATAAGCTTGCTGTGGACAGGAGCTATGTCTACCAACTCCGTTATATTATACTCTCCGAAGCGCTTAGACTAGTGCTCTGCACATAGTAAGCGCTTGACTGATTGTTTTATAGGCAAAGAATTTCTAGTTGCTAAAAGGTATCTTAGAAACACTGATAAAACTATGCTTACCAGAACATAACACTTATTGGATAATTTCCAGTATTATAAACTCTTCTTCGGGGCAGTTGGAAACAGAAAACTTAATTCTCCAGATCCTGGTACCGTCAAGAGGACTGCTTACAAAATATGCTCATTTGGCAAAACTTTAAATCTCCTGAGGTATATTGGGACTCCAAAATCCCTGTGCAACTACTGTATACACTGCAAATACATATTATCTGCAGAATGTATGTTAAGACTTGTACTTCCGACAAGTCCGACTTGTACTTCCCAAGTGCTTAGTACAGTGCTCTGCACACAGTAAGCGCTCAATAAATACGATTCTTGTACTGCTCCTTCTAAGCCTGAAGCTTAGAAGGATATGTATGTATATATGTATACATATATACATATATATATGTATATGTTTGTACATATTTATTACTCTATTATCTATTCTATTTTATGTTATTTTATTTTATTTTATATATGTGTTTGTACATATTTATTTATGTATATATGTTTGTACATAGTTATTACTCTATTTATTTATTTATTTTACTTGTACGTATCTATTCTATTTATTTTATTTTGTTAGTGTGTTTGGTTTTGTTCTCTGCCTCCCCCTTTTAGACTGTGAGCCCACTGTTGGGTAGGGACCGTCTCTATATGTTGGCAACTTGTACTTCCCAAGCGCTTAGTACAGTGCTCTGCACACAGTAAGCACTCAATAAATACGATTGATTGACTGATTGATTAACAAATATTCCTTGTAGTAGTTCCTCGTTAGTATAGTGGTGAGTATCCCCGCCTGTCACGCGGGAGACCGGGCTTCGATTCTCCGACAGGGAAGTGAAAATATTTAGAAACATTGTGGCTTAGTGGCAAGAGCCTGGGTTTGGGAGTCAGAGGTCGTGGGTTCTAATCCCGCTCCGCCACTTGTCTGCTGTGTGATTTTGGGCAAGTCACTTCACTTCTCTGGGCCTCAGTTCCCTCATCTGGACTTCCCAAGTGCTTAGCACAGTGCTCTGCACACAGTAAGCGCTCAATAAATACGATTGAATGAATGAACGAATGAAAATGGGGATTAAGACTGTGAGCCCCCCATGGGACAACTTCATCACCTTGTAACCTCCCCAGCGCTTAGAACAGTGCTTTGCACATAGTAAGTGCTTAATAAATGCCATCATTATTATTATTACTATTATATCTACCTCAGCGTTTAGAACAATGCTTGGCACATAGTAAGCGCTTAACAAATACCATCATCATCATTTTTATATTATGTCATTTCATAAAAAAAAATGAATTCCAGTGCCCAAGTCCATGTGTGGGTGTCAATTCTAGCCTGTGAGCCCGTTGTTGGGTAGGGTCCGTCTCTACATGTTGCCGATTGTACTTCCCAAGCGCTTAGTACAGTGCTCTGCACATAGTAAGCGCTCAATAAATACGATTGAATAATATTAATAATAATGGCATTTGTTAAGCGCTTACTATGTGCAAAGCACTGTTCTAAGCGCTGGGGGGGATACAATGTGATCAAGTTGTCCCACATGGGGCTTACAGTCTTAATCCCCATTTTTACAGATGAGGTAACTGAGGCTCAGAGAAGTTAAGTGACTTGCCCAAGGTCACACAGCAGACTTGTGGTGGAGCCGGGATTCGAACCCATGACCTCTGACTCCAAAGCCCGGGCTCTTTCCACTGAGCCACGCTGCTTCTCTAATTGATTGAATGAATTAATTAATCATCAAATACCCCCCCCCCCCCCATACACACACACAAAAAGAATAGTATTTCAAGAGCTGCTAAGAGCATTTTGCTTCCACAAGCCTCCATCTACTGGTCATTTAAAGCAAGATAACTTTAAATTAGATTGGTGATTTGATCATTGGAAACTATTTTTGGTCCGGGGCCAGGAGAGTGCCCTATTCCTTTGTATGGCTGAAGCATGCAATAAATTATCCCTGGAATTCACACGTTTTCAGTCTCCCTGCCATCAGCATCATGTTAGAGCCAGGGGACAGCTCTATGAGTATGCAGAGTGAGCGCGTTTATTGTTTTATTGTTCTTTCCCAAGCGCTTAGTACAGTGCTCTATTTATTTATCTATTTATTTTACTTGTACATATCTATTCTATTTATTTTATTTTGTTAGTATGTTTGGTTTTGTTCTCTGTCTCTCCCTTCTGGACTGTGAGCCCACTGTTGGGTAGGGACTGTCTCTATATGTTGCCAACTTGTCCTTCCCAAGCGCTTAGTACAGTACTCCTTCCCTTCCCCACAGCACCTGTATATATGCTTGTACATATTTATTACTCTATTTTACTTGTACATATCTATTCTATTTATTTTATTTTGTTAGTATGTTTGGTTTTGTTCTCTGTCTCCCCCTTTTAGACTGTGAGCCCACTGTTGGGTAGGGACTGTCTCGATATGTTACCAACTTGTACTTCCCAAGTGCTTAGTACAGTGCTCTGCACACAGTAAGCGCTCAATAAATACGATGGCTTGATTGATTGATTCTAGACTGTGAGCCCACTGTTGGGTAGGGACCGTCTCTATATGTTGCCAACTTGTACTTCCCAAGCGCTTAGTACAGTGCTCTGCACACAGTAAGCGCTCAATATGATTGATTGTATGTATTTATTACTCTATTTTATTTGTACATATTCTATTTATTTTGTTAATGTTTTGTTTTGTTCTCTGTCTCCCCCTTCTAGACTGCGAGCCCACTGTTGGGTAGGGACTGTCTCTCTATGTTGCCAACTTGTACTTCCCAAGCGCTTAGTACAGTGCTCTGCACACAGTAAGCGCTCAATAAATACAACCGAATGAATGAATGAAAATACAGCACATAGTATGTGCATGCCCTACCTACAGACGATCTGAAGACAAATTTTAACTTGACAACACAGCAATCCCCTGTTCTACTACTCTTATTTTAGCATTCTTTCAGGATGGCATTACTGAATATTAAAACTGATGTTCACCACCGTGCTCTTGCACATTACTCTAATGTTCTGGGTTTTATAGCCATGAGAAGCATTATTGAATATTAAAACTGATATTCTTCCCCATGCTCTTGCACGTCACTCTAATGTTCTGGGTTTTATAGCCATGAGAAGCAGCGTGGCTCAGTGGAAAGAGCCCGGGCTTTGGAGTCAGAGGTCATGAGTTCAAATCCCAACTCCGCCAATTGTCAGCTGTGTGACTTTGGGCAAGTCACTTTCTCTGTGCCTCAGTTACCTCATCTGTAAGATGAGCATGAAGATTTGTGAGCCCCTCGTGGGACAACCTGCTCACCTTGTAACCTCCCCAGCGCTTAGAACAGTGCTTTGCACATAGTAAGCGCTAAATAAATGCCATTTTATTATCCACTCTGAGCCAGGTTCAAGTTTAGTGTTGGACACACAGGTGCACTGCACTAACAGACTGAATTTTGCATTGACTTTACCCCTCAAAAAGGTTCTACAATACCCCTATTTACGCATGAGCTCCTTGTCCTTCCCAAGCGCTTCGTCCAGTGCTCTGCACACAGTAAGCGCTCAATAAATACGATTGATTGATTGATCGATTGATTGTGGGCAGGGAGCATCTGACTTGCTTTGCACTTCAAGCGGTCGTATCCAGTGTGTGCCTAATAACTCCTCCTACTCATTCATTCAGTCGTACTTATTGAGCGCTTACTGTGTGCAGAGCACTGTACTAAGCGCTTGGGAAGTACAAGTTGGCAACATATAGAGACGGTCCCTACCCACAACAGGCTCACAGTCTAGAAGGGGGAGACAGACAAGAAAACATGTGGATAGGTGTCAAATCGTCAGAACAAATAAGGCCAGATGCACATCATTAAAAAAATAAATAGAATACTAAATATGTACAAGGAAAATAAGAGTAATAAATCTGTCCAAAATATATATACAGGTGCCTACTGCATGTTGCACTCACTTTGACCACCCAGACTGTCAGAGGGACTCGGTAGGCTGGAAGCAGCTGGATTGGCGAGTGGTCACACCAGGACCAGCTCTTCTGGTCCCATAATAGGCATTTCCAGTGTGCCCAGAATTTAATATCAGTCTATGAGTACTTACTGTGTGCAGAACCCTGAAGCGTTTGGGAATACAACATAGCAGAGTTGGTAGACATTCATTCATTCGTTGCCTTATTTATTGAGCGCTTACTGTGTGCAGAGCACCGTCCTAAGCGCTTGGGAAGCACAAGTTGACATGTAGAGAAGCAGCGTGGCTCAGTGGAAAGAGCACGGGCTTTGGAGTCAGAGGTTCGAATTCCCACTCCATTAATTGTCAGCTGTGTGACTTTGTGACAGCTGTCAACAGAAACAGTATTTCATCCAAAATTTGGTAAAAAAAAAAAAAAGGTAACGTTTGCCTTTCAAACAGCTGGAAATGAATCTAACTTACCTGATAATTGTAGTAGGTCCTAAAGAGTTTTGTCAGACTACAACTCTATAGAGTTCAGACTCTAATCCAACTTGTCTCCTAGTTTTCACGCTTGAATTTTCACTATAAGTAGGCGGCGTGTTTTGTGCCCATGGTCTGTCTCCGTCGGTTGGCAAGTTCCTTACGCGTTGACTCCCGAATCCTTCCCATGACATTTTGGTGTCTGACCTTTCTAAAATTAGGATAATGCTGAGAACGGATCAGTGAAGCCTCGTACGTTAAAATACACTTCGTTGTCATGTGCCTTTTTTGCTTCCCTCTGTAATGCCAATGAAATTCCCCGGTAGCTGCATTTAAGAGTCTGATGTTGAGAAACGGGACCAGGTCTTAATTACCGCTGAATGCCAAATGAAAACATTTTGCAAGAGCTACCATTTTGCTGCTGCATACAAGCACTGCATCTCATCCAAGACTGAATTCTTAGCAACCCGTTTCAGATGCTCAAATTCTGCGTATTTTCAAGTTTTGAGACGGGGACTCGTGTAAAATAAGCAGCCAGGAAAAATAAATGTAAACCAAGTTTATTTTGCTTTTAGGTAGTGTTCTTAAAGCACTACAGCATGGTAAACAATGTAAATTAGTATAAGTCATCTCAAAAGCCAGGTTTTTTTTTTTTAATGAGTTGTTAAAAAGATGCAGCCTAGTCTAACAGGATAAATATTTTTAACCATTTCACTTCGAGTTAATGAAGGCTCACAAATGAGCAACACTCCTCATTGAGGAAAACAAAAAGCTGTTGTCGACAAAGCGACAGCACACACACACAAAAACAAAAAGAACTGTGTAAAAATAACTAACTGTGTTCCCATACTCTTTGAAGTTGCTTTACAATGGGATGATATGCACATGATCTTGCTGCAAACTTGCCATGACTTGTAATACATGTAGTCTCGCCATACCATTCAGTCCAAAAGGTGCTAATTTCAGACAATGCAGCGCGCTACAGTCCGTTCACAATGACCGCCATTTGTTTTACACACTGCCTTCTCTTCTAGGCCGCAGTGTAGCCTAGGGAGAAAACGCTCCCTAATTAAAAAATTGGTATCATTAAAGGAAAAACTTTATAATTTTGCAACAGAATTTACAAGAATCCGTTCCAATTCAACTTGCCGCCTCCCCCTCCCGGCCACAGAATGGGCATGAAGTAATCCTGTTCTAAAACGCCTTTACTTCTCAACTTCATGCAAGTCTAAATAAAGATGACCAAAACAAAAAGCTTAAACAATGGAAGGATATTTCACAGAAAATTTCTTATACAAAAAACACATAAGAAAAAGGGCCACTAGGTGACATTTTAATTTACAAATTGGCATCATTTTGGTCAACAAATATCCAAGTGCTGTTTTCTTCTACCACAACAAAGCAGCTGTACAGAGAGAAGACAGCATAACTGGTTTAGAATTTTTAATCACACATTTCTTCAGGAATTTCATGTGGATTAAGGATGCCAGGGACAGACATCTGAAGTTTATGTTTTTCCTCCTGCGCTTGCCGAAGAGCTGTTTCTCTCTCCTCCAAAAATAAATCAGAGGTGTCTTCACCTGCAAATTCCTGCACAAATAACAGAGGTACTTTAGAAAATTTATAGGATGTCTTTCCAAAGATGAAGAGGAAAAACTAACAAGCTCTTCAAGATCTCAAGTTCAGACTTAAACACACATCTGAAGTTTTTAATACATGCTAAAAGTTTCGTTTATTCATCTAAACAAAAAATTCTCTTATTTGTCCATAATATGTACGAAGTTCCCACATGGGGCTTCATTTGGCAAAAACTGTGAGCCCCATATGGAACAGGGACTGTACGTGATTACCAGGTATCTAACCCGGGGCTTAGTACATAGCTTGACACACGAGGAAGCTGATAAATACATTTTTAAATTATTACTAGTACTATCATTAAGGAGCAGGGGAGCTCTTAACGATCACATTTATTAAGCGCTTACTATGTGCAAAGCACTGTTCTAAGCGCTGGGGAGGTTACAAGGCGATCAGGTTGTCCCACGGGGGGGCTCACGGTCTTCATCCCCATTTTTACAGATGAGGGAACCGAGGCACAGAGAAGTCAAGTGACTTGCCCAAAGTCACACAGCTGACGTGGCGGAGCCGGGACTTGAACCCATGACCTCTGACTCCAAAGCCCGGGCTCTTTTCCACTGAGCCACCCTGCTTCTCTGCCCGTCTTAAGAAGCGATCCGCTCTATCATACGGACATTCTCCCATCAAACGTGAGCTGTCGGGTATTTTGAGTATGTGTTTTAAGGGTATTTTGAACCTGGTTTTCCAATAAAAGGTTAATTAGAGAACGTTAGCCTTCTCTGCTGGATTAACACTACCTGCACACCTTTCCCCCTGCCTCTTGTCTTTTTAATCTTGGAAGTATATACAATATAAGACTACTTTCTGATAAAGCACTCCATCACCTTGCCCCCTTCTACCTCACCTCGCCTTTTTCCTTCTACAACCCAGCCCGCACACTTCACTCCTCTGGTGTTAACCTTCTCATTGTGCTTTGATCTCGCTTGTCTCGCTGCAAACCCCTAGCCCAAGTCCTGCCTCTGGCCTGGAATGCCCCCAACTCCTCAAATCCGGCAGATAATTACTCTCCCCCCCCCCCCGTCAAAGCCTTATTGAAGGCACATCTCCTCCACGAGGCCTTCCGAGACTATCCCCCACTCTTCCTCATCTCCCACTCCCTTCTGCGTTGCCCTGACTTGCTCCCTTTGCTCTTCCCCCCCATCCCAGCCCCACAGCACTTATGTACCTATTTGTAATTTTATTTATTTGTACTGATGTCTGTCTTCCCTCCTTTAGACTGTAAACTCGATGTGGGCAGGGAAAGTCACTTTTTGTAATTGCACTTTCCCAAATGCTTAGTTCAGTGCTCTACACACAGTAAGTGCTCAATAAATACGATTGACTGAATGCATGAAGGCAGGAACAAAATCAAAAACCTGGATTCAGAAAGAGGTAACTGTTAAATGAGCCTCCTAGGTTACCTATCAAGAAACACAATTCCTAAGAACGGAGATGGCTACTTCGCACTGAGCTTTAAGATACACCAGTGGCAAATTCTTCATGGGGGGCTGGAAGTACTCCTATCAGATCTAGGGTTGGCATGATCTCTAACAGGGCCTAGGGAAAGCTGATTCCAATTTTGACTTGAATCAGCTTCAAACATCACTGCCTGGGGCTTCGCTTGGATGGAAAAAGGCCAAGATATCTTGCACACACACACCGCTGAATGATTTTCCAATATTCACCAGATGGTTGGGCGAAGCATACTTTGAAAAGGACCAGGTGACCAACTGATGGTATTAGTGTGTCCAATATAAGCACCAGGGTGAACACAAATAGAAGACCCACCCCGCCCTCAAGAGAATTGTAATTACATTAATAATGACTGTGGTATTTGTTAAGCATTTACTCTATGCCAAGCCCTCAATTAAGTGCTGGGGTAGATACAATATATGCATTATCAGTCACAGACGCTGTCCTACATGGGGGCTTACAGTCCCACGGGGGGCGGGGGGGGGGGAGGGGTAGTTTAAGAGCGAATCTGAGGCACTGAGAAGTTAAGTGACCAGCCCAAGGATACACAGCAGGTAAGCGGTGGAGTCACATTCGAACCCAGGTCTTCTGACTCTCAGGCCGGGTGGCTGTTGGGCTGACAGGACTGGGTACTATGAAAGTGACTGGGGACGACTTCCTGGAGAAAGTGGGATTTTTATGAAGGCTCTGATAACTGGAGAGTAGTCACCTTATGGATTTGGGGTAGATGGGGCATCTGAAAGCCTTTCAGGCTGGGGAAACAGCATGGGCCAGATGTTGGAGGCCAAAGAGCTGTGAGGGGGATACAGCTCCATTTATTTAACCCTCCGAGCTTGTAAGGCTTCCCTTTCTCTCTCAGTGACCGTGACAGCAAGGAATGGAAACGAGGGCTTTAAGACCCCTAGCATTCTGAGATGTAAGCTCCTTGTGTGCGGGGAACATATTCACTTTTCTGTCCTTCCCAAGCACCGAGTGCAGCACCCGATCAATTTAAGTGGATGCTCAATAAATACTAAACTATATTCCAGAAAGCTGAGGAACCTCAACTGAGCATATATTCCACACATGAAAGGCAAAGTACTCGTAAAATGAGCAAAGACATCTGGAGATGATCGGTAGGAGGTAGGCTGGACCACGATAACCAGGATATGTGTGACAAGAAGTTTGCCCTGGAGTTAGACTGATGACTGTCGAGGCTTTAATTAGGAAGTAGCTAGCAAATGATCTACCAAACAAAAGAAAAAGGTTTAGCTGCTTGAATATTATTCAGTTTGGAAAAATACCACAAACGAAGCCATTAAGGTCTCATCCAACGGCCGCTCAAAATGCTTGCAAGAAGATTTATAGACTAAAGATGAATTTAGACAATACTCTTTAACATACCTTTATTTGTACCAGGAAATCCCGAAGGTGTTCTTTGAAAGCAGGAATATCCTGATTTAAACTGAAGAGCCCTGTTACGAACAGTTTAACTTGTGCACTGCAAAGGAAAAGCACTGATTAGATCATCACCATTTATCCAAAGACTGCCCACAGTTTAAATTGTTCCAAAAAACTTACTCTTGTAGATGAGGGAAAGCAGACTTAAGAAGATTAGCCACGTAATCCTGAATAAACATTTGGTTGTTAACTGGATTTCCAGGATTTAAGGGTGTACTTATTTTTCCTTCTTCTACCAAATTAAACATGTACGCAAGAATTGATGCGTGCATTGTGAGACCTGTGGATAACGGGAAAATTGGTTACGTCCAGAAAAGCATTCCAGAAATATTAGATCAAATGTTTAAATTTTCTTCATCGCTCCAGTTCTTACCTGCAGTATGTGAGGTGTCTGTTACAACAGAGAAGATGTGCTGAAGAATATCACAGAAATAGGTCTGATAGAAACTCTGGGCAGCAGCTTCTTCCTGTGCAACGTTTTGTAAGAGTGTAAAAAGGATCTGTAGGCCTAGGGAATAAGACAAGTTCGCTCTAGTCAACCAACAAAATAGCTTTTATTTCGACAGAACAGTAAAAACAGAGTCACGTGCATGACTTTTTATTACTGATTTTCTTTCACTTCATCATCAATCGTATTTATTGAGCGCTTACTGTGTGCAGAGCACTGTACTAAGAGCTTGGGAAGTACAAATTGGCAACATATAGAGACAGTCCCTACCCAACAGTGGGCTCACAGTCTAAAAGGGGGAGACAGAACCGAACATACTACAAAATAAAATAGAATAGATATGTACAAGTAAAATAAATAGAGTAATAAGTAAAATACATAGAGTAATAAGTAAAATAAATAGAGTAATAAGTAAAATAAATAGAGCAATAAGTAAAATAAACAAATAAATAAATGAATGAATGAATAAACAAACAAACAAACAAAACAAATGAATAAATAAATAGAGTGTAACCAGAAGCGGGAAGCCGTGGCCACTTCTGGATTGGTGGCAATATGGCCTGTGCCACTGCTGCCCTGGCTTTCCTCAGCACACCACCCCAGTAAGGTCAGAAGGAGAGGGATTCGGTCATTCAATCGTATTTATTGAGTGCTTACTGTGTGCAAAGCACTGTACTAAACACTTGGAAAGTACAATTCGGCAACAATTAGAGAAAATCCCCATCCAACAATGGGCTCAGTCTAGAAGCTAGGGATGAGAGTGAGTGATGAGCCATAAGCCTGGGCAGCCAGTAGTTTCATTGGCAGTAGTGTCCCTGACACAGCCTACTATTTCAAAGCCATCTTAAAAAGATAATTCATGCAAATCAGTTCGAAGTATTTGCCTAAGCTGGAGTGACTAGAAATGAAAGACTGAATGCTATCAAAAGGTAGAAATCAATCAATCAATCAATCGTATTTATTGAGCGCTTACTATGTGCAGAGCACTGAAATTCATTCTCTAGACTGTAAGCTTGCCGAGGGCAGGAAACGTGTCTACCACCTCTATTGTATTGTACTCTCCCAACACACCTTAGTACAGGTGCTCTGCAAACAATAAGCGCTCAATAAACACCTCCGATTCTTCCCAGTCCAAACTTGAGGCAGAAGTAAATGGCTGCACTAGGAGGCTCTATTCCCATTGCTCTTTCAGCTTTACCTCTGTAGAGTTTAGCAAATTGACATTCAGATTTGACAGCCTCTTACCTGTATCTGCAACATTTCTCATGGTATGTTTGAAAGCCCAAATAATAGAATCCAAAACCAGTTTGAACTGGGCGGGTGGAATGGCAAGGAATGCTGGGAAACAGTGAGAATTTACAGCCTGAAGTAGTAGGAAAAAGTTTGTTCTATGCTCGGGGTACTCTTCAAAGTCCTGAGGATAAAGAAACAAATTTTGCTATGATGATTCAGTGTAATTAACAGAAAAAAAAACAACCAGGTGTCTAGTGTGGCAGCTGGGCTAATTCTTTTGTGGTCGTGCATTCACAACCAGATTCCCTTGGTTGTGTAATTTCACATCACCCCCAAAAATGCTGAAGGAAGTTGTTTGCTGCTTGCTTCTGATTAAATGTTTGCTCTCTCTCACTTTTAACCAAAACCATTTGAAGCTTTCCCCAACTAGATACCCCACTCTTTTCTGATAGAGGTATCAGATTATGTGAACCCTGAAAATTTTATAACCAATACCTCCACCTCTTTGCATTTCAAACTAAATTGGTATCATCTCAGCTTGATACCTAGCAAAAGTACACTGAAATTTTCATGCCAACTTGACTTTGCTGCAGAATTGATCTATAAAGACAAATGACAGTACACTGAAGAAAACTGAACTATAAGCCCCATAAAGTCTTTTGCATATGCTACACTCACATCTAACTTTGTGTTGTGCCACACTATATACTGAAGTACTAGAATACGTCCCGTTTTTAATGTGCTACTCTGGAACTGAGGAGCAGTGTGTGTGGGGAAGCGATCTACACTAACACAAATGATTTAGTAAAAGTAAGTCTAACCGTTATTTAATCTTTTAAAAGAGTCACTTGGTTGTGTAATATTTCCTCTCTACACAAATGGCTCCCATACTGGTTTTAAGCCATCATCTCCCTCCCCACGGCATTAGATTACTGTTTTATCCCTCCCTGGTCTGTTTCCAACATCTCCTCTCTCATTTAGTGCAAGTCATCTTCCAAAAACCTATTTCTGCTCACATCTCTTCCTTCTCAAAACGGCCCAAAGCCTACCTCTTTCTTTTGCATTGTGCAAAAGCTCCCGACCCCAAGGCTCTGAAGCTCTCTCTTGCCACGTAACATCCTCCCCTTATATACTTCCCCAATTGACATTCTACACTAATCCCAAACTTCATTTCCTTCCCGGTCACCTCTCCCACCCCAGGATCCTTCACTTAAGTCCTCCTCAATGCCTGGAACTCCCTCCCCTCTCAAATCCAGGCTAGAGTCCTCTCTATCTTCAAAACCATCCTGGAATGCCTTTTCACCAGGAGGCATTCTACCAACAAATTTCTTTTCTCAAAATTCAACTCCCACCTGCCACTTCAGCACTTCTGTACTCACTTATTCACCTTTCCTTCAAATAATTTTGGGTCTGCCGAACCCCTCACCCACCAAAAAAAGGGCTCAAGATCCCTTGCTTTACAACTACTGTAGTTTCACAAGAGTGCTCTGCACACAGAGCTCAGTGAATACTACGGCTTGATTTAAAATGTTCCTTTGTAGCCTTTAGGGATGATATTTCTTGATTTTTTTTTCCTTCTATAAAGCTATTTTATTTAGTCACCCCAATCCCCAACATCTCTGCTCACAAGCACCCAGTTCACTCTGCTTAATGAACAGAGGTTGGGCTAGAAATCATGATGTTGACCAGTTGATGGGGATAAACTGCCCTGTGTTCAAATTGATTTAATGGGTTACAGTACCAGCCCCTGATGAACTCCTTTTTTCTGAGTAGGACTAATGACAGGACACTCTCACTTCTAAAACTTTGGCGTGAACACTACCTCCCTTTTCTCCTCAATATTTGAGGGGTTTTTTTGGACTAACTTGAAAAAGGTGAATAAAACTCATTTCAATTCAGCATTAGAGATAATGGAAGATCAATCCTCAAAGAGGTATAAGGATTCCTCCCTCCAAGAACTGTCTAGCTTCCTTTGTTTTACACTGCTATCTTGGGAGTGTTTTTGAAGATTATTACTATTGTTTTCAATGGTTATCTGGTTGTCCCACATAAGGATTTAATAAGCATTACTATTAATACATTCACAATAACAGAGCTTTAGTACGTTAACATAAGGTACCTTCTTACCAAGACAAAAAATTTTAATCATGCAATGACAATCATTTTGTTCCCCTATTTTTAAAAACTCTAGATAATATGCAAAATGGGAAGAAGCAAAGTCCTCCAGGAAAAAATATTTCACATCGCCAACACAGACGTCTATTCTACTAGCCTCATGCCTGCCTGGAAAATTCTCTTAAAGTTCCTTAATTGGTTTGAATATGAAGCAATGAATGACGTTTAGAAGTAGTTTGCCAATGTAGGAAAAAAAGCACTTACCTTATTTATCATATTTAATGTGCATTCAAAAACAGCATCAAATATCTGAGGTATTTCAGCCGTTATGTGCCCTCCTAACTTGTTGACAATGATGGCCATAGTACTGAGTACTTCTGGCTCTCTAGCAGCTGGAACATTTCTCTGATAGTCAATGAGCACTGCATCCAACAGAGGAGGGACAAAGTTTTCTGCAACCTGTTAAATAGTTGAAGAAATTTTTATTTTCTATAAAATAACGGTGGTATTTGTACCGAGTGGTGGGTAGATACAGGGCGATCTGGGTGGACACAATTCCTGTCCCACATAGGGCTCACAGCAGAAAGGTGGGAGAGAACACAAATTGAATCCCCATTTTACAGATGAGGAAATGGATGTTAAGTGACTTGTTGAAGGTCAGAGGACAAGTGATGGAGCCAGCATCACAAACTAGGTTCTGCGATTTTGAGTCCTGGGCTCTTTTCCCTCTAAAAGTTGTAATATTAATTTTCCCCAAACAACAAAAACAACTTCAGCAACAAGTTTGTAAGGATGCTTACTTTATATTGTTTGATGTGTCTATCATCAGGGGCATCATACCGAGTTGAGGTGATTTTAAGATAAGATTCACAATTACTTACTGATAGGGGCCAAGATATATTCAAAGTGCTTCATATTGAAGCAGTTCAGGCTGTGACTCAGTTTCCTCATCTGTAAATGGGGATTAAATCCAACTCCCTCTTTATACTGTGAACTCCTTGCGGGACTGGGACTACGGCCAACCTAATTATCTTGAACCTACCCCCAACACTTGGCGGAGTGCATGGCACATAGTAAGCACTTAATAATATGCAATATTTGTAGGTGATATAGCTGCATATTTTCCCATCTGGGAAACAACAACAAAAAATTGTGGCTAGAAACTAGCTAGAAACAATAAACAAAGGATTTTAGTATCTTAATTTAGGCATTCTCTTACTCTCCCCCTTTTAGATTGTGAACCCACTGTTGGGTAGGGACTGTCTCTATATGTTGCCAACTTGTACTTCCCAAGCTCTTAGTACAGTGCTCTGCACACAGTAAGCGCTCAATAAATACGATTGATTGATTGATTGAGACCAAAGAAGAAACTCAGACTTTAGAAAAATCCCATGACTTAGGGTAAAAGTCAAAATTTACAGCAATGTTATCATGCCCTCAAAAATACAGGCACAAGTTTCTTTATCTAACCAGACGTTCAAATCAAGACATCATCTAGATTGAACTTTTGTCTTGTACACATTCTGGCCAGAGCTGGAGCCATGCAAGTTATGCAGCTAATAAAGCTATAAGGGAATTTAAATCTGTAAAGGCAGCTGATAGCTTTTACTTTGCTTCCTTTCTCTTTCTCACAAGTTCCCATGGACCTTTGAGGCCCTATAAATGAGTGGGTAGGGAGTTGGTCATGCCTAGAAACACAAGGGAAGTCCCCCTAAGGCAATGCACCTCAAAGGCCATGTTTTCTAAGAAGCTTTCTTGAATTAATACTACTTGTTCTTCAACCAGTCAATATGATCCCACACCCCACTTCCTTGACACAAGCGCTTAGTACAGTGCTCTGCACACAGTAAGCGCTCAATAAATACGATTGATGCTGATGACTCACTGACAATCAAATGTAAGCAACTTGTGGACAGGTTGCCCCCTCCCCAAAAAGCTTAACATACAAGAATACAACATTCACCTATGAAAAATTCGTGTTCATGAGCATGTTTTTCATTAATTTTCAAAATTACTCCAAATTTCACACACACACACACACACGCACCCACCCCGCGTCCCGTCCCCCCGCCCCCTTACCATTTGTGGATCGTTCGACCGGCTCACCCAACCGGATATTAATTTTAAAGTTTCCCTTTTTACTGTCCGCATGCTTCTAATCAAAGGTTGCTTGGTGACCATTTCACCTGAAAAACAAGAGATGCTCACAAAATTTCCAGACCTACTTGCCAATTTTCAGTTTGGATTGACACTGGATGAATACAGCACCACAACACTGCCTCACTCCTGCCAGCCACGTCCCCACTGGAGCAGTGGGTGCGACGAACAAGTTGGTTGGCGGTGGGGCAGTAACAGCAAAAGTTAATGCAAGAGTTTCTATGGTGGTGGTGGACAGGGGTGAGGAGGAAGGAGTATGAAACAGAAGTAGAAGGCCTGCAGAGGCAAAGCCAGCTGTGGTGAAGACTGTGAGCCCACTGTTGGGTAGGGACTGTCTCTATATATTGCCAATTTGTACTTCCCAAGCGCTTAGTACAGTGCTCCGCACATAGTAAGCGCTCAATAAATACGATTGATGATGAAGTCTTTTGACTAAACCACCTATGTAAATGCAAGCTCCATCTCTTCTGAATCAACATTCTTGTGTAGTGCCAGCTCGCCACTGCTCATCAAAATCTGATAGTGTAGGATCAGTCATGTTGGCTTTTATGCCTTGTGGAAATTTGAAACCTCAAGTTCACAGTGAAAAGGTGGCTGGCAGCACCTCCCTCATCAATCAATCAATCAATCGTATTTATGGAGCGCTTACTGTGTGCAGAGCACTGTACTAAGCGCTTGGGAAGTACAAGTCAGCAACACATAGAGACAGTCCCTTCCCAACAGTGAGCTCGCAGTCTAGAAGGGGGAGACAGAGAATAAAACCAAACATACTAACAAAATAAAATAGAAATGTACAAGATAAATAAATAGAATAATAAATACCTTAGAACCAGCTACCTTACAACTTGTGTGCATCTTATCTAATGGTTTTCTTCTATTTTGTACCTAAGCCCTTTTTTTTTTTTTAACCAATTGCATATTTGGTAACTTTTGTCCATTTCTTTTCCCTACCACAATGAAAGCCCCTCAAGAGCAGGGACTGTGTCTAACACTCTCTAGTACAGCACTCCGGACATAGCAGCTGCTCAGTGAACACCATTAAATCAAGTACCGTTAAACAATGGGTAATTTTCTCAATGGTCTGGGAACCTGGTGAAGATCAATCAGATAATTAGGAATCAGACAATCCATCTCCAACTACTTGGGCTCAGACCTACCAATCCTTGGGATATTCTTCCACCCCCAGGGTGCACTCTCAGATTCCAGGTGAATTAGGATAAATGTTGGGCCTCACCCCACCCTGTCATTTATTAGAAGAGGCAGCCTGAAAAGCATAGAGGATCTGAAACTACTAGAGCTTCATCTTAAAATGGAAACTCTGTGGGTCTGAAGCACTGTATTGGGAAATGGACAAAGAGTTTGCCCTTTCTGCCAAGTCTGGACAAACATTTGCCTATGTACCCTGTTTCAGCTGGTTTGAACAAAATGTTGCTTTATTCTCAGCAAATACCTAAGCACAGTATCTATTCTGGAAACAGTCTTAATGTGCCCTTTATTTTACTATCAGTTTTCACCCAAGACTCACTCAAACCCCAAAGAAACTGATTCAAGTCCTTCAGGAAGGGCATACACTGAACACACGTAGCCTTAATGTGTACCTATCTTGAGAAATTAATCTTATTTGTGATTTGAAAGCCAGACAGATCATTAGTCGCTCCTCTTTGCATCATTATCACATCTGAAACATACTGGACATCATTTTCCGAAGGTTTTTTATAAAAGAAAAAGGAAATGAGGGGGCATATATTTCTTCCCTAAGATGGTTCATAAAGCTGTGAATTCCCTTCATCTAAAGATGGGAAAAGCTACCCCCAACCTGACAACCCAATGAAGATCATGTTTTGCAGGAAGAATATAAAGTTACAGTAGTTTACAAACTGGGCAAAAGCTTTTGAATAGATTCAGAAAGACGTTTTCACTCCATGCTCTATCTGAAAAAATAATTTTAAAGAACTTACCATTAGCCTGTATGGCTGCAGAAATATTTTCACTGAGGCACTTGTACACATTAAGCATATCTAAATAAATTCGTCCAAGTTGAATTACAAAGGGGTGACCAACAGCTTTACACGCCCTCACATTGGTTTTCAGAATGCTACCAAGTTGTTTAACTGTTTCAGGATCCTTGAGTATGTCGACATTCTGGTGCAGAATAAGAAGTTTGTTTTATTTTCAAGGCAGGCCTGAACTCAACATTACCAAAAAACTCAAAAGTATTCCATACTTAAACCTCAGTTGGGGGAAAATATGCAACTGATACATGCATTCAAGAAAATAAGAGTTCAAAGAAAATCCAAGAATTAAGACCTTTCTCATCCTTAGCCAGTCACACATAAGCACTTAGAACAGTCCTTAGCACAAAACAGGTGCTCAAGGTACGCTAATTAACAGCCCAGGCTTGGGAGTCAGAGGTCATGGGTTCGAATCCTGACTCTGCCACATGTCTGCCGTGTGACCTTGGGCAAGTCACTTAACTTCTCGGAGCCTCAGTTCCCTCATCTGTAAAATGGGGATGATGACTGTGAGCCCCATGCGGGACAATCTGATCACTCTGTATTGCCCCAGCGCTTAGAACAGTGCTTTGCACATAGTAGGCGCTTAACAAATGCCATTATTATTATTATTATGACTTTCGTATACTTAATCACAAGTATGACTATTTGTTCACCCTATGAACAACCACCACCAGCTAAAATCCACTGTTTCTCTAGAAAATCCTTTTCCAATCTAACTTAGAAACAGATATCACACCCACTAACATACAATTCAACTTCTCTACATTCACATATGGGGAAACAGCTTGGCATAGTAGATAGAGCAGGGGCCTGGGAATCAGAAAGGTCATGGGTTCTAATCCCGGCTCTGCCACTTGTCTGCTATGTGGCTCTGGGCATGTCACCACTTCTCCGCACCTGTTACCTCATCTGTAAAATGGAGACTGGACTGTGAGCCCCACATGGCACTTAGTACAGTGTCTGGAACATAGTAAGCGCTTAATACCACCACCACCACCCTCATATATAAACGTAATACTCTAGGTGGGGGAAAGGGGTGGGATTTACCCAGTAGAACCAAAGCAACTAGGGACAAAGAACCGTCCACCAAGCTACTTGCTAAGCACTTGGGAAAGTGAAATGTATCATTCTTCAAATGCTTAATAAACAGAAATAATCCTATAAGACGTCTCATGTAGTACTGTAATCTATGTGGATTTTGGAAACACTCTGCCAAGAATGAAAAAGTTTTTTTTAACTTTTAGGACTCTTACTTTAGTGGCTTGCTGAATTATGCTGTCCCACACTTGATTAGGAAGCAACATATATTTTTCTATTAAATGCTCCTGCACTGTTTGGTCAGTCTGTGCCCCGATCATATATCCAACAGCTTCGTAAAAGGTGTGCACCTGGATTAAAAAGCAAGGAAACAATTGACAGACGCTTCATACTTTTTCCACTGAAAACTTCTAGACACTGTGTTTTCAAATCCAGATCTGAGAGCTACTGACAACAAATCTGATGAATGATCTTTATAGTCCTCTACCTGACCATGGCGTTTCAAGCCTACAACTTTAGACATTCCTTTCTTCTAAAAATGTAACCAAAGATACATCCCATGAGCCTTTATTTCCTTGTTACATCGAGCAGCAGCTAAAAATAGAATCTCAGCACACAGCTAACAACAGACTCTCAGGACAATCGACAGACTTGTCCATTTTAAGAGTGAGCTACCATGTTAATCAGCAATTAACATTAGACATACCTGTTGAGGTTGAAGGTCACATATGATAGTGTTAATATTGTTTAGGATCTCATCAATAAAAGGCATCACTTCCCCAACCTGAACCTGAACAAAATGCCTCCGGCATTTTTGTGCGATTTTTATGAAGGTATCACAAGCCATATCCTGGACACCATCATGGGTTTCTAAACAAAACATATTTTAAGATATTTTACTTCTTCAAACACAGCCACATACCTATTAATACGAACCACGCAATGAAAATTATACGAGGACCAAAATGAAAAGCCTTTTCTATACTTACCATGCATAAATTCAAAAAGTTTGTTTACTACGGTCTTCAAAAATTTCCAGTGAGCTCTCAAAAATCTTGGATATTGACCTACTATGTACATGATATTTGATGCAATAATAGCTTTATTATCTTTCCCTCTCTTCTGTTCACATAAACCTAAAAGATCCTAGAAAGGAGGAATTAACAAAAACCAAAAACATTTTTAGTCACTAAACATGACTGCCCTGAACAATGTTTTGTGCTGGATTTAAAACGTTACTTTGAAAAAAAAGGCGGTTTACCCAGCCTTATGACCTGGGGACTTTCATTATAAAATTAACTAGAATTCCAAAAACTCTCTATTTGTGCTTAGGGGTAACAACATATTCTATCTACAATTCCAGTACCTAAGATACTCATTTCTTGAGTTGGACATATCTAGTACATGTAGTTCAAGGGTGTAACCAATATTGAACTCACAAAGAAAAAGTCAGTTCATACGCAGAATGAATGTTGGGAAACCTCCAGAAGCTTACTACTCCCATATATGCAACAGGTGTTTATACCTTTATTACTGTAACAAGAAATCTTTTCTCATCTTCTTCATGCATTGCTCCACTGATGGAGCCTATAGCCCAACATAAAGTGTTCAAATTTTTCCAGGACCACTCTGTACCATTCACTTGATTGTGAAGCTTTTCCGTCATTATTCTTTCAGTATCTGCATAATCCAGATGGGTAAGATAAACTGGGGAGAAAGGATATCTTGTTAGTTCAAGTTAAATCATACTCGCAGAATACTTCATCTTTGCATCCCGTGACAAAAAATAAGACCCTGCCTAAGAGATTTTACTTGGGTCACAGTTTAACAGTAACATTGGTGGGTACTGCCACACTTCTAAAAACATAGGGAACACATGAAACATAGCTTTTGAAATGATACCATGGTGCCTGCCTGTCAGAGTTCCTGTTTCTTTTGGGAAACGTTCAGTTCAATAAGTTTCAAACTCTGTTTTTCAGTCTTTTGCTCCACTATCTTTCAACTTTTCCCATCTCTCTCTTTCCTCTAAGTTATACTTGTGGAAATTGACACCACAGTATGCACAGCTAACCAGGACGTATACACTTCCTCATCCAGGCGCCATAAGAAATGGGAGAAAAATGTGAAACACAAAAAGGAGATCAGAGAATTAAAAGATTTTGAAATTGTGTTGGACCAAAGCCACCTTGTTCTCTGGGGTTTTCCTGGACACATGAGGATTTGTTTAGGGTTCTTCTGTATGTTTCTTAAACACACGTAGACAATCACAATTTGACTTCTAGAGGAACTGAGACTGGTCATATTTCACATTTTCTCATATATCTAACTTGCAACTGATTCTCAGGTGAGCAGCTCATCGGTCTCAGTTCTTTGAATGGCTCAGCTTCTGAATTTGGATAACGAGCAATCCACAGAAAATTCACGCTAGTGAGCACCAAAACATGAAGAGATTCAGTACATTTACTGGCCCAGACCAATTTCTCAAACAGTCCAATCTAAAATGAATGTCCCAGCTTTCGGGTTTTATCTTTCCTCCACTCATCAGACTAAATATTTAGAGAGTGCAAATAAAGTTGGTGACACCATGCTTCTCCGAGTTTTCTGCAGCAGGTCTCAAATGAACAGGCTACACAGGACACTGACTCAATTTAGTCCTCAATTCAGTCTAACAATTTGGCAGTCATACGCTTGGCATTACTGGATATGTGGCCAGGTCAATCAGTGCTACAAGGCTCCACTTTGTAAGCTAATGTTGTTGTAATCAATCACGCTCAGTACATTGGTGCTTTGTTCGCATGTCAATATTTAAGGAGTGTGTAATAAAACTGGACACAGGCTATAGATAAAACCATAAAGGTTTGCAATACAATACCGTGAGTCAAAAACGTGTTAGCTCTTATGAGTGCAGAAGGGGAAAAAAAAACAAAACAAGATTCTGCTTTCAACATCTTGACTGTCTTGGAAATAAGAGTATAATTTAGCGTTTTCAGTGTTCAACTTATCAGCTTTCCTCCACTTGAAGTCGGAGCTCTTTGTGGTAGACACACAGCAAGCACTCGAAAATGCTGTAGAGCTATTTCAACTTCTACACAAAGCCCATTCAGCAACTTAAATTTAGTTCAATTAAAGATACTCTAATGTAATTTGAGCAATTTTTAAAACTCTATTTTGTATACAGTAATCCTCAGGACTGCAGGATCTTTATTAACAGGTACTTAATAAAAATTGCTATAGGAAAATCTGACATGCTATTTCCTTGAGCCTCGTTTTACTTGAGCCAAATAAGAGTTGAATGCACCTACCTGCGTAAACTGTCTCCACCATTAAACTACAAGATTCTCCGGTGAGAAGATAGTGCTTTCTAGCTCTTGTCCTGTCCCAAGTGCTTAGTACAATGCTCTACACACAAGAGGCATTCAATAAATACTATTAACTTACCCAGTGTTTCTCGCATATTCTTGTACAAATTTATGGAATCCGTATCCTTCATGAATTCTCGCACCACCTCACCCTGATCATTTTCCACAACCAGCACCTCTTCTGGTTTAGCCATGCGGCTCACCATCAACAAACGAACCTGTTTTCAGAATAACAGAGACAAACATGTTCACTCTCAACACTGTTACTCTGAAAAAAAAAGCCAACTTAAGATCTAAATTACCACTAGGCCAAAAAAACTCAAAAACAAAACAAAAAAGCTTCAAAGCTTTAACTGAACAAGAATATAAGTCACACATGAGTATGTTCAGCACGCACACACACACGTGCAGTTCAGGGAGTGGAGCTGCAAGTCATTTTCTCAGCAGGAACAAGAAATAAAGCAAAGTTTCATATCATATCAAGATTCCCTGCCACAACTGCACAAGGCAATAATAACTGTGCTGATGTGGGAAAATCTGAAGTGACAGCAAAGCATAGCTCTCCTATCCTCCACGGTTATCCTACAACTATTCAGATCCTAGAAATCCACCCTTCTTATACTGTCAGTAATTAATGGTGATAGGTCTTCAGAACACCTACTGAGTAGATGGTAAAATCTAAGATATTGCCCTATCCCTGAACTTACTATTAGTAGGAAGACAAGGTGACATAAATCTATGAATATGTAATATGTGAAAACAGAATGAAATCAATAAATAACCAGATGAGTTCCAGAAAGTGCTGAGGTGGTGGCATAATCAGGATTGTAGAATAGAAAGGATGCCAGATTCCATAGACTGTCAACTCTGTGAGGGCAGTCATACCTACTCACTGTCATTATCCAGATAATCTAGTACAGCGCTTTGGCTGGAGAAGCACTCACTAAATACTATTGATGAGTGCTAGGAACCCAAATTACACTGGACCAATGATGCTAAATTTTACATTTGTTTTAATATCTCAGGCCTGATAGAAAAAAAAAAATATTTTGTCAGATTCGGTTTCTAGTTGGAGAACAGTAGCTGAACCAGTCACTTGCAGAGCTATGAAGATTGAAAAGTCTTCCTCTGCTTCCCAGTACCATAGGTAAAAGACAGTCTAAGTCAATAAAAACGAAAGTGGCTATCTAAGATCCACCACCTCTTTGAAATATATACAGTTCAGGATGGACATGGTGCATAAAAGGGCAGTCAGCAAGCTGATCGGATCAAATCCCACCTTGCTAGCCTACTCATCCCAGCCACTACTTGAAAAGTGGCCCAAGTCCTCGGGTAATGGGAATCTGATGACCTTCCCCTCTGATGTCCTTTAAACTTGGGAGAGTATAAGGGCTTGGAAAACCTCTCCTTTCCTCCCATCCCTTTCAAATTCAGATAGAAGACCAGTTAGTCCCACTAACAGGATATAAACCTCTAGACACATTTGACTCTTTTTGCTGTTACCTTGGACAGCACAGGCAAATACAGCTGCCGCCTGGGAGGAACATCAAAATGTTGGCTTCCAGAGAGCAAAGGAGAGGCGGATGTTGAAAATGGACTTTCTCGGTACAGTTCAGCAGCCAAATGGTTCCAGTATTCAAGGCAAATCTTAAAGATTTCCGTTTCTTCCACTTCAGATACCAGCAACATATAGTGAAGAGCCTACGGAAAGTTTTAGAAAATTAAGGGGGGATGACTTTTACATACGAATTCAGTTTGCTGCTTAAGTTAGTTTCCATGCAAATTGCAGGATGCTCCAATGAAACAGCTGCTCCATAACAGCACTGAAAATAAAATAACACACACCATTCACACTCATGTTCCCTTACATAAGGATTAAAAGTCTTTCAAAAAAGAAAGCTGAACTGTGAAGTCAATCACTTCTTTCAAGGAAGCTAAGAAACAGGCATATCTCCGTATAACCAACAGAATGACCTTACGCAGATGTGATAAACTTACAGAGAGGTAAAGGGAATTACTTGTTTTTTAAAATGGTATTGTTAAGCACTTACCATGTGTCAAACACTGTTAACTTGTGTCATCTACCCCAGTACTTTTAACTAGGTCAGACACAGTCCCTGTCCTGCATGGGCTCACAGGCTAAGAGAACAGGAGAACTGAGACAAAGAAGTTATGTGACTTGTCCAAAGTCACCCAGAATGAAACTGGCAGAATCAGAATTAGAACCCAGGTCCTCTGACTCTCAGGCCCTAGCTCCTTCCAATACGCCATACTGCTTCATTCTCATTTTAGAAAGCTACGGTGACAGTGCGAAAAATATTTACTTGATACGTGGTTCTCATTAAAATGTTAACATGAAATTATGAAGACATCTAGAATTTCCAACTGCTTTCACTCAGGCAATTAGTTAAAATATTCAAATATGGGGCAGACTACAAACAAGTCCTTTTGTTTGTATGTGCCATTAAAATTTTGCTGCCCCTCTGATAAGTCTGCAGTACAGTAGTTGCAGTGTAGGACATACACAAGAACAAAAAACAACAAAAAAACCCTCACCTCCATCAATGTTTCCCTGAGGTTTAATCTCTTTTCTATAAGTTGACCATGTTCTTTAAGAAAGGTGCAGAGAAATAAGCTGAGATTCTGAATGAAGTTCTGCTCATCATCTTTTCCGTTGGAATATGCAAGTCGAATATTGGTATTTAAAGGAAGCATCTAAAAAAAATGTATGGGAATCAAGTTTTATAACAACAAAATTTTCATACACAAGAAGAAAGGCTACATTGCACCATTTGCTTGAGACTTTATTTTAAAGGTGATAACCAATTGTTCAATAAAATGTATGGGAATCAAGTTTTATAAAAAATTTTCATATACAAGAAAGGCTACATTGCACCATTTGCTTGAAACTTTATTTTAAAGGTGATAACCAATTGTTCATTTCTATTGAAATCACTATAACTTACCCTCCTGCTGTGATAAAGCTTCATGACTCAAGATTTTTGGCCATAAAAACAGCTTTCTAAAAATCCATTTTAAATCTATGGTTTGATCAATTCATGCCAGTTTGCCTTCCCTGAGATTTTAAGACTGTAAGCATACTTCAGTACGTTTCCATCGAACAATAGTACTGCATGCTTAGTATGTACAGAGAAATGTACTAAGTGCTTGGTAGAGTACAATACAATAAAGTTGGTAGACATGTTCCCTGGCCACAATACGCTCCATTAGAGGTATGTCTCCATGTTTTTTCAATAAAATGTAAGCTCCTTGTGGGCAGTGAGCACGCCTTTTTTTGAATCCGTTCTGCTCTCTTATGAGCTTAATACAGAGTGGTGCATTTAAGGCATATTCAGTTAATACCATTATTACTGTGCAATCAATAGGTACTTAAATACTGCCAAGTTTACTTTAAAAGCAAATATCAATTTGTCTGAGAGAAAAGAAATGTGCTGGATTGGAGATTCCCCAGTGTGCTGAAAATCTTGGTGTATCATGTGACCCTACTGTTGACACGCAACCATCAACGTAACTGTACGTACTCAATACAAGTTGGTAATAGACACTCATTACTACTTTACCCCCCAGTTCCAATAAGCTTCTTGGCAAGCGAGGGGTGACGGGAGGAGGAAATGAGAGATTCTTTCACAGTTTTTGGTTCACCAAGACTGCCGAATATTATTTTGGGCTTGATATTTTCATCGTGTAGACGTCTAGTTTTCATCCAAAGTGAATTACCTTGTAGTAACATCACTGATTTTTGACTGACCATTGCATTTATTGAAATTATTTGAATTGTATGTAAAGCAACTGTCTGGACCTAATTTATTTAAACAACAGGTTATCCTAACCAGGATTATGCTGAATAGTTGAAAAAAAAAAAAAAAACCAACTGAGTGGGCACTTACAATGCAGTCAAAAATTTTAAATCCAAATGATATAAATTAACCACCTTCTTAATTCAGATAATGTTTTCAACTATCTACACACTGCTAACCAGGCCAACTAGGTCTTCAGTTCACCATGACAAGTCATATAAACACTTCAATCAACTGTATTTATTGAGTGCTTTCTGTGTGAAGATCACAGTACCAAACACTTGAGAGAATATGCTGTAACGGCTGGTAGACAGGTTCCCTGCCCACAATACTAAGCCTCAGGACATAAAGCCACAAGCAACTAATAACCATATTCCTAAATCAATGTTTATTTTTTGGCTAGAATCATAAACCAAGTTTACCTGCTTTAACTGCATCATTGTTAGCGTAAAGAGTGTTACAAACTGTTCCTCGTACTGGCTGACGCTCACACCAGCAATCTCAGTGAGGCACTTCAGAGAGACATTTCGAAACATCGGAACGTTTAGAAACTACAAAAGAAGAACTGTGTGAAGAGAGGGCCTGCAAAGGTTTCCATTTTGAATTTGCTTATAATTTTGAAGAATGAGGACTGGAAACAAACCTGATGTGAACTAGGGCATCAGTATTATTGTGAGAAACCTGTTCACTCTAATTTCCATTCTCTGCCCCCCCAGAATTTCCTTAAGACTAGTTTGCGTGTACATGAATAAAACTCAAAACACCGCCAACATATCTTCCAGAAGGGGAAGCATGACATCAAGGTTAGGTCTAACCATATCTGTTAGTGAGTACACTGGTACAGACAAGTCAAGTGATAAATTTTACAATTTCTTCCCCATGTGCTACTGTAAAACTATACAGAGAACCAAATTTCCAATTCATCTGTTCCAGTAGACACTTTAATGCAACTTGGCCCCAAGCCTTAAATCAGAAAATCAGATTCCACCAATGCACCCTCCACCCATAATTTTGTTTCAAAAGGGACTGAGGTCGAGTTCCCACTTCCAAAGAGAAATGGAACAATTCTGGATGAACTTAGCCAATAAAAGAACAATATTATGTTGGCTCCTGAGGAAAAGATGTATTATTCTACAGAAACACTGCACAACACAAATACTATTACTGCAAACTAGATAAACAACTGACTTGGGCAGATATAAATCCAAACATTCATTTCAATGGAAAATATGTTAAGAATACCTTATATATTAATGTGCTGATTAACTTGGTCTCAAAAATATAGCCCAGTGGAATCCAGTTAAGAAATCTTAGCAATGTTTCCAAAGTTGCATGTACAAGTGGGGCATTTTGGGAATTTTCCTGTAACCGAAATATATCACCACATTAATTGTCTTATTTAAAGTTTGCTTTTGATTAAAATTTAAATGAGTATGCCAGACTTACCATCACAAACTGACAGAGCTGAAATATCTGTGAGAACTCATTGCACATACTATAAAAGAAAGATAAAAATGTTCAAAACCAGATCTTCACATATCCTTACTCATTTGCATTTCATGAGTTCTAGAACTGGCAACCATCTGATTAACTCTAGGTACAATGCTCAACAGTATGAATTAAAAGTTTTTAAGAATGGGCTGTCCCCTATTTTCTCAAACACAATATCCCACATGGTAACAGGATGAAGGAACAGTGTCACCATGGTGAAAGCAGAAATAGGGTTGTTTTTTAACCTTTAGGTTAGGTATTAAACATGTATCTAAACTGACTGGAGAGGGTCATTTTGATACCTTTAATTAATCCTGAAAACACACCTTTAATCCAGAAATATAGGAATGTGTTTAGACTTTATTATTGGATTTGAGGAACAAAAGATCAAAATTCTCCATGGTATGTCCCAAATCCTACAGCAATATATCTGAATGCCTTTATTCAAAAAACACATTTTGGGGGAAAACTCGAAAATAAGGACACTTCCTTCCTCACTCTCCAGTTTTTTTTTTTCCCCATAAACATTTTTTCTTCTTCTATTTGCCTTGGCATATTTTTCCTAAAGATTCCTTCTACAAAATTACCTTTCAAAAGGGCGCAGAAGATTAGAATGTAAAAAGAGCTTATTAATTGAACCGAACATGCTGATAAAACTTTACCTCGTGCTACTACTGTGCTAAAAATAAATTTGATCAGAAGCCAATTTCCATAAGTTTCCTTCCCCCAAATTAATACTTTTTAAATTGATATAGCATTGCACAATTTGCCTTCTACAGCTGTAAAAAAATGTTCGTGCGTTTAGTAAACCGAAGATGGCCTGCAAAAAAGCAATATCTATTCCCTCTTCTCCCCCAGAGGGACCACTAAAATAAGTTGCTTTTGCCTGGTTCACTAAGTTCTAATTTTGGGCCTAACTTATACCAGTATCATATTTAAACCTTGAATTACTGTTAAAGCTAAAAACCACTCTTATCCAAATCTATCAAGTGTAGAAAAAACCAACTTCAATAAACACAAAGTTATCCCAAGATAGAGCATCAAAACCCATTTTACTTGCCTGTCTTTCAAATGTTTGGCTTTCACTTGAGTTATCTGTCCACTGGAAAAGTCAAAGACTTCTTCGCTCAACAGTTTTAGAATCACCATATTATTCTGGCAAAGGCTCTCACTGGTTCTGCTTGCTCCCACGATGTCACTGATAAAAGTTGGCCAGTGTTTGGGCCATTCTTGCTTTAGAATCTAAAATTACAAGACGTGAAATAGATTTCCTAGAATTTAGACTCTCTCCTCCCCTCTGCCAAATTAGGACTGTCCGCTTACTCTTGCAAATTATTAAAGGAATTCAGGTTGATGCATTCTGTTCCACCAAAATGCTTCTGCCTGAGCATTATTTTGCCTGAGCATTGACAGAATGCGTGAATTAACGAACATTCTTCTGGCAATGTGTGTCTGCCTGGATGGTGATGTTGGAAGAAACAGTTGTGTGTATGCAGTGTTCACCAGGGTGTATGTGCTGTGATTCAAGTTTTCCTAATGAAGGGGTTCATTAAGAACATAACCCCATGTTATAAGAATAACTGCCTGAGCTACGGATTAGCTCCCCAAACCCAAAACTCCGCTGACATTAGTTTCCACAGGCTATTTTCAAGTAAGTCTCTCTCGCTCCCACTTCCCATCTTAGCTCCAAGTCCATGCAGATCATGGCTCAAACCTACATCTTGCACCTCCTTCCAATTCTTGCAACCCATAGTAATCAGCGTGCCTGGAATTCCACAACACTACTTCCCTTGCGTGCAAAGGGTTTCTTATCCTAACTCAAGTTCTCCAAGTGTATGTAGGTTCGCCAAATGATCACACTTGTGGCCACTCTCAGATGACCCTGGACATATCCTTGTAATGCTTAAGGTGCTGCCTCCCTAGGATTGCAGTTTTTTCTACAGAGCCAGGTCAACGAGAGTACTGAGAGAAAGAGGTACTGTCTTGCGCCTAATGATTTGGCTACCTGCTCTACTGAAAAAAATTGAAACTAACAGGCGTGATCTTCCTAAAAAAATCTCCCCCTCTCTCCAGTCCCTCCCTTCAATTCTCCCATCTTTCCCGGCAGTATCTCAAAAGATCTGCCTTCTCTCAAATCGACCCCCTCCACCAGCGTACGACTCCATCCCTTTGCACTGTATCAAAACACCCACCTCCTCCCTTCTTCCCTCCAACAGCCATCTTCAACTGTTTGCTCTCTCCAGTGGCTTCTTCCACACCACACTCAAACGTGCTCATGTCACCCTATCCTTAAAAAAACCCTACATGGAGCGCAAGGCTCCCTCCAGGTATCACCCCATCTCCCTCCTCTCCAAACTCCTTGAGTGAGTCGTCTAAACCCACAACTGCCAAGTTCCTCTCCTCCAATTTACTCCTTGACCCCCTCCAATCTGGCTTCCTTCCTCGTCACCCTCTCAAACATCACCAATGACCCCTTTCTGGCCAAACCCAACGACTTCTACATCACCCTAATCGTCCTCGACCTCCTAGCTACCGTCGACACTGTCAACCATCCCCTTCTCATCTGCTCCCTCTCCCTGCCACTCCCCAACCATTATTTCCATTTTCCACATTTTTAAACAGTGGGAAGGAGGGAGCATCAACAATAAAAAGGTCCTATGTGATGGCCAGGTGGGATCTACTTGCAATAAGCTTCTGTCCTGGAGTCTATGCTTCCTGGCGAAGAGCTGTGTGCGTGTGACGAGCTGCCACAGTTCTCAGGCAAGGGGCCTGGGGCCAGGCTGCACTGGCTGAGCTGTTTCCTTCTGAGAATAAAGGGATAAAGACAAGGAGGGAGCCTCACCTGGCATGAAATCGGGCAGCAGTGTCGACAGCCACAAGGTGGGGGACAGTAAAATAACTTAATCTCTCGAGCTAGTAGCTCATATTGCTTTCTCCTAAAGTTTTCTGTTGGTCTTTTTGTTTTTGATTTTTTTTAAATACAACTCCCAGCATCCCTAAATTCCAGAGAGGTCCTCCATTCATTCATTTGCCACTAAGGCCCATGCAGACTAAAATAAGGGAAGTCCCCGAGGGGGATTGGCATTGGACTATGAATTTCCCTCCCCATCCATCCTAGGCAACTGGGACCAGCTCTGCCTGCCAGTGCTATTAGTCTGGTTCATGAGAGGGTGGGGAGGAGGGTGTAGTGCCTTCCATCAGCCCAGGAAGTGAGCTCACAGGAAGTCTTTAAGACCATCAGGAGGGCAACTGAAGGGGAGAAAGTATCACCATCTGCCCAGGAACACGGCAAATGTGGAGCCCAACCGCTCTCTGTTTCCTAAGGAAAGAATCCTGTACATTTTACAAACGAATTGAAGTGTATCAAGAAGTTGCTTGTAGAATCCTTTTCCCAACTTGAGAAGATGAGCTGCTATCACGAAATGCAAGAAAAAGGCATTGAGGGGGCCGTAGAGGGGAGTGTAGCTCCAAACCTACCACACTCAATAGGTAAAAGTGAGCTTCAAGTCCCAGACACTCAATTTTTCAAGTTAAATAGGTACAACATACAAACCCAGCAGTGAACAAACAGAACTAGATTTGCTTTTGGCTTTCAAAACTAATATGAAACATTTACCTCAGAAAAGAAAATGGGATGACAGCATTAAGGCTTACCTGAACAAGAATCATATTCAGCTTCCCAATATACACCTTTTCTTTCTAATGGTAAAAAACAAAATCCTCATTAGGTTTAAATGTTTCCTCCTACATCCTAATCTTTCCTCCAATCATCAAACAGATTTACTCACCTCTACACATGTCGGATCAGATGAGGTCTTGATAATGAGGCCAACAACATATTTTTTTATTCCTATCAAAAAAGAAAAAGTTTACTGTAAATCCCCGGGGGGTGTGGGGGGAGAACAAACAAAAAAAATTCTTAAAAGACATTCTCTTCTGATAGTGTGGATACAGTATTTGACGGTGTGAAAGGACTGAAGTTCATATTTTCAGTTAGAGAGAGATGGGTTGGAGGAAAAAATATTTTATACTTATCAAGACTTGCTTCTCAATACTTGCTAGAACCCTGGCTACTTCACTGAAAACTGATGACAAAGAGTTTAATATCTCAATTGACCCCAAAGAACCTTTCCCTGGAATTCAGTCTCAGGAACAGCAGGCACAAGAAAACTGAATTAAAAGGCCCAAATCAGGCAAAGAACCAGTATCCTACAGCATATTTTTTTCCACTATGCACACTTTTAAAAAAGGCTCCCATCTCCAAAATAAAGAGAAAAAATTAATAACTGATACATGCCTAGGAGAAATTTAACTGAAAACCAAGATGACAAAGAAACAAAATATACACTTCAAGGTATAGACCTTCCTTTAAGGTACACGACATTCCTCCGTAAGACAGAGCATCACTCCCTCCATGAGGCCTTTTTTGAAGGAAGGTATGTGTTAAGCACTTACTGTATGCCAGGCATTGTACTACATGGGGCTCAGTCTTAATCCTCATTTTACAGATGACGAAACTGAGGGAGAGAACTTAGGTGACTTGCCCAAGGTCACACAATAATAGCAGAGCCAGGATTAGAATCCAGGTCCTCTGACTTCCAGGCTCGTGGTCTTTCCACTAGGCCCCAATGCTTTTCAATTAAGCTTTCTTTTCCCTTATTCCCTCTCCTTTCTACATCACCTATGCACTTAGCTTTTACCCTTTAAACACTTGATATTCAACCCACCCTCAGCCCCTCATTATTTAGGCACATAGCCGTAATTTACATTAAACCTCTATCCCCCCCACTGGACTGTGGGCTAGAAACTTGCCTACGAACTGTGTTGTACTGTACTCTCCCCAGCACTTAATAAAAAAATAATAATAAGGGCATTTATTAAGCGCTTACTATGTGCAAAGCACTGTGCTCTCCAGATAGTAAGCCCTCAATAGAGTACCGCTGACTGATTTAAGGTCACTAAAAGGCAGAAACAAAGCTGGGACTAGAATCCAGGTCCTCTGACTCCTTGTTCCATATTCTTTCCATACTTTCTCTCTACGTTACTTCATAGAGGGTTTTATTTTTTGATGTTGGAGTTTAAAAGGGTTATTTATAATTCGCCTCCACTGTTTTACATAAAATGTATATATTCTCTCTATACTGGTAGTTGTCCATATGCCTCCCATGTTAAATGAAGACAATTAGTGATAGCAGTAACTCCCCTAAACGCTTCCAAGCTCCGAACTGGGGTCCTAGACAGACCCAGGGAAACCTGAGCTTGTCGTGTGAATTTTATAAAGGGAGACTCCAAATTCTACAGTCCATAACTTGGATGTGCATTCTAACTCCAAATTCAATAACCAAATGAAAATTTCCAAACACTCACCAAAAAGCCAACAAAAAAGATTATATTGTTTAATTTGGCCTTACACATTACTTTAACAAGGGAATGTGAGAAAATAACACTTCCCTTCCCTGAACCTAATATATTGTGGTCCACACGATCCTACGGGGAAATAGGTCAGCATTCAACAAAGCATCAAAATTCCTAAACAACTTTCAGCTTCAGATGAGCCTATTTTCAGGGCTTAAAACACTACATAGTAGAGCAGCATGAGTCAACTCTGTATTTGGGATTGCTTGACAACCCATCACGAACGATCCTCTGAAACTTAAGCTCCAAAGACTGCATTTCCAGACACTCAGACTACCAAAGTCATCTGTAATGACACTTAAAAATTTAGTCAACTCCCACTCCTCTTCACAATGACTAACTTTCACTTTAATTTACTACAGAAAGCAACAGTCCAAAGAAGAATACATAGGATCTCAATCCAATCCTTATATCTGACTTTGGACACAGAGCCAATTAACAGTTAAGTCTATCCAGATCCTTTTCCCGAGCACTTAGTACAGTGCTCTGTACACAGTAAGTGCTTAATAAATACGAGTGAATGAGTGAGTGAATGAATGAATGAGAGGGGGCATGGAAGTGGTGAAGTTGGCAGTAGGGTGGGGAAACAAGAAACTATATTGGGGCAGGTCTTCTGGAGAAGACCCTTCCAAGAGCCAAGTACATAACTGAATATCGCCAACCCCGAAATGGACAACGAACAAGTTGGCAGGCTAATTAAAATGGCTTGCCCTGCACCCGTAGGACCCATGCCCACCCCAGAGCGGGGAAGGCTGACTGACCTACCACCACACAATGCTTCCCAAAGTGGTAGGTGCTACTACTTTGGCTCGTGCTGGAGAGCCCACCAAATTTTGTTCATTGGAGTGCTTATTCATTCGGTTTAAGAGAATGGAAGAGAAAAACAATCATTCTGTTCAAACTCAGACAGAAGGAAAGGAGAAATCCTAGACTATTCATCTGATTGCTTTAAGTACTATTTTTATGGATGCTCAGGTGAATATTAAAAGCTTAGCCATATTAAATAGCACAACTTTTTGTTGGGCATTGTCTAATTTATTTAGATTTCCATTTTATACCTATGTGCTGCTAATCAGAATATTTTGACTCCAACACGAATTAAAATGTAAACATAACGTAACTGAATAAGATATTACAAAAGAATAAGAGGTAAATCGTAAATACTGTAGAAACCCGGTTGTAGATACTCATGATTTAGTCAGAGTGGAATAGAAGTCCGATAACCCAACAAGTACCCAACAACCTCAGAAAACGACGGGTGAACCAGTCACAGCAGGAAAGTCCAACTTCAGTCCCTAGAAACCCAAAGCTCCGACAGTATATGTATATATTTTTGTACAGATTTATTACTCTATTTATTTATTTATTTTACTTGTACATATCTATTCTATTTATTTTATTTTGTTAGTATGTTTGGTTTTGTTCTCTGTCTCCCCCTTTTAGACTGTGAGCCCACTGCTGGGTAGGGACTGTCTCTATATGTTGCCAATTTGTACTTCCCAAGCGGTTAGTACAGTGCTCTGCACATGGTAAGCGCTCAATAAAAACGATTGATGATGATGATGATGACAGTACTCAACTCTACTTTGGACCAACTTCAAGCTCAGCCGAATTACAAAACCATTTTAAATGAAAAGTCAAATCAAGGCTCAAATCAGATAAATCTGGGAAGTAGTGTGGCCTAGTGGATGGAAAGGCATGGGCCCGGGATTCAAAGGATTTGGGATCTTAATTCTGATTCTGCCACTTGTCTGCTGTTTGACCCTGGGCAAGTCACTTCACTTCTCTGTACCTCAGTTACCTCACCTGTAAAGTCGGGATTAAGACTGCGAGCCCCATGTGGGATAGGGGCTGTGTCCAACCTGATGAAGCTTGCACCTACGCCAGTGCTCAGTACAGTGCTGGGCACAGAGTAAGTGCTTAACAAATGCCATTTAAAAAGAAAACAATCACTGGTACACAGGGTGTTCCAATGATTGGCTTGCTTCTCTGCTTTATAGAGGTTCTGTAATAAATATATACATATATATTGTGGAGAGAATGGGGAGCTCCTTTTGAGCAGGGAACATGCCTATCCACTCTGTTGTACTGTACTCTTAAATGCCTAGTACAGTTCTCTCTGCACATAGTAAGCACCTAATAGAAGTGCCACTAGACTTGCTTTGCCCAGCCAGGTCAGCAATCAGGGAAATATCGCAGTGACAGCTGAGGAAGTAAACCCAGCTCTCCGAAAATTTGGAGGTGGTTGTCTCACAAAACCACACATTAAGGAAAACCAGCTCTGTAATACCTCACAATGGTTACCTCAGCCAAATTATAGGATTGGTTTGAATTTGAAAAGTCAAATCAAGCTTCGATTCAGATAACCACTCAGGGAAGCTATTTTCCCCAACCCTATGGAATTCCTCATTCAAACAGGGTCTGCAATCAAGGCAATCAATCCCCTAATTCCACACCGTCCTAACCAAAAACAAATCCAGGCATAACTGGGTGTTGTGAGATCCCAGGTGGAGTGGTTCCAGGAAGGGAACTACTCTCAACAAATTATTTACTTTATCTCCTCATGACCCATGTTCCCTTTACACCAAGTCAACCTCAGATGCCAAAAGTAATCTGCCCATGGTTGCAACCCTATGAAAAGACTCAAGAATAAATTTTCGGTTTCACACACACAAAAAATACTAATAGACTTCCATAGATGGCACTTGTCTATTTTTAAAACAACCCCTTAGTAAGAGAACATGACTTACCACCAACTGTGCATTAAAAAAAGAGACCATGATATTGTTGTGTAGAACTGACACTGTATTCCCCCAGCGTTGAGTATTTAAAAAATGACTGATCAAATACCACATATGGTGGAGCCAAAGTTTAATTAGTCTATCTATCCTGCTCATCCTCATCTTCATAAATATGTCTCTAAAAGCAACCTTTTCAAAAGAAAATCTGAAAATAAAGGAACTTTTCTTCAGTACTTTGCACAGTACTTCAAAAGTGTCTACTTCAGTTACAATAAAAATGTTGGACCTTATCTATTCAAAGTCCTTTGGTTTAGCAAAAGCTGAAGGGAACAGGGATGCAAGACACAATCATAAAATAGCACCCAGAGTTTGGGCACCCTTCAGGTATGTGGCCATATGTAGGGGAGAAGGGGAATGGAGAAGAAAGGATAAACTCAGGAGAAATGGGATGGTCAGGTGACAAAGCGAGAAAGGTATGAAATAAGAAATAAGTAATGGAAGTCTCTCCCATCGTAAGCAATGGGCCAGCCTTGGTTCTATCGCAAAGACCTGGGGCAAAGAATCTACACAAAGGAACTGATCGTGATAGTAGCTTGTGCAGTGTCATTAAGTGCAAGAAATAAACACGCAGATAAGACACACATGCACCCGAGGTGAAAAGGTAGCACCCGAGAAGCACCTCTAACAATTCAGCAGTTTCAATCGGTTCTCGTCTAAAACACACCCGAATTACAATTCACTACTGAATGGCTAAACACAAATGGGAACAAATATAGCATACAGACCCAAAAAAGCTAAAATTTTAAAAAAATCACAAAAAAAAAATGCCAGGCAGTATTTATGCCAGTAGAGCCAATGCCAGGTACTAAGCCTTCTAATTCAAAGTAAGCACTTCAGAGACAGAGGAAGCTTAGTTTTATTCAGATAATACGAATAAAATAACACCCCCACAAAGGCCCTCCCCCAGTCAACAAAGCTGCAGTATAATCACCTCATCTACTTGTGAATTTAGGGATGAAGTTGGTACCCTCTGACTTCCCAAACAAGAATTCTGGGAAGTCACTTATAAAAATGGGAGAAATGGCAGTACTCTTTTTTCCCTCCGCTGTTATCAGTTACTTTGTGAAATGGTTCTTCAACATACTGTAGCTGGTTTTATCGGTTATTTAGAATATACCCACCACCGTACCCCTTACCACTCCTAAAAAGGAAGAGAATTGACTTGCTACACAATGAAAACATATACTTTATCAAGACATAGTGAGCAGTAATGGATTCAGCCAAATGCACTGGAAAAGTTCAATTGTTTTGAATGAAGTGAATACAATTTACAGTGTCCACTTTATAATAATTTAAAGGTTTTTTGTTGTAGTTTTTTTACCTTCACACTGGTTCCTTGGAAGAATCTTCCACCTTGTTTTTATCACATTTTCCAAAATTTGCAGTCCATAATACTGAAAATTGAAGAGAAACAAGTGAATACGCTGTTACTGAACTGCAAGTAATCTTCAGGAGTCACATTCAAACACACACTCACACATGTATTTACTGCTAGGGCTTCAAGAGGTATTAAAAAGCTACCAAATTTAAATTATAAAGACACTAGACACGAAACCTATTCACCCATCTGCTGAGTTGTTCATGCATTTTCCTCATTTTACTAGTCTACAGAGAAAGCCCTACTGTTTGGATCATGCTCACACCAGGTGAAGAAACCAAATAAAGAGCCCTTTGGCATCAAATGGCCTATCTGCTGAAGAGAAAGTAGCAGCCAGATATGAGTTCACAGAAAAAAAGGAAAAAGAAAAAAGAAAAAGAAAATGGCTGCTCATATGCTCAAGCACTTTAACCCAACCAGGCTCCTAAAAATTTAGCAGCATGGATGGTGTCAAGTTCCCTACCATTCTTCTGTGAGTTGTAAGCTCTAGGTTAAGCATTACAAGTACTGTCATAGGCACTTGCTTTAGAAAGAGTTCACAAAACTTTACTGGTGTGTGTTACTTCAGGACCAACGAGACAACCCCCAGGTTCACTAGATTTTAAAAACCACCCCTGAAATAGCTATTTCTACTAATTTAAAGATAAACTTTTGTGCACAGTCAAAAGCAATACATAAAATGCATGTTGCAATCCATCTACCTTTCAGGTATTCCTTCCTGAATGTAAAAAAACTAAAATGAATAATGAGAATGCAAAACTTAGAAAACCATATGAGAAACCATTTTCTCCCTCATGCTATTCACCCTAAGCAGTCAATGGCCTTTTTACAAGGATCTTTTTTTCATAGCACATTACTGTTATTAATCAAAACTATAAACATGACCAATTAGTGTGGTCAGGCAAGAGGAAGAAAAGGGATCAAGAAAGTTTGTGGTACACCTTATGTGAGGTTGGTAAGGGAAGAATCCAGCAACAATACCTGAAAGGTAAACTCACTCATCTATTCCTCAGATTGTAAGTTTTGGCTGAGAATAAGAGTTCATCTTTAAAATGGTTAGTTAAACAATAAAATAGGACCATTAGTATTTCAACCAAAGGGATCATGTAAATGCTCCTCATTTTATTTTAAACACAATGTAGACTGTCCCAAGCTACATTGTACTCAAAAAACATACGTTTTTGCTGTTTTCTTTCACTACATTTCATAAGTTTTCACCAAAATTTGGCCATTTCAGAACCTGCATTTGCAGAATATTCTTTGAAACACTTCAAAAGCAAGATCAAATATTTCTGCAATTACAGTTAGTAAAATTATAAGGCTTCTTTTCATAACCAGCAGTAAATATGCCTGTATTCATTTTCTGATTCCCCGCTATAGCTACAGTTGCTCTCTGGAAAAATGATGCAAGAGAAAAGGTATAAAGGATAACTACTAAATAGCTTTAAAAATCTGCATGCACTATCTTACAAATTTCAACAACAGAGAATTTCTACAACTATGGCATTGGAGCATGGCAAGTTTAATACAAACCAACAAAACAGTAGATGCACTTAATAAAAATTCACTACACATTCAAATAGAGGAAGATTCCTACTTAATTATATCCAACAATCATAAGGCAACCCTCGGCTGAGAAACGGAACCACTAGACATGTCATAACAATACACGTAACTTTAGTGATATTAATTGTAAATTCATTTTATTCTGTCTAGCAGTTAGTACCTTTGAAGCTAAAGTCTAACTAAATGACAATGTAGAAATGCAGGATTATCTTGGATCAGAGGTTGGTAACCATATTTTGTTAATGTGTCAGGGAACATCAAAATATTACTTCACATTTTTATCTCTAAACAGCATTTTTGCATTCATTTCATACCCCTCCTTCTACCAAGTGTTTCTTCCTTTCAGGTCTTTTCACTGTCCCTTCCTAGTTGGCTGACTTTTCCCCTGCCCTCCAACTTTCTACCCATACTAAGCTCTACTTCGTTATCTAGTCAAGCTTTCAACAGAGCACCAAATGATTTATGCTTTCTGTTATTCCCAGTATTCCTGAAAGTCTTTCACAAACCAGGCCAAAGGATTGTACGTGGCCCTCCAACACAAATAGGGTGAGGTTCCCAACCTCTGTCCTAGACAGCAGACACTGAAAATGAATTTACATGACGCTACAGTAATCGTTAAAGAAACTTTTGAGTTTTTTGGTTTGAAATGCTTAAGAGTAGCTGATTTTGCATACAAGGACGAATTGTCCAATTAGGCTATGATGTGCTACCCTTTTAAGCTTCAGCCTCACACTATATCACATGCCTTAAGAGATTTGAAGAAATCCACTGCTGAGTTATGAAGATGAGGGACAGATAACAGCAAAGACTGAATGAAAAAATGCATGAAATGATCCCTATGGCAGAAATTTCTACTGTGCCCTTAATTACTTATTCTATGCACCGAATCCCCTTTCCCCGCCCACCTCCCATGAAACAAAAACAATTGATGAACAGAATTCAGTTAAAGGGAATCAAAAGGGTAGACCTTGTGGAGGCCTGCCGTCAAAGCCTAGCTGTGTCAGTTGCACAGGAAGACACCCCTTTTCTTCCTATTACAAGCAATCAACATAATGGAACATTATGATTAATATCAGGTAGTGTTAACAGCTTTAATTAAAGAAAAAAAAAATATGATTGCATAAAAGCCAAATGTCATAGTGCATAAATTTAGCACCAAATCACTTGCAATTGATGTAAATTGAAGAATTCTTTACCTGTTGCTTTCTTTCTGTTCCTCTAATCATCTCATTTTTCACAAGACAAATTTGAGTTTTTAAAAATACTGTTGATAAATCAACTTAAACATTAGTAATGTCTGTCAGTATAAAAAGCAAAATTTACCAGGCAAGCAAACAGGCAAACACTGTTACTTAAGGTTAGCACTTTGAGGAAGTTCTGAACTGATTTTTTTTCTCCTGAAATTTACAAAGATTTCAAAACTAATGAGTACTAACAAACTGTTTCATCAATACAGTCTGAATTCAGAAACAAAATCACAACATGGCTAAATTCTGTTTGAACACAAAGTATTTACAAGTAGCCACCTTGTGTGTAATAAAACAGAATGCCATGCATGAAAAATGTATTACTTTTAAATTAGTTTAAAGAGAAGCGTGAATCATTAAACCTAAAACAGTCAAAACACATTTTGATCAACCCTTCTGTTCAAACTTGAAAGAAAAAAAAAAAAAGCCCTGAATAACATCTTAAATTGCACATAAAACTGGGTGCTGTCACATTTAAACCACCACTACTATGGAGTCAGGGTTTAAAGTAAACCACACACAAAACTTGATGTTGGAGGTGCCTGGCCTTTATTGATTACTTTGCTATCCCAAAATAGTCCGTCGGTTCATGTTTACGTTGGTCCTGAACACCACTCCTAGTTTAAAGTCTTTAGACCTGTACACATACAAATAATAATTTGTAAAATCCCTTGAATGCTAGGTCCTGGGCATAGTCATTCATAATTTCATTTGTAAGACTCTTTGCCAAGGGACAGAAAGAATAAATGCTATGCCTGTTTAGGGTAGACAAAAATTTGAAGTAACTGAGAATCAAGCAGTTGTGTGATTTGAAACAACGAAAGCTAGTGCTAAAAAAAGAGACACCTTCCTCAAAGTTTATGAATGGAAAAAAGAGAGAAGAATTAATTTTAAAACCGCCACTTGCTTACTTTGGTGTTCATGTTCTGTGAAAACTCCAAAATAGTATCAACTCTTGTCCATGCGTCGGGATGTTCCTTTAAGTGTGTCAAAACTTCTTGAGCCATTCTTTGCTAAAAGGTTTCATAAAGCAAAAAAACAAAAAAACACCTTTTAAAAGCTTTAACTTATCAAATCTCCCTTCTCAAAAAGATGCAAATGTTCAATGAGAAATTTCCATATTTACTCAGGATGATTAAATTGCAGTTAACTACTTAAGGCGGTTTCAATCAATCAATAGTACTGGAGTGCTTACTGTGTACAAAGCGCTTGGGAGAACATGATACAACTGATTTGGGTAGACTTAATTCCTGACCTCAAAGAGATAACAGTCTAATGAGGGAGACAGGCAAGTGATGCGCAGAGCACTGTACTAAACGCTTGGGAGGATACAACAGAGTTAGTAGTCATGTTCTCTGCCCACCAAGAGCTTACAGTCTAATAATAATAATGATGTCTTCTGTTAAGCACTTACTATGTGCCAAGCTCTGTTCTAAGCACTGGGGTAGATACAAGGTAATCACGTTGTCCCACGTGGGGCTGCCAGTTTTCACCCCCATTTTACATATGAGAGAACTGAGGCACAGAAGTGAAGTGACTTGCCCAAAGTCACACAGCTGACAAGTGGCAGAGGCGGGATTAGAACCCATGACCTCTGACTCCTAAGCCCGGGCTCTTTCCACTAAGCCATATTAAACTGCTTAATAATAATGAAGGCATGTATTAAGCGCTTACCATGTGCAAGCACTGTTTTAAGCACTGGGGAGGTTACAAAGGTGATCAGGTTGTCCCACAGGGGGCACACAGTCTTAATCCCCATTTTACAGATGAGGTAACTGAGACACAGAAGTTAAGTGACTAGCCCAAAGTCACACAGCCGACAACTGGCAGGGCCGGGATTTGAACCCATGACCTCTGACTCCAAAGCCTGTGCTCTTTCCACTGAGCCACGCTGCTTCTCTAAGGGGTACAGGCCTAAGTGCATAGGTGATGGGGAGGGTGAATAGGTTGGAGAAATGAGGGGATTAGTCAAGGAATGGCTCTTGGAGGAGAAATGATTTCAACAGGCCTTTGAAGAAGTGGGGAGTGGTGGTCTGCCAGATATGCATGGAGAGGGAGCTCCAGGCCACTGGGAAATAGGTTGGCAACAAGAAAGATGAGATCTAGGTATAATGACTAGGTGGGTTTTAGAAACTTTATCCAATCCAATACTTACCAGGCAAAAAAACAAAAAAACAACAAAACAAAACCCTTGAGCACCCTAGAAACGCTGCCCAAGCCATGAAACTATAACTACTTTGCATTCAACCAAGTGCCACCAAATTAGTAGGTTAAATCCCCTGCAATTATGTCCTCCAAACCAAGGCCCAGCAGGGCTTCACCCCATTTTCTGTAATTAAAGTATTTTTTTTTAATTTAGGATTACCAATTTATGGAGTCAAGTTTAAGGAGTCAGTAAATTGTTAAACCTGGGGCTAAAACTTTACCCCCAAATAAAGAATCCTCTTATTTTCTACGTTAATGTTCACAGGATATTTCTAAAGCTAGTTCTTCCTCAAATAAAACAGTAGAGCTAACTCCTAGTTATTGAGCTATTAATTTTCCTTCTTTGGCTGTCCAGCCTCTGTGCACTTAATTGCTTTAACACTTCTATCAGAAATTGGGCATAGGAACAAATTAAATTTCAAACCAGTCCATTTTATAATTGGAGAAAAGCTTAATGGGGAAAGAGGTTGAAGTTTTTGCACAAATAATTGGATTATCTGTTGATTTCAGATAGCCATGCACTTCCAGGTGTGATGTAGTACGGCTGATCAAAAGTTGACTAAATTATGGGACAAGTAAATTTTGTGGCGAACACTCTTCCTATTAAAAAACATCTACAATCCTGTTGAGCCATCAAATCAAAATGCAGTACAGTTTTGACTCACAACTATTAGCTCCTTTTGAAATCCATTCCATTTTCCTAAATTTATACATTCCTCTTGATCATGACACTTTCCAATTGGGAAGTGCCCCGACCCAATTTCTTCCATTGATAAGGACAATGGAGTGGAGAATGGGAGGTAGTGGAGTGAGAAGCAGCACGGTCTAGTAGAAGAGCACGGGCCTGGTAGGGATCTGGGTTCTAATCCCGACTCCACCAAGTGTCTGCTGTATTACCTCTGGCAGATCACTTAATTTCTTTGTGCCTCTATTACCTCATCTGTAAAATGGGGATGAAGATTGTGAGCCCCGTGTGGGACAGAAAACTGTCCAGCCAGATTTGCTTGTATCCACCCAAGCGTTTAGAACCGTAGTACGTGCCCCCTCTAGACTGTGAGCCCATTGTGGGCAGGGATTGTCTCTCTTTATTTGCTGTATTGTACTTTCCAAGTGCTTAGTAAAGTGCTCTGCACACTGTAAGCCCTCAATAAATACAACTGAATGAAGTGTGACAAATACCAGAATTACTATTATTATTGTTGTTCTAAGGGACATAGGAAGTGGCCCCGCTTCAATCAAGTTGTAGCAGTAATCATATTTTAAGTGCTTACTGTGTGCAGAGCATGATGCCAAGCACTGGGAGATAATTCACAGGTGGGAATTAAACATGGTCCCTGCCCCTGGGCAGCTGGCATGCTCTAAACAGATCAGGGATATTGTCACTTTGTTCAAAGGTGGTGTCAGAAACAACTGCCAGACATAGGTACATGTCCTGACTCCTTCCAATAACACCGTAAAAATAAGCAATTTATCACAAAATACAAACTTCCTAAATCTATCCCTCTTACCCTTTTAGAAAAATGTCAGTTCAATCCAAATGACAGAGGATTTGTGAAAGTGGTAACATCACTCCTTAATGAGCACTACCATTTCAAATTCCTCATTCATCATAAGTCACACAGGCTTGTCTCCCTAATTTAGCCTTTAAACAATTTCATTTCCTAAGTGATATTTTTCCTCTCTTAGGCATCCTAACCTCCTCCCCATGATGTTCTTAGTTTAGGTCTATCCCTCAAGAGGAGAGGAAAAAAAAGGACAAATGAAGCCTCTTCCCCTCCCCAAAGATCATTTTTGCCAGATACTTCAGAAAGGTTCTCCAAGAACCTCGTCTTGTGGGATAATCATGTTTAGTAGCCAGTGAATCAATGGGGGTTTGAAAATAGATGGTTTGAAGACACCAACTGACAGTTTCTATCCAAATTCCTAAATTATGTCCAACACTAGCAGAACGTTTTACACTTTAGCCACTAATTTTTTTCTATCAAATATTTTCCATTTACCAAAACATAAAGAAACCCAGAGGAAGTACAGCACCATATCTTGCATGGACACACTTTCTTCCCACACCAATTACTGGATTGAACTGTACCTACAACAAACCACTATTGTGGGAAGAATGCTTCCTAATACTTTTTTTGTAAATGGTACTTGTTAAGCACTTACCATCTGTCAGGCACTGCACTAAGTGCTGAGGTAAAATAAACAGGTTGGAAAAGGTCCCTGTCACATGGAGCTCACAGTCTAAATTGGAAGGAGATTTAAATCCCCATTTTACCAATGAGGTAACTGATGCACAGAAGTGACACTGCCAAGTTCACATGACAGGCAAATGACAAGAGCAGAGAATTAGAACACAGGTCCTCTATCATACCTCCTCCAAACTGTCACCACACTGGTCCAAGTACTTATATCCCAACTCAACTACTGCACCCTCACGGACCTCCCTGCTTCAAACCTCTCTTTCTCCAGCCCAGTTTTTCTAAAACATCACTGCCCATTCCTTTTTACATTAAAAGAAACTTCTGACCAATGGCTTTAAGAATCAGAAACTTACTTTCCCCCTATACCCAGCTGCAGGTGTACATCTCTCAACCCAACATGACTGCCTTATTCTCATTCATTCATTCAATCGTGTTTATTGAGCATTTACTGTGTGCAGAGCACTTTACTAAGCGCTCACCTCTTGGGCCACCAACCTCTTCCTCACTCCCTTCTGCCTGGAATTCCCTCCTCTTTCCCAACCAGCAGACCCTTACGCTTCCCATCTTCAAAGCCCTTCAGAAACTTTCTCTCTTCCAGGAAGCCCTTCCTCATTAACATCCCATTTTCCCTCCCTATTCCCATTCTTTCCCTCAACGGCCACTTCTCGGGGTCACCTAAGCCCCTGGGTATTCACCCACTCCCCAATCCAATGCATTTATGTACATACTCTATTGTTCCCCATTATCCTAATTTATTTTAGTCCCTGTCTCCTGCCCTAGATTATAAGGTCCTCAAGGGAGGGATACGGTCTGATAATTCTCATGTACTCCCCCCACCCCAAGCCCTTATTACAGAGCTCTACAGAGTAAACCAGCACCCAATACTCTTTTGATTGACTTCCCAGTTAAATCAAAAACTTGCCGTTAACCACTTAACCCTACTTACCTATTTACACGATAGGTTCTGCCACAATCAAAACAAACTGTGTGCAAAGTCTATTTCCTGACATCCAAAGGAGATGTAGACTTGATGTAAATGTAGATGTAGACTATTTCTTCAAATGAGAACTGCCGTCACCATACTGGTATGAGCACCACCCTGGGAGTTCTAATCCCAGCTCTGCCACATAACTCCTGTGCGACCTTGGACAAGCCCCTTAACTTCTCTGTGTCTCACTTTCCTCATCTATAAGGTAGGGATTCCATTCCTGTTCTCCCTTCTAGACTGTGAGCCCTGTATGGGACACGGACTAAGTCCAACCTATCTTGTATCTTCCCCCAGCGCTTAGTAGTGCTTGGCACATAGCAAGTGTTTATCATCACAATTTTTAATGACAATCCCCATTAAATGTTTTATATGAACTTCCTAGGAAGTCCCATTAATAGGGAAAGATGCCCACCATCAAGTATCTTTTAATGAGATTCCTTAGGATTTATTTTGAAACCTTAAAACACAAACTTAGCAAAATGTTGCTGTTTTTTCCTGAAAGAGTACAAGAGTTATCTCAACCTTGATTCCGTTAATTTGCAAGCATGAAACATGCAATAACGTGATTCCAAGTTTTCTTATGAAACAGGGTTCTCTTACTGGGAATCAACATGTCCTTTTTTGGTTCAATTAACACTTCAAAAGTTATAAAGTGAGCCTAAAATAGGGATTGTTTTTTCCAAAAAACTTCATGCTCACCTATTCATAAAAGCGCTAATAACGCAGTGTGAAAAGAAGCCATTCCTTTTCATTTGGACTCTATGACATTACTTCAACACCTGCTTTGGGCTACCTAGATAGGACATTTTGAAGCATAATATAGCTGGGAGAATTCTAATACGCACATAACTTTAGCTGCCATTTTGAAGTAGAAACAGGAGAAAAATGCCTAGCAAAACAGAAGGAGGCTAAGATAGATGTTGTGGAAAGGAGTGTTTACAGCTAGCTAGCACAGTGCTACTGAAAATACATTTTATTTACACAAGCCTATTCATATATTGCAAATACTTAAACATTATTCCAAAACTAGTTTCCATAAACTTAAAGCCTTAAGACAAACTGAATTTCCAATATTTACCCATTGATTTCAACAAGTAATCTGTTCATCATTGATACAGACCTGAGTTTAAGCAATCTTAAAAACTCCAAAGAATGTATTTTCAGTGTATGGTTGGCAAATTATTCAGCATCTTCCTCATCCTTTTCCTACCAGGCCATATCCTACTCTCTCGGCATCCAGACCTCAGATAAAAATTTCTTAATCCAGTCATGGGCAGCTGTTACAATCAAACCTAAATATCATTTATGCTCAAAGGCACACCTACAATTTGGGTAGGGACTGTCTCTATATGTTGCCAATTTGTACTTCCCAAGCGCTTAGTACAGTGCTCTGCACATAGTAAGCGCTCAATAAATACGATTGATGATGATAACCTTGGAAAATTAAAACATCGCAATCTTACTCATTTTCCCCAGGTGGATAAGGCCGTGCCTTTTTCAATGCTTTCTAATTTCTCTTATGAGGTGTTCTGATTAGCAAAAATATAAGTTTAGGATTGTCATTTCCTCCAACACAGAAGAGAAAAATTAGAAGTGACACAAATTTACAAACTAAGATCAATACTAAATCACTTCTTAAAATTACCTTATAAACTAATTCTTTATTCCCAAATGCAATTTTCTCAACTGTGTTTTTTCTAAAGCATCTCAAAAAATCTGGTTTAAATTCAGAAAAGTTAGCTGCCTCTTAAAATGAGTCTTTAAAGCTTTGGCCAAAACACTTTACCTGAGCTCCTTCTCCATGGTACAAGCAATTCACCACGTTGTCTAAAAGGTTGATATCCAGTTTCTGGCTGAAATCCAGCAGCTGACGCGCTGCATGGTCTGCTAACATAGTCATAATTGCTGGCATAGATTACTGGGGGACAAAAAAAAAAGAGATCAAAATAAGAAGTTATTTATGCATAGGATTTCCCTAAACAATAATTTCTGCCTCAATGTTTACTATAGCCACTTAAAAAAAAATCCATTTGGGACAAATAAGTGAGCATACCATGATGAAAGCCACTACTTGATTTATTTCTGCAGGGGCAGTATTCCAAACATGAGAGAGGGATAGCATTAGTCAATTCTTTATAACACCAACTTCTAGCTAGATGAATTTGTTTCCAAAGTATTTTGTGTGAATTTATCTAATCAATGCTTCTAACTTGCCTGTAGACAAGGAAACTGAAAGAGAAATTAAATGGTTTTGCCCAAGGTCAGTGTTTCAGCAGTAGAGCTAAACAGATTATTCCAGGTCTGATGTTTAAAGTGGGAGGCCAGTAACTTTTACTAATTAAGAGCAGTGTTTTACCTGGTCCTGGAAAATATGAAACTGCTTTATCTGGGGGAAACCTACAAACCTCTGCTGGAAAACGTATTAATTTAAAATTAAGGATCGAAATTATAATTCCACCCTTCAGCTGCTGCTCCTGTCCACCTTTCTCGCTGACTCCACCCTGCCTTAGAAGCAGCCCGTCCACATGGTAAACTTGCCAATATACCCCTTTGATAATGCTGCTGGAAAAAATATCTGGATGGTGAAACTTGCTTTCCTTCTGAATTTCAATCCTTCTCTAAATTAAATATCGCTTGCAAATTCTCCTGAAGACATTTTTCAAAATTTTTATGTCTGCCCAAAAGCCTTCCCAGGGCTATTTTACAACTCTGGGAAAGATACTCCCCTTCTCTTGGATGATCTTAGGTGGTGTAGGAATTTTTGTATTTACTCGAAATATTTAAATGAGATTATTCAAAACTAACCATTCTGGGCAGGTTAACTTCTCCCTTTCTAGGCTCTCCACTTTGGCGGAGACATCGGCTATCATTTTTGCCTCATCTCTTCTACTTCACTGCATTATTTGAGCATTAAAAATAATATTCCATTACACTTCAAGAAGAGCACTTTAGGAGAAGAGGATAAGTCATACCAGCAATACTAAAGAACTTTTAAAAGAATGTCATTACTATGATAACAATCGCTAATCCTATCAAAAGTTAAGTTTTGTATTAAAGGACAGAGTAAAAATTTAACAATACATTTTAAAAAAAGAAATTCAAACTTCTGAAGTACCAAATATATCTCCTAAACAAGGTAACAAACGAAAGCCTTCCTACAACAGAAATTCAGATTTTAAAAGTTCAGTTAGTTTGTGTACAATAAGATTATTTATTTAAGAGGATTCTGGACTACTCTGCTGGCAAACATCCAAAGTTTTGATGCTTAAGCAATGATTAAGCTGCTTTTCCCACCCTATGTTCTTTAATATCTTTGAAAGCTCGTATCTGGTTGTGTTGGTAATCAATTCTATCCTCACCCATATCATTGTCTAAAACTTCCCAGAAGGAGTCAGAAACTTTAGCACAGGGTTTAGGTAAGCTAAAATGAGGTTGTTTCTCTCTCCTTGAAACTAAAAAATTGTGATGCCAATTTGTACTTCCCAAGCGCTTAGTACAGTGCTCTGCACATAGTAAGCGCTCAATAAATACGATTGATTGATTGATTGATAAAAGATCGTTATTTAGTGAAGGACTATACAACTGGCATGACTAGCATTCTCCCCATACTTAAAAAAAGAACAGATTCCTCCTGTAAATATCATACCAAGGAGCTTAACATTAAACCATGGCTTGCTATGACTACTGAGGATGCTAGAAGTAAAAATAAAATGTTATGGAATGTAACTGTCTAAAAGTTTGTTATAAACAAAAGATTTGCTATTTTAACAAATATTCTTCATCAAGGCTTTACGAATTATAAGAAGCAAAAGTTAGCTATTGTGTAGTAATTTCTACTCATTGCAAAGGTTAATATCATCAATCGTATTTATTGAGCGCTTACTGTGTGCAGTATGATGGTACCTGATTCAAAGAAAACGTTCGTTAAGCAAATTGAAGAGCCGAGTTTCCTTCGAAATTTTAAAAACAAATTGTGTTTTCCAAAGACGTTTTACGAGCTACTGTATACAAATCCACTAGTTTAAATATCAAAATTAAATCAATACTTTTACCTTACGAGTTACTGGACAAAGTATACATTTATAATAGAGAAGCCACCTGTTTATAATAGAAGCCACAGAACCCAATTAAAAAAAGGGAAAAGGAAATACAGATTACATACCATCCCTATTGCCGTCAGTTTCTTCCTGGCCGCCGCCCCCCCCACTACACACACACAAAAAATGAGACCCTTAACCGGATCACAAGTAACATTTTACAGAAGTTACAGGAGCCAAAAGGGGCGGAAAGGCATCAAAAACAAAAACACCTTCAGATTCGGTCGGATGAAGTCATAAAATAAAATAATCTACATCTTAAAGCAGCGTTTAGAGGCCGCGAATAATCACGTTGTAAAAGCTCCCTCAACTTTTCTCCTGCTTAGACCCACCCCTCTCCATTTACACTATTTCCCCTCCAGCCAAGCAGAAGGGGAATTGTCAAGTTGGTTTGGTTTAACCAGAGTTTCACTTTCAATTATCCCTACTTTCCAACCCCTAAATGCTTTTAGATCCTCCCCGCACTTGCCAATTCCGGGTTCCCAGGGGAAAAACTGTCCGGTCTACGCGCTGTAATCAATCGTATTCATTGAGCACTGTGTGCAGAGCACCGTACTGAGCGCTTGGGAAGTACAAGTTGGCAACATACAGAGACAGTCCCTACCCAACAGTGGGCCCACAATCAATCAATCAATCGTATTTATTGAGCGCTTACCGTGTGCAGAGCACTGTACTAAGCGCTTGGGAAGTACAAGTTGGCAACATATAGAGACAGGCCCTACCCAACAGTGGGCTCACAGTCTAAAAGGGGGAGACAGAGAACAAAACCAAACATACTAACAAAATAAAATAAATAGAATAGATATGTACAGGTAAAATAAATAGAGTGATAAATATGTACAAACATATATACAGGTGCTGTGGTGAAGGGAAGGAGGTAAGATGGGGGGATGGAGAGGGGGACGAGGGGGAGAGGAAGGAAGGGGGAGACAGTCTAAAAGGGGGAGACAGGGAACAAAACCAAAGATACTAACAAAATAAAATAAATAGAATAGATATGTACAAGTAAAATAGAGTAATAAATATGTACAAACATATATACATATATACAGGTGCTGTGGTGAAGGGAAGGAGGTAAGATGGGGGGATGGAGGGGGGAGAGGAAGGAAGGGGGAGACAGTCTAAAAGGGGGAGACAGAGAACAAAACCAAACATACTAACAAAATAAAATAAATAGAATAGATATGTACAGGTAAAATAGAGTAATAAATATGTACAAACATATATACATATATACAGGTGCTGTGGTGAAGGGAAGGAGGTAAGATGGGGGGATGGAGAGGGGGACGAGGGGGAGAGGAAGGAAGGGGGAGACAGAGAACAAAACCAAACATACTAACAAAATGAAATAAAAGATATGTACAAGTAAAATAAATAAATTAATAGTAAATAAATAAATAAGGCACCGGGCCACTCCCAGGATTCTCTCTCCAAAATGACCTACCTACTCTTGAACTCAAGGATAGAAATGGCGGCTTTGTGGCCAAAGCCCAGCCAAATTAGCTTGCCTCCCCTAGTCCCCATCGCCGCAAAAACCACCGCTACAATCCCTCGACCTCCTTTCCGCCCGCAGCGGCGACTGGAAACCAATGTCGCTGGAGGTGGCGGGGCAGGACACCCCGATCCCGGGGCCGAAGCGGCTCAAAAACTTCCCTTTCGCCGCTCCTTTCGGCCCCCCGGTTGCCACCACGGCTAATCCGGGCTCCACACGCGTTGGTCCGGCCCACCGGAGATTACGCTGAATAGTCGCCCCTTTTCGACGACCGATCCGAACTCCGGGTGGGGTAAAGCCACCGCTAAACCTCTCCCTCCCCTACAAAAAAAAAAACTTAACAAAAGCCACAACCGTATCTTCGTTTATAAGTCGACACCAAGTCCGAGGCAAGTCTGTACAAGGAGCCCTAGGTCCTTGGCCTGCTCCATTGAGGAGCAGCACACACTCCCCCCTCGGAGACTTCTCTTTCCCCGCCTTCGCCCACCCCTGAATGCCAGGCTAAATTCACTTTTAACTCTGCCACCGACTACGGGGGCACACACTCCCCCCCCGCCCTCCGAGGGGGAGGAGGAGGAGGAGGAGGAAGGGGAGGAGGTATTTAGTCGAGCCGCCTTAAGTTCACCGCCCCAGTCTCTGAGCAGCATGGCATGTGCGTAATCAGCCATGGACGGTGCTGAGCGAATACATCGCTCTGCCACCCCCCCCCCCCAAAACACACCCACAGAATAAGGGTGTTCACTAAACACCAATAAACCAACTGCCCAAAGACAGGAAATGAGTTTACTGCTTTTAACGAAAATACAGTCGGATGATGCGGCTACAAGTAGTGCCCGACCCCCCCCCCCCCCCTTTGCCCCCCAAACCGGGGAGGGCGAGGCAGAAGATCAGAGTTAGAGGCCATGGGTTCTTATTCCGGCCCCGCCAACTGTCAGCTGGGTGACTTTGGGCAAGTCACTTAATCAATCAATCGTATTTACTGAGCGCCTACTGTGTGCTGAGCACTGGACTAAGCGCTTGGGAAGTCCAAGTTGGCAACGTATAGGGACAGTCCCCACCCAACTGTGGACTCACAGTCTAGAAGGGGGAGACGGAGAACAAAACCAAACATCCTAACAAAATAAAATAGAATAGATAGGTACAAGTAAAATAAATAGAGTGATAAATATGTACAAACATATATACAATCAATCAATCAATCGTATTTATTGAGCGCTTACTGTGTGCAGAGCACTGTACTAAACGCTTGGGAAGTCCAAGTTGGCAACATCTAGAGACGGTCCCTACCCAACAGTGGGCTCACAATCTAGAAGTGGGAGACGGAGAACAAAACAAAACATATTAAAATAAATAGAATAGATATGTACAAGTAAAATAAATAAGTAAATAGAGTAGTAAATATGTACAAACATATATACAATCAATCAATTAGTCGTATTTATTGAGCGCTTACTGTGTGCAGAGCACTGTACTAAGCGCTTGGGAAGTCCAAGTTGGCAACATATAGAGACGGTCCCTACCCAACAGTGGGCTCACAGTCTAAAAGGGGGAGACGGAGAACAAAACCAAACATACTAACAAAATAAAATAAATAGAATAGATATGGACAAGTAAAATAGAGTAGTAAATATGTACAAACATATATACAATCAATTAGTCGTACTTATTGAGCGCTTACTGTGTGCAGAGCACTGTACTAAGCGCTTGGGAAGTCCAAGTTGGCAACATCTAGGGACAGTCCCTACCCAACAGTGGGCTCACAGCCTAAAAGGGGGAGACGGAGAACAAAACCAAACACACTAACAAAATAAAATAAATAGAATGGATATATACAAGTAAAATAGAGTAGTAAATATGTACAAACATATCTACAATCAATCAATCGTATTTATTGAGCGCTTACTGTGTGCAGAGCACTGTACTAAGCGCTTGGGAAGTACAAGTTGGCAACATATAGGGACGGTCCCTACCCAACAGTGGGCTCACAGTCTCAAAGGGGGAGGCGGGGAACAAAACCAAACACACTAACAAAATAAAATAAATAGAATGGATATATACAAGTAAAATAGAGTAGTAAATATGTACAAACATATATACAATCTACAAGTAAAATAAATAGAGTAGTAAATATGTACAAACATATACACAATCATTAGTCCATCAATTAGCTAATCAAAATAAAATACACAGAATAGATTTGCACGAGTAAAATAAATATGTACAAACTCATATACATATATACAGGTGCTGTGGGGAAGGTGGGGGGATGGAGAGGAAGGAAGGGGCTCAGCCCGGGAAGGCCTCCTGGAGGAGGCGCGCCTAACTTAACTTCCCCGTGCCTCAGTGGGCTCGCCCGCAAAACGGGGACGGAGGCCGGGCCGGCCTGCTAACTCCGCGCTGGAATACCGCCACCGTCCCCCCAAAGCGGGCGCGTGTGCTCCCTTGCAGAGGCCCAGGGCCACTGCAGCCCCTCCCTCCTGATCCCTGCTCTCTATACCAGGGGGGCCACGTGATCCGGGCGGACGTTTCAACGCGGCCGCTGCTGCACTCAATATTTCTGGAAACTTCCACTCCTAATAATTTACGGAGAGGGTCCCCCACACGCCTACCTGCCGGGGGGGGGCCCCCTGAAATTGGGAGCCGGGGCGACTCCCCCCCCCCCCCCCAACCACCATCACCACCATCACCTCAGCGGCCGCTCCATTCAACGAGGCCTCGCGCTCTTCCAGCCCGTCCCCGTGGCCGCCTCGCCCTTCCCGGGCGCTTAGTACAGTCCTCAGGCGCCCACTCAACGCGACTTCATAACCCGGGCCCTCCCCACCCGTCTTCCCCCACAGTCACTTACCCAGAGATTGAACCAACTGCCTCTTCCTTCCTTGCGGGGGGGCTTCGGTTCCCCCACCGGACGCCGAAATAAAAACGGGGTTAAAAGAAGTGGGGGGGGGAGACACCCTCAACGGTAACTGTTCCCCCCGACCGACCCGCACACCTCCCCCCTCACAAAAAAAAAAAAGGGGGAGTCGTGATCCCGAATCTGGTGGCTGCTGACTGACGGGGGCGGTTAAAGTCCCCTCACGGTCAGGGGGGACTCTCTTCTGTGGGCCGCAGTCCGAGCCCTCCAACGGGGGCCCCCCCCGGCCTCGACCTCCCCCTAAACTTTCCCTCTCCTCCTCCCCGGCAACCGGGTGGTCTCCGCGCCCCCCTCCCCTCGTGGCTGGTCGCACGGCCGGCAGCCCCGACCGCTGGCCCCGCCGCCGCCGCCGCTTCTGCTCCCGCCGCTTCTCCCCCTCCTCCTAGCGCCACACACTCGGAACCGGTTGAAACCGGTTCAGACTGGGAGATTCCATCTCGGTTGAGTTTTCAGCCCATGGCGCCGCGGAGCGTTTGGAACCTGGGCCTCCGCCCCCAGCCCGCGCGCCCATTGGCCGCCCGGCCCCGCCTGCCGCGCGCCCATTGGCCGCCGCGCCCGTCCGTCCGGCCCCGGCCTCCACACCAGCCCGCTCCTCGGGCCCCGCCCCTTTCCACCCGCAGGACGGGGGAGGGGAGACGGGGGGGGGAGATCGAGGGCCGGCGCGGCGATTGGCGGGGGCGCCCCGTCACTCAAGCAGAACCCCGCCCCCCCGGCTCGACGTTCGTAGCCCGCGGGCTGAGCTTTTCTTGCCTTTTCATTGGTCGGGCGCCGGCGTGACGTCAGGCCCGCGCGCGACCGCACGATTTTGAGCGCGGAGCGCGCGGCTCGCCCTCCTTTTCCCATGATCCTCTTCGTCGTCCCCTCAGCCCCTTTTCTCGCTCTTACCTCAGGGCGGGCGGCTGCTGTAATAATAATAATAATAAAAAAAATAATAAAAATGGCATTTATTAAGCGCTTACTATGTTCAAAGCACAGTTCATTCACTCAGTCGTATTTATTGAGCGCTTACTGTGTGCAGAGCACTGGACTAAGCGCTTGGGAAGGACAGGCTGGCAACATCTAGAGCCCAACAGTGGGCTCACAGTCTAGAAGGGGGAGACAGAGAACAAAACATATTAACAAAATAAAATCAATAGAATAAATATGTACAAATAAAATAGAGTAATAGATATGTACAAATATGTACAAATATACACATATATGCAGGGGCTGTGGGGAGGGGAAGGAGGGGGCTCAGTCTGGGAAGGCCTCCTGGGGAAGGGGAGCTCTCAGTAATAATAATAATAAAAATGATAATGGCATTTATTAAGCACTTATTATGTGCAAAGCACAGTTCATTCACTCAATCGTATTTATTGAACGCTTACTGTGGGCAGAGCACTGGACTAAGCGCTTGGGAAGGACAAGCTGGCAACATCTAGAGCCCAACAGTGGGCTCACAGTCTAGAAGGGGGAGACAGAGAACAAAACATATTAACAAAATAAAATCAGTAGAATAAATATGTACAAATAAAGTAGAGTAATAGATATGTACAAATATGTACAAATATACACATATATGCGGGGGCTGTGGGGAGGGGAAGGAGGGGGCTCAGTCTGGGAAGGCCTGGGGAAGGGGAGCTCTCAGTAATAATAATAATAATCATAATAATGGCATTTATTAAGCACTTACTATGTGGATAATAATGGCATTTATTAAGCACTTACTATGTGGAAAGCACAGTTCATTCACTCAGTCGTATTTATTGAGCGCTTACTGTGTGCAGAGCACTGGACTAAGCGCTTGGGAAGTACAGGCTGGCAACATATAGAGCCCAACAGTGGGCTCACAGTCTAGAAGGGGGAGACAAAGAACAAAACAAAACATTAACAAAATAAAGTCAATAGAATAAATATGTACAAATAAAATAGAGTAATAAATATGTACAAACATACACATATATGCTGGTGCTGTGGGGAGGGGAAGAAGGGGGCTCAGTCTGGGAAGGCCTCCTGGAGGAGGTGAGCTCTCAGTAATAATAATAATAATAATAATGGCATTTATAAAGCACTTACTATGTGCAAAGCACAGTTCATTCACTCAATCGTATGTATTGAGTGCTTACTGTGGGCAGAGCACTGGACTAAGTGCTTGGGAAGTACAAGCTGGCAACATCTAGAGCCCAACAGTGGGCTCACAGTCTAGAAGGGGGGGACAGAGAACAAAACATATTAACAAAATAAAATCAATAGAATAAATATGTACAAATAAAATAGAGTAATAGATATGTACAAACATACACATATATGCAGGTGCTGTGGGGAGGGGAAGGAGGGGGCTCAGTCTGGGAAGGCCTCCTGGAGGAGGTGAGCTCTCAGTAATAATAATAATAATAATAATAATAATGGCATTTATAAAGTGCTTACTATTTGCAAAGCACTGTTCATTCACTCAATCGTATTTAATGAGCACTTACTGTGTGCAGAGCACTAGACTAAGCGCTTGGGAAGGACAAGCTGGCAACATCTAGAGCCCAACAGTGGGCTCACAGTCTAGAAGGGGGGGACAGAGAACAAAACATATTAACAAAATAAAATCAATAGAATAAATATGTACAAATAAAATAGAGTAATAGATATGTACAAACATACACATATATGCAGGTGCTCTGGGGAGGGGAAGGAGGGGGCTCAGTCTGGGAAGGCCTCCTGGAGGAGGTGAGCTCTCAGTAATAATAATAATAAAATAATAATAGCATTTAGTAAGCGCTTACTATGTGCAAAGCACAGTTCATTCACTGTTCTAAGGGCTGGGGGGATACAAGGTGATCAGGTTGTCGCACATGAATATGTACAAGTGAAATTTTATTTTTAAAATTTAAGTGAAATAAATAAATAGAGTGGCCCCGATCTCCTGAGGGGACCGACCGGCGGGGCCTGGATCTCCTGAAATACGATTGAATGAATTGAATGAAGGGAGGCCCGCGTCTCACCCCTTCCCTTCTCTTCCCACTGGTCACCTCACTAGCTCCCCGCCTTACCTCCTTCCCTTCCCCACAGCACCTGTATATATGTATATATGTTTGTACATGTTTATTACTCTATTTATTTATATTTTACTTGTACATATCTATTCTATTTATTTTATTTTGCTAATATGTTTGGTTTTGTTCTCCGTCTCTCCCTTCTAGACTGTGAGCCCACTGTTGGGTAGGAACCGTCTCTCTATGTTGCCAACTTGTACTTCCCAAGCGCTTAGTCCAGTGCTCTGCACACAGTAAGTGTTCAATAAATACGATTGATTGACGGTGAGCTAGACTGTGAGCCCACTGTTGGGTAGGGACCGTCTCTATAGGTTGCCAGCTTGTACTTCCCAAGCGCTTTGCACACAGTAAGAGCTTAACAAATACCATCATCATCATCATCATCATCATATAAAGATGGTCCCTACCCAACAGCGGGCTCACAGTCTAGAAGGGGGAGACAGACAACAAAACAAAACATATTAACAAAATAAAATAAATAGAATAAATATGTACATACATATATACAGGTGCTGTGGGGAGGGGAAGGAGGTACGGGGGGGAAGGGAGAGGAAGGAGGGGGCTCAGTCTGGGAAGGCCTCCTGGAGGAGGTGAGCTCTCAGTAGGGCTTTGAAGGGAGGAAGAGAGCTTTCGTCCCTTTCGCGTTATTCGTCATCGTCAATAAATGTGTTTTCTTAAAGAAGTCTCCCGCCCTTGGGCCCGTTACTGCCTCTCTCAGTGAAGGCGGGGACAGCCCACATCCACCTGGGCAATAAGCGTCCCCCAAAAAGAGCCTTCCTCCTCCATTTTAACTCGCACAGTCTCTTGAGGGACGTAGAATTGTTACCGAACATTTCCTGGGGGCCAGTGCTGTGGAAATAAAAGATTCATTCATTCAATCGTATTTATTGAGCGCTTACTGTGTACAGAGCACTGTACTAAGCGCTTCAGAAGTACAATTCGGTAACATCTAGAGACGGTCCCTCCCCAACAACGGGCTCACAGTCTAGAAGGGGGAGACAGACAACAAAACAAAACATGTAGACAGGTGTCAAATCAATCAATCAATCAATCAATTGTATTTATTGAGCGCTTACTGTGTGCAGAGCACTGTACTATGCGCTTGGGAAGTACAAGTTGGCAACATATAGAGACAGTCCCTACCCAACAGTGGGCTCACAGTCTAAAAGTGTCAAAGTCGTCAGAACAAATAGAATTATAGCTATATGCATATCATTAACAAAATAAATAGAATAGTAAATATGTACAAGTAAAATGAATACAGTAATAAATCTGTACAACTATATACAAGATAAAATGGGGATGAAGATTGTGAGCCCCATGTGGGACAACCTTGTATCCCCCCGCGCTTAGAACAGTGCTTTGCACATAGTAAGCGCTTAACAAATACCATCATTATTATTATTATAACCAACCCCAGGCCATCGGGAAGATACACAAGGATCCTAACCCCATTTTACGGATGGAGAAGGGCAGCGAGAGTAAATCAAATGGCTCACCCAAGGTCACACAGCAGAGCAGGGGCGGGGGGGAGAAGGGAAGCAGTGTGGCTCAGTGGAAAGAGCACGGGTTTGGGAGCCAGAGGTCATGGGTTCTAATCCCGGCTCTGCCACTTGTCAGCTGTGTGACTCTGGGTAAGTCACTTCGCTTCTCTGGGCCTCACTTACCTCATCTGGAAAATGGGGGTTAAGACTGAGCCCCACGTGGGATAACCTGATCACCTTGTATCTCCCCCTCCCTACCCCGGGGCTTAGAACAGTGCTTCACACATAGTAAGCGCTCAGCAAGTGCCATAATTATTATTATGGCATATCTATTCTATTTATTTTATTTTGTTAATATGTTTGGTTTTGTTCTCGGTCTCCCCCTTCTAGACTGTGAGCCCACTGTTGGGTAGGGACCGTCTCTATATGTTGCCAACTTGTACTTCCGAAGTGCTTAGTACAGTGCTCTGCACACCGTAAGCGCTCAATAAATACGATTGATTGATTGATTGATATTATTACTAGAACCTGGCCTGCGTGGGGCTCGGATTCCCAGGCCCAGGCTATTTCCACAAGGCCACCCTGTCTCATGAGAGGGGAATCCCAGCTCTGCCACTTATCTGCTGGGTGACCTTGGGCAAGTCAGTTCATTTCTCTGAGCTGCAAACTCCTCTGTAAAATGGGAATTAAGACTATGAGCCCCACATGGGACAACCTGATCACCTTGTATCCCCCGCAGCGCTTAGAACAGTGCTTCGCACATAGTAAGCGCTTAACAAATATCATTATTATTATTATTATTGCTAGAACCTGGCCTGCGTGGGGCTCTGATCCCCAGACCCAAGCTATTTCCACAAGACCACCCTGTCTCGTGAGAGGGGAATCCCAGCTCTGCCACTTATCTGCTGTGTGGCCTTTTTCCCACTATTGGGAAGGGACTGTCTCTATATGTTGCCAACTTGTACTTCCCAAGCGCCTAGTACAGTGCTCTGCACACAGTAAGCGCTCAATAAATACAATTGATTGATTGATTGATTGGCCTTGGGCAAGTCAGTTCATTTCTCTGGGCTGCACTTAACTCATCTGTAAAATGGGGATTAAGACGGAGCCCCACGTGGCGCGCGGACTCTGCCCAAACTGATTAGCTTGTATTCATTCATTCAATCAATCGTATTTATTGAGCGCTTACTATCATCATCAATCGTATTTATTGAGCGCTTACTGTGTGCAGAGCACTGTACTAAGCGCTTGGGAAGTACAAGTTGGCAACCTAGAGAGACGGTCCCTACCCGACAGCGGGCTCACAGTCTAGAAGGGGGAGATGGACAACAAAACAAAACATATTAACAAAATAAAATAAATAGAATAGTCAATATGTACGAGTTAAATCAATAGAGTAATCAATCTGTACAAACACATGCGGGTGCTGTGAAATGGAATAGCAAATACGTACGAGCAAAATAGAGTAATCAATCGGCACAAACATATATACAGGTGATGTGGGAAGGGGAAGGAGGTAGGGCGGGAGGGATTCATTCATTCAACCGTATTTATTGAGCGCTTACTGTGTGCAGAGCATTGTACTAAGTGCTTGGGAAGGACAAGTTGGCAACATAGAGAGACGGTCCCTACCCAACAGCGGGCTCACAGTCTAGAAGGGGGAGACGGACAACAAAATAAGTAAAATCTGCCCCAGTGCTCAGTAGAGTGCCTGGCACTAGACTGTAAGCCCATTGTGGGCAGGGATTGTCTCTCTATTGCTCAACTGTACTTTCCAAGCACTTAGTACAGTGCTCTGCACATAGTTAGCGCTCAATAAATACGATTGAATGAATGAATGAATGAATGCTTTTCTGCTTCCTGATGCAAATAGGGCATTTTACCTATCATACAATGCCAAAGATGCAAAAAAGCTCTTGGATAGCTCTTTTTAATAATTCCAGACTTGAGAGCTTTAGGCTTTTTCTATCCTGCCATATTAATATCAACAGGTCTTAGTATAATACTAGGACAGAAATGTGTCTGGCAGCGTGGCCTAGTGGAAAGTGCTTAGTATAGTGCTCTGCACACAGTAAGCGCTCAATAAATACAATTGAATGAATGAATGAAAGAGTCCGGGCCTGGTCAATCAATCAATCGCATTTATTGAGCGCTTACTGTGTGCAGAGCACTGTACTAAGCGCTTGGGAAGTACAAGTTGGCAACATATAGAGACAGTCCCTACCTAACAGTGGGCTCACAGTCTAACAGGGGGAGACAGAGAACAAAACCAAGGATACTAACAAAATAAAATAAATAGAATAGATATGTACAAGTAAAATAAATAAATAAATAAATAGAGTAATAAATATGTACAAACATATATACATATATACAGGTGCTGTGGGGAAGGGAAGGAGGTAAGATGGGGGGATGGAGAGGGGGGCGAGGGGGAGAGGAAGGTCCTCAGAGGAGCTGTGTTCTAATAAGGGCTCTGCCTTTTGTCTGCTGTGTGACCTTGGGCAAGTCACTTACCTTCTCTGCACCTCAGTTTCCTCATCTCTAAAATGGGGATCTGATACCCATTCTCTTTTCCCCTTAGATTGTGAACCCCCCGTGAGACAGGGACTGTGTCCAACCTAATCTGAATCTAAGCCAGCGCTTAGAACTGCGCTTGTCATAGTAAATGTTTAACAAATATTATTATTATTGATGTTTATACCGGTCTTTTTCAGCTGTTCTGCCTTGGTCATGCTAATATTTCTATTTTTAAGAGCTTCGCCTTCCACATTGGCCAACAATTCCTGCAGGCCAGAAACAGTGGATGTATTTACCCTCCTACCTGGGAAGGGCAGGCAACAGCTGTGGACCAATGAAGGGTTCAGGGGTTCAGTGGAAGGCATGCTCAACGATGCTATATTTTCTGTGAACTGAAGGGAATCTTTTCACACGTGTCCTAATGGCACCCTTATGTAATAATAAATGACAATAATAAATAATATAATGGTACTTGTTGAGCGCTTACTATGTTCCAAGCACTGTTCATTCATTCATTCATTCAATCGTATTTATTGAGCGCTTACTATGTGCAGAGCACTGTACTAAGCGCTTGGGAAGTACAAGTTTGCAACATATAGAGACCCAACAGCGGGCTCACAGTCTAGAAGACAGATCTAAGCATTGGAGTAGATACAAGTTAATCAGGTTGGACGCAGTCCCTGTCCCACATGGGGCTCACACTTTTATCCCCATTTTAATAATGATGGTATTTGCTAAGCACTTACTATGTGCCGAGCACTGTTCTAAGCGCTGAAATAATAATAATGGCATTTGTTAAGCACTTACTAAGTGCCGAGCACTGTTCTAAGCACTGGGGTGGGGGTACAAGGTAATCAGGTTGTCGCACGTGGGGCTCACAGTCTTAATCCCCATTTTACAGATGAGGTAACTGAGGCACAGAGAAGTTAAGCGACTTGCCCAAAGTCACACAGCAGACAAGAGACGGAGCTGGAATTAGCACCCATGACCCCTGACTCCCAAGCCCGTGCTCTTTCCACTGAGCCACACTGCTTCTCATTATAATGCAGCATTTTACAGATGAGGTAACTGAGGCACAGAGAAGTGACTTGCCCAAGGTCACACAGCAGATGGTGGTGGAGCCGGGATCAGGCACGTGCTCCATCCCCTAAGCCAGGCTGCTTCTCATTATAATGCAGCCAGCGCTTAGAACAGTGCTTTGCATATAGTAAGCGCTTAATAAACGCCATTATTATTATTATTGAACCAGAGAGTGATTGTGTTAGTTTCCAAACCAAAAAAACTTATTGTTCATATTGGTGGAAATGGACAGAAGTACAAACACTAGTTGTTCCCACAAGAGAATTTTTGTTTTTTTATATTTTTCAGAGTTATTTATTTTAAAATGGGAGAGGATAGCAAAGGGGTGCTTGGAATTATCAGGTGCTATTAGGGCAGTTCCAGGTATTTGGACCCCAGCCCCTAGCGCTTAGAACAGTGCTTGGCATATAGTAAGTGCTTAACCAATACCATCATCATCAACTTGACCAGAAAGATAATTTTCAAAAATTTTCTTATGTCAAGTTATTTTCCCTCTATTTGCCCTCCCTGATTGTTACTGTTTTTGTCCTATTCATCTAGATTGTAAATCCCTTGAGGGGTGGGTCTGTGTTTTTTATTTATACCGAATTTTCCCAAGCACCTACTATGATCTTTTCACACAATAGGCACTCAATAAATGTTGGTGACGATCCATCTCTCCTATACTTACCACCGCTAGTCCCTTTTCATTCTTCCCTCCCACACAATAAGAAAACACAGGAAAACAGGATTGTTTTGCCCTGTGGTTTAAGGCTTTCTTTAAGTGTATGCACAACGAGTCTTATCTTTCAGCTGCCACTGGCAGGCAAGTAGAAAAAAAAAACAACTAACTGTATTCATGTAGAGAGAAAATATCCATTGTGAGTGTCCACCTCTAGATTGTTCATGCAAATGGAGAGTTGAGGTCTAGCATGGTTAGATAGAAAATGTATGATAACCAGTAATGTCAACCTCTTTCCCACCTTGTTTAGACCTTTAAAAGAACCACCAAAATCAATCAATCAATCAATCAATCAATCATATTTATTGAGCGCTTACTATGTGCAGAGCACTGTACTAAGCGCTTGGGAAGTATAAATTGGCAACACATAGAGACAGTCCCTACCCAACAGTGGGGTCACAGTCTAAAAGGGGGAGACAGAGAACAGAACCAAACATACCAACAAAATAAAATAAATAGGATAGAAATGTACAAGTAAGATAAATAAATAAATAAATAGAGTAATAAATATGTACAACCATATATACATATATACAGGTGCTGTGGGGAAGGGAAGGAGGTAAGATGGGGGGATGGAGAGGGGGACGAGGGGGAGAGGAAGGAAGGGGCTCAGTCTGGGAAGGCCTCCTGGAGGAGGTGAACTCTCAGCAGGGCCTTGAAGGGAGGAAGAGAGCTCCAAAATGACAACTCCATTTCAAATTCACCTCTTCTTCCTAACCCTTCCCACCGGATAGCCAAAAAGCAGGCAGAAGACAAATATTTGGACAATACCTAACCCTGAATCATTAGACAGGGATTTTTGAATGCAGGATAGAGGAGCAGCAGGGGCAGAAAAGGAAAGAAGAGTTGGAATCAGTGAGGTCATCCATTCACACATCTTCACACAGAAACACCCACAAATGGTTCCCTGAATGTTTTACATGAGCTGCTAAATCGTTCTGAAGACCAAATCAGGCTTCAACTGAAGCCCAACACCCACCATCTGCTCTGACCATATCCACCGAAGGTCTACAGTTTAAAACCACCGAAGAATTCTGCTACTTGGGTATCCTGATTTCACAAAGTGTTCTAAGTGATGGCATTACAATAATAATAATAATAATAATGATGGCATTTGTTAAGCGCTTACTATGTGCAAAGCACTGTTCTAAGCGCTGGGGAGGTTACAAGGTGATCAGGTTGTCCCAAGAGGGACTCACAGTTTTAATCCCCATTTTACAGATGAGGTAACTGAGGCCCAGAGAAGTGAAGTGACTTGCCCAAAGTCACACAGCTGACAGTTGGCAGAACCGGGATTTGAACCCATGACCTCTAACTCCAAAGACCGTGCTCTTTCCACTGAGCCACGCCGCTTCTCTAAATAATATTATTATTTATATTAATAATAGTATTATAAGAGGGAAATGGGAATGGCTATCGGCATGGCCAGTCCTAATTTCGTAAAGCTGGAACATCTGTTTTGGAAGGAAAGACGGTTTGAAGGGAAAAACTGATGCTTACCATAAAGTAAAATCACCTGATGAAGGGACTTATAATAACTTCACGGCCATGAATCTTAAATAGGGTATTTTCACCTATAGCATATCAATCTGAGTGGAATATAAACCCATTGTAACTGACAGGGAGGGAGAGAGCCAGTTCCTAGAAGGAAATGACCCAATCCATTTGGTTTCTGGCTGCCGGTTAGTGTCCAATCGTATTTATTTATTATTGAGCGCTTACTATGTGCCAAGTACTGTTCTAAGCGCTGGGGGGATACAATCAATCAATCAATCAATCAATCGTATTTATTGAGCGCTTACTGTGTGCAGAGCACTGTACTAAGCACTTGGGAAGTACAAGTTGGCAACATATAGAGACAGTCCCTACTCAACAGTGGGCTCACAGTCTAAAAGGGGGAGACAGAGAACAAAACCAAACATACTAACAAAATAAAATAAATAGAATAGATATGTACAAGTAAAATAAATAAACAAATAGAGTAATAAATATGTACAAACATATATACATATATACAGGTGCTGTGGGGAAGGGAAGGAGGTAAGATGAGGGGGATGGAGAGGGGGATGAGGGGGAGAGGAAGGAAGGGACTCAGTCTGGGAAGGCCTCCTGGAGGAGGTGAGCTCTCAGTAGGGCCTTGAAGGGAGGAAGAGAGCTAGCTTGGCTAGCCAGTCCAGACAAGGGAACTGAGGTTGAGGAATTGAGCTGGAAGCTGGGACTACAGAGTGATTGAAAAAGTACTGTGGCCTAGTGATAGTCAATCGTATTTTTTGAATGCTTACTGTTTGCAAAGCACTGTACAAAGCCCTTGGTAAAGTACAATATAACAATAGAAGAGACACATTCCCTGCCCACAACAAGTTTACAGTCTAGAGGGGATACAGCATGGGTCTAGAGGTCAGATGGACCGGGGTTCTAATCCCACTGGCAACACTTGTTTGCTGTGTGACCTTGGGTAAGTCACTTCTCTGGGCCTCAATTTCCTCATCTGTAAAATGGGGATTAAAGTTCTGAGCTCCATGTGGGCCATGGACCTGTGTCAACCTGATTAGCTTGTATCTATCTCAGCGCTTAGTACAGTGCCTGGTAAATAGTGCTTAACAGATACTGAAAAAAAAGTAGTGATTGGGTCTCATGAGATCCTAGACAGGAGTTAAAAGTGGCTGCAGCCAGGAGTAGATTCTGAGCAGGAGATAAAACCTGTGCTTGGCACATAGTAAGTGCTTACCAAATACCATTATTATTATCATTATTATTATTATTATTATTATTATTATTATTATTATTATTATAGCACTGTTCTAAGTGCTGGGGGGATACAAAGTGATCAGGTCGTCCCACATGGGGCTCACAGTCTTAATCCCCATTTTACAGATGAGGGAACTGAGGCCCAGAGAAGTGAAGTGACTTGCCCAAAGTCACACAGCGGGGCCGGGATTAGAATCCATGACCTCTGACTCCCAAGCCCGGGCTTTTTCCACTGAGACACGCTGCTTCTCCAAATAATATTATTATTTATATTAATAATATTATTATAAGAGGGAAATGGCGGATTTCTGTTGTGTTGCTGCTGCTTCTGGGCCTGCCTGAAGCTAATGCTGCTTAACCTGAGTAGAAAGCCTGCAAAACTGAAGGGAACTACCCAGACCACCAAATAATAATAATAATAATAATAATAATAATAATAATAATAATAATAATAATAATAATAATACCATAATAATACAATAATAATAACAGTATTTATCAAGTGCTTACTATGTGCCAGGCACTGGGTTAAGCACTGGGGTGGATACAAGCAAATTGGGTTGGACACAGTCTTTGTTCCACATGGAGCTCGCAGTCTTAATTTCCATTTTACAGATGAAGTAACTGAGGCCCAGAGAAGTGAAATGACTTGCCCTAGGTCACACAGCAGACAAGTGTCAGAACTGGGATTAGAATCCAGGTCCTCTGACTCTCAGGCCTGTGCTCTACCCACAAGGCTAAGCTGCTTGTAATTCACACTATTTTTTCCTTTATGTTACCACCTATAATAAACATATATCCTTTCCCTTGTTATTTGCCTTTCGTGTAATTGCTTGGTAAACATGCACAAGGAGTAGTTTCTCTGTTATATGTCAGTTTTTTTCATGGTTGCAGGTGAGAGTGCAGAAATTTTCCTTTCAGCTGGAGGCACCCGATCAGTTGAACCCCCAAAAGAAATGCAGGTCCCGGACTTCCTACCTCCCAATAACATTGCTCTCAGGAGAGGAAAGGAGAGGCATTCTATATTCTATATATTCTATTCTATTCTGTTCTATATATTCTATTCTTTTAGACTGTGAGCCCACTGTTGGATAGGGACTGTCTCTATATGTTGCCAACTTGTACTTCCCAAGCGCTTAGTACAGTGCTCTGCACACAGTAAGCGCTCAATAAATACGATTGATTGATTGATTCTATAAAATATAATCAGATGAGGGCCCACTTCAGATATTGGCTGCACTGAGGTGGGGAAAAATTTGTCCCCCACTTCTGTTCTGTGTGACATCACTACAAAGAGCACAGGCTTGGGAGTCAGAGGTCATGGGTTCTAATCCCAGCTCCGCCACTTTTAGCTGCGTGACTTTGGGCAAGTCACTTAACTTCTCTGTGCCTCAGTTCCCTCATCTGGAAAATGGGGATTAAGACTGTGAGCTCCATGTGGGACAACCGGATTACCTTGTATCCCCCCAGCGCTTAGAACAGTGCTTGGCACATAGTAAGTGCTTAACAATTGCCATCATTCTTATTATTATTACATTATGCTGCATGCATTACGGGCTGCCAGGACCAAATGTTCCCATGCAAATTCCAATACAGTCCTGGGTGCAATTTCGGGAATAGTGAAGTGAATAGGAATAGTGAATTCCTGCATATATGTATATATGTTTGTACATATTTATTACTCTATTTATATATTTATTTTACTTGTACATTTCTATTCTATTTATTTTATTTTGTTAGTATGTTTGGTTTTGTTCTCTGTCTCCCCCTTCTTGACTGTGAGCCCACTGTTGGGTAGGGACTGTCTCTATATGTTGCCAACTTGTACTTCCCAAGCGCTAAGTACAGTGCTCTGCACACAGTAAGCGCTCAATAAATACGATTGATTGATTGATTGATTGAAGACCTATGTTTTAAGGAATTCTCAATCTTGACATACAGTGTCCTTAGATCAATGTTATCATTTCCAGGCTAATGTACTTTTTATAGAGACCACTTATAGATCATGAAAAGTCTACAAAATTAAGGTCATCAGCTTAGTTCACCTTCTAAGTAGCAAGCATTTCTCCTCCTGAAGCCTCAGTTTCCTGGCTTTTTTGGTTTAAATTTAAACACTAAATATTTTCAGATTGCTCTTGCCTGTTGATCAGTCTAAAATTCAGCACATGAGTCTTCAAGGATATTTCTCTCAATGTAGGACCAGTAACATTTTAAATAAACATTATTACTGGGTAGGTGGAATTTGAAATAGTTGTTCCTGTAATTGCTTTTGGGGGTGAAAACAGAATAAACAGTCACTTTGATCGTCTCTATGATCTCATTTCAGATATGGCTGGCTAAAGAGTGTTTGAAACTTGTTTCCTTTCATATATTTGATTCAATCAGGAGTCAGATTTCTTGGGAGGCTTCAAGGCTGGTCACCACTTGATCCCACTTATATATCTGCTCTCTTCTCCTGCTACTTCCCAACTCACTCTATGTCCTCAAAACCTAAACTTTTCACTGTACCTCACTCTCAACTCTTCCACCTCCAACCCCCCTTGCTCATGCTGTTCTGGTTCTGGTTTGGAACTCCTTTGCTCCCCGGATCTGACAGATCACAGCTTCCCATTTATTCAAAGGCTTCCTGAAATTCCACCTTCTCCAACAAGTCTTCCCCACTTAATTCCCAGCATTCCATGTCATATAAACACATCAGCCCCTTTTCATACCCAACCTCAGCAGTTACATATAAACATATGCACATTTATTCAATTTGACACACTATTTATTTTGATGATTCCATAAAAAGTTCTCTGACTCCTCTTCTAGAGTCTAAATAAACTCCCTGTGGGCAGGGAATGCATCACTTTCTTGTTTTGTACTTCCAAGTGTTTAGTACAATGCATAAATAAGCATTTAGTACAGTGCTCTGCACACAGTAAGCGCTCAATAAATCACTGAATCGTATTTATTGAGCACTTACTGTGTGCAGAGCACTGTACTAAGCGCTTGGGAAGTACAAGTCGCCAACACAATAAATACGATTGAATGAATGAATGAATGAATACATTGCTTTCATTACTACTTGGGAGGCCCCAATACTCATGTAATTTAACTATCTGTTTTTCAGCAAACTTAGAATTATCCTTGGTTTTAAAACTGAATCTTCAAGTTCATTCTAATTATTCAGGCAGGGAGAGAGGGGAAGGAGAGGTACTAATAGGGAATGCATGAATTCTATCAGGCTGGGAGGGGTGATACACTGCATCACGTCCCAGTCTGTGGAAGGAGATTTTTCCACTCGGAATTCATTTTTCAGATGGTGTTTACAGTTTCTCCCTCTGGTGAGGAAGTATGTTCCCAGAAGACATTTAAAATCACTCTCATGGTCTTTAGAAATCATGCTCATTCAAATTTCCCCATCTTGGTAGTAGTACTGGATTTGCTAGCTGCAGCATGAATCCCATTAAAAATGAAGTTTTTTTCTTTCTGGATCGTTGGCATGCTGCAAAAATAAAATGAGGCACCTTTTCTTTTTATTTGAAAGTCACCCTGAACCATTTGAAAGACACCATGGGGAGTAGTGTGGCCTAGTGGAAAGAGCATGGGTTGGAGGTCAGAGGATCTGGGTTCTAATTCCAGCTCTGCCACTTACCTGCTGCGTGTAACCTTGGGTAAGTCACTTAACTTTCCTGTGCCTCCAGTTCCCTCATCTGCAAAATGGGGATTCAATACCTGTTCTCCCTTCCTGCTTAGACTATGAGCCCCACATGGGATCTGATTTATCGTGTATCAACTACCTCAGTGATTAATACAGTGCTTGACACATAGCAAGCACTTAACAAATACCACAATTATTATCATTATTATGAACCAAAATATACATTTCCCTCTGTAATACAGGACGCTTGCCAGAGATCTATCAATCCATCAATCGATGGTATGGATTGTGCATTTCCTATATGCAGAGCACTGTACTAAGTGCTTGGGAGAATACAACACAACTGCACATTCTTCTCCAGAAGAAAAGCAGATGTAGTGTTAGATTTTCAACTCTAGCAAAACAAATGATTATTGTTGTTACTGTAATCATTAACAATTACATTCATAATGTTACTAATAATAACCTGCGCTTTTTCTCTACAAAAGAACAGTTCCTGGAGCTACTGCCTTAGGTCAGATTCTGGCTGAGAGTACAGACGGGGGATAAAACTTCCTCAATAGTGCTTGTCCTGGGTCTGGGGCTATTTTCCATTGGGGGTGGCAGAGAGAGGAAGGTTCTTTAAAATCATCTTCCCTCCACTTAGCTTTTCCAAGCCAGGGTGTTCGCGGTCCTGCTAGTAGTACCTGTTGACATGCACTGAGCACTTACCTTCATCATCATCATCATCAATTGTATTTATTGAGCGCTTACTGTGTGCAGAGCACTGTACTAAGTGCTTGGGAAGTACAAGTTGGCAACATATAGAGACAGTCCCTACCCACTAGTGGGCTCACAGTCTAAAAGGGCTCACAGTGTTTTCAAGCTTCAACCTTCCACCCAACAGAGGAGCAGGAACCCTTTCTGGTGCTTTTGTGCTTTCTCTACCCCCCCCAGAGAAAGTACTGTTTGTTAGCTGAGCACTACTGCTTGGGAGAGTAGTGCAAAACACCTGTACAAAGGGTTCATTTTACAGATGAGGTAACTGAGGTCCAGAGAAGTGAAGTGATTTGCCCAAGGTCACACAGCAGACATATGGTGGAGCCGGGATTCGAACCCATGATCTTCTGACTCCTACTAATCCACGCTGCTTCTCCTACTGACAACTGGTGTCCAAGGTGAACTGCATTTGAGGCAATCGGAGGGGCTTGGTAGCTTTGGCTCAGAGCCAGGTTGAGATGGCAGCACGGCAGAAGCCAAGTGACAACCATGACCCACTTGGCCCCGCGTGACCAGCAAGATCCGCACTGGGTAGCGTCGAGCAATGGTATGCCAGGAGCCCCTGAAGAGGCAGCTGCCCCATTGCCTCAGTGTTCATTCAGCTCTGCGAGCCCAAACTAGGCTGGCAATCATCAAAAAATAGTTTGCCCTCGACACTACTACTGGTTTACATTCCAAATCAGAGAGAAGAGAGGCTTTAAAAGGGAGGTGACAGAGGGCATCCGCCGGGTCACAATGGTTTCGAAAGCATTGCTGAGTGACCCTAATCATTCTCAAGTTCAAACATGGGGAGAGAGGTGTGTCCCAGAGGGATTTGAGACAGGGGAAAGAACAAAGGAAGAAAGAGGAGGTAAAATAATGTATCCAAATGTAGAGTCTGGGGATAATGATAATAACTGTGGTATTTGTTAAGCACTTACTGTGTGCTCACACAGCAGACAAGTGGTAGAGCCGGGTTTGAACCTAGGTCCTTCTGCCTCCCAAGCCCTTGCTCTATCCACTATGCCATGGATAATTACCTCCATTTCCCCCAGGGAGTTGGCAACCCTGTAACAAGTGTGCCATCAAACACAAGTACTTCATGACAATCCCAGTTTGCTAGGAGTGGAACAGGAGCAGCTCGTATAGGGCTAGTTCAGAGGAGGTGGCACGGCCTGGTGGAAAGAGCACAGGTTGGGAGTAGGGAGACTTAGGATCTAAGCCCAACTTTATCACTGACCTTCTGTGGTACATTGGGATAGTCACATAACTGCTCTGCGACTTAGTTTTCTCAGCTGTAAAACGGGGATAGGATACCTGCTCTCCCTACATTTTGTCTTTGAACCCCTTCTGGGACAGGAACTTTGTCTAATCTGATTATCCTCTACCTATCCCAGTGCTTAGCACAGAACTTATAAAACGGAAAGCACTTAATACCATAAACATAATTTTCCTACAAAACATTTTAATCCACATCTCCCCACTCCTGAAGAACCTCCAGTAGTTGCCCTTCCACCTCTGCATCAAACAGAAACTCCTTACCATTGGCTTTAAAGCATTTAATCAACTCACCCTCTCCTACCTTACTTCAGTGCACGAGGGTGCACCCAATCTCAACACATTCACACAATCTTTTCGGCACTTAGAACAGAGATGTTCTCAGGACATCATCAGGAACTTCTCTTCATCAAGTACTAAGCCCTCATTTCCCCTACTCCCTCTCCCTTCTGCGTTGGCTATGTACTTGGATCTGTACCCTTTGGGCACTTGATATTCATCCCACCCTTAGTCCCATAGCAGTTATCGACACATCCATAATTGATTTATTTGTATTAATGTCTGTCTCCCATCTAGACTGTAAGCTCCTTGAGGGCAGGGAATATGTTTACTGACTCTGCTGTACAGTACCCTCCCAAGTGCTACAGTGCTTTGCACATAGTAAGAACTCAATAACTACCATTGATTTTTGATAAATGTGATTAAAATCATTTTTGTTTTAAAACCAATATTTTGTCTTTTTTAGGTCCAATAGCTGTTTTCCAAGATCTAAAACCAAAAATGTAATTCACCAGATAAATGCTTATTTATTTGGGTGAAGGTGGCCAAAGCCGCAGCCGAGGCTGGTGGTAGGATTAGAGGTGCAATATACCAGGAACATATATCCTGCTTTGCACATAGAGTTCATGATTTAAACTCCTCAACTCTCCGCATGCCTCTGCGGAGATTTGTCCTCCAATCTCCAAGTGTGGTCTCCAAGTTCCAAATACAGTCAGTTCTGCCAGAGTGCTTGTTTTCCCAACACATCTTGGAAAGAGTGCGACAGCAGGATTAGGGAATATTCTTCCAATCACCCACGTCTGGACAGAACACGAGGTGGTGCTGGAAGAAATAGCTGTGCACAACTGGCTGATGGCGGACTCTGGGTAAGTTCTCAAGCACAAGTTTTCCTTTATATAGTATTATTCAAGAAAATAAACTCCACATTATAGGAGAATTGACATAATTACCCGGGATCAATTGTCTTACTTGACCTGGCAGATGAGGTAACCTGAATCAGATCCAAGGGTACTGTGCCAAAAGTTTGGTTGTATCATAGGTTCAGATGACCTACCACCTTGACAAATGCTAAGCCGGAGCTAACTTTTAAAGATTTAAACTTTCCTTTTTCGTTATTATCAAGTGTTTTACAAAATAAGAGATACAAAGACAAACTAAATACCAGCAAATAAAGCAAATGCATGAAAGCCATACAATATAATCACATTATACTCAGTGCCCTCCCATATCCGATGACATGTATACTATTGAGTAAATAAATGATGTCGATAAGAATGTCCAGTTGTAATCAGCTGCACCTCTCATCATAGAAGCTCAAAGTCTTCTATTATATCAGCAGTGATTATAGTCTCATAGGGAAAGTAAATATAAATTCTATATAAGAAACTTAAAAGATAAGATTTTTTTAATGGCAATGTTAAAATGCTTATTATGTTCCAAACACTGCATTAAGCGCTGGGGTAGAAACAAACTTATCAGGTCGGACACAGTCCCTGTCCCACATGGAACTCACAGTTTTAATCCTTATTTTATAGTTGAGGTAACTGAGGCACAGAGAAGTGACTTGCCCGAGGTCACACAGCAGACAGGTAGCGAAGCCGAGATTAGAACCCATAAATCCACTGAACTCATAAGAGATCATAAATCTATGTCCTTTGTAGTGATTCTTAGAGTGGCTTTCTTCACCAGGATATTAGAAGTTTATACAGCTACTTGTTCAACTAAACACCTCTGTCGAGTTGATCAACTGAGGTACGGTAAAACAGGATGAAAGCATGAAGTCTTAGGTTCCTTGTGACTGCAGGCTAAATGCAGTCCACTAAATTTAAATTCATATCAAAGGACTCAAGATTTATCATTCCTCTCATTCATTATCACACCAACTCCTGTGCTTTTAGAACATTTGCTCGATGCTTTTGTATTTTAAAATGTTATTCAATGTTTTAAAAATTATGGCCCAGAATGCGTGCACATGGCTGGGGGAGAATGATGAGAAGTTTTTAAATTCAGACCAGTTCATCTTGAGCCACTGTATGCTTTGCTGGATATCCCTAGGCTAAGTGACATGGATAGCTGAGCCAGTCTCCTGACACTTTGACCTATGTCAGTACTTATCCTGGTGAGAAGCTTTCTTCTCGGAAGCTGGAAAACTGGTGAAAGATTAGCCCCTATTATCATCATCATCATCAATCGTATTTATTGAGCGCTTACTGTGTGCAGAGCACTGTAGTAAACGCTTGGGAAGTACAAGCGCTATTAGTTCTGGGAGGGGTGCTAACTGGGCCACAGTAGGCTGGGAGCCTTGGAAATTGGTAAAACACCACAGAATCTGTGAGCTACATGTGCTGGAGGGAGCCAAAGTAACCGGACCCCTGGTCAATCAATCAATCAATCAATAGTATTTATTGAGCGCTTACTGTGTGCAAAGCACTGTACTAAGCGCTTGGGAAGTACAATTTGGCAACATATAGAGACGGTCCCTACCCAACAGTGGGCTCACAGGCTAGAAGGGGGAGACGGAGAACAAAACAAAACATATTAACAAAATAAAATAAATAGAATAGATATGTACAAGTAAAATAAATAGAGTAATAAATATGTACAAACATATATACATATATACAGGTGCTGTGGGGAAGGGAAGGAGGTAAGACGGCGGGGATGGAGAGATGGTCCTCAACACCCCTGCCCTGACAGACCCTCCTCCCTGTAATAATAATAATGATGATAATGATTGTGGTATTTGTTAAGCGCTTACTGTGTTCCAGGCACTGCAGTAAGTGCAGGGGAGGATATAAGCAAATTGGGTTGGACACATTCCCTGTCCCACATGGGGCTCACATTCTCGATCCTCATTTTACAGATGAGGTAACTGAGGCACAGAGAAGTGACTTCCCCAAGGTCACACAGCAGATAAGTGACAGAGCCAGGATTAGCCCAGCGCTTAGAACCTGTGCTCTATCCGCTATGCCATGTTGCTTCTCTGCCTATCTACTTGCCCTATCTATATATCTATCCCTATCTGCCCCCCAATGCCAGCATGTGTGGCATTTCCCCCCATCTCACTAACCCTGAGGAAAATAGCTCACAGAAGCCATAGGAACCCCCGATGTCCACCTGTTCTAGCCTTGAACACTTTCTCCCCAGCTCTTCAGGTGTACCTAGTCAGCATGCATTGTTGGCTAGCCAACAATATAACAGTATGACAGAGTTGGCAGACACGTTCCCTGCCCACCTTGAGTTTACAGTCTAGAGGGGGCGACGGACATTAATAAAAATTAGTAAATTACAGATTGTGCCAGGCCCTGTACTAAGCCTCTACAAATGTACATATCGGTTATGTTTTTCTGCATCTGAAGAGCTGGAAAGAAAGAGTAAAAAGGCTAGAGCAGGTGGACACCGGGGGTTCCCTTGGTTTGTGTGAGCGATTTTCCTCAGGGTTGGTGAGAGATATCAATATAGGACATTTTATCATAGAAATTGAAAACACAATTGATGTAAATAATGGGGAGGGGGGTAATGAATTCTGTGGACTAGGAGGTCAGTACTTTACACTGTTCAGGGTGCCCCAGAACCTTAAACTGATTCTGATCACTGCACTAAATATTGGTAGATTCAGGGTTTTTTTGGGGATTTCCTCTTACTATGTTTCAGGATGTCAACTTAAAAGTGGTCTCTAGTAAAGATTTCAGACATTGGAATGGTCCCTGCTGCTGCCTACTAAATCCCTGGGGGCATCCCCCCGCCTTACCTCCTTCACTTCCCCACAGCACCTGTATATATGTATATATGTTTGTACGTACTTATTACTCTATTTATTTATTTATTTTACTTGTACATTTTTATTCTACTTATTTTATTTTGTTAATATGTTTTGTTTTGTTCTCTGTCTCCCCCTTCTAGACTGTGAGCCCACTGTTGGGTAGGGACCATCTCGATATGTTGCCAACTTGTACTTCCCAAGCGCTTAGTACAGTGCTCTGCACACAGTAAGCACTCAATAAATACGATTGAATGAATGAATGAATGAATTTGGGTTAATTTTCAAATTACAATCCTCTAAATGGCAATAATTCTGATTTAATGTTTATTGAGCTAGAATCTCCCAATGTATGAGCTTCTTTCAGGCACCGTTTACATAAACTAGAGTTCTCCAGTAGTATCTAAACCTACCTAACCTTTATGCTTAAGTTACATCCTGAAAAGAATTAAGGAAAGTTCTGTCCACCACGGATTTCAACCGAATAACATCATATTAATTCTTGGTGGTCTTCACTAATAAATAAGAACTGTAGCATGAACAGTAGTTAATCATTTGAATCATCACATTATTTTTTGGTTTCCGTGAGGTATTTTTTTATCAGTGGTTATTGAGAACTAATAGTTTAGGTCAATCATACTGTATATTTTGAAAATCATAACCAATAACCGAACTGATATTCCCCTCTCAGGGTCGCATCTGGAGAGTTTCCAGTACTCTACCAGTCATGACTATGGGAGGGAGATTCAAGCAGAAGCATCTTCTTTCAATTCCTAGCTTGGGCAATGGCTAGCAAGTGGAAGGCAATCTGCTACAAGTCAAAACTCCCCTGTGCTGGGCAGCAGCAGCATGGGAGAGAGTCGAGGGTGGAAACTCGAGTTTACTGCATGGAAGGAGGCGATGGTAAACCACTTCTGCATTTTTACCAAGAAAACTCTAAGGATACACAAACAGAACGAAGGCAGATGGAGGTGGGGCGTTCTGGGAGAGCTGTGTCCATGGCGTCACTATGGGTCAGAGACAACTCCCAATTAAGTGGTCAATAGATATGATTGATTGATTGATATAAATGAAGGTCATTTGCCCTCTGGTATCCCAATATTAACTGAAATTAAGAGAATAGTTGAGTGGGCTTCAATAAGTGGTGTCTCACAGACCCTCCATGGGGCCTGGGGTGTACAGTCACTTTGGCTTGAAGCTCTTTTTTTTTTTTTAAAAAAAAAAAAGAAGAATGTTTCAAATTTGGTGGGGTGCCAATGGGATTCCCCAGTACCCCAAATTTCCAAACCTAAAAATCCACTAGTCTCCTCTCCAGGGCCAGGGCCTAGGACTGACAGCAGGCTGTAGGCTTCACTACTGCCTCTTTGCCTTCTTTGCCTTGTTCCTCTGTGATTTCCTCTGGTGGGAGGGTTGGGGCTTGGATATAGCCCAGGCCTTTGGGGGTCTATGGAGTGGTCTGAGCCTTGCACCTTCTAGTGTAGAAAATTGTCCTATAACATGATTTGAAAGATCATGAGGTAAATGTACCTAATGCTAGCAAACAGTTAAATGATTAATTGCTATATTATTTACAGCCTTAATATCCTGTTATAATGCCAAGGTTTAGACAACAGAAATAAGCAGATAATCACCCTCTGATTACATAATGGTTACCATGTGCTTCCATGGTGAACAGTTGCCATATAATTAGAGTGATGTGCGCCCCGGAAAACAAAGTGATGCCAATAATATCTATTTGGAGGCATAAAATTTCTAAAAGTAATTGAAATAATTTTCATTTAGTTGCTAGGAGGAATTAGGGTCTCGAGCATTTCTTCCGGGAATCTGAAATTTCTCTTTCCTAGGGTGTAAAGGACTTCGTTTACCGATCACAGTTCACGGTTGATTGTGGTTTTTAATAACAAAATTAGAGAGGCATTTTCTCTCTCCACCACTTCCACTCTCTGGGCAGAGGATGGTGCTGGGGTCACTAAGATAACATCTGGAGGAGGAAGCCTGCAGGATCCCAGCCAATGGCTTGGCCCATTGCCTGACTGTCAGGCCCATTACTTCTTTCCCAAAGGACACTCCAAAGCCCACGCTCTTTCCACTGAGCCACGCTGCTTCTCCATGAATAAAGGGGGTGAGTCAGGGTGATGCAGAAGGGAGTGGGAGAAGAGGAAAGGAGGGCGCAGTCAGGGAAAGCCTCCTGGAGGAGACGGGCCTTCGATAAGGCTTTGAAGCGGGGGAGAGGAATCATCTTGGGTAGGGACCGTCTCTATATGTTGCCAACTTGCACTTCCCAAGCGCTTAGTACAGTGCTCTGCACACAGTAAGCGCTCAATAAATACGATTGAGTGAGTGACACCACTGAGGAGGACCACTCAGCTTGGAGGGGGGGATGGTGAGCTGGCTAAGGGAGGAAAACCAGGTCCAAGCTACTGTGACCCCAGCAGCATCTGCTACAAGGAGCAAGGACGGGCCGTCATCCAGGAATTCCTAGAATACATATGGGGAGCAGTACCCTTCTACATATTATTACTGATGATAATTGTGGTATTTGTTAAGTGCTTACTATGTACCAGGCACTGTCCTAAGCGCTGGGGTAGATACAAATAGGTTGGACACAGTCCTTATCCCAGTTGGGGCTCACAGGGGGAGACTTAGGAGGCTAAGGAGGCCTCCTCTGGGAAGGCAAGGATCCTGCCTACTTCTCCCAAACCCTTATTAGCTCTGAGGTGGACACTCTTTTGATCGGAATGCTTTTACTCATTTTCTATCGCTGGGCAGCTCCCTTTGAACCTACCCCAGCACTGCAATCAATCAATCGGTGGTGTTTTTTAAGTGCTTAATTGTGCGCAGAGCACTGTACTAAGTACTTGAGAGAATACAATACTGTAGAGTTGGTAGACACAGTCCCTGCCCACAAGGAGTTCACAGTCGATTTGGCACATCGTAGTACTTAACAAATACCATTATTATTATCAATTAATCAATCAATCAATCATATTTCTTGAGTGCTCACAGTGTGCAGAGTACTGTAGTAAGCGCTAGGGAGAGTACAATATAACCAAGTTGATAAGCCTGTTTCCTGCCCATAATGAGCTTATAGTCTAGAGGGGGAGACAGACATTAATATAAATAAATAAATTACGGCCACGTATGCAAATGCGGTGAATAAAGGGTAGTTTATTCTGATTTATCAACAGAGTTGCAGCTCCTCTCCCACCGAACCAGGCCCAGAGCACAGTGGGGATGATGGGGTAGTTGGAGACCCCTTTGGCCTTCCAGGCTCTGGGGGTCTGGTCAGGTTCTAGGGACAGTGAGGGTGACATGGCTCCATGAATTTGTGACTTTGGGCCAGTGGCTTAACTTCTCCATGCTCCAATTTACTTATCTGCTCATTAATCCATCTCTGACAGATAGCAATAGGATGCTGGGAGCTATGGCGGATGTGTAACTACTACTACTACTACTATTACTACAGACTACTACTATGATGTCTGATTGCAAGTCACGTGGAAGACTTTTTCCCAAGTTCAAGCCGTACTCCCAGGAGTAAAGTTATTGTTTTAGAGGCAGAGCAGCTCCTTACCTACTTTGAGCTTGCTTTACAGACACAAGTGGAAGAGCTAGTGTAATTATTATTATTGTTATTATTACTATAATCCCCCATCCCCTGTTCCCCTTACAGGACTTTCCCAGTATGAATTTTGGGGTAGTCTGACCATGTCAAAACATCTTCTTATCAATTAATCAATCAGTGGTATTTATCGAGCATATACTATGTGCAGAGCACTGTACTAAGAGCTTGGGAGAGTACAATACAATAGAATTAGCAGACACGTCCCCTGCCGATAACGACCTTTCAGTCTAGAGGGGTGTACTGAAGGGGTGTAAAAAGCAGCGTGGCTTAGTGGAAACGGCACGGGCTTGGGAGTCTGAGGATTTGGGTTCTAATCCTAGCTCTGCCACTTGCCTGCTGTGTGACTTTGGGCAAGTCACTTCACTTCTCTGTGCCTCAGTTACCTCATCTGTAAAATGGGGATTAAGACTGTAAGCCCCACATGGGACAACCTGATTACTTTATAACTACCCCAGTGCTTAGAACAGTGCTTGGCACATAGTAGGTGCTTAACAAATACCATAATTATTATTATTATTACTGTACATCTGGCTCAGACTTTATTTTGAGACATTCTTGACATAACATTTATGTCATTGTTTCTAGTGCTGCCTGGGTGCAGATAAAATATGGCTTATGAACCTAAAACATGTGAGCTCCGTTTGGTACAGGGATTGTGTCTGACCTGACTAACTTGTATCTACCCCAGTGTTTCGAACAGTGCTTGACACATGATAAGAGCTTAATAAATACAATTAATTAATACAGGATTGCTTAGTATATGAAAAGCAAGGAAGGGAGTTAAAAATGTTAGAGTTTGACGTGCCACCCCAAGTTTCTGAATGCCCACTAGTCCCTCTGAAGTTTCTTTTTTGCCTCCCAACTAAACTAGATTATTTTCTTTCTTCGTGTTTACACTTGCACCACCACCCTCTAAGTCTTTCTCTCCCCACCCACCTCCTTTTCTATGATATGCCACTGAGGGTGGAGAGGGGAGCTCCAACAGCCAGCCCTCTCTGTGGGCTCTAGCCAGCTCCTTTCCAATCTTGACCTACCAGATGTTTGTCACCCCCAACCGCGAGAGAGTTTCTGACCTTGTGAGCCTGCTGTAAGCTGTACTGGCTGAAGGGGTGAGATGGATTTCATCAAGCTTGGGAAGTCAACTGTGAGGAGGGAGACTCTATTTGCTTGCTCTCATATTTAGATTTCAGAGTTGATCTGAAATCTGACTTAGTCTACAATGAGCTCTCTTCTCCACAGACATTTTCTGCAGGTGCTTGGGAAGACTCCATTCACCTGTTCACACCACTAAATTATACCGTGTGAACGGGCCTGAGAAAAGCGAAAGTACCTCGCTAACTGTCTGATTTACTAACAGGTAAAAACTTGGTTACCGGGAGATTCTGACTTCCTTTTTTCCTGGTTAGTTCATCACGAAATCAGAGGCCACCAATCGAAAGCACATGACTGAAAGCTCCTGATTCTATCCCCTCCAGGGAGGACTGTGGACTCTGATCAGGGAAAACTGGAGTGATTCCTTCAGGTCTTTTAGCTACTCCTTCCTCCCAAACTTGGATTCTGGGCTGCTCTACAGTACAATCACTTCAGAGGGCAAACCTGGCCCTGAAGCCCCAGGGTATGCTGATGGGGCATCAGGGGCTTTTTTTTTAATGGTATTTGTAAAGCGCTTACTGTGTTCCTCAAGGTGTCTTTGTTTTCATTATCCTCTCTATCCTACTTTGGATTCATCCATAATGAAAGAAAGAATGGGTGCTGTGGGGAAGCAGAAAACCAAAAACCACCTCAGCCAACATACAGGGCTGTGTGAACAAAGATATCTCATAGAGGGATGAACAGTGTGGCCTATTGGATACAGCATGGGTTGGGAGTCAGAAGGACCTGTATTCTAATCCCGGCTCCACCTCCTGTTCTGCTGTGTGACCTAGGGCAAGTCACTAACTTCTCTGTGCCTCAGTTACCTCACCTGTAAAGACTGTGAGCCCCAAGTGAGAAATGGACTGGTCCAAGTTAATTAACATGTATTTGCCCTAGCACTTAGTACACTGCCTAGCACAGAAGCAGCGTGGCTGGGGAAGCAGCGTGGCTTGGTGGAAAGAGCACGGTCTTTGGAGTCAGAGGTCATGGGTTCAAATCCAGGCTCTACCACTTGTCAGCTGTGTGACTTTGGGCAAGTCACTTAACTTCTCTGTGCCTCAGTTACCTCATCTGTAAAAATGGGGATTAAGACTGTGAGCCCCACGTGGGACAACCTGATCACCTTGTAAACTCCCCAGTGCTTAGAACAGTGCTTTGCACATAGTAAGTGCTTAATAAATGCCATTATTATTATTATTATCATTATTATTATTATTATTATTGTAAATGCTTAACAAATACCATTTAAAAAAGGTAGCAAGATCTACTATTGGGAACAAGATCTGGGGCCACGAACTAAGTTTTCAGTTCTCACTTTGGAATACTCTGTCCCCTCATGCCAAGCCCTTAACTCTTTGGGCCTTCATATCAGCATCAATGGTATTTATTCATCACCACCATCATCCCATTGATGGTATTTATTGAGCCCTTACTGTGCCTACAGCACCATTCGAGGCTTGAAGAGTACTAAAAAATTAAACCTACAAGAACTACCTTCCACAGGTCACCCTCAACCAGTTTACTATCTACTGGGGAAGGCAATCAGCAAAAATGGAATGATATGTCACTGTCAAAATAAACAGTTGATACAATGAACAATAAACAAATGGAAGAGCGCTGAATGGGAGGCTGGTATCCTAGGAAGATGGGGGTGAGGTCTTGGAGGCGGTGATGGGGAGAGGTGTCTTTTTGGGAGGGACAGGGCTTGAGGCTATAAGGAGGCACTCCAGACCAGGAGGAAGGTTTGAGCAAAGGGGTAGAGATGGAAAAGTGCAGAACCAGGAACCCTTTGGAGCAATAAATATGATTGATTGATTGAGAAGCAGCATGGCATAATGGATAGAGCATGGGCCTGGGAGTGAGTCAGAAGGTCAGGGGCTCTAATCCCGGTTCCACCACTTCTCTGGTGTATGACCTTGGGCAAGTCACTTAACTGCTCTGGGCCTCAGTTACCTCATCTGTTGTAACATGAGGACTGAGACTGTGAGCTCCACATGGTACGGGGACTGTGTCCAACTTGATTTGCTTGTATCCACCCAGCGCTTAGCACAGTGCCTTGCACAGCATTTAACAAATACCAGGATTATTATTATTACTATTTGTTTGGAAGGAGTGAAGAGCAGGAACCTAGGGGTAGTGGGAGAAGAGAGTAAATAGGTAAAACGGAAGCTGCTAATGGAGGACCTTGAAGCCAATGGCCAATACGGTTTTTTTTTTTTTTGTTTCATATGAGAAACAATGCAGAGTCAGAAATTTTGAGGAGGGGCTCGATTGCGCTCCAATCAGCATTTGCAAACCTGCAGGAAGGAGAGACTGAAAAATGGAAAGCGCAAAGACAAGGAGACCTTCTAGACTGTGAGCCCACTGTTGAGTAGGGACCGTCTCTATATGTTGCCAACTTGTGCTTCCCAAGCGCTTAGTACAGTGCTCTGCACACAGTAAGCACTCAATAAATACAATTGATTGATTGATTGATTGATTGAGACCAACAAGAAGGATGTTACAGTAATCTGCTGGGGGAGTGATGAGGTCTCAAACCAGACTAGCTGCAGTAGAAGTAGTGAGGAAGGAGGAGATCCAGAAAAAGATTGCAAAGGAAAAACGAACAGGAAGGTAAATTATAAGAGAGAGGAGTCATAGATGACACCCAAATTGCAAGCTGGTGGGATGGGGATACAGGGATACTTAGTTGCCCACCCTCCCCTCTAGGGATATGGCAAGACAGGAATTTGTTAATGAATGGCTCTGCAAGAAAGTCAAGCACCATGCTATTATTTACATTCCTGTATTTGATGGGCTGCTCTCTCTCATTTGGATGTACCCATTGTATTTGTATTCTACTTCATTTACGGGCTTTTCTGTAAGGCTAGGCTAAAGGTTGGAGTGTAGGCATGCAAATGTTTACAGGATGCAAATTCCGAACAATAAGAAACATTAACCCTAAAGCATTTGGAGCAAAAATCACCACAGATGAACCTGTCCTGTTAATTAATTTATTTTATCCGTTGCCTTTCTATTTTCCCTCTTTTCTTTTTTTAAAAATTTGAATATTTGGAGACCAGTTGACTGTGCTTTGAAAGCACATATGACATTTACTTGTTGTGTATAGGCTAGAAATCGAATAAATGGTTCATATGGGATACACATGTGGTGATGAAATGAAAAACAGACAACATACTGCTGACTGTAACTGGGCCAGGATTTGAATTACCAGCTGAGAAAACAAACACGAGGGTCCCGCATCTTTGAAAGCATTCCAAAGTGAAGCTTATGTAAATGATCTCTTACACTATGGTGCATTAACGATTCAGAATTAAAAATCAGATTGAAATCGTATCAATGCAGCAAAGCCAATGTGAGCCTTAGAATTTTGCCACCCTGAAATTGATGTCTACAGGGATGGCATAACTAATAAAATAGGGAACACATTTGCCCCCTCAGCCAAGAGTGACTGGCTGCAAAATCCCAAAAGACTTTATGTCCCATCACAAAACTCAACAGGGGACTCTGTCGCTTGGGTGGGCTGAAGTTTCTGACACAGACATATCTTCCCTACAGAGTAGGAAACTGGGAAGAGTGGCTTCATCCCATTAAAGATCCAGGGCTATGAAAGGGCTGCTATTGTTGACAAACTCTGAAGCCCAACCTGGGAACAACATTAGCAGAGAGAAGGAGGTGGGAGAGTCCAAGAACAAGATACAGCTAGAAGGTTAGCTTGGGAGGGGTGAGAACAGGGGGGTAACAGATGAAGAGGACTGATGTGCTGATAAGTAAGCTCCTTATGGGTAGGGAATGTGCTCGCTAATTCTGCTGTACTTTCCCAACTCTCAGTACAGTGCTCTGCACATAGTAAGCACTCAGTAAATACCATTGAGGGATTGAATGACACGTAGGGCAGCAATAGGTAACTAATAGCATGGAAAAATTAACAAATATGTAAACAGAGAACTTAAATTGATATATATCTTCAGTTCTCTTGTCCTCTAGACTGTCAGTTCATTGTGGACAGGGAACGTGTCTACCAAATCTGTTGGACTGTACTCTCCCAAGTGCTTAGTACAGTGCTCTATGCACTGTAAGCGCCAAATAAATACGGTTGATTGATAGTACTTCTCGGTTTGTTTTGCAGGCTCCTCCTCTGAGTCTCACCTCTAAGTGTGGGAGTACCTCAAAGCCCAGTTCTAGGTCCCCTTCTATGCTCATCTACACCCACTACTTTGGAGAACTAAATCTCTCTTATAGCTTCAACTACCATCTCTAAGCAGATGATTCCCAAATCTCCCTCTCCAGCCCTGACATTTCTCCTTCTCTGCAGTCTCACATTTCCTCCTGCCTTCAGGACATTGCGACTGGCATGCCCTGCTGACTCACCAAACTTAACATGCCCAGTCAATCAATTGATAAATCATATTTATTAAGCGCTTACTGTGTGCAAAGAATTATACTAAGAGATTGGGAGAGTGCAGTGCAACAGAATTAGCAGACGTGTTCCCTGCCTATAACAACCTTACAGTCTAGAGGGGGAGACAGACATTAACGTTAATAAATAAGCAATTTTTAATACATAACTTAAAGATATGTGCCTAAGCGCTGTGGGTTTGGGGGTGGGGCAAATATCAAATGTCCAACGGTCACAGATCCAAGTGTATAGATGATGCAGAAGGTAGAATGAGTTAAGAATAAGAGAGTTTAATTGGGGAAGGCCTCTTGGAGGAGTTGTGACCTTAATAATGCTTTGAGGGTGGACAGAATGGTGGTCTGTTGTATATGGAGGGGGATGGAGTTCCAGGCTAAGGGGAGGACCTGAGAAAGAAATCGGGGCACAGCGAGTAAGCTGATGCTAGAGGAGTGGAGTGTGCAGACCGGGCTGTAGTAGATCAGTGAATTGATGTAAGATGGGATGAGGTGATTGAGTGCCTTAAAGTCAGAAGTAAGGAGATTCCAGTGTGTAGGTTGACGGCCAACCTCTGGAGGTTCTTGAGGAGTGGGGAGACACCGACTGAACATTTTCACTGATCCATGCAGCAGGGCAAAGTTCGGACTGGAGTGGGAAGAGACAGGAGGCTGGGAAGTCAGTGAGGAGACACTAGTTAAGGAGAGTTATCCTTTTCTTTACCATTCCTGTAGACAATACCATCATCCTCCCTGACATCTTGACATTATCCTTGATTTATCTCTCTCATTCGTTCAATCAGTCAATCAGTCAGTGGAATCTGAGTGCTTACTCTGTGCAGAGCACTTGGGAGAGCACAGTACAGCAGAGCTGGTAGACACGATCCCTGCTCACAACAAGTCTATAGTCCACAGAGGGAGACAGACATTAATAGCAATAAATTATGGATGTGTACATAAGTGCTGCAGGCCTGAGGGTGTGGTTAATCCCGGCTCTGCCAATTGTCAGCTGTGTGACTTTGGGCAAGTCACTTAACTTTTCTGTGCCTCAGTTACCTCATCTATAAAATGGGGATTAAGACTGTGAGCCCCCCATGGGACAATCTGATCACCTTGTAACCTCCCCAGAGCTTAGAACAGTGCTTTGCATGTAGTAAGTGCTTAATAAATGTTATTATTATTATTATTATTATTATTATTATTATTATATCAAGTCCTTAAAGGGTACAGAGCCAACTGTATAGACCATGCAGAAGGGAGAGGGAATCAGGGAAAAGGAGGTTTAATCAGGCAAGGCCTCTTGGAAGAGGTGTCACTGTAGTAAGGCTTTGAAGGTGGAGAGAGTGGTGGTTTGGTGCATATAGACCACCCAATTGCTTCTAGACTGTGAGCCCATTGTTGGGTAGGGACCGTCTCTATATGTTGCCAACTTGTACTTCCCAAGCGCTTAGTACAGTGCTCTACACACAGTAAGCGTTCAATAAATACGATTGAATGAATGAATGAATATAGATGGGGAGGGAGTTCCAGGCCAGAGGGAAGATGTAGGGAGGAAGTCAACAGCGAGATAGACAAGATCAAGGCAAACTGAGCAAGCTGGTGCTAGAGGAGCAAAGTGTGCAGGGTGGACTACAATAGAAAATTAAAAGGTAATTTGAGTGCTTTAAAGCTGACAATAAGGAATTTCTGTTTGATGAGCAATTGGGTGGGAAACCACAGAAAGTTCTTAAGACGTTAGTGACCATTAGTCATTAGTGACCTTAGGGAGGGCAGTTACCATGGAGTGAACGGGGCGGAAACTAGATTGGAAAGGATCAAGGAGAGAATCAGAGAAGAGGAAGTGGAGGGAGTGGGTGTAGACAACTCTTTAAAGGAATTTGGAGAGGAATGGTAGGAGGGAGATGGGGTGATAACTCGAGGGAGCATGGGATCAAGGCAGGGTTTTTTAAGGATAGGGGAGACCTGAGTTTGTTTGAATGTAGTGGGGAAGAAGCCATTGGAAAGTGAATATTTGAAGATGCCAGAGGCACCGGTGGAGGGGGTAGTGTTTGAGAGGAGGCAGGAGATCTCCTCTTGAGACACTGATGGATATATTGGGAGAGTTAAGAGGACACAGGAAGAGGGAAGAACTGGAGAGGAGCAGGGGAGATTTTAGGGATATCACGCCTGATGGTTTCCATTTTTTCAACAAAGTACATAACTCAGTCATGGGGGACAGCAGGGGGACAGGAGTTTTGAAGAGGGAGTTAATAGTCAATCATTCCCTCCATAGGGAGTGTCATTTCCAAAATACTTAATAAAATTTATTATTGATCAGCTCCTCTGCCCATCCTAGAAGGCAGAACAGTGTCATTATCCTCATTTTATAGATCTAATCAAGACCTAGAGGGAGAATGGACTTGTCCAAGGTCAGGCTGATGCATTCAAAGAGGCAGCCCTTTACAAGCTATAAATTAGATTGATGCCATGCCAGAGAACTAGAAATTCCTCAGCTCTGCCCGTGGCAATCAACAGGTCTGTTTGGATGTCCTAACTTTCTTAAATATTCCAGGTGTTTTCAGGTTTACCTCTTGGTAAGTTTTTCAGTAGACCACGGCTGCATCTTAACAGCTAGAATAATTCTCTTAGATAACTGAAGGGAATCCATTTTCTAGTGTTTTCAACAGGGCAGACTCTGGAGGCTAAATGGAAATTATCTGGGTCCACAGTATCAAACCCAGAGAATAATTCTCCAGGCCTTCCTTTCCCGCTCCCCAAATTTGAACGAGGCGACCCTATAGTGTGGTGCTGATATTTGCTGGGCTGGGAATAAGAGTCATGTATATGTGGGCTGGAAGCAAGAATACAACCCCGAAAATGAATAATCATCCCTTAAATGGAATTCCCCTACCTTGCCATGGTTGGCAGTAGGAGTATTGATGGTATTTATTGAGCATTTAGAACATGCTAAGCAGTGAGGCTCTGGCAGTACAGAGCATGCACTACATGGCAATCATTTCAATATATTATGGTGATCTTGGGTCAGTGTCCTACTTCTCATCCAAAGCAGCGTATTCCTTTTTGAACAGTTAGTCGTACACCTACTGCCTTCCAGATTTATTAGTATTGGGTAAATATTGAATAATTGTAATACCAACAGTCCAGCTCTACTTAGAAGAGGAAGCCTCATGTTTCTTTCTCATGGGACTTTGTGTGACAGGTATACACCCACACAGTTTTTGAAGACATCATTTTCCTAGTTCTGTGACTCTGTCAAATGCTCCTCCTCTTTCTGCATGGCTCTTAACTAATGGTGTTGTAGGGTGCATCTAGATTAGCAGCCTCCTGTTTCTACGTAATCCTTTATGCGTCAGTTCAATGATCGATTTAGGTCCACCTATGGGGAATAGTTTTGACTACATAGCCTCAAGTTTATAACTACATCTATATATTTCGCAATTTACTTTCTGTATTTATTTCAAACGCACATATTTCTTTAGTGAATCATCAATTCAGCCTTGCAGGAACGACTTCCTCATTAGGAGAAACAATTAGCCACTGGGTATTATTACTTTACCTTGAAGACAGTTTAGTTAATATTTTAGGAGATACAGTGAAGTAAATTATTTATGCCATCTACTGGTGTAGTTAAGATTTACTTTTTCATTCTGAAGAAACCCAATTTCAACGTTTAGCACCTACACTACAAATAAAAATGTACATTCTTAGACAACCCTCTGTTCAAATGCTTTATACAGGTCTAGGAATTGCTTTTTTTTTTTACCAATTTTCTAGAGATTTCATTTGGCCAAAGAAGTTTGTCCTAGTGGGAAGAGCATAGGCCTGTGAGTAGTCAGAGCACTTGGGGTCTAATCCTGGCTATGCATTATGCCTGTGTGACCTTGGGCAAGTCACTTAATTTATTCAGGCCTCAGTTTCCTCATCTGTAAAATGGGGATTAAATACCTATTTTCTTCCCCCTTGGACTGTGAGCCACATGTAGGACAAGAACTGTCTGATCCGACTGTCCTGTCTCTACCACAATAATAATAATAATGATGGCATTTATTAAGCGCTTACTATGTGCAAAGCACTGTTCTAAGCGCTGGGGAGGTTACAAGGAGATCAGGTTGTCCCATGGTGGGGGTGCTCACAGTCTTAGTCCCCATTTTAGAGATGAGGTCACTGAGGCCCAGAGAAGTCAAGTGACTTGCCCAAAGTCACACAGCTGACAGTTGACAAAGCCAACTGTTCTAAGACTGTGAGCCCACTGTTGGGTAGGGACCATCTCTATATGTTGCCAACCTGTACTTCCCAAGTGCTTAGTACAGTGCTCTGAACAGAGTAAGCGCTCAATAAATACAATTGATGATGATAATGATGATCCCACTCCAGCGGGCAAGAGGAAAGCACCCACAGCCTGGTGGCTGCCATTGTGAGCCCACTGTTGGGTAGGGACTGTCTCTATGTGTTGCCAACTTGTACTTCCCAAGCGCTTAGTACAGTGCTCTGCACACAGTAAGTGCTCAATAAATACGATTGATGATGATGATTGTGGTTACTATAGCTACAGTGGTGTCTTGGCTGTGAGAAGCCTTAAATTCAGCTCCTCTAGCCATGGAATTCTACTGATTTTGGATTTTTTGTGTAATTTATTTACTTGTCTTTTTTAAATATTGCTTTAGCATTTTATTGTTCCATCACTCCTAAATGTGTCTGTTTTCAGTCCCCTTTCTGTGACTAATAGTCTTAGATTCTGAGCCCCTTGAGGGCCAGGGATTGTGTCTAATTCCCACCTGTGTGTTCTTTCCCGATGGTCAGTACCATCATCAATCGTATTTATTGAGCGCTTACTATGTGCAGAGCACTGTACTAAGCGCTTGGGAAGTACCATGCTCTGCAAATAGTGAGCGCTTAATAAATACATTACTATTACCTCTACTGCTTAACACAATGCTCGCCACTAAGTGCTTAACATTATTATTACTCAAGGCCATTTTGAAAGGCTACAGACATTCTCTAGAATAGGGAACCTATTCTACTATAACAAAGTCCTTTCAATGGCCCTGCTTCTCCACCTTAACAATATCTCTATTTGTTTATTATTTCCCATATGCTTTGCACCAAATCAAGAAATGAAAAATAGCATTTTAAATAAGATATATACAGTTAAGAAACCCAGCTTTAAGCAGAACTTTTTCATTCTACAGCACACCAAACCCTCAAGGGGGTCTATTCATGCTCTCTTCTCCCTTGGTGTAGACTGTAAGCTCCTTGTGGGCAAGGATCACATCTGCCAACTCTATTATATTGTACTTTCCCAAGTGCTTAGTACAGTGCTCTGCACACAGTAAGCACTCAATAAATACGATTAAATGAATGAGTGAATGAATACAGTAAGTAATGAATAAATATGATTGACAATGATCGTCCGCCTTGCCATGAAGACAGTGTGAAGTACCTACCAAATATCCTACCAGTGTTTGAACAGAAATAGCTGCAGTGTGCAAAGTTGGGACACACTGGTAGAAAAGCACAATTCTAGTGCCTAGTTAGTATTATGGAGAATATTTGTGGAAAGTAACTGAGTTGACACAATCCACAAAATGTGGGTTCTGGTCCTAAATTTGCTAGGTGATCTCAGTGAAAGCACTTAACCTCTCTTTGTCACAGATTTGCAACTTCAGATGAGGATAATCATAGCTGCGCCAAATTATCCCACAGTGTCATTATGAGGTCAAATGAAATGACAGAAATAAAGTGCTTAAGACAGCTATTATCTTTCACCACAGATCCTCAAACACATTTGGAGTGGGTCTGCCTAGGTGAGAAAAGGATCGTGCGTGAGCCTGAGTTTAGTTCATGTTGCATAAATCCCACTAACATTTCCACTGTGGAAAGCATCTTTAATGTTGACATACATCATATCACCAATAAATCGCCACAATCTTATTTGATAATTTGGTGCTCAAGACTCCTTTTATTCACACTTAGAATGTTAATTAAATCTCGCATTATCATCATCATCATCATCATCAATCGTATTTATTGAGCGCTTACTATGTGCAGAGCACTGTACTAAGCGCTTGGGAAGTACAAATTGGCAACATATAGAGACAGTCCCTACCCAACAGTGGGCTCACAGTCTAAAAGGGGGAGACAGAGAACAAAACCAAACATACTAACAAAATAAAATAAATAGGATAGATACGTACAAGTAAAATAAATAAATAAATAAATAGAGTAATAAATGTGTACAACCATATATACATATATACAGGTTATATGTATATGTATATATACAGATTATATGTATATGTATATATACATATTATATGTATATATGTGTGTGTATATATATGTTATATGTATATATGTGTATATATGTATATATGTATATATATATATACATATATATATGTATATAACATATATACAGGCATTAATTCTTCCTACATCTTTATTATCCCCATTTCCCAGTCTGGGACTCAAGAGACTTCAGGTTCGCAAGGGCAAAAAGTGCTTGTCTCTAAAGCCAAAGCAAAGGGGAGTCCTGAGATAATAATAGAGAACTTTAAACAAGAAAATCAATTTTTATCAGAATTAGCAATCAGGACAGTTTGATCAGATTTATACCAGCAAAGTGAAGTGGAGCTCTGACACAATAAATGCCCCTGCCCCCCAAATGAACTGCTTTTAAAGCTACACACTCCAGCCTCACAGCACTTACATACATCGCCTTATACTCGACAATTTTCCCCATCTGTAATTTATTTTAATGTCTGTCTTTCCCTGTAGACTGTAAGATCCTTGTGGGAAGGGATTGCATCTCCCAAATCAATTCTACTGCATTCATTCATTCATTCATTCATACAATCGTATTTACTGTGTGCAGAGCACTGTACTAAGCGCTTGGGAAGTCCAAGTTGGCAACATATAGAGACGGTCCCTACCCAACAGTGGGCTCACAGTCTAGGAGGGGGAGACAGAGAACAAAACAAAACATGTTAACAGAATAAAATAAATAGAATAAATATGTACAAGTAAAATAAATAAATAAATATTATTTATTTAAAAATAATAAATAATATTAAAATAAATAAATAAATAAATAGAGTAATAAATACATACAAATATATATAAATATATACAGGTGCTGTGGGGAAGGGAAGGAGGTAAGGTGGGGGGATGGGGAAGGGGAGGAGGGGGAGAGGAAGGAGGGGGCTCAGTCTGGGAAGGCCTCCTGGAGGAGGTGAGCTCTCAGTAGGGCTTTGAAGGGAGGAAGAGAGCTAGCTTGGCGGATGTGGGGAGGGAGAGCATTCCAGGCCCGGGGGAGGACGTGGGCCGGGGGTCGACGGCGGGACAGGCGAGAATGATGCACAGTGAGGAGATTAGCGGCAGAGGAGCGGAGGGTGCGGGCTGGGCTGGAGAAGGAGAGAAGGGAGGTGAGGTAGGAGGGGGCCAGGGGATGGACAGCCTTGAAGCCAAGGGTGAGGAGCTCCTCTCAAGCTCACCTACTCACTATGTCTCAATGTTGTCTTTCCCTTCTCCGATCATACCCTCACCCTGGCTTGACTCACTCTCCCATTTCCTTTCTGGCAGGCCAATGCTCTCTCAATCTTCTAAACCTTCTGAAATCACAACTCCTCCAGGAGGCCTTCCCTGATTAATCTCTCATCTCCCCTCCCTATTTCCTCCACTACCGCCACCTAAGCACTTGTGCATTGTCTAAGAACTTGAGTACTCTCATTTCCCACCAAATCTCCCAGTAACACTTATGATCAGGTCTTTAAATTCTGCTACTTCCCCAACCTATAATTTATTTTAGTGCTTGTCTGTCCAGCAAGACTGTAAGATCCTGGAGGGCAGAAATCACTAAGCCCCATTTTTCCTCTCCTCCTCCCCATCCACTTGGCCCTACCTCCTTCCCCTCCCCACAGCACCTGTATATATGTTTGTACAGATTTATTACCCTATTTATTTTACTTGTACATATTTATTATTCTATTTATTTTGTTAATGATGTGCATCTAGCTTTATTTTTATTTATTTTGATGACTTGACACCTGTCCACATGTTTTGTTTTGTTGTCTGTCTCCCCCTTCTAGACTGTGAGCCCTTTGTTGGGTAGGGACCATCTCTATATGTTGCCAACTTGTACTTCTCAAGTGCTTAGTACAGTGCTCTACACACAGTAAGCGCTCAATAAATACGATTGAATGAATGAATGAATGAAGTCACGTCTATCAACTCTATTATACTCTCTCCCAAGTACTTAATATTGTGCTCTGCACAGAAAAAGTGCTCAATAAATATTTTTGATTGATTGCAGACTGTCAGCTCATTGTGAGCAGGGAACACATCCACTGACTCTGTTAAACTGTACTCTCCCAAACACTTATCACGGTGCTCTGCACCCAGCAAGCGCCCAATAAATATGGTCGATTGATTAAGCGATGTTCTAAAAGCTTGGAAGAGTATATAGTTCTTCAAATTTGAAGACATCACTGATCCTTGGGAGAATATCATAGAAGCCAGAGCCATGATTATGTCCCTCCTAGAGTTTACATGATAATGGGAAAGACTGAAGAAAAAATTGCAAATAATGGAGCAGGAGAAGAACAAGGATATCAATAGGAAGTAGTAGACATGTATATGTATATGTGTAGAAGGGGTAGGTAGAACTTAATAATGGCTTTAAAATGTGGAAGAACTGAGGTCTGGCAGAATTTTGGGGGAGAGGAATTTCAAGGGTAACAGCGTGAGTGAGTGGCCGGAAGCATAAGAATGTCAAACATTCTTATATGCCAAGAATCTTTAATTCTTAGATGTCAAGAATATTTAATTCTTAAATGCCAAGAATATTTAATTGGAAAGGACACCCACCCATGAGTACTTTTAGCATACATAATTTAGTCAAGTGTTCACAGATTTATGGTTATTAAAAACCTTTGGAAAATTAGTGAAATGAATTACTTGTGGATTCTGACAACTATTTACTAGGCTGTAGTAGTATGTCACTTGATTTTCTATCTAATTTCAGTGATAAAGGTTTATGGCTTTCAATAACACTCACCTCAGTACCACAGGACTGCTAAATAAATGCTTCTGCACATACCATCTTTGTAAAACAAATACATCTGTTCCTCAAAATTTTCTTGCCCAAAACAAAGACTCCTGACCACTGGTTTCACAACTCTTCATCAGCGGCAATTTCCTACTACATTCAAGCTTATGCTTCCCACTGCTCTCAAGAGAATCTACTAAGCATGATTGGCACTAAACTCATCGGCCTCCAACTGACTGATTACTCATTCCATTCCCTGCACCTGGAATGCCCTCTCCCTTCAACGTTTCCAAACCACAGCCCTTTCCTCTTCCAAGAGGCATACCCTGATTAATCCCCACACCATCCTGGTCACACCACCTTCCTAGTTATGACTCTTCCTGTCTCATCTTGTGTATTTGTTTGTTATTGATTTACTTTTAATTTAGACTCATTTTTAACTATTATGGTCACTTTGTTATGTAGGCTTTCCTTCCCCTTATGCCATAAACTTCTTAAGGGACGTGGTTCTGTATTCCATTTCTTCTTCAGTTCTTAGTACACAGTTTTGAACACAGATACCTAATAAATGCTGTGACAGGGTGGTGAGACTGACATACTGACATTAAAATCTGTTTGAATTTAGCACAGTACCATTAATAAAAACCCTTTCAATGATTCTCTTAGTCATCAGCTTCTGATTATATAACCACTCCATTCAGAGTCTAGGGAACGCAAATCCCACATACTTAGTGAACATATGAATCATTAAGCACAGCAGTTCTCACTTATTTCTCATGAATAACCGTCAGCATTCTCCTTCGGGATGAATAATACAAGTATATATACATACACATATATATATAGGGAGAGAGTGAAACTCATGCTTTACCAAAATTGAATCATGTAATCCAATTAATTCCCTTTTTCATCAATTTAAATTCCCAGAGTGATCATTATCTCAATTACAATTATGCCATAATTTGTAGGGATTTTTTTACCCAAACAAATCTAGCTATTTTCTACACTAATTATAATGAACAATAATCTTCCCCATTTCTCTGGCTTCTGTGGCTGCCCGCAATGCACAGACTCAGGGTGGAATTTCATGGGTGGCTAATTTTGAACAGGCATCTCCTTTACTCCCATTTGGAGCATAAGATTATTTTGTGCTCATCCTATCCTGGGGAGGGACCTGAAGCAAGTAAATCTCAACATTCTGGTAGTTCCGTGCTTAAGGAAAGACACTGATATCCCAGGCCACAAGGGAACCATTTGTGTAGAGTATTATGGCTTCTTGATAGTGAATGGCTCCCTAGTGCCCTGTTTGGTGCACCTGCCCCCAGACGAAAGCCATTGGAAATCCAACATCTGGAGAGAGCTTTTCTTCTCAACTTTGGAGGCCAGGGCATAGACAAAAGTCCTTGGGGGGAAAAAGAAATCTTCATGCAGGCCACCGATTGGGCAAATGGTAATAATGATAATAATTATGACATTTGTTAAGCACTTACTACGTGCTGGGGTGGATACAAGCAAATGGAGTTGGACACAGTCCCTGTTCCATGAGGGGCTCTCAGTCTCAACTCCCATTTTACAGATGTGGTAACTGAGGCCCAGAGAAGTGAAGTGTCTTGCCCAAAATCACACAGCAGACAAATGGCAGAGCTGGAATTTGAACCCATGACCTTCTGACTCTCAGGCCCATGCTCTATCCACTGTGCTATGCTGCTTAGAACAGTGCTTTGCACATAGTAAGCGCTAAATGCCATCATTATTATAATGGTAATATAGCTCCATGGGCCTTGGTTCCTCATAGCCGTTACTGAGTTTACACATCAAATGATACATGATAATTTTATGAGCACCCAATTGTGAAAGTCTTATAATTACAATAATAGTGGTATTTGGTAAATACTTACTATGTATCACACACTCTTCTAAGTGCTGTGTAGATACAAGGGGAAGAAGCATGGCTCAGTGTAAAGAGCACGGGCTTTGGAGTCAGAGGTCGTGGGTTCAAATTCCGGCTCTGCCAATTGTCAGCTGGGTGAATTTGGGCAAGTCACTTAACTTCTCTGTGCCTCAGTTCCCTTATCTGTAAAATGGGGATGAAGACTGTGAGCCCCACATGGGACAACCTGATCATCTTGTAACCTCCCCAGCGCTTAGAACAGTGCTTTGCACATAGTAAGCACTTAATAAATGCCATCATTATGATTATACAAGATAATCAGGTTGGACACTGTCCCTGTTCTACATGAGGCTCTGAGTCTAAGTAGGAGGGTGCTAATATTCAGTTAGCTGAGAAGGTAAAATTTTCCTCTTCTCTAAATCAAGTCCATCTTCCAGTAGGATGAGCCTTAATTTTTTCCTGCCTAATTAAACACTGTAATTTGTAAGGATAAACTACGAGTTAAGGAGTGGAAGTAGAAGGCATTGACCAGTCATTGTGTTCTGACTTCTCTTTTCAGTACAGAAGTTTCTTTCAGCAAAAGCTACTATCTACTACAAAACTGTTTCCTGAATGACTTCGCTATTGCTTCAGTGACAAACCTTCCTTCCTTCTGGCCAGAAGGTCAGCAGTTAATGTTTCTGGTAGACATCCCTTACTCTACTTCCTTTGTCACACTGATTGCGTCTGCCATTCATACAAAGCAGTTTATAGCAACTCGTGAAATCCTCAACAAGGCTACAGAATTGCTGGTCTCTTGGGGGATCCGTAGCTGGAAGACATAAAACTTTCAGCAGAGTTCATTCTTGCGATTAGTTTCAGTGAAACAAACCAAAATTTGTGCTTGTTATTTTTTGTTTGAAATCCGCTCCATTAAGCCTCAAAAGTTAGACACTTAAGAGACCTTGCTCTTGGCTAGTCACCTTTTAAAGACTTTCCTTCCTCTGAAATGATTTCCAACTCCTCTGGGTTATGAAGTGCTTTTCTCCTCATCTTTTCTACCCTTTATCCAAAACTTTTAGGACTACAAAACCATTCTGTGCTTTAATATTGGCCCCTAAGCAGGCCGGTGCAAACATTTCAGCAGTTCCAGGCAAATCAGCCTTTGGTAACCATGATTCAAGAAAAAAAGAGGGGACTTAAGGAGTGGTTCGACTTGCTGCTCCAGTTGCTCTGCTCTTTGAACCCATCACTCTCCAAATCAGGTCTGGGTGGAATTGGTCCCAAAGTCCATCCCCATCTTGGACTTGGTCGGGGAGGGACCAGTTCAAAGACCAGAATCAATCAATCAATTAATCAATCATATTTATTGACTGCTTACTGGGTACAGAGCCCTGTACTAAGCACTTGGGAGAGTACAATACAATAAATTAATCAATCATATCCATTTAGTGCTTACTGTGTGCAGAGCATGCTACTAAGCACTTGGGAGAGTACAATACAGTAAATTATTGTATTTGTTGAGCATTTACTATGAGCAGAGCCCTGTACTAAGCACTTAGGAGAGTACAATGCAATAACCTAATCAATCATATTTACTGAGTGCTTACTGTGTGCAGAGCATTGTATTGAGTGTTTGGGAAAGTACAATATAACATAATCCTGGAGCAGCAGGTTGTTTAGCTGCTTATACCACCTCTAGCTTGTTATCTCAAAATGTTCTCTTCTGCAACTACCAGGCACAATTAAAATAAAAATGGAATCCGAATGAATTCAATCAATATTTATCTAGCACTTCCTGTGTGCAGAGCACTGAAATAAGTGCTTCAGAGAGCATAATACCAAAAAGGTTGGTAGATATGATCCCTGCCCACAAGGAGCTTAGAGTTTAGAATGCGAGACAGCCATCAAAATAATTTATAGGTAGGGGAAATGGCAGAGAATAAGGATATGTAGTGAATGAACTCACGTGGATGCTCTTCGGCAACCCCATCATCATAAAGCTGAGTGATCTAGTGGGTAGAGCACAGGCTTGGAAGTCAGAAGGACCTGGTTCTAATCCTGTCTCCACCACTTGTCTGCTGTGTGACCTTGGGAAAATCACTTTACTTCTCTGTGCCTCATGTGCAAAATGGGGAATAAAGCCTGTGAGCCCTAAGTGGGATAGGGACAATGTCCAACCCAATTACCTTATATCTATCCCAGCGCTTAGTACAGTGCCTGGCACACAGTAAGCGCTTAACAAATACCATTATTATTATTAATGATGTGAGAGGCACATTTGGAATGGTTCAGTCTGGCTTCCAATCGGGAGATTTTGGAAGAGAATTCTGATATTACTGAGAGTATTTTTTTTCTCACAAAACAGACTGGATGTATTCAAATGAATACATTTACTTTTTAAATTCATTACTAGGCCCTGAATGACTCCTGGACAGTTCTTCTGAGGTTTCAGGACAGTCTGAACAGGAAAAATCAGGCAAGGAAAACATAAAGATCCATGGAATCAAACTAGGCGAGTTCTTCAGCTGGGCACTCAAAGCCTGAAGCAGACATTTTTCCATTTATTAGTTTAAAGCCTTATTTCATACCAGTCTGGTTCTGTGACCTCTAAGTGTCGTTTGAGCATCAATTCTTGGTTCTTCACTCAGATACATGACTCTGCACTACTTATCTTGTAAAATTACCTACTGTGTTACAGTTATAAGCCACAGCCAATTTTCTAAGACATTTGACTGAAAGGAGACTCAATCTTTCAAGGTCTCTGATACCCTGGAATCACAAGTAGCTACAAAGGAGCATCCAGTTTTCTGTTTTCAGCTCTTTTTCAGCTTCAACCTCTATCTTAGTACCTCTCCCTTCCCCAGCTCTACCCATGAAATGCAGTTGCACATCAACACTAAACAATGACAAATACTGCACTGTGAAAAAGGTCACAGTGGGCTCTGCCACTAGATAATACCCTGCAGACTTGGAAATGGAAATTTACAAGACGATAATGGGGTGTCACTTCTGCTTTATGAACTCTCCCCACCCCACTTGGAAATATGAAACTGGGCATTCAACAACGGCGAAAAGTGGCAAAACAAAATAATGAAGACTTTTAAGTGTACAAAGTTCATTCAGAGCTTTGACTATTCCGCATAGTTCCACAATCCAGAAAAGACTTTAAAAACTGCCCGCATAAATAGTTTACTTTTTCACCAAAGAACACTCTAACAAATGCTAGAATCCTGCAATCTTCAAACCGTAAATCCATGCAGCCTCTGTACAGTTCAGTAATGCAAAATCTTATCTTCACATATAACTTTAAAATCTTAGTAACTGTGTTTAATTTCTCTCTCAATTATAATTTTATTTTGTTTTGTAAAACCGAAATCTAGTGACTGCTTTGAAAAGATCTAGGCAAAGGGTCATGGCAACAATTCGGCTATTTAGCACAGCTCTCTGTAAACAAATCACCAAAGAGAATGGCTTGAAATGAGGTAATAACTCCAGCATACTGTCAGTGAGTAAGCACTGACTATATATAAACATGCTAAATTAATTGGCATAATCTCTTTAATTTTAAAGTGAACACAGAGTAATAATCTTGAAACCTGGAGGTAATTGTTCACCCATTTGTACTGTTCATTATAGCTGCGTAATTTTTGGTCTGGAACAACGAATTGGACAAGGCTGAAGGTATTCTACAAAGCATTTCAGAATGAATGTATTGGAATACGTAATATACTAAGTTTGCAACAGGTCGTTGCAACCAAAAACTCCTCCCCATTGGCTTTAAAGAGAAGCAGCGTGGCTCAGTGGAAAGAGCACGGGCTTGGGAGTCAGAGGTCATGGGTTCTAATCCTGGCTCCACCACTTGTCAGCTGTGTGGCTTTGGGCAAGTCACTTCACTTCTCTGTGCCTCAGTCACCTCATCTGGAAAATGGGGATTAAGACTGTGAGCCTCACGTGGGACAACCTGATCACCTTATATCCCCCCAGCGCTTAGGACAGTGCTTTGCACGTAATAAGCACTTAACAAATACATTATTATTATTATTATTATTATTTAAAGCACTCAATTACCTTTCCCCCTCCTAAATCACCTCGCTACTCTCCTACTACAACCCAGCCTACACTTCATTCCTCTAATGCCAACCTTCTCACTATACCTCCACCTCGTCTTTCGCCACCAAAGTCTCGCCCACATCCTACCTCTGACCTGGAATGCCCTCCCTCCTCATATCAGATTCATTTATTCATTCAATCGTATTTATTGAGAGCTTACTGTGTGCAGAGCACTGTACTAAGCACTTGGGAAGTACAAGTCGGCAACATATAGAGAAGGTCCCTACCCAACAACAGGCTCACGGTCTAGAAGGGGGAGACAGATAATTGCTCTCCCCCACTTCAAAGCTTTATTGAAGGCACATCTCTTCCAAGAAGCCTTCCCTGACTAAGCCCTCCTCTCCTCTTCTCCCACTCCCTCTGCATCGCCCTGACTTGTTCCCTTCATTCATCCTCCCTCCCAGTCCCACAGCACACACACGTATATATGTAATTTATTTATTTATATTAATGTCTGTTTCCTCCTCTAAACTGTGAGCACACTGTGGGCAGGGAATGTGTCTGTTTGTTGTTATACTATACTCTCCTAAGCAATTAGTGGAGTGCTTTGCACACAGCACTCAATAAATAAGACTGACTGACAATGAATCTATGCTGAAGTTCTTGTTGGGTCACTTCCCAACAGGCAGAGCAGTGAAGAAAAAGGACAATCAATGTAATGATTCTGGAAACCTTCCATAGCAGCAGAAACTCAGACCCCAATCCCAGAACTAAAACCCTATGCAGCATATTTTAAAGGCACTAGGGAAGAATGTATAGTTATGGGTTTTCAGTGAAGTGGGAAGTACTTTGCAGACAATGTCAACCAAGTGTGAAGCAGCATGAATGCTGTCAGTTCTTTTCTGTGAATCTGATCTCTCTGCTTACATTTCTGTTTGTGGTTTTGATTTCTGAATCAAACTCATTTCTGTGAGCACACTTGGTCAGCACAGCAATGAAAATGTTTGTTTATTATAAATATTTTCTATGTATCAAAGCTGCTTTTTGTAAAAGTGATTTGGACAGGTGAGGTGGACTTATGCTTTTACATTTTTTCACCTGTGACCTCTCCTTTGTCCTCTTAAAAAACAACAACAGTATTTTTTAAGTGCTTACTAAGTGCCAGGCACTTTACGAAGTCCTGGGGTATGTAAAAGATAATCAGATTAGACACAGCCTATGTCCCACATGAGCCTCACAACTGAAATCCCCATTTTACAGATGAGGTAACTAAGGCCCAGAGAAGTTAAGTGACTTGCTAAAGGTCACACAGCAGACAAGTAACAGACAACTCAAGTCCTCTGACTCACAGGCCTATGCTCTTTAACAATAATAATAATGATGGCATTTGTTAAGCACTTACTATGTGCAAAGCACTGTTCTAAGCACTGGGGGGAAACAAGATGATCAGGTTGTCCCACGTGGGGCTCACAGTCTTAATCCTCATTTTACAGATGAGGTAACTGAGGCTCAGAGAAGTTAAGTGACTTGCCCAAGGTCACACAGCAGACATGTGGTGGAGTCTTTCCATCTTGGTGGGTAAGGGTGGAGAGATGCCTTCACATCTCTGAATCCACTGTGGGCAACTCTGGGAAGTATTTTTCGGCCTCTTCAATCTTCCAGATGAGTTTTAGGGGAACTTGAGAGAGTGCCCTAAACTTATCATCCTGCAATATATATTTAAAGTCCCACACCCAGACCCTGAGAACAGAATTGGCTTCATGTTGGGAGGAAACTGTATGGCTGGGTGATTAAAAGAGAAAGAGAAAGGAATACTGGATGAGAAAATTTTTAGCAGACACTGATACCATTGACTGGCACTACAGTCTAACAATTTTTGTCCTAGGCTGTTTCTCTGGAAACACCCATTCTAAACCTGCTACTAAAGCAGAGTAAATGTATGACCTCATGATGAGGGTTTGCCTTGGAAACCCTGAATAGATGTACTTGTAAATAGGGAAGAGAAAGGGGAAGGGAGAGTTTTCCTTTAGATTCATTAGGGCAAGGGCTTCTTAGCAGGCAAAGGACTCAAAAGTGGGCAGAGATAATAGAGATCACTAGAAAACTGTTGAATCATCAGAGTCAAGGTGACACCCCGCAGCAGTTCCAAGGTTAATCAATAGACTAAGAGTTATAATTTGGACTTTAAGATTTAAGGAACAAACCACTGACCAGTACCTTAGTTAATCGTAGCTGCTGGGTCTTTTTTTCCCCCTCAAAGAACAGCACCTTAAAAGAGCTCAAACAAAATTCCTCTTGACCTCTAAAAATACAAAAAGACTACAGCAGCAAGCATTGCTATGGTAACATCACTCCTATTTCTTTGGTCCTACTGAACACAGTTGTAGCTACCCAACATCAGGCATTTACATTTGACACTTTCAGAAGTATGTGAAATTCCCATCGTGACACAAATGCTTTTGGTGACTATTCAGGTAAATTGTGCCTAAAATTTCCTGTGCCCAAAGACTGATCAGAGACCAGCCCTGCCTAGGGAATGTAGAAAGGGGGAGACAGAGAACAAAACCAAACATACTGACAAAATAAAATAAATAGAATAGATATGGACAAGTAAAATAAATAAATAAATAAATAGAGTAATAAATTTGTACATACATATATACAGGCTCACAGTCTAGAAGGGGGAGACGGACAAAAAGAAACAACAGGTGTCCATACTATCACAATAAATAGATTTATAGCTATATACACATTAATAAAATGTAAATATGTACAAGTAAAAGTAATAAATAGGTACAAATATATACAAGTGCTGTGGGGAGGAAAAAGGGGAGGCTCAGTCTGGGAGGGCCTTTTGGTGGAGGAGGTGAGCTCTCAGTAGGGCTTTGAAGAGAGGAAGAGAGCTAGCTTGGATGTGTGGAGGGAGGGCATTTCAGGCCAGGGGTCGACGGCGGGACAGGTGAGAACGAGGTACAGTGAGGACGTTAGTGGCGGAGGAGCGGAGGGTGCGGGCTGGGCTGGAGATGGAGAGAAGGGAGGTGAGGTAGGAGGGGGCGAGGGGATGGAGAGGGCACGTGAATCATTAGAAATGAATTACTATTGACTGGCAGTGTAAGGGATGCATTGGCAAAGAGATGTCAAGTATTCCTGATTGCTGTCAGTGGGCACCCTAATAAGCATTCACCCCATTTCAGAAGAGAAAATTGGTCCTTCTCAAGGTCCACGTCTAGACTGTGAGCCCACTGTTGGGTAGGGACTGTCTCCATATGTTGCCAACTTGTACTTCCCAAGCGCTTAGTACAGTGCTCTGCACACAGTAAGCGCTCAATAAATACGATTGATTGATTGGCAAAGAGATGTCAAGTATTCCTGATTGCTGTCAGTGGGCACCCTAATAAGCATTCACCCCATTTGAGAAGAGAAAATTGGTCCTTCTCAAGGTCCACGTCTAGACTGTGAGCCCACTGTTGGGTAGGGACTGTCTCTATATGTTGCCAACTTGTCCTTCCCAAGCGCTTAGTACAGTGCTCTGCACACAGTAAGCGCTCAATAAATATGATTGATTGATTGATCTGGACTGGGCTGGTCCTTAAGGGTCAGGTATGGCCCAGAGGTAAGAGCCTGCTCTATTCCAGGACTCAAGCCCTCAGACCTGGTCCAGCGTCATCCCGATACAAGTTTGAAGCCCTCACTGAGCTACTGATTTGGGCTTACAATGCTGCAACCGCTAGAGTGGACATCACTCCACGCAGCCACAGAGACTTATTATGAAACCTGAAAGTGGCTTGGGCCATCTTTAATGGCCATGAAAGGGATAATCAATAAATACCACGGATCGATTGATTAGGTGCACCCTGCAATCACCTTAGGGAAATAATGGCACACAGTTCCTTTCTAAGACCATTGCACTTAAAGCCATGACTAAATTGTGATTTCATCTCATTGTGAGGAGGAACAGCAACCCAGAATAATGGAATAAGAAGGGATAGCGATCAATCAGTGCTATGTATTGAGTGCTTACTGTGTTGCAGGAGGCCTTCCCAGACTGAGCCCCTCCTTCATCTCCCCCTCGTCCTCCTCTCCATCCCCCGTCTTACCTCCTTCCCTTCCCCACAGCACCTGTATATATGTATATATGTTTGTACATATTTATTACTCTATTTATTTATTTATTTTACTTGAACATATCTATTCTATTTATTTTATTTTGTTAATATGTTTGGTTTTGTTCTCTGTCTCCCCCGTCTAGACTGTGAGCCCACTGTTGTGTAGGGACTGTCTCTATATGTTACCAACTTGTACTTCCCAAGCGCTTAGTACAGTGCTCTGCACACAGTAAGCGCTCAATAAATATGATTGATTGATTGATTACAGAGTACTGCAGAGTACTGTACTGAGAAGCAGCATGGCCTAGTGGATAGAGCACGGGCCTTGGATTCGAAAGTACCTGGGTTCTAATCCCAGCTCTGCCACTTGCCTGCTGTGTGACCCTGGGCAAGTCGCTTGACTTCTCTGTGCCTCAGTTGCCTCATCTGTAAAATGGAGAGTAAGACTGGGAGCCCCATGTGGGATAGGGACTGTGACCAACCTGATTTGCTGTAATCACCCCAGTGCTCAATACAGTACCTGGCCCATAGCAAGCATTTAACAAATATAATAATTATTATTATCATTACTAAGCACCACTGTTGGATATAAAGGGGGAGATATTGTTAATCCACCCAAAACAGATAGTCATTCTATTAATTAGCATGTAAAGCAGTACTTAATGCAAAACAATAATCTCACTTTTCATTTAACAGAAATAAATCAGTGGTATTCATTGAGCACTTACTTTGTGTAGAGCACAGTACTAAGTCCTTTGGAGAGTGCAATATAACAAAGTTGATAGACACAATCCCTGCCTTCAGGGAGCTTGTCGGATGTTTGTAAAAACACTATTTTAAATGTCACAAAATTAACACCTCAACTACTATCAATCAATCAATCAATCAATCGTATTTATTGAGCGCTTACTATGTGCACAGCACTGTACTAAGCGCTTGGGAAGTACAAATTGGCAACAGATAGAGACAGTCCCTACCCAACAGTGGGCTCACAGTCTAAAAGGGGGAGACAGAGAACAAAACCAAACATACCAACAAAATAAAATAAATAGGATAGAAATGTACAAGTAAAATAAATAAATAAATAAATAAATAGAGTAATAAATATGTGCAACCATATATACATATATACAGGTGCTGTGGGGAAGGGAAGGAGGTAAGATGGGGGGATGGAGAGGGGGACGAGGGGGAGAGGAAGGAAGGGGCTCAGTCTGGGAAGGCCTCCTGGAGGAGGTGAGCTCTCAGCAGGGCCTTGAAGGGAGGAAGAGAGCTAGCTTGGCGGAGGGGCAGAGGGATTGGGGGCATTCCACGCCCGGGGGAGGACGTGGGCCGGGGGTCGATGGCGGGACAGGCGAGAATGAGGTACGGTGAGGAGATTAGCGGTGGAGGAGCGGAGGGTGCGGGCTGGGCAGTAGAAGGAGAGAAGGGAGGTGAGGTAGGAAGGGGTGAGGTGATGGACAGCCTTGAAGCCCAGGGTGAGGAGTTTCTGCCTGATGCGCAGATTGATTGGTACTACTTTCTCTTTCCACTGCTTCCACTACCAGTATAGCTCACCAAGTTCCCTTTCTACTTAAAGTCCTAACCTTTTCCTCTGTGAGTTCAAAACAAAGGCCTGCACTTAATAATACTAATGATGGTATTTATTAAGGGCTTACTATACACCAAGCACTATATTAAGCTCTAGGGTAGACACAAGACAATCAGGTCTGAAACAGTTCCTGTTCCATATGGGGCTCAAAGACCAAGAAGGGGGGAGAAGAGCTGTTTACTTCCCATTTTACAGATGAGGAAACTGAGGCACAGAGAAGTTAAGTGACTTTTTCCAAGGTTCTGCAGCAGGCAAGTGGCAGAGCCAGGATTAGAACCCTGGTATCCTGACTACCTGCCGTGTGCTCTTTCCATTAGGCCTCACTTCTCTGCACTTGCAGCCAGAGGTAAAATCAGTTCAATATTCAAAATCAGTTCAATCAGTTAAAAATCAGCAATTTTCTTCTACTCAACTCATCTCATCTCTCTCCTTTCCTCTATCTCCCCTGTTGAGTAAGTCTTTTCAAACACAATGTTTCTTTCTCCCTGCTCTTATCTCCATTCCCCCTCAAGAACCCCCAAAACAAGGAATAGTGGAATTTGTACATGGAAAGCCCTAATTTTATCAGGATAGGTGGCAGTGCTTTGCACATATAATAAGTGCTTAACGCACACAGTAAGCGCTCAATAAATACGATTGATTGAATAACAAATGCTATCATTATTATTATTATTATCACCAGTAACCAGAACAAGTTTCCGTGGCATACTATCTTACTACGTCTTGGGAATTTAGTTCTTTGGCAAACTGTGTATCTTTATAGACTTTCTTAAGGACAACAGAGAGAGAACTCTTTACAGAGGAGGAAACTGAGGCACAGAGAAGTTGAGGGACTTGTCTGAGGTTACACAGCAGACAAGTGGTGGAGACAGGTTTAGAATCGTGGCCTCCTGACTCTCAGGCCCTCGCTCTTTCCTGAGAGAACTCAGGATGTTCATCCTGAGATATAAGGACTACTTCCTCTGTGTGGTGATTTCACTTCAAATGGACTGGTCAACCTTAACTTAAGAAAGAAGGATTTGTTCAGCAGTTCACTATGGGAAAAGAATCACCTCCCTATATTTAGATAAGAATGGCGGCATATAATTGACAGAGTAAGATTTAGGAGCCACCTACAGTGCAGAAGTTTAGGTAATGTACTTGGAAAATATGGCATTCTACTGAACATTACCAATATTGTTCCTTAAATTTTACATAATACTGAGTAGACTGCCCATGCTTTGTGCAGGATTAAGAAGAAATAGACAGAGGAAAACAGGAACAAAAGAACACACACGTTATATACACTTAAACTTCCCAAAGGCAACCCTCCTGCAGAGAGCCGAGCATCTTCTGGGCCTGTTCTGTTGCGCTATAGGATTTGTCCGAGGGTAGAGTGGGCAGAAATCGCTGCTTGGACTTAACAAGTGGAAACTCATATTCGACAGGTGGAAGTAGCGTGGCCCCTTGGAAAGAGCGAGGGCCTGAGAGTCAGGAGGCCACAATTCTAAACCTGTCTCCACCACTTGTCTGCTGTGTGACCTCAGACAAGTCCCTCAACTTCTCTGTGCCTCATTTTCCTCCTCTGTAAAATGGGGATTCAATATCTGTTTTCCTTCCTTCTTACTTAGACTGTAAGCGCCGCATGGGTCACGGGCTTGTATCTGACCTGATTATCTTGTATCTAGTCCAAAGCTTGGCTCGTAGTAGGCACTTAACCAATGCTGTTGTTACTATTATTAGATAATAACATAACATAATAACACAATATATTAGTATATTATCATTGCATATTATATAATTTAGCATACTCTCACATTATATTATATTATATATTATATTATATCTTCTCACATAGAGAAGCAGCATGGCTCAGTGGAAAAGAGCACGGGCTTTGGAGTCAGAGGTCATGGGTTCAAATCCCGGCTCTGCCGACTGTCAGCTGTGTGACTTTGGGCAAGTCACTTAACTTCTCTGGGCCTCAGAGGTTCCCTCACCTATAAAATGGGGATTAAGACTGTGAGCCCCCCTGGGACAACCTGATCACCTTGTAACCTCCCCAGTGCTTAGAACAGTGCTTTGCGCATAGTAACCATTTAATAAATGCCATTATTGTTATTATATTAATATTAGTTCATTTATATTATATGATATAATAATGATAGTAATTATGGTATTTGTTAAGCACTTACTATGTGCCAAGCACTGTTCTAGGAGCTGGGATAGGAACAAGGTAATCAGGTTGTCCTATGTGAGGCTCAAAGTCTTAATCCCCATTTTATAGATGAGGTCACTGAGGCACAGAGAAGTTAAGTGGCTTGCCCAAGGTCACACAGCAGACAAGTGGCGGATCCGGGATTAGAACCCACAGATGAGCTCCTCAAACCTCCTCCTTCCTCCTTCCTTCTCAAGCGTCCACGAGAGGTGATATCCTGGTCACTTTCCCTGGGCTACACAGACCTTGTTCCTACTCACAGCCCCACTTCTAGTCATTCTGATATTGTAGTGGCAGGAGTTCCTCATCTTATTTTCACCTGCCACTGCTGCTCCACTGCTTGCTGGGCTCCTGGTACAGGGAAGAACTCCAGGGAGCCCAGCAAGTAGTGGAACAGCATTGCTGGACTACAAAACTCCAGCCTCCGCCATCAACTCGGAAAAAGACTCTTCTAGGGTAAGGGGGCCCCAACCCATACACACTGCACATTCAGGGGGGATCCAGGGAGGCAGTGACTCTATGTGCTTTTCCACACATACCTTTGAAATTATACAGATTTTAAAAATGCTTCCAAAGTACTTTCTCATCAGTGATCTCATTTTGTTCTCACATTTTTAGGAGGGAGGGGAGAAATCATTACTCTCCCTATTTTGTAGATTAGGAAACTGAGGTCCAGGGAGGATAATGACCAGAAGACAAAGTACTTAGAGTCTCAACTGATTGCAATCGTCTTTATTAAAAGTTCATATAAACCGGATGCTGTTCTTTGGGGAAAGTAAACTCATCTGTCAGTTTTTTTTATTATTATTACTACTACTACTAATAGTTTGTTAATTTGTTAAGTACTTACTATATTGGCAGGTACTATAGTAAGCACTGGAGTAGATACAAGCTGATCAGGCTGGACACAGTCCCTGATCCACGTGGGGTTCACGGCCTTACTCCCCATTTGACACTTGAGAGAACTGAAGGACACAGAAGTGAAGTGACTTGCCCAGGGTCACACAGCAATCAATCAATCAATCAATCAATCGTATTTATTGAGCGCTTACTATGTGCAGAGCACCGTACTAAGCGCTTGGGAAGTACAGATTGGCAACATATAGAGACAGTCCCCACCCAACAGTGGGCTCACAGTCTAAAAGGGGGAGACAGAGAACAAAACCAAACATACTAGCAAAATAAAATAAATAGAATAGATATGTACAAATAAATAAATAAATAGAGTAATAAATATGTACAACAGACAAGTGATGGAGCTGGGATTAAAACCCAGGTCCTTCTGACTCTCAGGGCCATGTTCTACCCACTAGGCCACGCTGGAGTTTATCAATGAGGATTTTCTTAATAGTCAGTGATCTCTCAGTATTTCTTCAGTGCCAACACTGTGAAGAAAACTGCCCTAGTCCATGCATCCCAACGTCCAAGTGTTACTTCAGCTCTTTCAGGAAGGATGCCTGCTGCATGTTAATAATGCCCAAAGGAAAGGTTTGGAACCTTTTCACAGGCAGGTTAGACACCCTTCTCTTGACAAATGATAAACTGGTGGATTCAAAACATCAAAGTCTGTCGGCCCTTGTCTGCAATCCTATAGTCTAGACTTCATCTCTTCAGTTGTTCTGAGAGTGGGGCCAGATAGTGTCTAGCAATATTGGAAACAATAGTACAGGATTCACACTCTTAGCTTTTATTGGAAAAAGGAACCATTCAGAGTTGACGATAAAGTTTGTTTCAGGTTATTACTGTTTTTTTTCTTTCTAAAGTAATTTTTAGGGTATTTGCTCTCAATGCTTGCATGCCCAATGCATGGAGCTTACTCCATTTGTATGAACAAATATTTTTTCCCTAGGAAACTTTCCCAATCATTTTGATCCAAATGTCTACGGGGAGGGAGGGAGGGGGAGAGAGAGAAAAAGAGAGAAAGAGAGAGAGAGAGAGAGAGAGAGAGAGAGAGAGAAGTTGCATGCAGGAGAAACTTGATACCAGGTTGAAAAGTTCAAACTAGGCTAGTATCTTAATGACACTCAAAGCATCTGAGATATTAACTCCCCCTATATATAGGGAAATTTACTACTAGGTTTTTTCTTACAACTCAGCACAATATAATAATAATAATAATAGCATTTATTAAGCGCTTACTATGTGCAAAGCACTGTTCTAAGCACTGGGGAGGTTACAAGGTGATCAGGTTGTCCCACGTGGGGCTCACAGTCTTAATCCCCATTTTACAGATGAGGCTAACTGAGGCACAGAGAAGTTAAGTGACTTGCCCAAAGTCACACAGCTGACAATTGACAGAGCCGGGATTCGAACCCATGATCTCTGACTCCAAAGCCCGTGCTCTTTCCACTGAGCCACGCTGCTCCTGTGAATAGAACTGAAAAATTAGTTTAGGATTTGGCAGACGAGGCAGTTTCGGGATGAGGTTGTGTCCTTGCGCATGTTCTATAATTGGACAGTTGCTTTCTAGGGTGCTGGAGAGCTGCTCTCTCACCACTAATCTGGCTGGGCTCTGAGGAGGTCATCTAAGGGAAGCAGAAAGTGGGGCTGGATGGTGAAGCAGTGTGGAAAAGCCTCGAGCATTCTGTCAAACAAGCAGATCAGTCAATCCATCAATCATATTTATTGAGTGCTTACTCTGTGCAGAGCATTGAACTAAGCACTTGAGAGAGTACAGTATAACAGAGTCGGCAGGTGCGTTCCCTGACCACAATGAGCTACAGTCTACAGGGGATCATCATCATCATCATCATCAATCGTATTTATTGAGCACTTACTATGTGCAGAGCACTGTACTAAGCGCTTGGGAAGTACAAATTGGCAACATATAGAGACAGTCCCTACCCAACAGTGGGTTCACAGTCTAAAAGGGGCAGACAGAGAACAAAACCAAACATACTAACAAAATAAAATAAATAGAATAGATATGTACAAGTAAAATAAATACATAAATAAATAAATAGAGTAATAAATATGTACAAACATATATACATATATACAGGTGCTGTGGGGAAGGGAAGGAGGTAAGATGGGGGGATGGAGAGGGGGACGAAGGGGAGAGAAAGGAAGGGGCTCAGTCTGGGAAGGCCTCCTGGAGGAGGTGAGCTCTCAGCAGGGCCTTGAAGGGAGGAAGAGAGCTAGCTTGGTGGATGGGATGTGCTGACAATCAGGATTACGGGGGTTGTCTCCTATGCTCTACTAAGTGTTTGATACAGTGCTTTGCACGCTGTAGGTGCTCAATAAATGCTATTGATTTTGTCTGCAGGCAGAAATCCCTACACTGTGTATAGTGCTTAATTTGCACAGGGCACGATTATCCCCAAATGGATTTTTCAACAAAATGAAGATCTTCGAGAATCTTGCCTGCCCTGCTTAGACATTCAGAGAAAAATGGATTTCTAAAATTATATTAGTGTAAGTATCAGACCTTTTAGTATAACCTATTGCTACCTGGATGTGCTCTTTCAATTTATTAGGCTAGTATTCTTCGAAAGGTGATTTGACACAGTAGCCCAATTTTTGTCATGCAGAGTCACACGAGGTAAAATCCATGTAGGCTAGTCATTTGGAATGTAGACTGGAAAAATGAAGCCTGCATTTACCTTGGAAAGCACCCCTACAATCTATGTTTACACAAAGGAAAATTGCTCTCACACGCTCAATTTTTTCTGGTAATAAAATGGATTATTGGTGCTCAAAAACGATTAGAGAATAAAATTAAAGGCTATTAGCAAAAAATGAAAATGCTTATACTAATTGAACGTTACATTTTCCAGCCATATGCTATTCCTAATATCTCCATCTAGTTGATATTCAGTTAGAAAGGGTAATGCTTTCTTGTCATTATTCTAAGTCCTGCCAAATAACTGCTAATGATAAATATTGAGCTTGATTTTCCCTTTTTGGGTAGAGAAAGGTATTAGCAGTAACACTTTTTAATAACCAGATACAGATGTTCTGAAGGCGGGAGGAAAGATGAGATTTCAGAGACAGGGAGAGTACAATATAACAGTCTCCCTCCTACTTAATCCATCGATCAATGGCATTTGTTGAGTGCTTACTGTGTGCAGAGCACTGTACTAAGTACTTGGGAGAGTACATTATAACAACGTAACAGAGTTGGTAGGTACGTTCTCTGCCCACAACGAGCTTACAGTCTAGAGGGACTCAGACTTAGACAATGAGCCCCAGGAGGGCAGAGAAAGTGTTCAACCTAATTATCTTGTATCTAACCCAATGCTTAGTACAGTGCTTGACACATAGTAAGTGCTTAACAAATGCTAAAATATTTATTGTCATTATTATCATTATTATTGTCAGGGAAGGTGTTGCTTGCTTTGTAATTTCCAAGCACTTCCATCCGGTGGGCTCTCAATCAATGCTTATTACTACTAATACCAGGAGTTAGTGGATGGACTGAGATGAAGATATTGTTGAATGTATGATGTGGGGCAGTGAGGGCATCCTCAGATTATGGGATTCCCTCTGTGATGTTTCACCTGACATCATTTGGTAGGTGGATTTGCATAATTTCTTGAAGCATAAAAGAGGCACAGCATCTGGATGCATCCTGTCCAAGAAGCATTTTTTACATTGTTTGAGTGGTAGCAGTATGAGGCAAAATTCTAGATATATATATTGTGAACACAATAAACTGGATTAATGTTTCCAAATTAAAGGTCAGATGAAGTCACATAGTTGCCCTTCGAGGCTGGGAATGCAAAGCTGTTTGGGAACAAGGCCTCCAGATAGGTTTTTTTCTCCTCAGATCTCTCCTCTTTGGAGCCAATAAAGTTCCAGGACAAAATTAAGTTTCCATGTTTTCCCCCAGCCTGCACAGGGCCCGCATTGGCCACCCACCCCAACCCCTCAGGAGCCATAATCCACTTGACAGGTCAAAATGGGGATTTAAACAAATCCCGTGAAGCAGCGTGGCCTGGAGGAAAACCACAGATAGGGAGTCAGGAGGCCTAGGATCTAATTCCAACCTAATTACCTTGTATCTACCCCAGCACTTAGTACTGTGCCTGGCACATGGTAAGCACTTAACAAATACCACAATTATCATTATTATTATTATCATTAATTCTGACTTCGTCACGACTTGCCTGCTGAGGAATCCTGGGCAAGTAATTTAAGTTCTCTATGCCTCAGTTTTCTCCTCTGTAAAACAGGGATACAATATCTGCTCTTCCTCTTCTCAGAGTATGAGCCCCAGCTGGGGCAGAGATTGTGTCTGTTCTGAGTGCATTGTGCTTAGTACAATGGTGGCACATAGTGCTTAACAAATAATATACCATTATTGTTATTATTAATTGGGTTACTACGTTCAAGGGATCCATCCACAGGTAAATTCCACCATTTAGAGAGGCAAAGGAAAAATCAACCAGTAATCAATTAATCAATCAATCAATGGTGCAGAGCACTGTACTAAGCGCTTGGGAGAGACAATACAACAGAGTAGAAAGACACATTCCCTGGCCATAACGAATGAAAGTTCATCTCTAGGCTGTGAGATTGTTATGGACAGGGAAAGTGTCTGCTAATTCCATTGTATTGTACTCTCCCAAGCACTTAATACAGTGATCTGCACAGAGTAAATGTTCAATAAAAGGTGCTTACAGTCTAGAAGGGAGAAGGATACAATGCACAAGATACCTCCCTAGGAGTGGACAGTATACTGGAACTGGTCTGCAATGCAATTACCCTGACACTGGGATTGGGAATTCCTACCGTGTTTTAATCCATTCTCCACGGAACCCTCAGGCAAGTGAAGCAAACCTTGATAAACTCTGGAGGGTTGAGGTAGAGCCATCCCTCACTGCCTTGTCTGGATATTTTTGATACGATCTTGCCAGACACCACTCATTTCTTGATTTTGTTGAATTTTTGAATCTTTAAAGTTCAACCATTGTTTGTCTTTCCCCTTCAATTTTGCCTAATTCATTTTCTCACTGCATTCCCAAGTGCCGAGCAATTTAGACACCCAGGGAATAATTTTTATAACAATAGAGATACACAAAAATGCAGGATTCATGAGATAATGAGGTAATTAAGCACAACTGAAAAGCAGGGCACCCCTTAAAAAAAACCCGAATAACTACTGGCAGTGACTGTACACACAACACATATAGAAGCTTAGTTTTTTTCTTGGTGCTAAAAAGATCGAGCCAGTTATTGTTTTTTCACTCCAGGGACTTTTGGCTCATTCTCAGAGAAGTGTGAAAGTCTTTTAAGGAATTCAGCATCGTGTCACATTGGAAGTTCTGGTAACAACAAACTATGTTTGGAGAAGCTCTGGTGAGCATGGAATTCATTAATTCATTCATCCATTCAATCGTATTTATTGAACGCTGTGTGTACAGTACTGTACTGAGCACTTAGGAGAGTAGAATACAACAATAAACAGACACATTCCGTGCCTACAGTGAGCTTACAGTCTAGGCGGGGGCAGCGGGGGGAGAGGAGACAGACATTAATATAAATAAATTACAAATATGTACATATGGAGGAGGAGAACAAAGGAAGCAAGTCAGGGCAATGAAGAAGGGGGTGGGAGAAGAGGCATGGGGAGGCTTAGTTAAGGAAGGCATGCAATTTAAAACGTCATTTAGTTTATAGAGTAGAAATGATCTAAAATACAAATCAAAATTAGAAGATGGACTGAAAAATTGAAAACAGTTCCATAACACAGTGATATAATTAGGTCTTTTTTTTAACGAGCTGACGTTCACAATAGCATCATTAATCAAATTAGTGACTCAAAACCAGTAAAATACAAACCAAACAGTACCTTCTCAGGTATCCAAACAGCCTGGCACTGGTCAATATTTATTTTTCTCTCACAAAACTAAGCCCTGGGCCACTAACAGGCATACCTTATTGTAAGCATCAGAAACCAAACTAAAAGCCACAATCTGTTCCACTCCCACATCTCATAATTTCAGCAGGTTCCATTTTTACAGAAAAAAAGTATACGTTCCAATGCAATTTGTCTGACAATTAAGTTTAAAAATTGAGTTGATGCGCAAGTAGATGCTAGTTTTAGGGGCCTGTCAAATGAAGAGTGTTGGCATTTAGGATCGGGGGTCCTTAGTATTCCACACATCCTTAGTATTCGATAATGATTCTGATGGTAAAGTTCACCTAGGAGTGTGTGTGTCTGGTAAAATGTCAATGCAAAACCCTCAGCCCTGACCACAGCATGCACATCAAAAACGGTCCTTTGTTGTGCTGTCATGTTTGCTGTTTACATTTTTGAGCACTCTTGCCTCAGCCTCACAAACTCTTTGACCGTCTCCATAAAAACAACTACCCCTTTCAGGTACCAATGTGACTCAGTGGTCTATCTGCCACTGTGATACCATACTGTCTGAGGCTTCATTTTACAGTATCCCTAATCAATCACTTACGCTGTGCAAGAGCACTGTATTAAGACCTTGGGAGAATACAGTGAGCAAGCAGACTTGAACTCTGCCCTCAGAGAGCTTATAAAACATTCCCCTTGTTCTCTATAGTTTTCACAATAGACTAATTTCAGCTAGAAAACGTGGAGTGGACAATTGAGACAATTATCCAGAAAATTTAGAAAAAAAAAAATTCTGCTGTGAGCAAAAAATCCAGTTCTGCGATCAAATTACTCAAATCCCCCAGATTGCTGTTCAACTCTCCATTTCACTTGGCCTGCTTTGGCACGGTCTCTGAGTACCATTACCCTAAGGAGCCATTTCCCTCCTCTTAGTGTGCTCTTCTCTCAGCCTGGTTGACTGTATCCAAGGACAGGCAGTCAGGAATTACAAGCTCCAGTCTTAGCTTTGATTTTTATGAGCAGTGCGGCAGTCCTATGAAAAACGAAGTCTGAGTGGTGACCTCTAAACCAAGAGTGTGGTTGAGAAGCAGCATGGCTCACTGATAACAGCCTGGGCTTTGGAGTCAGAGGTCATGGGTTCAAATCCCAGCTCTGCCAGCTGTCAGCTGTGTGACTTTGGGCAAGTCACTTCACTTCTCTGGGCCTCAGTTCCCTCATCTGTAAAATGGGGATTAAGATTGTGAGTCCCCTGTGGGACAACCTGATCACCTTGTAACCTCCCCAGCGCTTAGAACAGTGCTTTGCACATAGTAAGCACTTAATAAATATTATTATTATTATTATTAAGATGACTATTTGTATTCTATTTTAAGTAAGGGTAAAAGTTTGACCAACAGGACTGCTCAGAATTGGAATTTATCCCCTTCTAGACTGTGAGCCCCCCTTCTAGACTGTGAGCCCACTGTTGGGTAGGGACTGTCTCTATATGTTGCCAACTTGTACTTCCCAAGCACTTAGTACAGTGCTCTGCACACAGTAAGTGCTCAATAAATATGATTGATTGATTGATTGATTGATCAGGAAATTCTGGATTACTGGGTTAACTGGGCATTATTCAAGGTGAAAGCTTTTGAGTTGGACTTCTTCTAGAGCAGATTGCTGCCCTTGAGGGACCCCATTCCATGCAACACAATATCCCAGTAAATTTGGGCTAAATGAACCTGATTTTTTCTCTGATATCCTATCCTGTCCTGCCTGGATGACTGCATCAGCTTCCTTGCTGACATCCCAGCCTCCTGCCTCTCCCCACTCCTGTCTATACGTCACTCTGCTGCTCTGGTCATTTTTTCCTCAAAAATATTCAGTCCATGTTTCCCCATTCCTTAAGAACCTCCAGTGGTTTGCACATCCATCTTTGCATCAAACAGAAACTCCTTATCATAGGCTCAAGGCACTCAGTCACCTTGCTCCCTCCAACCTTACTTCCCTTTTAGACTGTGAGCCCACTGTTGGGTAGGGAATGTCTCTATATGTTGCCAATTTGTACTTCCCAAGCGCTTAGTACAGTGCTCTGCACATAGTAAGCGCTCAATAAATACAATTGATGATGATGATGAAATCCTACTACAACCCAGCCCACACATTTCTCTCCTCTGTCAACCTACTCACCCTACCTTGCTCTTGACTGTCTCCCCACCAATCTCTCACCCATGTCCTGCCTTTGACCTGGAACGCCCTCCCTCTTCATATTAGACAAACGGTCCTTCGCCAAACCTTCAAAGCTTTTTTAAAAGCACATCTCCCCGGGAGGCCTTTCCCCATCTAACCCCTAATTTCCTTTTCTCCCACTCCCTTCTACATCACCTTTGCATTTGGATTTGCATCCTTTATTCACCCCTCCCTCAGCTCAACAGCACTTTTGTTCACATTTGTAATTTATTTATATTAATGTCTGTGTCCTCCTCTAGTCTGTAAGCTTATTGGGGGCAGGGAACGTGTCTACCAACTCTGTTGTATTGTACTCTCCCAAGAATTTAGTACAGTGCTCTGCACACAGTAAGCATTCAAAAATACGATTTATTGATGTCTGATCATCATCAATCATATTTATTGAGCGCTTACTGTGTGCAGAGCACTGTACTAAGCGCTTAAATCAATGACCCATCAATCAGTAGCTTCTCTGATAAATCCATTGATGGTATTTGCTGTGTGCTGTAACTTGGAACTTGGGAGGGAACAATATGGTAAAGTTGGTAGACACATTCTCTGCCCAAAAAGAGCTCGGTCTAGAACAGGAGATGGACATTCTCTGTGCTTCAGTTACCTCATCTGTAAAATGGGAATTGAGACTGTGAGCCCCACATGGGACAGGGACTGCGTCTATCTCTATTTGCTTGAATCTATCCCGGCATTTAGTACAGTGCCTGGCACATAGTAAGGGCTTAACGAATACCATCATTATTATTATTGTTATTATTAGAATAAATTACTGATAGGGGAATGGTGCTGTGGAGCTGGGGGTTCAGTGAATACCAAGTGCTTAAGGGATACAGATCTACATGCACAGAAGATGCAGAAGGGAGGGCCTAGTCAGGGAAGGCCTCTTGGAGGAGGTGTGATTTTAGTAGGGCTTTGAAGGTGGAGAGAGAAGTAGTCTGCCAGATATGAGTCGGGGAGTGAGTTTGAGGACAGAGGGAGGACCTGGGCCAAGGGGTTGATGATGAGGCAGATGAGAACAAGGTAAAGTTAGCTGAGTAGGTTGCTATTAGAGGGGAGAAATGTGAGGCTTGGGCTGTACTACGTAAGATACAAGGTAAGGTGGAGGGATGGCTGGCTGAAGGTAAAGAATTTCTGTTTAATGTGGAAACAGACAGGCAACCATTGGAAGTTATTGAGGAGTGGGAAGATGAGGACTGAACTTTTTGCAGGAAAATGAATTTGGCAGCAGAATGAAGTATGAACTGGAGATGGGAGAGACAGGAGGCAGGGAGGTCAGTAAGGAGGCTGTGGAATAGTCAAAGCAGAGCATATTAAGAGTTTGACTTAAGACTTTGTTCAGATGCCATCATTTTTACCATATGTGACTGCATATTGTTTTGTTCATAGAGTCCTTAGTACAATCTTTTTGTGGGCACAGTGTATGTGACGGAGACTATGAGTACTGCATTGACCTTTTCAGCCTCATATGCACTTATAGGTGAATTTCACCACCAGTGATGTCTTCCTCAGTTAGGAAAGGCAACTCTAAATACTACATTTGCCCTTTCTGGGTCAAGCAAGACTTTGGCCACTGTAGCTACTTGTAGCCAGAGGAGGATTTCCATGAGGCCAAGGAGGGACACAGGCAGGCAGAGATAGATAAAAACAAAAATCAGAGACAGATAAGTGGAGAGAAGAAATAGAGCCAGAGTGAAACTGATGGATAAAGGAAGAGAGTGAAAGAGAAAGTAAGTTGTGTTTTAAATGCTGTGCATATTTCACAGGTTTCTGCTAGTTGTTCATTATTAATATAATTTTAAAAGTTATATCCACAGCAAACTTTTTTTGAGTTAAGGTGGACTCCTCTGGACTGTAACCTCGTTATGGGCAGGAAACATGTCTACCAACTCTGTTGTACTCTCCCAAGCACTTTAGTATAGTGCTCTGCCACAGAAAGTGCTAGATAAATACCACTGATGGTGATGATAATGATGATGACTAGTTTCTCTTAGGAAAATAAGTGGTTGGATCCTGGTAAAATCCAGACTCAGCAGCAGTACCGGTCTTTTGGGCTTGAATCTAGCGCAGCTTCTCTCTCCTTATCCTCTTAAAGTGGTTCATCATTAGTTTTTTTTTTTTAATTTTTAATACTGGACTGTAATTTTCATCAATCTCAATGGTATATTCTGTTGGTTAATGACTATGCAAGGTGTTGAATGCTGCTGGAGCACAACGCCAAGAAGACATACTGTGTCTGCTAATTCTATTGTATTTTACTCTCCCAAATGCTTAGTACAATGTTCTACACATATTAAGTGCTCAGTAAATACCACTGATTGATGGATTGATTATTTATTTGCACATTAAATTATTTACCTTGACTACTCTATTTGTAAATATTTTTACGTCTCTCCCATTCAAGTATAAGCTCCTTGTGGGCAAGGAATATGCCACTTTTTTTGTTTAGTACTTGCCAAACACTTGGTTCAGTGCACTGCACCAAGTGGGTGTTGAATAAATAGTACTCCTACTATTATTACTACTATCAATACCAGAAGCCAAATGTTGGACAAAAATTTCATTTACTTTCTGCCACTTATCTAGCACAAAGGATTATCAGTTGGATTTGTAAAATATTCCAACTGTTAGGTGTTCAAGGATCTGGCAAATGATTAGGAAGGTGTCCAAACGGTGCGCTGGAAGCTTCTTAAATTTCTCATGAAATTACCACAGATTCTATGGCTTGAATGGGCTCGGTCATGAATCACAATAATTTCACAAACAGATTCAATTTCAACGTATTGGATGATGCTCTTCTGAAATTGATAAAGATGAAACCTAAGCCAGCACCATACCTCAGCAAAGGAGCAGAGATGGGGGGATCATATTTCTTTGTTCTTTAAAGTGACCTTGGCCCGGCGCTCACATAATTTAGAAGCAAACATATTGACACTGTATTTCCAAGAGGGAGCAGAGGTGGAGATTTTTCTCTCAAAGCTGAAAAGCGCTGAATACCATCAACTTTCCAAGATTGACCTGGATTTCATGCAGCATGTGGATGGAATATCACCCTTCTGATTAGACAGCCAGGCTCCAGGTGGCCTGACAGAAATGACACCCTTTGAGTAGGATGGCTATTAGGTTTCAATGAAGCTTCAGCTGCCAGGGTCTACTCTTAAAGGACCATGGATTCCATGTCCTATGTTAGTTTTGTGTGTGTTTGTGTGTGTGTGTGTGTGTGTGTGCGCGCGCGTACAGGCACCAGTTTGTTTACTGAGTCTGACAGAGGAAGTCATGTGGATCTGTCTGTTTACTTTTCCTTGGGATCTAGAAGGTCACCTCTAAAAATAATCCTGCTCCATGTCATAGATTCCATGACACTGAGAGCTACATACCTCACATACTCTGCACAGTTAGGTACCACTGGCTGGTCAGATCCAATTTACCGAGTGGCTCAAATAGCTGACATTAAAAAAGCAGATGGTGGCCAAAAAAACCCTTCAAAAACCTATTCAAAATGCTGAGATTCTAATTTTCTTTAGGAGTTTTCCAATGCCTGATCATGGGTCATCCAGCTGACGATGTTTGATATAAAGAGTTACTCCAAGAGGTTCTGACATAGGGCTCAAGTTTAGAGCAATAGACCAGAGAAGTGCTCTTGGCCCTCAGGAAGTAAAAAAAAAAAATGTTTGGTATAACCTAACCAAAAACTCTTTTGGGGGGCTATTTACTATGAAGCCATGGAAACTGTTCGGGCCTTCCCAGTGGGAATAATGGAAGACCTGATCCAAGAAGTTAAACCAGACCAGAAAATCATTCTGGGTCGGAACTGGATCACTGGCTTATTACTAATACCTGCAATATAACTGAACCAGGAAGAAATGATGGGAGGGATGGGGCTCAGGCCAAAACCATACTACCATATGTCACTTTGGCTAGTGCTTTTTGCATTGTACTGTCATTACATCCAATGGTCTCTACTCCATCCTCAACCTCCTCAGCCTCTCTGCTACCTTTGACACTGTAGACCAGCCCCTTCTTCTGGAATCATTACCTAACCTTGGCTTCATTGACATTGTCCTTTGCTCATTCTCATCCTATCTCTCTTTCAATCAGTCAATAAATCAATGGCATTTTTGAACACTTATTATGTGCTCAAGAGTACAAAGAGTCCATAGGCATGTTCCCTGCTCACAAGGAGCTTATAGTCTAGAGGACGAGACAGCCATTAAAATAAATTCAAATATAAACATAAGTACTATGGGGATGAGGGGGCGGTGAATGTCAAGTGCTTAAGGGAGAAGCAGCGTGGCTCAGAGGAAAGACCACGGGTTTGGGAGTCAGAGGTCATGGGTTCTAATCCTGGCTCCGTCACTTACCAGCTGTGTGACTTTGGGCTAGTCACTTAACCTCTCTGTGCCCCAGTTCCTTCATCTGTAAAATGGGGATTAAGACTGTGAGCCCCATGTGGGACAACCTGAGTAACTTGTATCCCCCCCAGTGCTTAGAACAGTGCTTGGAACATAGTAAGCACTTAGCAAATGCCATTATTATTATTGTTATTATTATTGTTTAAGGGGGCACAGGTCCAAGTGCAGAGATGGTGCAGAAGGGAAAAGGAGTAGGGGAATTGAGGGCTTAGTGGGGGAAAGCCTTTTGGAGGAGATGTGATTTGAAGAAGGCTTGAAGGTGGAGAGAGTGATGGGCTGTACTATATGAAGGATGAGGGAGTTCCAGACTGGAGGGAGAATGTGAGCAAAGGATTGGAGGTGAGATAAATGGGATTGAGGTACAATGACTTGGTTGGCTCGGTTAAGGGAGTAAAGTGTGCTGCCTGAGTTATGGTAGGGAATCAGCAAGGTAAGGTAGGAGGGGGAGAGTTGATTACTTTAAAGCTGATTGTTTCTTTCACTGGCTCCGCCTCTGCCTCCCACCCTCTAACTGTGGAGGTCCTTCATGGCTCAGTTCTGGATCCCCTTCTATTTTCCATCTACACCACTCCCTTGAAGAACTCATTCGCTCCCATGGCTTCAACTACCATCTCTACCTCTACACAGATAATTCTCAAATCAACCTCTCCAGCCCTGCCATCCTGCTATCAAGCCCAAGCAGCCTTCCCAAAGTCAACCAGACCGAGTCTCCTGACAAGGAGACACCACTGTTAACTGTTCATAGTATAGAATTACTCTAGGGACAGCAACTCTCCTTTAGTGGAATGTAGCTGTAGTCTACAGTTGATTTTATGTATAACTGGGCCTTGGTTACCAACGGTGCCAAAGTGGCCAGCCTTCGGGGCAAAACAGTAAACTAATTTTGGAAAAACAAAATGTGTTTTAAACTCCTTAAAATTACGATCAATATTCTGTCAAATCATAAATGCAAATGGTTGGATTTTTCATTTTCAAGAAATAAATGGATTTTTCTTGTTTGGTTGTTGAGTGATAATTGGAATGATATCCTGAATACATTATTTGAATTCAAATTATTAATTTGGGTATTTGCAATGCCTAAGGATTTTTTTTTCCTGAGGTATGTTATGAAAGCAGACACTACTGCAATGTGAGCACTCCCTCTGGCACATGAGTAAATGTAGTTAAGGCTTCTACCAGCATATTTCCAGTCTCAAAGATGTAAAAATAAATCTTCACTTGTGAATTGTTTTTATCTGCTGCTTGTTCTGAGACCAGATTTAGGAAAACTCCAGTTTCTTTCAAATGTTTTCAGCTCAGCCTGTCCTATCTTTTAAGCCCCGGGTTTATTCATTCATTCATTCAATCAATCGTATTTGAGTGCTTACTGTGTGCAGAGCACTTACCTTCCTGAGCTTTGGAAGATACTTGGCTCAGTATAAAGAGCCCGGGCTTGGGAGCCAGAGGTCATGGGTTCGAATGTCGGCTCCACCACTTGTCAGCTTTGTGACCTTGGGCAAGTCACTTAACTTCTCTGAGCCTCAGTTCCCTCATCTGTAAAATGGGGATTAAGACTGTGAGCCCCACGTGGGACAACTTGATCACATTGTATCCCCCCAGCGCTTAAAACAGTGCTTCACACATAATAAGCACTTAACAAATGCCATTATTATTATTATTATTACTTGCTAATAATTCATCAGACAGAAGACCAACAAGAAGGCAGGTAGTAATTGATATTCCATGGCTTTGTATGTACCGTATTGGTTGCTTTCTAAAGGGAGAGAACTAAATTGCCTTACTCAATAAAAGAGAAGTTAACCATACTAGAGTTCCCTTCTACAGGAATGTATCAAAATGCTTTCCATTAACATACCAATGACCTTTAATGGCCCCTCTTTCTTTCAGAATCTGCCAAACAATGCTAAATTTGTTAAGGTTAGATGGTTCCCCTTTGCCCCCCTGGGGCAGAGGATGGCATGCTATAAAGGACTGTAACAGTTAAATTCAACTTGGCTATTGAGCGGGTTGGGTACCAAGAGATTCCCTTAAGGATTACAGGACATCAGACAAGCTCTAAAACTGGAGTTTTGATGTCTTTGCTCCTTTACACCCTGAGCACTGACTCACAACCTAAAAGTCTTATATAGCAAATGTCCAGATGTCAAAAGAGGCATTCTCTATGCCCCTTCTTCTGCTCCTGTAATTTTTCCATTCCCCATTATTTGGAAGTTCCAAAAGCATTTGCTACTTAATATGTTTAAAGGAGCAATTGTGGATCTCTGATCATCTGCGGCCTCAAAACAAGGACATTCCAATTTACAAGCCATAGTTGGAGTTTGGATAGGGAGGAATTGCCGGTGCAGAAATTGCCAAATGAAATGGGAAACGTTTTAGCAATCTATATACAATTCCATGGCCAAGTGAATTCCCTGACAAAAAATGGTTCAGAAACCATTTTCTTACTAGACATTTTCCAAGTCTATTTAATTTTAAGGGAATGATAGGATTGCTTTACCAATAAAGGTCTTTTCTTTAAGGTAAATTTTTCTTAGATCATAAAATATAATAATGAAACAACCTCCACATAGTGTCACCATTCAAAAGTACTTACTAAGCCTCTAGGTGGAACGTGCACTGGTTACATACAGTACAGTTGAGGAAACGAGACAGTTCTTGTCTCATTGGAGTCTACAATCTCCAATACGAGTGGATCCAGTGAAGCAGAAACAGGAGTTTCCTTACCATTTGGAGGGAGAACCCTGGGTCTTTTTTTTAATGGGGGCACAGGCATTGAAGAAGAAGTGTAACCGCAGCCTTTCTCAATCAATCGTATTAAGGCCTGAGCATTTTAACATACTTAAGTAAAAGATAAAGAACACAACTCAGTGCCCTGAACTGACTGGAGATCTAGGACCCTTCTAGACTGTGAGCCCGCTGTTGGGTAGGGACCATCTCTATATGTTGCATAGCTCTCTTCCTCCCTTCAAGGCCCTACTGAGAGCTCACCTCCTCCAGGAGGCCTTCCCAGACTGAGCCCCCTCCTTCCTTTCCCCCTCATCAATCAATCAATCAATCAATCAATCGTATTTATTGAGCGCTTACTGTGTGCAGAGCACTGTACTAAGCGCTTGGGAAGTCCAAGTTGGCAACATGTAGAGACAGTCCCTACCCAACAGTGGGCTCACAGTCTAAAAGGGGGAGACAGAGAACAAAACCAAACATACTAACAAAATAAAATAGAGTAGATATGTACAAGTAAAATAAATAAATAAATACTCTCCACCCCACCCCGTCTTACCTCCTTCCCTTCCCCACAGCACCTGTATATATGTTTGTACATATTTATTACTCTATTTATTTATTTATTTTACTTGTACATATCTATTCTATTTATTTTATTTTGTTAATATGTTTGGTTTTGTTCTGTCTCCCCCTTCTAGACTGTGAGCCCACTGTTGGGTAGGGACTGAATATGTTGCCAACTTGTACTTCCCAAGCACTTAGTACATTGCTCTGCACACAGTAAACACTCAATAAATATGATTGATTGATTGATTGTACTTCCCAAGTGCTTAGTACAGTGCTCTGCACACAGTAAGTGCTCAATAAATACAATTGAATGAATGAATGAATGACCCAATCTGGCCTAGCCTTTTCTAATCCCTGTCTCTGCCCAGGATGGTCTGGTTTGGGATTGGCGTGGCTCAGTGGAAAGAGCCCGGGCTTTGGAGTCAGAGGTCATCGGTTCGAATTCTGACTCCGCCACATGTCTGTTGTGTGATCTTGGGCAAGTCACTTAACTTCTCTGGGCCTCAGTGACCTCATCTGTAAAATGGGGATTAAGACTGTGAGCCCCACATGGGACAACCTGATTGGCCTGTATCCTCCCCAGCGCTTAGAACAGTGCTTAGCATCATCATCATCATCATCATCATCATCATCAATCGTATTTATTGAGCGCTTACTATGTGCAGAGCACTGTACTAAGCGCTTGGGAAGTACAAATTGGCTTTGTATACATATAGAGACAGTCCCTACCCAACATTGGGCTCACAGTCTAAAAGGGGGAGAAGCGCTTAACAAATGCTTATCATTATTATTATTATTATTACTGGTTCAGGCGTCAGTGACTGCAGGCTCCTTCCATGGGCTACTGCTGCAACAGCCAGAAGGGAACTGGACCCCTACCTGCAAAGTCCCTCAAAAGGAATTACGGGTCTGGATTCATTTCTGGTTCAGCAGCCCATAGTTTGCCTCAAATCAACCTCTACCCAATGCAGAGGACTATATGGGATAGAACCTTTACTTACCTACCCTTTTTCTAGAAGGTTCTTGGTGTTCTCTCTCTGGAACCTGGATCCTCTCCTAATTGATCAGATCTGATTATCTTTTACTTACCGCGGCTGTCAATGTACATCTTAGCACATAGCATGTGCTACACAAATACCATAGTGATAATAATAATAATTTTTTAAATGGTATATTTATTAAGTGCTTAAAGACATGCCAAGCATTATGCTAAGAACTGAGGTAAAATCAAGCTAATCAGGTTGAACACAGTCCCTGTCCCACAGGAGACTCACGGTCCCAATCATCATTTTACATTAGAGGTAACTGAAGCACAGAGAAGTGAAGTGACTTGCCCAAGATCAATCAATCAATCAATCAATCAATCATTCATATTTATTGAGCGCTTACTGTGTGCAGAGCACTGTACTAAGCGCTTGGGAAGTACAAGTTGGCAACATATAGAGACAGTCCCTACCCAACAGTGAGCTCACAGTCTACAGCAGACCAGTGGTGGAGTTGGAATTAGAACCTAGGTGCTCTAACCTAGGCCCATGCTCTTTCCACTTGGCCACGCTGCTTCTTATTTATTATATTAATTGTCTTCCCCTCCAGACTTTGTGCTTATTGTGGGCAGGAAATGCGTCTATGAACTCTGTTATTTTGTACTCTCTTAAGTGCTTAGTACAGTGCTCAATAAATTGATTTTATTTATACTTATAAACTAATTTATATTATATTATCATTATAATCATTAGCAATTCTAATCATCAGTCGTATTTATTGAGCACTTACTGCATGCAGAGCACACATACACATACATTACTACATTTAATTTACATTATATTTATATTTATATAAGAAGAAGCATGGCCCAATGGATAGAGCATCGGCTTGAGAATCAGAAGGATTTAGGTGCCAATCCCAACTCCACCACTTGTTTTAAAATGGTATTTGTTGTTTGCTTACTACATGCCAGGCACTGTACTAAGCACTGGGTACCTGTCTGCTGTGTGATCATGGGAAAACCACTTATCTTCTCTGTGCCTCAGTTACCTTATCTGTATAATGAGGATTAAGACTGTGAGCCCCATGTGGAACATGAAGTGGGTCTAATCTTCTTAGCTTGTACTGAGAAGCAGCGTGGCTCAGTGGAAAGAGCCCGGGCTTTGGAGTCAGAGGTCATGGGTTCGAATCCCGGCTCCACCACATGTCTGCTGTGTGACCTTGGACAAGTCACTTAACTTCTCTGAGCCTCAGTTACCTCATCTGGAAAATGGGGATTATAATTGTGAGCCCCCCGTGGGACAACCTGATCACCTTGTATCCCCCCCAGTGCTTAGAACAGTGCTTTGCACATAGTAAGCGCTTAACAAATGCCATTATTATTATTATTATTATTACTGACTCCAGCACTCAGTACAGTGCATGGCACATGAAAAAAAGTCTGCCTCCCCCTCTAGACTGTAAGCTTGTTGCAGGCAGGGAACCTGTCTACCAACTCTACTGCACTGTACTTTCCCAAGAGCTTTGTACAGTGCTTTGCACACAGTCAGTGCTCAATAAATACTACTGATTGATTTAACCAGAAGTAACAGGACTGAGGCAAGCGCTTAGTACAGTGCTGTGCACACAGTAAGCGCGCAATAAATATGATTGAATGAATGAATGAATGAAATTCATCATTTTTAACAGGTTCTCTTGGCATCAAAGTCCATCTCAAGGATGGTAATTAACAATCAAATGCCAAAAGGTAAGCATTTGAGGAGTGACTACACCCAAATGAATGCTGGGGAAATGTAGAGAAGTTAAATGATTTCAGTAGATCACCCCCTTCAAATTAATTAGAGCTTTCTGGACTCCCTCCCCATCACTATATCCACAGACCCAAAGAAGATGCTATCGTTTTACCTGAGGAAGTAACTTCAATATCAAGTCTTTTGTTGAATGTCTAGGTCTGTGACGGTGATGATTAAGATGATGATTCAGCTCCATAAATTAGATTTCGTGCTTCAAAATCCTTTTTATAAATTGTTTGCCTCAATCTGTGGGTTAAATGCAATCAATTTTAAAATAATATATGTGATGTTTTACAATATTTCAGATAATTTTGTCTTTGTCTTGAGAGAGACACGTCAAATGGAGCTTTCCTACATCATTCAGTGTTGGGGAAACATTCTTTTTTTCTCCCATTTTCTAAAAATATTTTAATTAGAAACAGGAAATGACATTTTGAGGGGGAATGAAAGTATTTCTATTCCCAAAAGTTACTTTCAGGTGTGTTAGTTTTTATTTATTATTTTTATTTATTAGGCATTTTTAGACTGTGAGCCCACTGTTGGGTAGGGACTGTATATGTTGCCAATTTGTACTTCCCAAGCGCTTAGTACAGTGCTCTGCACACAGTAAGCACTCAATAAATACGATTGATGATGATTATGTGTGCTAAAACTCTCTCAGAAAAATATTTTAAACACTGGCAAAACACAGAAGTGCTTTCAATAAGGAGCTATATCTTGAACCTAGCAGAAGTGCATCATTAAGATGGTCTATCTCTTCTATGTAGAGCACTGTTTAAAATAGCTGCTTTGGTCTTAACATTGCATGAAAGAACTGTGAGGGTGTAATTCACAGCCATCTCTACACATCTCCTGTATATTGCCCTGAAACAGCTCTGATTCTAAAAGCTACAGTAGAAACAATACTTTATATTTCTGATAAAACGGTTTCTAATTCACTTTTTCAATATCATTGACTATGCGGATTTCCAAGAGAGTTTGTGATCAGAAAAAGAGGATACGTTAAGGCTTAATAGAGACTTTCCCATGATCAGAATTTCCTTCTTAGAGTCAGATAACTGAAGAATCCTATATCTGCCAACATATTTCTTTTATCAGCATCTAAAAGGTCTCTGCAAGCAGAAGAGATCTCAAAGTATTGTAGATCCAGTTTCTTTTTATAAAACTTTCTCTTGGCCAGGGGGGTCATGAAGCAAAGGGGGGGGGTGGGAAAACCATTTTTGGATGACAGATGATTAGAAGAGGAAGAATAAAGGAGGGAAGGGAAGGAGGGGAAGGAAGGGAGGAAAGGAGGGCCTTCCTCTACACCTAAGAATGCGTGGACATGTTCTCGTGGACAGATCTCATGGCAGGTCAAAACGGATGAAACGACAGATTGGGAGATATGAAACTGAAATGCTGCTTTTTGTGTATGTGTTAAAACAAGAAAACTAAACAACGGGGCAAAATGGGGAAGCTGATTAGGCACTGGGGACTGCCAGATCACAATGATTTTTCTAGGTTTCCCTCTAGGGCAATGTAATTCTGAGAGGATTTATTTTTAAATCAACTTCATTTTTTGAATGAATATAGTGCAAGCTGACCCAGAGCCTTTTTTTTTTTTTACTGGCCATGGACCTTTCCTAGGTGAAACAATGACTCTTTTAGTCTATTTGTAAATGTATTTAATTTAAATGTATGACAAAAATGAATCATTGTTGGGTTATTTTTTTGTATATAATTTAAATGGATTCCAGGAAGCCTTAAAGTCAAGATGTAATTTATTCCTTTCCTAATCTCCCCATCAGGCCAATAGCAATAATAATAATAATTTCGGTATTTATTAAGCACATACTATGTGCCACACAAAGTACTAAGCACTAGGGTAGTAACAAGGTAAGAAGATTGGACAAAGTCCCTGTCCACCTGGGATTCACTGTCTAAGGGGAAAGAAGAACAGGTATTTAATCCCTGTTTTACAGATGAGGAAACTGAGGCACAGAGCAGTGATTTGCCCAAAATCACCTATCAGGCAAGTGCAGAGCTGGGATTAGAACCCTGGTTCCCTTAGTCCCGGGCCCACACTCTTTCCACCAAGCCACCCTGATTCCTTTCTTTTACTCTCCTATTCTTTCAAGCTTGAATCCATAGTGCCACTTGCCCCTCACATCCAGTTCATTCATTCAATCGTATTTATTGAGCGCTTACTGTGTGCAGAGCACTGTACTAAGCGCTTGGGAAGTACAAGGTGGCAACATAGAGAGACGGTCCCTACCCAACAGCAGGCTCACAGTCTAGAAGATTCTGAAAGAATCAAGTTCATCAAAAGTCATGCTGATTCTTCCTCAGTAATATTTCTCACACCTTCATTTTTCTCTGTTTCCACAGCCACCAACCTAATCTAAACCTAATCATCCTTGACAACCGGGGCTGGGCTTAAATGTTTGCATGCCAACTGCAGGGCCTGATTTTCCACCTTCTTCCCAATGGATCAGCTTAGCTGTAGCGGAGAGGAGGTGTCTTTGGCTCCAATCTACTTTGGGGTGAAAATTATCTTCCCTTGATCTGAGACATTATTTTCAGTCAATGCTTAGAATGATTTCAAAATGCTGCTATTGTGCCCAGTGTCTTCTGTGAGCAGGTGCTGAAGACAGTGGTGATGGGGACCCTGATTATTTGGGGGTATTTCTTTCTTCTCTCCTGCTCAAACTTCCCACACTCCACAGTGGCTGGGAGAGAGTCCCACTCTACAGTGTGCTCACTGCATTTAAATAGTGGTAATAGCCTATTTCCAGCCTCCATACTGCTTCTTACAGATTTCATGGAATCTGTTAAAATTCTTTTTGTGGTATATTCTGGTGTTACTGATACCCCTATTTTACTATTGGGAAAATTAAGGCAAGGAATACATCAATCAAAGGTGTTCAGTGAGTACCCACTGAGTGCAAAACACTGTCCTAAGTGCTCAGGAGAGCATAAGGAAGTAAAGCACATTTTTTTTCACGTGGTGTTTGTTCATTCATTCATTCATTCAATCATATTTATTGAGCGCTTTCTCTGTATAGAGCACTGTACTAAGCGAAGCAGCGTGGCTCAGTGGAAAGAGCACGGGCTTTGGAGTCAGAGGTCATGGGTTCAAATGCCGGCTCCACCACAAGTCTGATGTGTGACCTTGGGCAAGTCACTTAACTTCTCTGAGCCTCAGTTACCTCATCTGTAAAAATGGGGATTAAGACTGTGAGCCCCACGTGGGACAACTTGATCACACTGTATCCCCCCCAGCGCTTAGAACAGTGCTTTGCACATAGTAAGCGCTTAACAAATGCCATCATTATTATTATTATTATTATTACAAGTTGGCAACATATAGAGACGGTCCCTACCCAACAACGGGCTTTGTTAAGTGCTTGCTACGTGCCAAGCGCTATACTAAATACCAAGATAATCAAGTTGGACATACAGTCCTGGGGGAGGGAAAACATAATGAATCTTTAATTTACAGGTGAGGAAACTGAGGTACAGTTAAGCAACTTGCCCAAGGTTCCACAGCAGGCAGACAAGTGGCAAAATTGGGATTAGAACCTAGTCTTCTGATTTCTAGGCCTGTGCTCTTCCCGCAAGACCATGATGCTTCCCTGCCTTCTAGGGGTTTACAATCTAGGAGCTTAATCCATTCACTCAAGGAAAGATGTTAGAGGACTTCTCAATCAATCAATCAATCGTATTTATTGAGCACTTACTGTGTGCAGAGCACTGTACTAAGCGCTTGGTAAGTACAAGTTGGCAACATATAGAGACAGTCCCTACCCAACAGTGGGCTCACAGTCTAAAACTTCTCTAAAACTTAGAGGAGTCTAAGACTTCTCGGCATTAGCAGGCAAAACAAGCCAGGTTTCCTGGCCTCATGTTCTATTCACAAAACCATGCTGCCCTCTACCAGTCTCCTGTTGTTGGTACTAATTAGATAATTAGGGTTAAAGGGCTTGAACTTCCTAGAGAAAGGTGATACATAAAGATTATATGCATTTACATATCTACCTCCGTTATTATGATGATGTTGATGATGCTTCATTCATTCATTCATTCAATCGCATTTATTGAGCGCTTACTGTGTGCAGAGCACTGTACTAAGCGCTTGAGAATGGTACTAATTAGATAATTAGGGTTAAAGGGCTTGAACTTCCTAGAGAAAGGTGATACATAAAGATTATATGCATTTACATATCTACCTCCATTATTATGATGATGTTGATGATGCTTCATTCATTCATTCATTCAATCGTATTTATTGAGCGCTTACTGTGTGCAGAGCACTGTACTAAGCGCTTGAGAATGGTACTGATTAGATAATTAGGGTTAAAGGGCTTGAACTTCCTAGAGAAAGGTGATACACAAAGATTATATGCATTTACATATCTACCTCTATTTTTATGATGATGTTGATGATGCTTCATTCATTCATTCATTCAATCGTATTTATTGAGCGCTTACTGTGTGCAGAGCACTGTACTAAGCGCTTGAGAATGGTACTAATTAGATAATTAGGGTTAAAGGGCTTGAACTTCCTAGAGAAAGGTGATACATAAGGATTATATGCATTTACATATCTACCTCTATTATTATGATGATGTTGATGATGCTTCATTCATTCATTCAATCGTATTTATTGAGCGCTTACTGTGTGCAGAGCTCTGTAGTAAGCGCTTGAGAATGGTACTAATTAGATAATTAGGGTTAAAGGGCTTGAACTTCCTAGAGAAAGGGGATACATAAAGATTATATGCATTTACATATCGACCTCTATTATTATGATGATGTTGCTGATGCTTCATTCATTTATTCATTCAATAGTATTTATTGAGCGCTTACTGTGTACAGAGCACTGTACTAAGCACTTGAGAAGTACGTCAGCAACGTATAGAGACGGTCCCGCTTGCTCTCAGCGATGGCGGCGGTTGTTCCGGATGGCCACCAAGTCGCCGGGCGACTAAAGAATTAGTCAGACAGCATGTGACTGCCGAAAGTTTTAATACGGTTTTTATTGGTAAGGCCGAAGACCGAATAGGGGGCAACGCACCCGGCGGGCTCATTTCCTTAAGGGAAAAGGCCCCGAGTGCCCAATACAATGGGCTTATATATTGCTGTTGCTGATCACAGTGATTGATAGATTTGAAAACAGCGGGGACTGAATTGGTGCAGATTTGTTCCAGATTTGGTGCAGAGCTGGGCGGAGTCTATCACCTATTTGGTTTGGTTCCTGGACCCAGCCAGTGGGCTGCAGGGTCTAAGGCCCGTACCAGATATGGCAACAGAACTGCTTACATTCAAACAATATCTGCAACCTTTCCTCGTTCTCGCCTGTCCCGCCGTCGACCCCCGGCCCACGTCATCCTCCGGGCCTGGAATGCCCTCCCTCCCTCTGCCCATCCACCAAGCTAGCTCTCTTCCTCCCTTCAAGGCCCTGCTGAGAGCTCACCTCCTCCAGGAGGCCTTCCCAGACTGAGCCCCTTCCTTCCTCTCCCCCTCGTCCCCCTCTCCATCCCCCCATCTTACCTCCTTCCCTTCCCCACAGCACCTGTATATATGTATATATGTTTGTACATATTTATTACTCTATTTATTTATTTATTTATTTATTTTACTTGTACATTTCTATCCTATTTATTTTATTTTGTTGGTATGTTTGGTTCTGTTCTCTGTCTCCCCGTTTTAGACTGTGAGCCCACTGTTGGGTAGGGACTGTCTCTATGTGTTGCCAATTTGTACTTCCCAAGCGCTTAGTACAGTGCTCTGCACATAGTAAGCGCTCAATAAATACGATTGATGGATTGATTGATTGATTTCCATGGTGCATGGGGGGCCCCCATCATCAGGATCGCACCCGGGGAGTTTCCAGTACTTTGTCAGTCTCGATTATGGGAGGGAGAGTCAAGCAGCGGCCTATCCATTCCAGTCCGAGCTTGGGCAGTGGTTAGCCAGTGGAAGGCAATCTGCTACAAGTCAAAGGTCACCTGTGCTGGGCAGAAGCGGCATGGGAGAGAGTCGAGGATGGAAACTCAAGTTTACTGCACGGACAAAGGCAACGGTAAAACAGTTCTGTATATTTACCAAGAAAACTCCGTAATAATAATAATAATGATGGCATTTATCAAGCGCTTACTATGTGCAAAGCACCGTTCTAAGCGCTGGGGAGGATACAAGGTGATCAGTTTGTCCCACGGGGGGCTCACAATCTTAATCCCCCATTTTACAGATGAGGGAACTGAGGCCCAGAGAAGTGAAGTGACTTGCCCAAAGTCACCCAGCTGACAAGTGGTGGAGCCGGGATTCGAACCCATGACCTCTGACGCCAAAGCCCGGACTCTTTCCATTGAGCCACGCTGCTTCTCTAATGATGGCATTTGTTAAGCGCTTACTACGTGCAAAGCACTGTTCTAAGTGCTGGGGGGGATACAAGGTGATCAGGTCGTCCCACGTGGGGCTCACAGTCTTAATCCTCATTTTACAGATGTGGGAACTGAGGCTCAGAGAAGTTAAGTGACTTGCCCAAGGTCACACAGCAGACTTGTGGCAGAGCTGGGATTCGAACCCATGACCTCTGACTCCAAAGCCTGTGCTCTTTCCACTGAGCCACGCTGCTTCTCTAATAATAATGATGATGGCATTTGTTAAGCGCTTACTGTGTGCAAATCACTGTTCTAAGCGCTGGGGAGGATACAAGGTGATCAAGTTGTCCCATGTGGGGCTCACAGTCTTAATCCCCATTTTACAGATGAGGGAACTGAGGCACAGAGAAGTTAAGTTAAGTTACCTGTATATATGTAGATATGTTTGTACATATTTATTACTCTATTTATTTATTTATTTATTTTATTTGTACATATCTATTCTATTTATTTTATTTTGTTAGTATGTTTGGTTTTGTTCTCTGTCTCCCCCTTTTAGACTGTGAGCCCACTGTTGGGTAGGGACTGTCTCTATATGTTGCCAATTTGTACTTCCCAAGCGCTTAGTACAGTGCTCTGCACATAGTAAGCGCTCAATAAATACGATTGATTGATGGATTGATTGATTAAGTGACTTGCCCAAAGTCACAAAGCTGACAAGTGGTGGAGGGGGGACTTGAACCCATGACCTCTGACCCCCAAGTCTGTGCTGTTTCCACAGCGCCATGCTGAGATAATGATTGCAGATGGAGGTGGGGCATTCCGGGAAAGATGTGTCCATGGGGTCGCTATGAGTAGGAGCCAACTCAACAGCATAAGACAACACTTACTAAGCACTTACTGTATGCTAAGCACTGTACTAAGCCCTGGGGTAGATACAAATTAATCAGGATAGACACAGTCCCTGTCTCACATGGGGCTCAGAATATATGTAAGAGGGAGCAGGATTTAATCCCCATATTAAAATCTCTACGCAATTTGTCACGAGTATTGCACAGACGTCAACTTTGAGAAGCAGTGTGGCTTAGTGGAAAGAGCCCGGGCTTGGGAGTCAGAGGTCGTGGGTTCTAATCACGGCTCCGCCACTGTGTGACTTCGGGCAAGTCATTTAACTTCTCTGGGCTTCAGTTCCCTCATCTGTAAAAGAGGGATTAATAATAATAATAATGGCATTTGTTAAGTGCTTACTATGTGCAAAGCACTGTTCTAAGCACTGGGGAGGATACAGGGTGATCAGGTTGTCCCACTTAGGATTCACAGTCTTAGTCCCCATTTTACAGATGAGGTAACTGAGGCCCAGAGAAGTTAAGTGACTTGCCCAAAGTCACACAGCTGACAATTGGCAGAGCCGGGATTTGAACCCATGACCTCTGACTCACAGTCTAAATGTCTTTTAGACTGTGAGCCCACTGTTGGGTAGGGACTGTCTCTATATGTTGCCAACTTGTACTTCCCAAGCGCTTAGTACAGTGCTCTGCACACAGTAAGCGCTCAATAAATACGATTGATTGATTGATTGATTGATTGACTCCAAAGCCCGGGCTCTTTCCAATGAGCCACGCTGCTTCTCTTAAGATTGTGAGCCCCAAGTGGGACAACCTGATAACCTTGTATCTACCCCAGTGCTTGGGACATAGTAAGCGCCTAACAAATACCATCATTATTATTATTTTATTTTGAGTGCAGGGTGAAAAGGGAGCAGGAACTTTAGGAAAGCTAGGAACTGGAAGGGGCCAGGTTTAAAGAACTGATAGGCCATGTATCTTCGGTCTTTGCAGCCCTGATGGGATATTCTCATGTCTTGTTAGAAACCGGATGAGTGGGGCTGGGAGTCAAGCTCAAACTGCTGTAGGTGAGTTGTCTCCATCGAGTCGGTGCCCGTGGAATTTTATACAATCCTCAAGGCAAATGCTCTAGAAAAAATGCAGTTCTAGTAGTACAGCATTGTTATAATTGTTATTCAATATTTTTATATCCATTCATAACCAAATTATTCATTCCTGGATTGTTGTTCGATATTTTTATAGTCCTTCATGCTGGCAAAGTACTTTATAATGATTTCTTAGTGTTACCTTTAGCCTTAGTACCAAACTTACATCACTTAGACACAAACCCAAACCCCTGCTCTCCACAACACCCCTTATACTCTGCTGCTTCACCTATCTATAATTTCTTTTAGCATCTATCTCCCCAACTAAACTGAAAACTTTCTGAGGGGCAGAATTGTGTCTACCAACTCTATTCATTGTACTCTTCTAAACACCTAAGAGCCGTGTTCTACACAAAGTGTTCCATAAACACCATTGATTGACTGATTAAGGCTTTTCTATCTGTGAATTTATATCTTTTCCTACGTTGTTAAGGTCCCTTCCCCACTCTCCATGTACAGCAATCATTACTGTGGAGTTGATTCATAAGGATTTATGTGATCTAAAGGCCTTTCAGTACGATTTTCACTCATGTACTAAACAGGAGAGTACACTATAACAGAGGTTTTTGGTTTTTTTAATGGTATTTGATAGGCACTGTACTTATGCACTGAGGTATTTTATTTTGTAGTATGTTTGGTTTTGTCTCCCCCTTTTAGACTGTGAGCCCACTGGTGGGTAGGGACTGTCTCTATATGTTGCCAGTTTGTACTTCCCAAGCGCTTAGTACAGTGCTCTGCACACAGTAGGCGCTCAATAAATACGATTGATGATGATGAGGTAGATACAAGGTTGTCAGGTTGGACACAGTTCCTTTCCCTCAAGGGGCTCACAGTCTTTCTTAATCCCCATTTTAAACATGAGGGAACTGAAGCACAGAGAAGGTAAGTGACTCACCCAAGGACACACAGCAGACAAGTGGAAGAGCCAGGATTAGAACCAGGTCCTTCTACCTTCCAGGGCTGAGCTCTATCCACTAGACCACACTGCCACTCTCCTTGTGGGCAGAGAACATGGTAGTTATGTTCCCTGCCCTCAAGAAGTGTACAGTCTAGAGGATCTTTGCGGTGCTATTTGCTATGAAATTCTTCTCCTCATCCCTTCTTTTTAGTCCACAAAATCAGTTTTCAACATGACAGCTTTAATGTTGTTCATAAGCCTCTGATGAGCCTCTTTGCTACTTATGGAGGAAATTTCAAACTCTACCTTGCCTCTAGCCCAATTAGCATGATATTCTCATCCTTCTGTTTCTTATTTCCTCTCGGGATGCTAGTCTTGTGCTTTCCATCCCTTGAGGCCTCCTCTTTCTATAGATATTAGCGTAGCTCTCGGCTGTCAAAGATCCTTTGAACTGCTTAGGGATTTGGGATTTATATCTTGCTTTCAAGGTAAAAATCACTCTGGCCTCAATATCACTTCTTCGACTGCCAGAATCAGGTGGGTTGAAGTAGTTTACTGGTTTGCAAGGGATTTCCTGGGAATCTCTTTCTTTCCTCTTTGTTTTTCAAGAAAAAGGTAGTTCTTCAAAGGAATCCTTGTTTTCCATTCAAAGTCCCAAACCTTTCATTTGAGACCATCTGCTTGATGAAAAGAAAGGATAAAAACAGATATGATTTTCTGTTTCCTGAACACGCATTTTGTATTTCTGGGGTTGCCAGAATTCTTAAGGCAGCTTCTGGGAGTAAGTCTCTGGCATAATTCCAAAATTGGAATAGGTCTGGACTAAGCTATCCTCTGTCGATCTCAAAATCAGATTAGAGCTAAGTTCCTGTTTTCCATTTTGCTACAAAGAGGCAAGAGGGGTGGGTAAGGTCTAATAGCACACTTTGTTTATGCTTAGGGGTATTTTGGCTCAGATTTCTGAGAAATGTCTAAAAGTAAAATTTAATTTAGCCTGTACCGAGTGTTTCAATATCATTTGCATCTACATTTCTGCATCATTAACTACTCCAGATAAACGGAATTTGCAAAGTAGCGACATTACTGGATTTAGGATTTTCATGAGCCTGGGCAAACTGGAAAATCCCTTGACTTCACTATTGTCTGTCCAATTTTTCTTCTCTTTTTGCTACCAGAAGCAACATCTTGTTCTTCAAGACTAAGTTTATTCTGCCTACTTATTTCTTCTTACATATCTCTATATAGTTGTTAGCATAAAGCATAGAGAGGAAGCGTGGCTCACTGGAAAGAACACGGGCTTTGGAGTCAGAGGTCATGGGTTCAAATCCCGGCTCCGCCACTTGTCAGCTGTGTGACTTTGGACAAGTCACTTAACTTCTCTGTGCCTCAGTTACCTCATCTGTAAAATGACGATTAAGACCGTGAGCCCCCCGTGGGACAACCTGGTCACCTTGTAACTTCCCCAGCGCTTAGAACAGTGTGCTTTGCACATAGTAAGCGCTTAATAAATGCCATCATTATTATTATAAAGGCAAGATGGGTTAGTGATTCAAGCTAAGAGAACTCCAAAGGTTTGGGTTCGATTCCTCTCTATCCTTTGAAGGTGTCTGCCCATGGAAAAGGTCATTTAGTAGTAGGGCATCCTCTTCTCAGCAAGACATGTCTTGGAAAAGAAATTCAATTTTAGATTCAATCCATCTTAACTCTCAGAGCTGCAGTGCAGCAGCCACCAAATTGAGCATCCTCTCCCCGCTGAAGGCTGTGAGGTAAGTGGTGAATCAGAAAGAAAGTTACGGATGCATCAAAGGACATTACTGTCCAAGCTGCTGTCTCAACAGAACACTCTTTCTGAGTTCAAAGGCATTCTGTACCTATCTATGGTATAGTGTAATCAATCAATTGAACAATCATATTTATTGACCACCTACTGTGTGCAGAGCACTATAGTAGGCACTTGTGAGAGTATACAACACAACAATATAACAGAGTTGGTAGACATATTCCCTGCCCACAAAGAGAACAACCGACTTCTCCCAGGGGGCAGACAATTTTAATGCCCTCTTTCATGGAAGCAGGACATGTACTCTTTTCCTAAATGTCCTTTTCTCTAGTAAAAGTTACATTCCAAACCTCAATGACTCCATTGTTACATATCTATTTGATTGGCAATATAATTAGTATCACACATTGATTACAGCCCGGCTAATTATATCCCTGATTATATCCCCCTTTTAGACTGTGAGCCCACTGTTGGGTAGGGACTGTCTCTATATGTTGCCAACTTGTACTTCCCAAGCGCTTAGTACAGTGCTCTACACACAGTAAGCGCTCAATAAATACGATTGATGATGATGATGATAATAAGAACAAGTTAGCTATTGCCTTTGGAGTATACTTCTATTATCAATACATTCTTGATAGTTTTATTAGGAAAAGGTGTGCCTTGGCCATAATTCCCTTTGATTTTCTCCATTTTCTGAGAGTTTGAAAATAGATTTTGTCTGCTCTCCTTTTGTTCCGACTGGCTAAATTCTCACTGCCATTTGGGCTTCTTCATGTTCAAGTGCCACAGAGGGAATAAAATTAGCTCAGCTCCCCCCAATACTGAGAATTCAAAAAAGAAGACCACAGTTATGTAAGAAGTGATCCTATGTAGTGTGACACTCCAGAGCTATGTATCTCCGGTTTCCTTCATGAATGTTCAATGTGGAATTTTGAATGACTTATAATAATTACATTTAAGTACTTTTAAAATTAGTCTGGATAGTCTTTCTGGGTAAGAAGAATGCTTTCTTCTTATAATTCAGTTATTTTTGAATCTTGAACCTCCTCCAAACCATGAAATTACTTTTAAAATAGACATCCCCCCACCCCTTCAATGTCTAACTTAAATGTAAATAAGTGGATTTTTCCAGACTTTGCAAAAAAAGTTTAGGCTGACACTGACAATTCCATCTCAAGAAGACATTTAAAAAAATTATAGGGTAGCTTTGGGCAACTGGTGCTTACAAATGAAGTAAATTAAAATCTTGATTAAATCTTAGTTTAACACGATCTGGTGATGATGTTCAGAAGTGTTTAAATCACACTGAAGCTGTTCAATTTTAAATTAAAAACAGAAAAAGGGAAACAGTACCATACTGAGTCAAATCACTGGCCTTCTAACCTAGTATTCTGGGCCCAACAACATTAATAAAAAAGAGGAGCAGTGTGATGATTGCCCTTCTTGAGGTTCAGCCTAATAAGACACTAGGGAACTATCATACTTGGACCTAAATTCCTACTACAATATTTCAAGGTAATTTGCAAATTACCAAGTTAAGACTCCTTAAGCTGGGCAAGTATAGCTTCAAGTATATGACCCTGTAAGACCTAATATAGTACTATTTTGCAACTGCAAATCTCCCACTTCATTGATAACTACAAGAAAAGTGACTCTCTTCCGACAAAGCTAGTGGCATTTTGGTATAAAATAGAAGAGTGAGTATAAAATCGTGTGTGTGAATGGGTACTCTATATGTAGTTCACCTTTAGACTCAAATAAGACACAACTGATTGTGAAATTAATCAATCATTAGTACTTATTGATCATTTACTGTGTGCAGAGCACTTCATTAACTATTTGGGAGAGTATAATAGAACGAAGTTGGTAGACATGAGCCCTGCCCACAGGGAGCTTGCAGTCTAGAGGAAATTTGCCTGTTGATGACTGAGGGGCTGAAAAGACTAAATAGGGGCCCCACTGAACCAATCATACTGTGTACACACAAAGAGTGTCCCTTTCTGTGCTTTCATACTTGTTGTTCATGCTTACTGCTCATAAGAAAATAAGAAATGTCCTTAATGGATCAGACCATCAGTCCATTCGGCCTGGTATTCTTCCTCCGACTATGGCAACAGAATACTCAGAGGACTCATAAGGTAGTTTCCCTCTTTGTACTGAATGTATCTACAGCTGTCCTTTGTTTTCATAAATAATGCTACAAAAGGTAAGACCCGATATATCTGGTAAGTTAACGTTCACTAGGCGGGGTCCTCTGGCCAGGCAGGTTTGAGTTTGAAGAGGCAGGGAATTTTAGGGCACTTTTTCTATCCCTGGCCCATCTGGGGTGAGCAGAACTCCTGAATCCAAATGCCGCTGCTGCCTCATTGGTGAGCAAACGACACAGACCCTGAGCCGCTTACTTGAATTGGATTTTGATTTGGGGAAGGGGGTGTGGGGAGAATGGTCCTCTGCTCCTCCTCCCCTCCCCATCGCCCCTATTCCCTCCCTCTGCTCCACCCCCCTCCAAGCCCCACAGCACTTGTATATATATGTACATACTTATTATTCTGTCTATTTTATTAATAAATAATAATAAATAATAATAATGGCATTTATTAAGCGCTTACTATGTGCAAAGCACTGTTCTAAGCTCTGGGGAGGTTACAAGGTGATCAGGTTGCCCCACGGGGGCTCACAGTCTTAATCCCCATTTTACAGATGAGGTAACTTGCCCAAAGTCACCCAGCTGACAGTTGGCAGAGCCGGGATTTGAACCCATGAGCTCTGACTCCAAAGCCCGGGCTCCTTCCATTGAGCCACGCTGATGTGTACATATCTATAATTCCATTTATTTAATTTTGATGCTATTGATGCCTGTCTACTTGTTCTCTTTTGTTGTCTGCCTCCCCCCTTCTAGACTGTGAGCCCGTTGTTGGGTAGGGATTGTCTCTACCTGTTGCCGAACTGTACTTTCCAAGCGCTTAGTACAGTGCTCGGCATACAGTAAGCGCCCAATAAATAAGATTGAATGAATGATTGAGAATGGTGTATTCAAACATCAGTAGATTTTGTGCTTGAATTGTTTTTTTCAGTAGAGGTGATAGCTAAGATACTTTTCTAAAAATCATCAAGAGAAACAATGAATGGATGAGTATATATTAAGTGCTTACTGTGTGCAGAGCACTGTACTAAGAACTTGGGAGAGTACAACAGACCTGATAGAACAGTAACTTAAAATTAAAAGAAAAATGTTCTTTCTGCATTGAATTATACTGTACAATATCATGCTTCATATGAAAATATTTTTAGAATACTAACTTTATATTAACAGTGCTCACCCCTCAAGGCCTCTGGACATTTAACAAACTTCAACAACGAGGAATTGCTTTTTTAGTTCATGGGAAATACTACCTGATTTTTAAGAGAAGAAAAAAATGTTTTCACTGAATGAATGGGGCCAAAAGCTCATTCTAAATGACTCTATGGAAATAACTACTTTCGAAATGAAAAGGAAACAAAAATAACAATGAGGTTTGAGTTGTAGCATGACTTAGAATTGGATTACTTTATCTTCAGCAAGAAAATCTGAAAAACGAAGGCAGGGCAGGATGGGGTGCTGAGATAGACTAAGAAATACTAAGGCAAAGCTAGATTCAGGCAGGATTTTTCAGTCCAGGTTTGGGAATGTCAACTTTCCCAGTGAGTCACCAGAAAATACGGAGGGTTTCATGCACTGTAAACTTTTAGGGTCCTGCCAAAATGATATCTCACTCCTCTGTTCTGGTGCAGTCTTTGTTTTCCCCTCCGATCTTGTCTGCTCCCTCCCAGAAAGTCAAAGTTTGGTTTATTCAGCCTGAGCCATTTCTCATACAGGGCAATGCACAGGTTTGTTTTTTTGTAGGTAAAGCATAGTACATAGGTGCCTATTTCATGGGGGGTTGGGAATACTGGGGGTGATCACCCCCACAGTTTTCTCATCCCAAATCCCTGACAGTTTCCAGTCAAGGATGCAAAGACTCAAAATGGTAGCTTTCTGGCATGTTAGCTCTTTGTAGCCTGCCTCCTCCCAGTCCTCACCCTCTGTAAAATTTCTGCCTGCTTTCCCCCCAACACGCTAAATGAAAAGTTAGCACTTCTCCTCAAGGAGTACAAATAAAGACAAATGAGTTCTGTCTCTCATTTTTTGATTTGGGATTTTGGAGAAGTCACTTAACCTTTCGGCGGCCCTTAATCCACCAGTAAAATGAGGAGAGCAAAACCAGCTTTTTTATGAAACATATGTAGATCCTCAAGAGGAAGTAGTATCATTCTTGTGCTTTAGTCTTCCTTTTCTCTTCCACCCACAGAGCTCCAATGACTAGGATCTCTGGAGGGTTGTGAGGAAGATAAGAACTGAGTCACCTACATTAAGGGAAAAATATATTTCCAGTCATGACCTGTGAAGGCTTTGCCTACTATTTCAGTAACAGCTTAATCTTAATATTGAAGATTAAAAATGTGACTGCTCAGTGGGTATCCTATGTTGGTACCGACCAAGATCTTGTATTCAACAGGTAAATTGTACCACAGTTTTTGAAAAAAATGTAATAATCTGGGAAAGTGCTACCTATTGCTTGATAACTGATGTGGACTTGACCTTGTTTTCAGTCATCTAAAAGCTGGCAAGGGGTTTACTCAGCTGTGCCATAATGTATGTTTTCATCACATGCTTAGGCTATAGCACAGTCAGGGAATCAGGGAGCTCCTCTGACAATGCGAACCTGTTTCAGACACAGTACGCGTCTGGGTTCTGAAAAAAGATGTTGTACATACACACGTGAACACTTGTGTGCATGCACACGGCTTTGGACAACATAAGCACTACAGTGTGAGCTTTTCTTAACATGCAGTTAAAGGGTTTCACAACAACCTCACATTAAAGGAAAACTGAGGGTATTTTTGGTTACCATTCTACATGACTGGCCTTGGTTAGAGCAAGTTGAATTTTTGAAGACAAAGCAACAGGTTCAGAGTTCAGATATGATTCTTAGGGGTTAAAAATAAATAATTTGTGGGGAGGGTAATTATTGGGAGCCAGATCCAGCCAATGGAGCCCACCCCATCCACAAGCATCCCAGGCAACTGCTGGGCCAGCCTGGTCAGTAAGTCAGTCAGTCAATCGTATATATTGAGCGCTTCCTGTGTGCAGAGTACTGTACTAAGCACTTGGGTGAGTACAATACAACAATATAACAGACACACTCCCTGCCCACAACGAGCTTGGTGCTGACAGTAGAGCTGTGTCCTAGGAGGGACTGGGTCATCAGTCCCTGGCCTACTGGTCTTGGTTTTTGTCCTATTTAACTTGAATTTACTCCTGTATGTATTTAATTTTTAAAGAATTAATTGAAAAATGAAATGAACTTCCATTCGAACTGTTTATGAAAAAGATCAAATGTGGAAACATCACCTTCAAATTCACTGAAACTCTGTTGCTGCGGATTATCTGAAACGTACTATGGAAATGTGGCATCAGTTTGTTTCGCTTTCTCATTTTGGGGACCCAACAGAAATGGCAGTCATTTATAGCTCTAAAGCCTGCCTCAAGTGCAGAGTAAGATTTTAGAAAATACATTTTCCTGCACGTTATGTATCACAGAGTCTCTCTGGAATAAGAGAAGTGTAGTATTACCCATCTCTCAGACCTGCAAAGTTGGATTTATCTTCCACATCTCCTCTCCTTAAAACTCCTTATTCAGTCTGTTGGCTAAACTTGTCGGGTCTTCCTCTGCATTTCCAGGATAATAATAATAATAATAATAATAATAATAATGGTGGTATTTGTTAAGCTCTTACTATGTGCCAAGCACTGTTCTAAGCGCTGGGGTAGATAGAGGGTAATCAGGTTGTCTCACGTGGGGCTCACAGTCTTAATCCCCATTTTACAGATGAGGGAACTGAGGCACAGAGAAGTTAAGTGACACAGCAGACAAGTGGCAGAGTCGGAATTAGAACCCACGACCTCTGACTCCCAAGCCCATGCCCTTTCCACTGAGCCACGCTGCTTCTGTTCCTTCCTCTCCACCCTAAAGGCCATCATGCTTGTGCAGGCATTTGTCATATCCCGGTGTGACTACTGCATCAACCAACTCACTGATCTCTCCTTGTCTCCACTCTTTCCCCTCTCCAGACTAGTGTTCACTCTGCTGAATGGATCATTTTCTAAACTATTGCTCTTCAAAGCCCCTCAAAAGCCTTCCACGGTTACCCATTTCTCTCCACATCAAGCAGAAACTCCCGATCATTTGCTTTAATCAGTTCCTTCACTCCCACTCATCCACTTTCTTCTCCCACTACCTCCAGTTTGCACTCAATTATATTTACCAAGTGTTTGCTGTGTGCAGGACACGGTGCAAAGTGCTTGAGAGAGCACAATATAGCAGATGTGGTAGACACATTCCCTGACCACAACTAGCTTACAGTCTAGAGGGAATTTGTCTTTCTTCTCCAGCTAACCTACTCACTGTGGTTCCTGTGGCTCACTCTCATTTTCTAAACTATTGCTCTTCAAAGCCCCTCAAAAGCCTTCCATGGTTACCCATTTCTCTCCGCATCAAGCAGAAACTCCCGATCATTTGCTTTAATCAGTTCCTTCACTCCCACTCATCCACTTTCTTCTCCCACTACCTCCAGTTTGCACTCAATTATATTTACCAAGTGTTTGCTGTGTGCATAACATTGTGCAAAGTGCTTGAGAGAGCACAATATAGCAGAGGTGGTAGACACATTCCCTGACCACAACTAGCTTACAGTCTAGAGGGAATTTGTCTTTCTTCTCCAGCTAACCTACTCACTGTGGTTCCTGTGGCTCACTCTCATTTTTCCTGCCTAGAATTCCATACCCCTTCCAACTTCAAAACACTTCTGGAATAACATCTCCTCCAGGAGGCCCTCCCTGATTAATTTATCATTTCCCCAGGTTGTATTCCCTCAATTACCACCTCAGTACTTCCGTACTACCTGAGCACCTTTAGATATAACCTCTGGTAGCACATAGCTACTACTTCCCCCAATCAGTAGTTTGTTTTTTAAAAATTGTGTTTCCCTGACTAGATTACAACTCCTTGAGGGCAGGGATCTTGTCTATTAATCAATCAATCAATCAATCAATCATTCAATCAGTCGTATTTATTGAGCGCTTACTGTGTGCACAGCACTGTACTACGCGCTTGGGAAGTACAAGTTGGCAACATATAGAGACGGTCCCTACCTCATATATTAATATAATATTAACATAATAATAATTATATTGTGCTCTCCCAAGCACCTAATAGAGTACCCTGCACATAAAGGGTGCTCAAGAATTACTGTCCATTGGTTAACTGAACGATCTGTTTAAGTACTGTTGTTAAAGATGGTAAAAAATATAATGGTTTATGTAAGCGCTAAATAATAGTAACAGTAAAGTTCATAAGGAAATCCTGCACCCCAACAACCAACATCTACACCTTCTGGCAAAATAGATACGACCGGATTATGACCTTGCGAAATATCATCAGCAAAGGTGGCTAACAAAATTGAGAGTATTTATATTTTGAGTGCCCATTTTTAAAATTTCCCAAACAGAAAGAAGGGGAAGAAAGAAGGAAAAAGGCAATATGCCAAAAATATTTACATTTGTAACACTACTTGAACAATAATTTCAGTATGACAGTAGCACAAACTTTTTCCGAACAACTTATATACTAGGATAAACCAATGGCAGGAATTTTAAAATATGTAAATAAAAAATAAATGTAAAATATTTGAATGAAAAAGAACACTATAGAGAAGACCAAAGGTAAATATACCTCGCATTTAGCCCAGTTTTCAGTAGCGTTAAAAAAGGAACATCTTCAAATCAGAATAAGGATGAAGTTTTGTTACCTTATTTATATTTAAATTTTGCTATCCGCTCAAACTGGTACTCTAGTATTATCTGAAAATACGTTTGCAAGGATTCTTCTGAAACAGGTTAAATTACACTTAAACCAATTGCCACTTAGGTATTCTCTCCCATAATGAGTACGGTGCTCTGAAACTGTAAGCACTCAATAACTACTACTAATAATACTACTAAATCTAGAATTCTGCTTTAATTGGAGAATATAAATATTTTCGTACAGTTCTCAGTATTTATATTTCATTTGTAGTCTGGTTGGTGACAGAAGCAGCATGGTGAGAAGCAGCATGGTGTAATCAATCAATCAGTCGTATTTATTGAGCGCTTACTGTGTGCAGAGCACTGTACTAAGCGCTTGGGAAGTACAAGTTGGCAACATATAGAGACAGTCCCTACCCAACAGTGGGCTCACAGTCTAGAAGGGGGAGACAGAGAACAAAACCAAACATATTAACAGAATAAAATCAATAGAATAAATATGTACAAGTAAAATAAATACACAAATAAATAGAGTAATAAATACGATGTAATGGCTACAGAACGCACCTGGGAGTCAGAAGGTCATGGGTTCTAATCCCAGCTCTGTCACTTGTCTGCTGTGTGACCTTGGGTAAGTCACTTCACTTCTCTGGGCCTCAGTTTCCTCACCTGTAAAACGAGGATTGAGACTATGAGCCTCATGAGGGACAGGGACTGCATCCAACATGATTCGCTTGTAGCTACCAAAGCGCTTAGTACAGTGCCTTAACAAATAGTAAGCACTTAACAAATACCATTATTATTATTATTACAGAAAACAATCTCAAAATCGTACAGTATCGGATGCCCTTAAATAGCCCAGGGGCTACCAAAATTCTATACATTTTTTCCTCTGCAGGGAGACTTAGAAAACAATTTTAAAATCCATATATGCCCCAAATTCATTCATTCATTCATTCATTCAATCGCATTTATTGAGCGCTTACTATGTGCAGAGCACTGTTGCAACTCAGTGACATCTTTGACTTCTCCCTCATTCAGTCTGTCTCTAAATCTTGCCAGTTTCCCTCTATATTTCACAAATCCCTTTCTCTTCACACTTACTACCGTCACCACTTCCAGGATAGATTACTTCCTCCTGGCTTTCTTGCCTCAAACCTTACAGTCTAACCTAACAATCTCCAGTGTGTAGGGCAGTTTACTAAGTGTTGGGAAGAGCACTATAGAATTAATACGCCTGCCTTCATGTATCATCTTTTTACAACTCTGTTTAGAACACATCGCTAACAGACCTCTAATGGGTCACATTTTGATCTAATAGTTCTCTATCAGATGCCGCACTCTCTTCTCCCATTAATCCCTGGCTTTCACTCTTTTGTTCTTCCCAAACTAACCAAGTTACTTGACCTTACCCATGCACTTGTTTGCAATTTTCTTATGTCCAATCTGTTGCTCACACCTTTCTCCCGCATGGAACTCCACCACCCCTCAAATCCACCAAACCCTAAGCCTCTCCATTTTTCAAAGCCCTCTTAAAAGGCCAGTTCCTCCATGAGGCATTTCCTAAGCCCTCAGTTTTCTGATATGCCGTCTTTTCACTCATCTTGTCCCTCATCACAGCTGCTCTCCAGCCTGGAACTCCTTCCCAATCAATGTTCGATAGTCATAGCGCTACTAAAATCTTGTCTGCTCCAAGAAGCCATCCCTAACTAACCTCTCATTTCCCCACCCTTTCACCCTCCCTTCTGCATCACCTATGCAGTTGGGTCTGAGCTCCTTATGTGCTTTGACACTCACCCTGCCCCCAAAACATGTAGGTACATATCCTTATACTCTGCTGCTTTCCCTATCTGTACTTTAATGTAATATCTACCTCCCCTCACTATATTGCAAACTCTTTGAAGGCAGGGATCATGTCTACCAATTCTACTGCAGTGTAGTCTCTCAAGCGCTTAGAACCATGCTCTGTATACACAAAGTTCAGTCAATTATATTTATTGAGCTCCTACTGTGCACAGATAACTGTATTAAGTGCTTGGGGGCATATGATATAACAAAGTTGGCAGACGCATTCCCTGTACACATGGGGCTTAAATTCTAGAGGGAGCGCTGAATAAATGCCATTGTTTATTTTAATTGTTCATTTTTGTTTTAAACATTTGTCCTTACGATCTGCTAGTTTTTTTTCTGACTCAGTGCCCTGTGTCAGTTTACAATGGACTCCTAATGCCATATTATGTATTTTTACATTAATAAGGTCAGTTATTAAATGTTTCGTGAAACAGCAAATGACTTATTGGTACGTTTATTTATACAATTTCATTTTGAACAAGCTCACTTTGCTCTCCCCCTCATCCCCCTCTCCATCCCCCATCTTACCTCCTTCCCTTCCCCACAGCACCTGCTTATATGTATATATGTTTGTACATATTTATTACTCTAGTTATTTATTTATTTATTTTACTTGTACATATCTATTCTATTTATTTTATTTTGTTAGTATGTTTGGTTTTGTTCTCTGTCTCCCCTTTTAGACTGTGAGCCCACTGTTGGGTAGGGACTGTCTCTATATGTTGCCAACTTGTACTCCCAAGCACTTAGTACAGTGTTCTGCACACAGTAAGCGCTCAATAAATACGATTGATTGACGGACTCCTAATACCATATTATGCATTTTTACATTAATAAGGCCAGTTATTAAATGTTTTGTGAAACAGCAAATGACTTATTGGTACCTTTATTTATACAATTTAATTTTGAACGAGCTCACTTTGCTCTTCTCAAGTTTTTCTGCTCTTAGAGCCTTCTTTAGGTTCTCTCAGCACTTCCCATCCTCCCTGGCTGGTACTTCTCTTTTTAAAAATATTCTCATCCTAACAGCTGTGAAATTCAACGGATATCCTCTAATCAATCAGTGGTATTCACTGAGCGTTTACTGCTCGCAGAACACTAAACAAGGCACTTGGGAGAGTACAACACAATAGAGTTGGTAGACAGGATTCCTGCTCTCATGGAGTTTACTATCTAGTGGGGAGACAGACATTAAAATCAATCAGCTAAAGGTATTTATTGAGCCCTTACTGTGTGCACAGCACACAGTAATGTGTGCTTCTCTCTAGGCCCTTGAGAGAATACAATACAGTAATGTTGGTAGACACTTTTCATGCCTACAAGGGGCTTACCCTCTAGAAGAGGAGGAGACAAACATCCGGCCACTAATTTTGAAGACAAGGTACCAGATTATGTTCAATTTATGTGAAAAACAACCATGAAATTAAGAATAACCTATGCTGAGAGGCCACTAGCACCCTACCTATTACCCACTAGATTCTGAAAATCTGCAAAAATTGGATAAAAGCCATGGAAATGGCAAGTCTGGAAACTGACTGTATAAAACATGTCACTTGAAAGAAATTGTCTTCTTTCCCACATGAAAAGCTCCCTACAAAATTCGTACTCTATCCCAGACATGTTATTAAAAGCTGAATTTAAGCCAATCATACAATCTCCTAAATGGATAAAGCAACTACCAATCTGAGTATCCTTTATGTATTTCTTGAGCAGGGCCTAGTCAACTTTACTTTTAATCTATAGGCTATGCCTTGCAACTTTTCACATTCAAGTGTTTGCAGGTACAAACCAAGGATATATAAATAAATCTTTGGGGGATGAAAGGGGCCGGTGACTATAAACACTAAGATCTTCAAACCCTCACACGTCACTCTCTTGCATTAGTACAGCCGCCGTTCTGGACTAGACAATATATGCATCCATTGTTGAAAACGATCTATAGTTAAATTTGTTATTAGATTAGTAGTAGTGGGGCTTTTATGTTTGACATCTGTGTAATTAATAATAATGATAATTTTTGTTAAGCACTTACTATGTACGAAGCAATGTTCTAAGCGCTGGAGTAGATACAAGGTGGTCAGGTTATCTCATGTGGGGCTCCCAGTCTTCACCCCCATTTTACAGATGAGGTAACTGAGGCCCAGAGAAGTGAAGTGACTTGCCCGAAGTCACACAGCTGACGAGTGGCGGAGTCGGGATTAGAACCCACAACCTCTGACTTGCAAGCCTGGGCTCTTGCCAGTGACTGAGCCATGATGTTTCTCTGGATTAAGACTGTGAGCTCCACGTGGGACAACCTGATTACCTTGCATTCGTTCATTCAATTGTATTTATTGAGCGCTTACTATGTGCAGAGCACTGGGCTAAGTATATCTCCTTCAATGCTTAGAACAGTGCTTGGCACCTAGTAAGGGCTTAACAAATACCATCATCATTATTATTATTAAAATCTCCTCCTCCTCCCCCTCTGCCTTACCTCCTTCAATCAATCAATCAATCGTATTTATTGAGCGCTTACTGTGTGCAGAGCACTGTACTAAGCGCTTGGGAAGTACAAGTTGGCAACATATAGAGACAGTCCCCTACCCAACAGTGGGCTCACAGTCTAAAAGGGGGAGACAGAGAACAAAACCAAACATACTCACAAAATAAAATAAATAGAATAGATATGTACAAGTAAAATAAATAGAGTAATAAATATGTACAAACATATATATAGGTGCTGTGGGGAAGGGACGGAGGTAAGATGGGGGGATGAAGAGGGGTATGTACGTATTTATTACTCTATTTATTTTATTTTTACATATTTATTTTAATTTGTTAATATGTTTGGTCTTGTTCTCTATCTCCCCCTTCTAGACTGTGAGCCCGCTGTTGGGTAGGGACCGTCTCTAGATGTTGCCGACTTGTCCTTCCCAAGCACTTAGTCCACTGTTGGGTAGGGACTGTCTCTATATGTTGCCGACTTGTACTTCCCAAGCGCTTAGTACAGTGCTCTGCACATAGTAAGCGCTCAATAATTACGATTGATGATGATGATGATATGTTGCCAACTTGTACTTCCCAAGCGCTTAGTACAGTGCTCTGCACACAGTAAGCGCTCAATAAATACGATTGATTGATTGATTGATTAGTCCAGTGCTCTGCACACAGTAAGCGCTCAATAAATACTATTGATTGATTGATTGATTGAGCCCACTGTTGGGTAGGGACCGTCTCTATCTGTTGCCGACTTGTCCTTCCCAAGCGCTTAGTCCAGTGCTACGCACACAGTAAGTGCTCAATAAATACAATACTCCTCTGCCGCTAATCTCCTCACCGTACCTCATTCTTGCCTGTCCCGCCATCGACCCCCGGCCCACGTCCTCCCCCGGGCCTGGAATGCCCCCAATCCCTCTGCCCATCCGCCAAGCTAGCTCTCTTCCTCCCTTCAAGGCCCTGCTGAGAGCTCACCTCCTCCAGGAGGCCTTCCCAGACTGAGCCCCTTCCTTCCTCTCCCCCTCGTCCCCCTCTCCATCCCCCCATCTTACCTCCTTCCCTTCCCCACAGCACCTGTATATATGTCTATATGTTTGTACATATTTATTACTCTATTTATTTTACTTGTACATATCTATTCTATTTATTTTATTTTGTTTGTATGTTTAGTTTTGTTCTCTGTCTCCCCCTTTTAGACTGTGAGCCCACTGTAGGGTAGGGACTGTCTATGTTGCCAACTTGTACTTCCCAAGCGCTTAGTCCAGTGCTCTGCACACAGTAAGCGCTCAATAAATATGATTGATTGATTGACTGATTGAATAAAAGGGCACTCTCCAGACCGACAACGAACCTGGAGCAGATGGTGCGGCAGTGGCAGGGTTTGCGGGGTGAGGGGATCTGTTGACCCGTTTGGTTGTCCTCATCTTACCTCCTTCCCTTCCCCACAGCACCTGTATATATGTATATATGTTTGTACATATTTATTACTCTATTTATTTTACTTGTACATATCTATTCTATTTATTTTATTTTGTTAGTATGTTTAGTTTTGTTCTCTGTCTCCCCCTTTTAGACTGTGAGCCCACTGTTGGGTAGGGACTGTCTCTATATGTTGCCAACTTGGACTTCCCAAGCGCTTAGTACAGTGCTCTGCACACAGTAATTGCTCAATAAATACGATTGATTGATTGATTGATTGAATGGGTGAATAAAAGGGCACTCTCCAAATCGACAACGAACCTGGAGCAGATGATGCGGCGGAGGCCGGGTTTGGGGGATCTGTTGGCCCGTTTGGTTGTCCTCATCTTACCTCCTTCCCTTCCCCACAGCACCTGTATTTATGTATGTCCATATTTATTACTCTATCTATTTATTTATTTTACTTGTCCATATCTATTCTATTTATTTTATTTTGTTAGTATGTTTGGTTTTGTTCTCTGTTCTCCCCCTTTTAGATTGTGAGCCCACTGTTGTGTAGGGGCTGTCTCTATATGTTGCCAACTTGTACTTCCCAAGCGCTTAGTCCAGTGCTCTGTACACAGTAAGCGCTCAATAAATACGATTGATTGCTTGATTGATTAGTCCAGTGCTCTGCACACAGTAAGCGCTCAATAAATACTATTGATTGATTGATTGAGCCCACTGTTGGGTAGGGACCGTCTCTATCTGCTGCCGACTTGTCCTTCCCAAGCGCTTAGTCCAGTGCTCCGCACACAGTAAGCGCTCAATAAAGACGATTGATTGATTGATTAGTCATGTGCTCCATACACAGTAAGCGCTCAAGAAAGACGATTGAATGAAGGAAGGAATGAATGAATGAAGAAGGGAAAGCAGGGCGGTTTGGCGCGGACTAGCGCCCCCGCCAGGCCCCTGGGGGAAAGGCGGAGCGCCGAGGAGCGGGAGGGACGGCGCGCGGACTGGGGGGCGGGGCTTCGGGGACGCTGGCTTCTCATTGGGCGGCGGAGAGGCGGGAAAGCCGCCGTCGGGAGGCGCCGTTCGGCTGGGCTCGGCTCGGGCTCGGCTCCGTTCGGCTCCGCTCGGCTGGGCTCGGCCTGGGCTCGGCTTGGGCTCGGCTCCGTTCGGCTCCGCTCAATTGGGCTCGGCCTGGGCTCGGCTCCGTTCGGCTCCGCTCGGCTGTGCTCGGCTTGGGTTCGGCGGGGCTCGGCTCCGCTCGGCTGGGCTCGGCTCGCTCGGGGCGCCAAACTGAGGAGGCGGGGAGGAGGTAGGGCTCGTGCTCGCCAGCCCTTCGATGCGCGCGCCCGTGCCGTCTCTGAGGGGAGGGGAGGGGAGGGGCTGAGAGGGGGCAATCAATCAATCAATCGTATTTATTGAGCCATGCAATCAATCAATCGTATTTATTGAGCGCTTACCTTGTGCAGAGCACTGTACTAAGCGCTTGGGAAGGACAAGTTGGCAACATCTAGAGACAGTCCCTACCCAACAGCGGGCTCACAGTCTAGAAGGGGGAGACAGAGAACAAAACCAAACATACTAACAAAATAAAATAAATAGAATAGATATGTGCAAGTAAAATAGAGTAATCAATCAATCAATCGTATTTATTGAGCGCTTACTGTGTGCAGAGCACTGGACTAAGCGCTTGGGAAGGACAAGTTGGCAACATAGAGAGACAGGCCCTACCCAACAGTGGCCTCACAGTCTAAAAGGGGGAGACGGAGAACAGAACCAAACATACTAACAAAATAAAATAAATAGAATAGATATGTGCAAGTAAAATAAATAGAGTAATCAATCAATCAATCGTATTTATTGAGCGCTTACTGTGTGCAGAGCACTGGACTAAGCGCTTGGGAAGGACAAGTTGGCAACATAGAGAGACAGTCCCTACCCAACAGTGGGCTCACAGTCTAAAAGGGGGAGACAGAGAACAAAACCAAACATACTAACAAAATAAAATAAATAGAATAGATATGTGCAAGTAAAATAAATAGAGTAATCAATCAATCAATCGTATTTATTGAGCGCTTACTGTGTGCAGAGCACTGGACTAAGCGCTTGGGAAGTACAAGTTGGCAACATATAGAGACAGGCCCTACCCAACAGTGGGCTCACAGTCTAAAAGGGGGAGACAGAGAACAAAACCAAACATACTAACAAAATAAAATAAATAGAATAGATATGTGGAAGTAAAATAAATAAACAGAGTAATCAATCAATCAATCAATCGTATTTATTGAGCGCTTACTGTGTGCAGAGCACTGGACTAAGCGCTTGGGAAGTACAGTGGAAAGAGCCCGGGCTCTGGAGGCAGAGGTCATGGGTTCAAATCCCAGCTCTGCTGATTGTCAGCTGGGTGACTTTGGGCAAGTCGCTTCACTTCCCTGGGCCTCAGTTCCCTCATCTGGAAAATGGGGGTGAAGACTGTGAACCCCCTGTGGGACAACCTGATCACCTTCTAACCTCCCCAGCGCTTAGAACAGTGCTTTGCACGTAGTAAGCGCTTAATAAGTGCCATTATTATTATTATTATTACAAGTTGGCAACATATACAGTCCCTACCCAACAGTGGGCTCACAGTCTAACCAAAACCAAACATACTAACAAAATAAAATAAATAGAATAGATATGTGCAAGTAAAATAAATAAATTAATTAATAGAGTAATAAATATGTACAAACATATATACATATGAGACCCCCGAGGGACAACCTGATCACCTTGTAACCTCCCCAGCGCTTAGAACAGTGCTTTGCACAGAGTAAGCGCTTAATAAATGCCATTATTGTTATTATTATTATTATTATTTCACTTCTCTGTACTGCACTTACCTCATTTGTAAAATGAAGGTTACACTTCTCTATGCCTCAGTTCCCTCATCTGTGAAATGGGGATAAAGACTGTGAGCCCCCCGAGGGACAACCTGATCACCTTGTAACCTCCCCAGCGCTTAGAACAGTGCTTTGCACAGAGTAAGCGCTTAATAAATGCCATCATCATTATTATATATACAGGTGTTGTGGGGAAGGGAAGGAGGTAAGATGGGGGATGGAGAGGGGGACGAGGGGGAGAGGAAGGAAGGGGCTCAGTCTGGGAAGGCCTCCTGGAGGAGGTGAGCTCTCAGGAGGGCCTTGAAGGGAGGAAGAGAGCTAGCTTGGCGGTCCGTGGCTCAGTGGAAAGAGCCCGGGCTTGGGAGCCAGACGTCACGGGTTCGAATCCGGCTCTGCCATTTGCCAGCTGTGTGACCTTGGGTAAGTCACTTCACTTCCCTGGGCCTCAGTGACCTCATCTGTAAAATGGGATGAAGACTGTGAGCCCCACGTGGGACAACCTGATGACCTTGTATCTACCCCAGCGCCTAGAACAGTGCCTGGCACAGAGTAAGTGCTGAACAAATACCAACTTTACAGCGCTTAGAACAGTGCTTTGCACATAGTAAGCGCTTAATAAATGCCATTGTTGTTATTATTATTATTATTATTATTATTATTAAGCGCTTACTGTGTGCAGAGCACTGGACTAAGCGCTTGGGAAGGACAAGTTGGCAACATAGAGAGACGTCCCTGCCCAACAGTGGGCTCACAGTCTAAAAGGGGGAGACAGACAACAAAACCAAACATACTAACAAAATAAAACAAATAGAATAGATATGTACTAGTAAAATAAATACAGTAATAAATATATACAAACATATCAATCAATCAACCGTATTTATTGAGCGCTTACTGTGTGCAGAGCACTGGACTAAGCGTTTGGGAAGGACAAGTTGGCAACATCTAGAGACAGTCCCTACCCAACAGTGGGCTCACAGTCTGAAAGGGGGAGACAGAGAACAAAACCAAACATACTAACAAAATAAAATAAATAGAATAGGTATGCACAAGTAAAATAAATAGAGTAATAAATATATACAAACATATCAATCAATCAATCAATCGTATTTATTGAGCGCTTACTGTGTGCAGAGCACTGTACTAAGCGCTTGGGAAGGACAAGTTGGCAACATATACAGACGTTCCCTACCCAACAGTGGGCTCACAATCTAAAAGGGGGAGACGGAGAACAAAACCAAGCATACTAACAAAATAAAATAAATAGAATAGATATGTGTAAGTAAAATAAATAAATAGAGTAATAAATATGTACAAACATATATACAGGTGCTGTGGGGAAGGGAAGGAGGTAAGACGGGGTGTGGGGAGGGCGGGGGGCATGTGTGTGTGGTGTGTTTTGGAGGGCGGGGTTTAGGGTTGACTGTTTTCAACTTGATTTGATTGTATCCACCCCAGCGCTTAGTACAGTGCCTGGCACAGAGTAAACGCTTAACAAAATACCAAAGTTATTAGGGCCCAACTCTGGTGACGGGAGAAGCGAATGAAAACATGTGTTGCTCATAGGAGGCACGAAAGGTGCCAGGGTCTGCGTTTCATTGGGGCCGAATTATTGTTATTATTATTATTATTATTATTATTATTATTATTAAGTGCTGTCGAGTCATTTCCAATTCATAGCGACTCCAAGGGTATACTTTCTCAAGAACGTCTTGTCCTCTGCCATAATCCGCAACCTTTCCAACGGTTCTTCTGCTATTGCTATGTTCTCTATCCATCTTAGCTGCCGGCCTGCCTCTTCCACGTTTTCCCTGGGCTTTTCCTAGCATTAGTGTCTTCTCCAGAGAATTAGTCCTTCCGATTGTGCGTCCAAAACATGCTCATCTAAGGTCGAGTTATTTATTTTATTTTGTCAGTATGTTTGGTTTTGTTCCCTGTCTCCCCCTTCTAGACTGTGAACCCGCTGTTGGGTAGGGACTCTCTATGTGTTGCCGACTTGTACTTCCCAAGCGCTTAGTACAGTGCTCTGCACACAGTAAGCGCTCAATAAATACGTTTGATTGATTGATTGATTGATTGGCCTTTCAAAGACCACTTTGGTTTAATTTGCTCTACAGATCTGAGTGGGGAAGGGTGGGCCTGGGGCTCAGGAGAAGGGGTTCAAGGGATAATAAGATGGCATTTAAGCGCTTACTATGTGTCGAGCACTGTTCTAAGCACTGGGGTAGATACAAGGTAATCAGGCTGTCCCACGTGGGGCTCACGGTCTTAATCCCCATTTTACAGATGAGGTAACTGAGGCACAGAGAAGTCAAGTGACTTGCCCGAAGTCACCCAGCGGTTCAGTGGTGAAGCCGGGATAAGCACTTAGTACAGTGCTCTGCACACAGTAAGCGCTCAATAAATATGATTGAATGAATGAATTAGAACCCACGACCTCCGACTCCCAAGCCCGGGCTCTTCCCACTATGCCACGCGATCAGAGGTCACAGAAGGATTGTTGGGGGGGTGAATGAATCTCACAACCGGGAGCTCTGGAGAAACGTGTTCCCCCTTCCCACCCAGGACCCGGAACCTTCCTCGGGGGTTTTAAATTCATCTTATTTTTTCATCATCATCATCATCATCATCAATCGTATTTATTGAGCGCTTACTGTGTGCAGAGCACTGTACTAAGCGCTTGGAAAGTACAAGTTGGCAACATATAGAGACAGTCCCTACCCAGCAGTGGGCTCACAGTCTAGAAGGGGGAGACAGAGAACAAAACCAAACATACTAACAAAATAAAATAAATAGAATAGATATGTACAAGTAAATTAAATAAATAAATAAATAAATAAATAAATAGAGTAACAAATATGTACAAACATATACATATATACAGGTGCTGTGGGGAAGGGAAGGAGGTAAGATGGGGGGGATAGAGGGGGACGAGGGGAGAAAATTTCATGAAATTTTACCCTTCTCTCCCTCTTTATCCTCCTCCCCTTGTAGTTTTATTGACGTTGGACGGATTCTATCCATCCTGCCATGAGAGGGTTGCGGGCGAGACAGTCATATTTATTTGTTCTAGGAGTTGGCCCAGACTGAATGAGTTCCATTCATTTTTGCTGTGGCAACTACCATTTCCCCCACCCCCCCAACCCCATCCCCCAGTGGGAAGAAACCTGGGAATGGGAGTAAATCCAGAGTACAATAAATGGCTAATCTCTATCCCTGTGCCACTTCTCACCATAACTTTTCACGAAAACAGCTGGGCTGTGACAGACTAGTTGTGACTGCTTTTTCCCATAGCCCTGCTATTTATGATGAACTGCTAGGTAAGAAGTTATAGGGAAAATTCATTTTTTGGTCATCGGCCATCTTCATTGTTAATATTTGAGCAAATCTGTGATTTTAAAATATTAAAGTCCATTGCGGAATCCATGAAGGGTTGCACCAAAAGGTTTGGATGTTCATTTTTAACTTAGACCATCAGAAATACTCACTCTGCCCAAACTAACTAGACGTTTCTCACTCTTCCTCACTCTTGAGTTTCTCTTCCCTTCGTTTTATCTTTCTCCTTTATCCGCGCTTTGTCGCTCTCCTTATCTCATAGGTGCAGGTGTTTGTGTGTGTTCGCACCTGTGTTCTTAGGAATGGGAACCCCTTATTTGTGTGTTTTAGCTTGAGGCCTCGGTGCTTGAATATAAAGTATAATTCTATTCTGAGGGAAATCTGAATGTGTGCATGAATATGCATTTATGTTCTGAGTTTGTATGTGTAGGTATGTGGGTGTGAAGAGATGGGCTGGGAGTTATGTATATAAGTGGGTGGGTGTGTATATTTGTGGGATAGGGAGGAGGTGTGTGTATGTGTATGTGTGTGTGTGTGTAAGCAAGGCTCAGTTTTCGATCCCACTTTATTCAGGAATAAAGTCCAGATAGCTTGCATGGTTGCACATCTGGCTGTAATTTCTTTACCTTCTAGTATCACTGCTATTCCACCTTCCACCCAGAATGTCCTTCTCAGTCAATATGCATGTGTGTATGTGTTTGGGTCTGTGTGTGCAGCTCTACCGCGGCCAGAGCGGGATGACTTCCTCATTTGCTGTGATTTAGTTGGCTCTCCACCATGGAGACTGTGATGATGGCTATTGGGCAGGCATCCCGGTAAACGGGAGCAAAGGGGAAGGCTACACATCCCAGAGCCATCTTTGTCCCGATCTTGGGATTCTAAGAGGCAGGGTTGTGTCAGATAGAAGGTTTCGTTGGGCTTTGAGGTACAGGGTCTGGCAGCAATTTGGCTTTATATAGAGAGATTCAGAAAGTCAGTGCTATGCACAAGTGTGGAAAGGAGAGAGGGAGACAGAGAGAGATAGATTATTGCTGCCCTCCCCATCATGTATTCACTACCCGAGACACATACTTACTAGCTCATGCAATAGCAATATGGAGTGCTATTACGGTGTTTTTAAGTGCTTTTTATGCACTAGGCACTGCACAAAGCTAATACAAGATAATCAGGTAGGACACAGTCCCCATCCCACGTGGGGCTCACAATCTTAATCCGCATTTTACAGATGAAGTAACTGAGGCATGGTAGAACTGGGATTAGAACCCTGGACCTTCCAAATTCCAGGCCTGTGCTCTTTCCACTAGGCCAGGCTGCTTCTCTCAGGTGAAATTGAGTGAAGCAGCAGCTAATGAAAGCCAGGGGTTATCAGTGGGTGCAGCCACCAAACCCCCTTGAGCACAAATCCTTTAAGGAGTTGGCGTAAGTGGGAAATTTTATGTCTTCGGAATCGGCAATAGTTGTAGGTTACTACCATTCCACTACCCTTTCCTGCTGTTGCTATTCCCCTGTGCCAAGGATGTCTATGTTGGTAATGTTTGGGGGGACAGAGAGAGAGAGTGTGTGTGTGTGTGTCTGGAGCTGCAATCATCAATCGTATTTATTGAGCGCTTACTATGTGCAGAGCACTGTACTAAGCGCTTGCAATGCTTCCCTGTTACAGATGGGATTCTAATCTCTATTTTCCCAATGCTTAGTACAGTGCTCGTGGCTCAGTGGAAGGAGCACGGGCTTTGGAGTCAGAGGTCAGGGGTTCAAATTCCGCCCCTGCCAATTGTCAGCTGTGTGACTTTGGGCAAGTCACTTAACTTCTCTGTGCCTCAGTTACCTCATCTGTAAAATGGCGATTAAGACTGTGAGCCCCCCCCCCCCGCCCCCCGTGGGACAACCTGATCACCTTGTCACCTCCCCAGTGCTTAGAACAGTGCTTTGCACATAGTAAGCGCTTAATAAATGCCATTATTATTATTAAATGAATGAGAAGACCAGCGATTGGCATCTCCCTTCCCAGGATTTAACTTGTCCTACTTGCAGGATTTGAGGCGAGGAATATGGCAATCAGTGAGTGGGTGAGAGGGGTTAATAGTCAGCCCTCACCAAGCTTATTTTTACTGCACCGGGAAGGGGTTCACCAACCAGAAGGCTTAGAAGTGACCACGCAGACAGTGTCTCTTCCAACTTTCACTATAAAAAGGTCTTGGGAACTTCAGTCATGATAGATTTATATATTTTAATACCACTTTATAAATATTCAAGCTTCATTTTCAAGTGTATTTTGAGGGTCCACCGTAGGCACAAGACTGTATCCGATTCTATAATGACTTACAAGTCCGAATGACAGGAAAAGCCTCCTTTTACAGTTTAGCTGTTTCCAAGCTTGATGAGTACACTGTTATTAAGGATTACTACGGGGAGCTGTGTGCTCCGGTTAGTGCAAACCACTAGACTCAATGTTTAAGTAGCCATAGGATTTAAACATGGAATTACAGAAATTAGAGGTGGGAAGGATGCATGCAGTAGATTAACTAGTCCACTCTTCCCCTCTCCACACCCTGGAGAACAGAATTATCTGTGCCCTCCAGGCATTCTAGTTTATAAATTCTTCAACTGGTGAATTTCTAAAAGCAGTCAACTATTTTATTCTTGGAGAGAAATGTCACTACTAAATGGAATAAAATGAGATATTGCAGTAGAATGAAAATAATAATAAAATTGGGGTATTACACGCTTACTATGTGTCAGGCACAGTTTGAACATGGAGGAAAATAGAGGAAGATCCGGTCAGACACAGTTCCTGTTCCACACAGTGCTCACAATCTAAGCAGGAGGAAGAACGGGTATTGAATTCCAATTTTACGGATGAAGTAACTGAGGCACAGAGAAGTTAAATGACTCACCCAAGGTCATCCAGCAGGCACATGGTAGAGCCAAGATTAGAACCCAGGTCCCAGGCCCATGCTCTTTAACCACGAAACTTACCATGCAAGCTTCATTGTAGGCTTCTTGAAGTCAGGAAACATTTTTTTTCAGTCAATCGTATTTATTGACAAGCTACTGTCTGCAGAGCGCTGTACTAAGTGCTTGGAAGAGTACAATATAACAAACACATTTCCTGCCTACAGTGAGCTTACAGTCTGGAGGACTGTATCTTACATACAGAAAATATGTATTTCATATTTTCTATGCAATATTTAACCATAAATGTTTAAGCATGCTCATGTGCAGAATTATCTTATGATCCTCTGAATTGAATTGCGTCAAATACATTAAATGCCATATTTCCATATTAAATGCCAAAGTATTCTAAACTTTATTGAAGGTAAGCATAGAATGAATTCGGTATTACATTGACCACCAGCATCCTGGTATTTTCTCAAGGATTTTTAACTTGGGCTGAGGTAAATGTTAAAAAAAAAAAAAAGGATGCTGTGTCAGTCACATTGTGACCTGCAAGGGTATAATTCTTACAGTGAGAATTCTTACAGTACTCTTCACTTGTAGCATATATTCTGTAGAAGCAACCCTCGAAATAGCCCTTGAAATCATGGTGATCCTCTTTACAATTGATTACTGTACAAGCAACCTTCCAAACCTAATTCTCTGCCCCAGCCAGCATCTGCACACAGTAAGCGCTCAATAAATACGATTGATTGATTGATTCATTGGGAGATAGAGAGTACACTCCCTTCTGTGTCACCCTGACTTGTTCCTTTGCTCTCCCCCCGCCAAGCCCTACAGCTGTAACTTCATTTTATTAATTTGTATTGATGTCTTTCTTCCCCTCACCCCCAACCCCAGACTGTAAGCTCATTGTGGGCAGGGAATGTGACTGTTTACTGTTGTTTTATATTATTGTATTGTACTCACCCAAGTGCCTAGTACAGTACTCTGCCCAGTAAGCGCTCAATAAATATGATTGATTGAATGAATGAAAGTCACTTAACTTCTCTGTGCCGCAGTTACCCCATCTGTAAAATGGGGATTTATACTGTGAGCCCCTTATTTATTTATTTATTTTACTTGTACATAGCTAGTCTATTTCATTTTGTTAGTATGTTTGGTTTTGTTCTCTGTCTCCCCCTTTTAGACTGTGAGCCTACTGTTGGGTAGGGACTGTCTCTATATGTTGCCATCTTGTACTTCCCAAGCGCTTAGTACAGTGCTCTGCACACAGTAAGCGCTCAATAAATATGATTGATTGATTGTGGATCATGGACTGTGTCCAGTCAACCCCAGTGCTTAGTATGATGCCTGGCTCATCATAAGCACTTAATAAATACCATTTTTTAAAAAAAGAGTTACGTGTGTGCCTTTCGGGTTAACTTGTTTCTCGGTGAATTACAGCTCTCAGTGTGAAACGTAGTTAGTTAATATTTTGGTTTACTAATCAGTATCCTGTGAGTTTGGAAGCTATCCCTCAGAACATGGTCCTCTTCCAGCTAAGCAGTCAACTAACTTCCCAAGCCACCATCATCATCATCAATCGTATTTATTGAGCGCTTACTATGTGCAGAGCACAGTACTAAGCGCTTGGGAAGTACAAATTGGCAACATATAGAGACAGTCCCTACCCAACAGTGGGCTCACAGTCTAAAAGACTGTGGCTAGAGTTTAGAGCAGAGCTGACCACCAAGAAGGTCATCCCTATCTAGATGCTTACATAAGGACCTGGGATGGACTATATCCTCCTAGCAGGGCAAAATTCCCAAGGCGTCCTTCCACTAAGAAAAGTTCCAAGGAAGGCTTGTTTGGATCGGTAGCATCCTATGTACTATGGTTAAGAAGTGAAGCTAGTGCAGAGATGATAGTATTTGTCCGCTATGGATTTCCCTCTAAGCTCCTGAAAAAAGCATAGCTCCCCAGCAATCCCCTAGGCACATGCCCAAGATGCTTTTGGACGTCTAACAGTACTAAGAAAACTAGCATTTCAACTAGCTTTGATAGCCTCATTTTACAGAATTTGTTTTTGCTGAATTTAGGTAATATTGAATGAGAGAGGAAAATTTGAAGAGGTGGCTTTTGAATGATAGAATTTAAAACCGTCAGGGAAACCGTTGCTGAATGAAATGAGTAAGATTGGAAAATGACGGACAAGAGAGCAGTATGGAAAATCAAATTGCAAAATTTAAGAAGTCTTGGAAGGATTTACAGAAGATGATCCAGCTGGAGGTTATTTGATCTCACAGCTTTTGGTGGTCTCAAGGAACATTAAACTGGTTGCATTTTCTGATTAGTGGAATGCTGATTATGCAAGAAGCTATAAATAATTGAAAACAATAAGGTAGGCCATTTTTCATTTCCCTTAGTATTATTTAGAGAAAGCTCTCAATGTCATTAAAGCTTCCTTGGCAAGAATGAATGCAGCTGGGTATGTAGTGAAACTGCTCAAGTCATTGCAAAGTGAAACATGTATGCTGTATTCTGGGATGCTTCTGCCACCAGCCTCTTGCAGGGGGGAAAAGTTCAAAAGGCTAATGTGTCAGAACAACTGGTGTCTATGAAGGGTGATGACAGCAGTGTAGACCAGCCTCTGAGACACTCTTTCATGGTTATGGAGAAATCCATAGTTGCCGAATGTATAAAAAATTATTATTACTTTCTTTTTAGCTATTTCTTAATTGTGAGATGTTCTGTTGATTTGAAGTAGGTTAATTTAAACTATCTTGGAACTTGTAAAGGTGCAATAGTATTAGGATATTTGTAGATTCTTTTTAATTGAAAGTTAAAGGAAAGGCATGAAATTACCTTCCCCAGCAGGGGTTCATTACAGTGGAAAAAATGTAATCAAATGTAATCACCCATAGAAGGTCCATTATCTCTTTTAAACATCAAAGAACTGTACACTGAAAGAGGTTATTGAGGAGCAACAGTTTTTTCCAAAGTACCGTATTACCTAAATGTTACAGTATCCACGTATTAAAAACTTACTTTTAAAGTTGGCTTTTTTTACATTATCAGGGTCAATCAGTGATATTTATTGAGCACCTACTTTGTGCAGAGCACTATACCAAATGCCTGGGAGAGTACAGTGCTATAGAGCTGGTACACATGCTCTTGTGCCCACAAGGAGTTAAAGTCTAGAGGGGGAGAACAGTCGAGCTGTACTCACTATCATCACGGGAGCTTTCACTGAGCATATTCTGTATGCAGAGGACTGTTTAAGGCGCTTGGAAATCTGCAATAAAAGCAAAAGTCATAGTCTCTGTTCTTGAGATTTCATTTTAATGCGAGACAAGTGTACCCAAACTGCCAGCGCAGAATCATAGCAAAAAGGGAAGAGCCTAGATTGAAAAGAAAATGGCAAAACTAGGCGATTTAGAAATCCACGAATAGGTATATGCTTTTGCAGTTGTTCATTCATTAGGCAACTGAGATTCCTAATTGGGAAAATTCAGAGAGGTACTGAGAGGCCTGGAATGCCCTCCCTCTGCCCCTCCGCCAAGCTAGCTCTCTTCCTCCCTTCAAGGCCCTGCTGAGAGCTCACCTCCTCCAGGAGGCCTTCCCAGACTGAGCCCCTTCCCTCCTCTCCCCCTCGTCCCCCTCTCCATCCCCCCATCTTACCTCCTTCCCTTCCCCACAGCACCTGTATATATGTATATATGGTTGTACATATTTATTACTCTATTTATTTATTTATTTATTTATTTTACTTGTACATTTCTATCCTATTTATTTTATTTTGTTGGTATGTTTGGTTCTGTTCTCTGTCTCCCCCTTTTAGACTGTGAGCCCACTGTTGGGTAGGGACTGTCTCTATGTGTTGCCAATTTGTACTTCCCAAGCGCTTAGTACAGTGCTCTGCACATAGTAAGCGCTCAATAAATACGATTGATTGATTGATTGATTGAGTTCCATGGTCACCCAGGTAACAAATTCCGGATTGGCTGCCACCTTCCAAATCAGCGTGATATAATTCTCTTTGGATCCCTCTTGCCATCCAGGGCTCATTGACAGCTTAAGTTACCTTCCCCTTCCCCAGACCCCACAACCACCTCATCTCAAGTCTCCCCCGGGATATGGGGTGGCATGTGTGTTATGGGGGCACCAGTGCTCCATGGGGACCCCAGTGGGAGGAGGTTCAGCTCCAAGTACTTCTCTGAGCCTCAGTTTCCTCATCTATGAAATGGTGATTAAATCCTACTCCTACTTAAACCGTGAGCCCCCACAAGGGACAGGGAATGCCTCCAACATGATTATCTTGCATCTACCCTAGTGCTTAGTACAGTGCTTGGCACAAACATAAGTGCTTAACAAATACCATAACAAAAGGCAAGTTGGGCCAGGCCCAAAGTGCCAAAATCATGGGAAGGTACTGTAGTCGTCTCCAGTGCCCTTGGCAAGGCTCTTTCATCATCATCATCATCAATCGTATTTATTGAGCGCTTACTATGTGCAGAGCACTGTACTAAGCGCTTGGGAAGTACAAATTGGCAACATATAGAGACAGTCCCTACCCAACAGTGGGCTCACAGTCTAAAAGGGGGAGACGGAGAACAAAACCAAACATACTAACAAAATAAAATAAATAGAATAGATATGTACAAATAAAATAAATAAATAAATAGAGTAAAAAATATGTACAAACATATATACATATATACAGGTGCTGTGGGGAAGGGAAGGAGGTAAGATGGGGGGGATGGAGAGGGGGACGAGGGGGAGAGGAAGGAAGGGGCTCAGTCTGGGAAGGCAGACTCTTTCTTGCAGCCCCGGCAGTTAAATTGCAAAACTCTCTCCCTCTCTAAATGTCAGACCACCACTCTCTCCACCTTCAAAGCACGTTAACATTGGATCTCCTTCAAGAGACCTTCCCCAATTAAGCCCTTCTTTCCCCCGCTCATCCTCCCTTCTGTGTCTCTGTGCACCTGTGACCTTTGGGCATTTGAAATTTGCTCCACCCCCAACCCCACAGCACTTATGTACAGGTCTTGAAATTATGCACTATACATTATTTACATTACTGTCTGTCCCTCCCTTTAGACTGTAAACTTGTTATGGGCAGGGAATGTGTCTACTAATTCTGTTGCATTGCCCTCTTCCAAGCACTTAGTACAGTGCTCTGCAAACAGTAAGTGCTCAGTAAATGCTATTGATTGACTGATGCAAGTTTCTGGACTTTTATCTGGCTTAGTTACCTCATCTGTAAAATGGGAATTAAGACTGTGAGCCCCAAGTGGGACTATGTCCAACCTGATTTCCTTGTATCCAACCCAGTGCCTCAGTGCGGTGCCTGATTGATTGAGCCACTTACTAAATCATGCTGCCATGGCACTCTGAGCATCCCTTTGGATGAGGTTGGCAGCAGGCCAGGGTGACAGGAAGATTTCCCAGAGTCACAGTTTACTTGCATTAACCCCAAATAAGTCAGAATGATAACTTTAGATTTAGTATTTCTAGAAACATCAGTTTTCAAAAAGGATGAAAATAGTGCAAGGGGAGAATGGGCACAAACATGGGGGATAAGGATGTGTACATGTTTGTGAATGTGGTAAAATCTGGGTAAGGAGATCTGTATTCTACAAAATTTCACCTAGGTCAGTGTATTTGATACTGATGAAATCTGGACAGTATTCGTGATATATTTGATGATGATGATGGTGGTGGTATTTGTTAAGCGCTTACTATGTGCAAAGCACTGTTCTAAGCACTGGGGGGATACAAAGTGATCAGGTTTTCCCACATGGGGCTCACAGTCTTAATCTCCCTTTTACAGATGAGTGAACTGAGGCACAGAGAAGTTGTGACGTGCCCAAAGTCACACAGCTGACAATTGGCAGAGCCGAAATTTGAACCCGTGACCTCTGACGCCAAAGCCCGAGCTCTTTCCACTGGGCCTGCCTTGAGTTCTTGGTACTGAAGTCAGCACTGAGGTTCCTATCCTTAGAAAACCTTAAGTCTAGGGATGCAATAATAATAATGATAGCATTTATTAAGCACTTACTATGTGCAAAGCACTGTTCTAAGCGCTGGGGAGGTTACATGGTGATCAGGTTGTCCCACGGATAATAATAGCATTTATTAAGCACTTACTATGTGCAAAGCACTGTTCTAAGCGCTGGGGAGGTTACATGGTGATCAGGTTGTCCCACGGGGGGCTCACAGTCTTAATCCCCATTTTACTGATGAGGGAACTGAGGCACACAGAAGTTAAGTGACTTGCCCAAAGTCACACAGCTGGTAATTGGCAGAGCCGGGATTTGAACCCATGACCTCTGACTCCAAAGCCCATGCTCTTTCCACTGAGCCATGCTGCTTCTCTGTTTAAAACGGAGCAGGAAGCATCTGAAGTGGCTTTGCTTGTTAGTACTTCTTATTGGGCTTCCGAGTTGGATATATTTTCTTAGCGACGATCCTCAAATAACCAATTAGTTGCAAAGACCAGCCCCTAAAATGAAAGATTCTGCTACCCATCTGAGCTGGATTTGAACCAGTGTAACAGAAGTTGTTTCCGTAACACTTCTATAGTACAATATGTTCGTGTGGTACCTTGCCTCCAAGGAGCTCAGTCCAAGGTTTTGTTCCGTATGTAATTATCAAGCGGTGAGGATTTTCATCCGCATTCTATAAACTTTATGCTAAGCTTCTTTGAAAAATAGAATGTCTGGCCTTAATTTTTAAATCTTCACACCTGATTTATTTTAAGATGAAGGAGCATGATCAAAATATTTACTAACGCATCGAACAAGAGTTTCCCTGCTTGTCAACTAATTGTGGAGTACAACCTGAATTTTCTCAGATCTTATGGACTACATTTGGTGATGTATCAAGTATACTTTTAGCAGAAAGCAGAAGAAGAAGAAGAAGAAAAAGAAGAAGAAAAGAGTCCCTGTTTATCTAACCCCTAATCTGGGAACCACAGTTAGTTTTCAGGTGCTTGGGAATTTCCTTGAAGGTTCAGAATCTGCCATTTTCCCAGGATTTAATTCATGGGGCTTGGTTTTGGGATTGGCCGCACCCCAGTGCCAGACTTCACAGGGATAAGGCTGGAGGTGGCCCAGCCCAATTTAAACATGGTTTATTCTTGTTGTTCAAAGAACGTCAGGATTTGACAAGTCCGCCTTGCTTCCTAGAACCAGCATGTTCGGATGTTTTCAGTACGGTGATCGGCAGTGACATGTCTAACAATGCTGACATGTAAGTGATCATAATCTTTAGAATTATTACCTCCATTATGATGAATTGAGCAAATTTAAATCATCTTGATACAGTGTCTAGCTGACTCATGACTGCTGGTGCAATAATAATGATGGCATTTATTAAGTGCTTATTACTATGTGCAAAGCACTGTTCTAAGCACTGGAGATGACAATACCTCTGTCACCATGGTGCACAAGGCAAAAACTAGCTTCATCTTTTTGGGGGAAGTTTCCTCCCCTTTTTCTCAGAAAAGATCGTTTGGAAGAACCCCTTTACTTGTATTTCCTCGGTCCCTATATGTGTGGTTTCATACACCGTTTCAGGACTGAGATGGCAGTATAGTTTTGATTACTGAGAGCCCTTGCTTCCAGCAAAGGGTGATGTTGGAAACATTTTTTAAATGTTTTAATCATACAGTTTAGAAATTAGTTAATCTGTGTCCATATTGCATGGGATGCAGTGATCTTGAAAAACGAGTAAAAACTGGGCATTCACATTTACACAGTTTATAAATGCTATGACTAAAACTAGCGAATATTAAAGTCACGGGTCCCAAACACAGGTCTGTGGGAGTGTGAGAAAGTTCCAAGAAAATGTACGTGTGCATCCCAGGGTAAAGCTTTATTAGGTTTTTAATATGTTAAATTGAAAATTTTAATCTCATTTGATTATTAAAAGTTCTATAAGGCATCTGAGAAAGAATTCAGAGCCATATATATGTGAGAAATTATCAAAAAGACTAAGGCCTTCTAAGGCCTCTATTACAATTTGAATTCTTTTTACCAGGTAGCTTAGCATAGCTTCCATCTCCATGGGGTCCCCATGAATTTTCAGTTTGGGGAGTGAAGCTTTGGGAAGTACTTTTGCTCCCACAATCTCACTCATTCCAGGTCTTTCTAACCCATTAGTGCTTCCAAATCTGCCTGCCATTCCCAAATGTTCCCCGATAATGTCCCACTCCCTTTTTTCCCCCCATTTAAGATGAAAAACCAACACAAAGTCTTGTTGGTTTTTGTGTTTCTTGATTTAACAATAATGATTCATGAATCAACTTAAATTCAAGGAAAGGATGAATTGAAGGTTGCACTTAATGACTAAGCATGTTTTGATAGATGTTGAAAAGATTCTTCTTCCCAAATACTGCCTAAAGCTAGAATTAGTAAAATAAAACAAGTGATCTAAAAAACTAAGCTTCCGAAATACACTTTGGCTTGACTGGAGCAAACTGACCCCTTCACTTGAAATAGTCTGCTGTGTGACCTTGGGCAAGTCACTTAACTGCTCTGTGCCTCAGTTACCTCATCTGTAAAATGGAGACCAAGACTGTGAGCCCCATGTGAGACATGGACTCATGTGTCCGACGTGACTAGCTTGTATCTACCTCAGCACTTAGTACAGTGCCTGGCACATAGTAAGTGCTTAACAAATACCATAAAAAAGCCATATTAATTGGGGCGATTTGGGGTTGATTATTTATGGTTGCAGACATTTTCTTACTGTTTACCTGAATTGGATTTTCTCTTCCTACTTGTCACCTCTAGTTTTTGGGTGGGGTCCATACCTTTATGTAACATATTTAATAATAAAGGATGATATTGATCACTCAAGTCAAATATAATCTTTATGTTCTAATTATCTGGGTATTTTCTGTGGTATCACATTCTTTGCCTTCAAATGTCTGTAGCACCATTGAGTGAGGCAACATGATGAAAACTGTTACTACCTTTGTTAATGTATACAGGAAGTCCTTGGTTTAAGAAGTTTCAAGTTGACAAACAGCACTCACATTTCTATTTTTATATTATTTCAGCTTTACAACACATGTTTTGACTTTACAACATTATTCTTCTGTGTGTCATTAGTTCTGGGAGTGTGGGCAAGTTGGAAGGGATGAGGGAGTACTGATGCCCTGAGGAAATGGGGAAACAATTTAAAAAGCCTTGCTGGGGAGAAAAGTTCAAAGAGGGAAGGAGTGGAAAAAGCTGGAGGGTGGGGACCTGACAACCGGGAAAAGAAAGACCTGTTTGTTTTACTTCCAAGGAAGTAAAAGTTGGCTACCCTATTGTGGAACCTCTCTCATTCAAAAATACATTAACATAGCTATTCATAATACAGTTACCCAGTACACAGTTCTGGGTGACTTTGGTAAAAATTGGTTCAAGAACCAAAACCCCATTTATAACGTTGTTCCTATGAGGCAACTGGTTCCAATATACAGTGTTTCAGTTTAAGATCCAGTTTTCAGGAACTGATTGTGTTGCAAGCCTGGGGACTGCCTCTATTAACGAAATTGTCCGTAATTAGACCGTACAGCTGTTGGAATCAAAACCACTTCTAGAATTAGAGTTTTTCCCATGTGAGAGCCAATGAATTCCTAGAGCAATGAAATCTAAGAATCAGTGAAGACTTAGAACTCACAGCTCTAAGTAGACAAAAAAAAAGACACTGCCCAAGTGATTATTCTGTTTCTTGAAGCAGCGAATGGGTGTGCAATAGTTTTACCAGATTAATAACGCAAAACCACTCCCCAGATGCCTAATTTCTTTCATTCGGGAGTGGAGCACTGCTTTGATCAAGACCCTGGCAAAAAAGGTTCGATATTTAATGGTAGGCTTTTTTTAATTGCTTTTGAATCTGAAATATTCTCACTACTTTGCACCACTCCTAAGATTCTTAAAACCAATAGCAGCTGTTGACTTTAGTTTTTAAAAAGTATTAAACCTCTTCTCTGAAGCAGTACATTGTATTTTCATATAGATGGTTTCAGATTACCAAATATCTGTGCGGGTTAAGGAACATTTAGCAGTAGTAGCTCTAAGTAGACAATAAAACATTTTTTAAGTAATTGAATTGCTTCTGTCTTGAAACAGTTAATGGGTGTGGACTGTTTCCATGGAAATTGAATTGGTGCATTGTTGAGGCACCCTGCTAGATTCGGAAAGCTGGGCAAAGTAACAATGTTATCTATCTATCTATCCTCATAAATAGTTTTTTTCTTTTAGCGTGGCTTAATTGGGTCCAACCTCCAAGGAATTTTGCAAATGAAAGATAGGAAGGAACTGTTGTTCTTAGGGAATGGGCGTATTCTAACTGGCTTTGAGAGGACAGTCCACAATATAATAAAGCCGGACACTTGGCCATTTGGTTTGACTTTTGATTGAAACAAAATTGAATCCTGATGACCCAAATTTCATCCTGCTTTCAGGAATCACCTGCTAGGGTCTTTAAAGATACCATAACTACCCAAGTGTCATCCCATCTGTTCTTCTTTTACACTTCTTTCCTCTATTCCCTTTCTTCCTTCCCCCTCCTTTCCCAATTCCTTTCTTATTCTTAGATTGGAAGCCCTTTGGGGACCAGGGTTCATACCTAATACTCAAGTTTATTTTTCCACTGCTTTGAACCCGATAGATACTCAGTGAATATTATTACTATTAGTACTATGTATATGCTAAGTTCCCTGCACAGGAGGCTCAGGTATCAAAAGGGAAAAATATATGGGAAATCTTTTTTTTTATTCTTCTTTTTTAAGGAACTTGTGAAGCACTTACTATGTGCCGGGCACTGTACTAAGCACTGGGCTAGACACGGGATAATCAGATTGGGCACATAGGGGGCTCACAATTTAAGTTGGAGGGAGGAGAGTTTAATCCCCATTTTACAGATGAGGTACCTGAGGCACAAAAAAATTAAGTGATTTTAGCAACTCAACAGTTACACCTCTACATATAATGAATTGCGCAGGTGCCTATTCAGGTGAGGTCACAACACAAGTACGCAGCACAGTCACCATGTCACAGGGAGGTGACCCCACGCCTTACTTTACTTGAGATGCCTCAACTTTCAGTGGCACCTTCAAGGTTCACACTGTGGTTGAGTGGCCGAAAGGGACCTGATTGCCAAAGGCAACAGTAAAAGCATCTGGTAGGGCAAGAAGTGGAGATTGTACACACTCCACTTCTCATTTTCCCCCTACCACCAGGTTGCCAAAGTGTACTACGTGGTACAAAGACTGCTCAGCCCCCACGCCAACCACTCCATTGTGTGGAAAGACCATACAATCAAACATCGAATTTTTAATACTCTTGTTTTATTAATGGGATTAATTAATACTCTAAACAGCAATAATTCTACAGGAAGAAGATTTATTTACGGCATGAAAACTTCTTCCAGTACAGAGTCCACCTCCAACCAAGCCATAGAAACCACATCCACACAAGGTAATTATTTTCAGGTCTAAAACTTTTTTTCCAGAAACACCAAATTTAAAATGGTAAAATAAGTCACTTGCCCTCTAGAGTGTAAGCTTGTTATGAGCAGGGAACGTGAACATGTCTACCAACTTCTTCTTCCTGTGGGCTCCACTCTCAGAAGGATTCCAATGTGATTAGGAAGTAATTGTTTAACTTGCTGTTCACTTCATCCTCATCACCATCATTAAAAGAATTTATTAAATGCCTACTGTACAGAGACCACTGCATTAAGTGCTTGAAAGAGTACAAAAGATTTAGAAGACGTGATCCCTGCCCTCAAGGATCTTACTTACTAAGCAATGTTTAGCAGAGTTCTGGGCGAAACATTATACTCTCCCAAGTGCTTAGGGCACTAAGCACTCAATAAATACACTGACTGGTTAATTGCAAACCCCCCCCAATTTTTTTCAGCGAAATAACACAGTTGAGAACTGTGGTAAATTTTCCTTTAAATGCATTGTGGTTTGGTGGGTGAATGTTTTCGGAGATAAGAATAAGGATGAAGATTTTCCAAATGCATCTCACGGCGGTAAATGTAAAATCTAAAGCCTTTTTTGTGAAAGTTTCACTTCACATCTGTCTACAACCGGAGTTTATCAGAGACTATAAAATGAGATAGAATTGATGGCCTTGAGGAGATGAGATCCTCCAGGTCCCCTAAAAGAAGCTTGCACATTTCTGCCACCCCACATGCGGTTTGTTGGCTTTTTTCCCTGATTCTGCTGGTGAAGCAGTAGCCCAAGTGATGGTAAGAATGTGACTACTGACGGGTCCTGACGGATGGAGCAGGAGCCCTGCCTTGAGGTGGTAGCCCAATATTTAAAGCAGGCCTATCTTATTAAATTCCTCTAGTTGGATAGGCTCAAATAATTTCCCCGGGACCATGTTTAGCCCAGAACTCTGCTAAACATTGCTTAATAAGTAAGATCCTTGAGGGCAGGGATCACGTCTTCTAAATCTTTTGTACTCCTTCAAGCACTAAATGCAGTGGTCTCCGTACAGTAGGCACTTAATAAATTCTTTTAATGATGGTGATGAGGATGAAGTGAACAGCAAGTTAAACAATTACTTCCTAATCACATTGGAATCCTTCTGAGATGGGAGTTCACAGGAAGGAGACTACTTTGTCACTATTAATTATTCTTCATGAAATAGTTTTATTTTCCACAGTTAAATGATCTCAGTCATTTTTTTCTTCTTTTCCAATTCAAGGGATTCCATGAGCTTCCTGACCAGAAGAATCTGAGCGAGAAACAAAGAGGACAGGCCAAGAATCCAAATATGCCATAGGTAAAGACCAGACCAGAACGATTGCAGAGGGAGGTGGGGCGTTCTGGAAGAGATGTGCCCATGGCGTTGCTATGAGTCGGGGATGATTCAACAACGTAGGACAACAACAACAACAACAATGACAAAGATCAGACATTTACTATTACGCCATATTCATCTTCATGCCCCTACCCCCGGGACTCAAGGCAGAAACGCTGAATGTCACGTTAGACCTGGGTAAACTCTACCCATCAGCCAAATTATTCCTCTTTGACACACTTCCACGCGACTTCATGGGAAAGGGTCTGTCCTTTTTCTCTTCTTTTACATAATTGTTATGCGTTATTGGGAAAAGAAAATAGCCAGGGTGACAAACGTGTTATAACCTTTGTTCTTAGGTGGTGACACAGATAGGGAAAATGACTCAGAAGCAGTGTCGCTTCGGGCTTGGGAGTCAGAGGTCGTGGGTTCGAATCCCGGCTCCACCACTTAGCTGTGTGACTTTGGGCAAGTCACTTAACTTCTCTGTGCCTCAGTTCCCTCATCTGTAAAATGGGGATTAAGACTGTGAGCCCCCCCATGGGACAACCTTGACTGCCTTGTATACCCTCCCAGCGCTTAGAACAATGCTTGGTACATAATAAGCGCTTAACAAATACCAACATTAAGCACTTAGTACAGTGCTCTGCACACAGTAAGCGCTCAATAAATACGATTGATGATGATGATTATAAACTGGCATGGTGTGGAGCACTTTTCAACCAATTAGATTACTGTTCTTTTCATCTCATTTTACTTAGGCTGCTGAAAAGCATTCAGAATTCCTGACATTTGGAGAAATCATAACAAAGATAAAGGTACGTATATCTCAAATCTGGTATTTTTTGTTTGTTTGTTTTTGCTGCAGGGAAATGCACCATTAGCTGTCATGGGGAAGAGATTTTTAAAATTGTTTTTGTTTGGAAGGGAAGGTGAGAAGGGCATTTAAAGGGCAGAGTGGTGTTTAGTTCTTGAATATTACCAGCAAAATTTCTACAGTGCTGTCCAATGAGAACACAGGGCCTGCCTTCATTAAATGGGCATCGTTTCTGTACGTCTGATGCCATTTTTCATTTTGTTGTCATCCAGCACTTGAAAACAATAGGTTGCCTAATGCGAGAAATTTGATCAGCTGATCTTTGGACATAGTCAGGATTGAATGCATTAGTGTTCATACAACCTACCACATCTGTGGAAATCTTCTACTTTGATCTAGACATTGAAATAGACAACCTCAGGGAATCTAATCTTATTCTTTTCTAGAGCCTGTAGAAGATTTTCTTTTTTAAAACAACATTGCCGCACAGTAGAATAGTTTAACTTTGGCTGTGTTGGCAGTCAGGGTAGGAATTTCACTTCTGGGCCTGAAAGTACATTTATATTAAATTAGAATAAAATAACTTTTAACTAGAAGATACTGAAAAACTAATGTTTATTTAAGAAGGATAGCTCTGCCTATTTACAGATAATATTTTTACATGTGAAATAGTTGATCAATTAATACATTCTGCAATCCAACGATACACTGAATTATTTAATCAATCAATCAATCAATCAATCGTATTTATTGAACGCTTACTGTGTGCAGAGCAATGTACTAAATGCTTGGGAAGTACAAGTCTGCAACACATAGAGACAGTCCCTACCCAACAGCGGGCTCACAGTCTAGAATACAAAATACAACTATTTTGTTCATGCAGTTTTAGGAATATAACCTCTCTTATTCAGGTCTTACATTTTTTTCTATCTTAATTAGGTAAAACTCGGACACGGGGAAAATATAATAGGATTTATTATGGATCGACCTTAGTCTTTGTATGAGCTACAATGGTGTACTTCTTTTTTCAGAAGTCATAGTATGGCTAAGTATTAATTTTTAAGAAATTAATAAAGATTATAAGTGGATTCCATAGCTGCAGACTTTATTTCCTTCAGTTCACCTCAGCCTCAGATCCATTGGCAGAGGCCATGAGGAGAGTAAAGCAAACCTAAATGTTTCCAGCGACAAGCAAGAACAGAGATTTAACTTGCCTCAAGCGGAGCCGCTCTCAGGATAAGTACCGGTAATCAAACCAAATCAGATGGTTAAAATGCTGTGGATAATCAATCAATCAATCAATCATATTTATTGAGCGCTTACTATGTGCAGAGCACTGTACTAAGCACTTGGGAAGTACAGATTGGCAACATATAGAGACAGTCCCTACCCAACATTGGGCTCACAGTCTAAAAGGGGGAGACAGAGAAAAAAACCCAAACATACGAACAAAATAAAATAAATAGAATAGATATGTACAAGTAAAATAAATAAATAAATAGAGTAATAAATATGTACAAACATATATACATATATACAGGTGCTGTGGGGAAGGGAAGGAGATAAGAGTAACCAAAGACCGCTGTCAGAATCTCAACTCTCATTCCGAGAGTCTAAATGTGCCTCCTGATAGCATCAGAGACGTAATGCTGGAAAACAAAATTCTGCCCGATTTATCTCCTTCAAGGGTAACATTAGGCAGATTGTCACCTGAGGTGGCCAAAGTTCCTGAATGTCCAAATTGTCATAAAGACAGACGTATTAAGAGTGAATGGACAAGTTCATTTTGCAGTCAGGAAAGGACAGAGAGGCCCGCTGAAGAGGATTACTGAGTTAGAAGCGGAGCTTAAAGTACACTAAGCAGATACAAGCATAAGAATAAGTCGGCTCTCTGGTACATCAATTTTTCAGTGTCTTATTTAAAATTCCACTTTTTTCTGTCAAAGACAGTGATAGTACTTTTTGATTGTTTAGGTCCCCCTGTTTTACTTTCAAAATACTTCAGCTAATCAGTCTACGTAATAGCCTCATTTGCCCTCTCAGTTTCACATTACCTTTACCTGTGTAAAAAAAGCTGATTAACCCCACCATATGTCTCCCTAAAGCCTTCTTAGTCTTGCCATTCCATTGCTAACTCCTCACTTCTCACCATCTATGTTTCTCTTCCCCATTATGTCTTGTGACTGAGTTAAAAATCTCTGTTAGAGCCATGCATTCAAATTGGAATACATCATATAAATAATGTAAAGTCCTTATTTAATCAATCAATCAATCGTATTTATTGAGCGCTTACTGTGTGCAGAGCACTGTACTAAGTGCTTGGGAAGTACAAGTTGGCAACATATAGAGACAGTCCCTACCCAACAGTGGGCTCACAGTCTAAAAGATAATAATAATAATGTTGGTATTTGTTAAGCACTTACTATATGCCAAGCACTGTTCTAAGCACTGGGGTAGATACAAGGTGATCATGTTGTCCCACATGGGGCTCACATTCTTAATCCCCATTTTACAGATGAGGGAACTGAGGCCCAGAGAAGTTAAGTGATTCGCCCAAAGTCACACAGCTGACAAGTGGCGGAGCCGGGATTAGAACCCATGACCTCTAACTCCCAAGCCCGGGCTCTTTCCACTGAGCCACGCTGCTTCCCTTTATTTGTAAAGCGCCTTTATTTTGATCAAAAACACAAATTATGATACTGCATGAAGACTTTACCTTCAGATAAGACTGATATAAACAACAAAAAAGTCAGTCGTATTTATTGACTGCTTACTGTTTACAGAGCACTGTACTAAGCGCTTGGGAGAGTACAGAATAACAATAAACAGACAGATTCCCTACCCACAACGAGTCTAGAGGGGAAGATGGATATTAATAGAAATAAATAAATTACAAATACATGCATAAGTGCTGTGGTGCTTGGAGGGGGGATGAATAAAGGGAGCAAGTCAGGGTGACGCAGAGGGAGTGGGAGAAGAGGAAGGGAGGGCGTAGTCAAAGAAGGCCTCTTGGAAGAGATGTGTCTTCAATAAGACTTTGAAGGAGGAGAGTCAAAAATCTAACGGGGTTCTGCAGTTTGAGAAAGATCACCTTGCTTACGTACCATTTTTAATAAGGTTATGATTACTAGATTTATCATCAGAGTTATACCCAGCTTCTGGTAGAGGAATGGTAAGTGGAAGCATTTCTTCGGAGGTATCCATGTTGCATAGATGGAATGCTGTATAAAAGAATATGTTCAGGACTGACTCTGAAGGTGCTTTTTTTACTCGTATGTTTTTCTACTATGTCCTATTGTTGCACAGAAAAAGGATGGTTTCTTTTGGAATTTTTCCATTTTCTATGTATATACATTGTACTGTTGCATTTTTCCCATTCAGATTGTAGTACAATCAGTTCTGCCAAATGCGTGTTTTTGTAACATGATTTGAATAGAGTGCAATGGCAGAACTGGGGGATTGTTCTTCTGACAGTGCATCTCAGTTGGGATGCATTGTGGTGTGGTGTCAGAAGAAATGGTTGTGCATGTACACGCGGCATCGGGCACAAATTTTCCTTAACAGGGGATTCTGCAAAAACACAACTCCTGTGTTACAGGGGAATTGGGTGTATCATACATCTTAAAATTAAGAGCTAACAGATTAAAAGATGCTGTACAAAACATAGAATTAAACACTTTCATTCATTCATTCATTGTCGTATTTATTGAGCGCTTACTGTGTGCCGAGCACTGTACGGAGCACTTGGAATGTACAAGTTGGCAACATCATCATCATCATCATCAATCGTATTTATTGAGCGCTTACTGTGTGCAGACCACTGTACTAAGCGCTTGGGAAGTACAAGTTGGCAACATATAGAGACAGTCCCTACCCAACAGTGGGCTCACAGTCTAAAAGCGGGAGACAGAGAACAAAACCAAACATACTAACAAAATAAAATAAATAGAATAGATATGTACAAGTAAAATAAATAAATAAATAGAGTAACAAATATGTACAAACATATGTACATATATACAGGTGCTGTGGGGAAGGGAAGGAGATGGTCCCTACCGAACAACGGGCTCACTTGATTTTTGAGTTCAGAAGAAGTTGGGTAGGCAGAAATTGCCGAGCTGGGAAAGGCTCACAGTATAATCTCACCTTCCTAATCACAGTCTGTGTTCCTTCTTCCACCCCAGCAGGTTATCAATTTATTCTTTTGTCAATCCTGCTTCTCCCCACTGATATTGCCCTCTTCCTGTGTTCCCACCATATGGCACAGGGAGAATTCATTTTCCCTTCTCATCAGCGTGGAAATCTACACCTTGGGTTTTGGAATGCTGCGGGTACGTGCGTATTACGAGCCCTCAGGTGAGGTTGTGGGATGAAAAAGTTTGAGAAGAACGGTTTTGGATTCATGATGTTTGGCAGTTATCTGTTTTTTCCTAAGAATGTGGGAAAGTTTTCCATTTGGAGCTAATTTTGAGGAAATTAAAATGTAAAAGAAAATCCGATCTTAAAAATCAAGTGTTCTGAGATGAGATTCCATTTTCTTCCAATAGAATCATTTTGGGGTCCTTGATAAACCTAAGATCTCTGCAGAGATTTGTCTCTTCCTGATTTCCATCTGCTGGATAACAAGAGACGTGTGAATGTTACTTGTAGACTAGAACAGGCCTGTTTGATAGCCAATAGCCAATAGCTCACTTCTGGATCTCCAACGCCATTTATGTGGTCTCTTTTGGCCTGAATTCTGAATTAATGCAATGCCACCACTTGATTGTGATTGTGTGGTCAATGTCCGCTATTCATTAGCAATTAAAAATACACTAAATTACACTGTTACACTGGATCAAACCAATTAGGAGTGATGTTTCTTATATTATTTTCCTTGTTTAGAGTTGGCCTAAGAAACCAGTGTTATGTTTTTTTCCGTTGTCTCTTTTTGGAATGAGTAAGAAGGCAGAGGCTGTAGCAGTCGGCCTGGTGAAATGGTGTGTGTGATGCTCCAATCTGTTCCCTAAGAATGTGGATTTGTGTGGTAGTGGGTTCCTTTTTTGGTGGTATATCATCATCAATCGTATTTATTGAGCACTTACTATGTGCAGAGCACTGTACTAAGCGCTTACAATAATAATGGCATTTGTTAAGCACTTATGTGCAAAGCACTGTTCTAAGCGCTGGGGAGGATACAAGGTGATCAAGTTGTCCCACTTGGGGCTCACAGTCTTAATCCCAATTTTACAGATGAGGGAACTGAGGCCCAGAGAAGTGAAGTGACTTGCCCAACGTCACACAGCTGACACTTGGCCGAGTCGGGATTTGAACCCATGACCTCTGACTCCAAAGCCCGGGCTCTTTCCAATGAGCCACGCTAAGTACTTACTATGTGCCGGGCACTGTACTAAGTACTGGTATAGACAAAAGCTAATCAGGTTTGAAAAAGCCCATGAGGCTCACAGTCTTAATCCCCACTTTACAGATGAGGTGTCTGAAGCACAGAGAAGTTAACTGCCCAAGGTCACACAGCAGGTAAGTGGCAGATCTGGGATTAGAACCCAGGCCCATGCTGCTTCCCATCACATTTTTTCACATCCAGACACAAATAGGAGAATTCACGACTCCCCTGTGTACCTACCTGACACACTTCCAGCTGCCATCACTGCTTGGGGGAAACCACGGCCACTTCGCTGGCCTCAAATCAATCAATCAATCAATCAATCGTATTTATTGAGCGCTTACTATGTGCAGAGCACTGTACTAAGCGCTTGGGAAGTACAAATTGGCATCACATAGAGACAGTCCCTACCCAACAGTGGGCTCACAGTCTAAAAGGGGGAGACAGAGAACAGAACCAAACATACCAACAAAATAAAATAAGTAGGATAGAAATGTACAAGTAAAATAAATAAATAAATAGAGTAATAAATATGTACAACCATATATACATATATACAGGTGCTGTGGGGAAGGGAAGGAGGTAAGACGGGGGGATGGAGAGGGGGACGAGGGGGAGAGGAAAGAAGGGGCTCAGTCTGGGAAGGCCTCCTGGAGGAGGTCCTCAAAGAGTTAATATCCCTCCTTAAATGCCTACTGTAGTGGCACTGGGTACCGGGTGAATCTGTTTCAGTGTTAAAAGTAGATTGTCTAATTGAAGATTTCAAAATATGTCCAAAATAATGGAAACTGGATGTAATATGAATCTTCACAATGTTAGTCATAATTGATGTTTATTGAACAGTGGATCTCATAAGGCCGAAGGCAAGAAGCTTACAACACTGGGGATAGTATATCGCCACACCCATGTGTTCATCTAGAGAGCACTGGAAAATAGCATGTCAAAATTACTGAAATGTATTCTGCAAAACCTTTTTAATGATAATGTCAATAAGTACTTAGAACACCTCTTTCAGGAGGGCACTGAGCACAGTACAAAGTAAAAGCAGAAAACCAAAAGTCAAGAAGATTTTAAAAGGCAACAAGTCCTAACAAATTCCTAAACATATGTGAGGAAAAATTATTCCTCAATACAATATGTAATAAATTAACAGCACCAAAGCACAGTAGAAAGAAACTAAGTTATAAGTTACCATCAAAATGACTTCTTGGGTATACACTGCACTGTACTGGTCCTTAATAACTTCAGAATGTGCTGTTTATTGGGGTCATGCAAGCTGAATATAATGTCTAGGATAAATTTAGAACTTCGTTAAAATATTTAAGGACATTAGAATAATTCACAGACTTTCTTAGAAATCAACTGAATATTCGTTTACTTGTACAGAATCCTCAGGTAACATAGTCAGCTTTTGTAGAATTGGCAGTGATTGCTGTCTGTGACCTATTTTACTGCCCCTGTGAAGAATTTCTCAGTAGAATGTTCATTCTAAACAGTAAATCAACTATGATTTTGAATCTGCTAGCAATTAGGAGAAAATAGGTACCAAATAGAGGTTTTTTTCCACAGACTAACCTTTATAGAAGTAGTGATATACATTGGGTGCTAATTTGGTGCAATACACTGTGCACTAAGTTCATGGAAAAGAAGCACAAGGCATGATCTAGACTGTGAGCCCATTGTTGGGTAGGGACCGTCTCTATATGTTGCCGATTTGTACTTCCAAACGCTTAGTACAGTGCTCTGCACACGGTAAGTGCTCAATAAATACGATTGAATGAATGAATGAAATGAATGTTCCTTCCCCACAACGAGCTTATACTTTCAAGGGGAAGGCAGATATAAAAATATGTCCAAAATAGATCAGTTAAAATAAATTTAATATGCATGAGGATTTGTGCTGATGCTTCATGTCTGATATGGAAAATAGAAAAAATAACTTTAAAAATTCAAAACAATGAAATACTGTTTCTCATTTTTCCAAAACAATTGATTTAATGTGATTCAATAACAAATTCCTCCCCCGATTATTGCAAATCCATCTCAAAAGATTGTGCAAGTAAACTTTGTGGAGTTATAGAATTCATTTAGGGACTTAACTATGGTGTATTCTTCCAGCAGAGCTTGCTAACTGAAGCTGAAGAATTAAAAGCCCATTTTAAAAGGACTTGGATAATAAGGTAGCTCAAGCCCAGAGGACAAAAATGAGACAAAACGAGTTGGTTCTTGAAATGGAAAACTCGAAATCACAACTTGAGAAAACAAAAGAGTGGGAAAAGCAAACTCTTTCAGATTTAGAGAATGAGAAGGTACATGAGAAAAAAATGTATTTCCAATTTCCTTTGTGTTTTTTTTTCCATTGGTTGCATAGGCTGAAGAGTCTTGGTTTTGATATTGCAAATTTTTACTCGTTTTCATTTTTGTTTACAAATGAGAAGGAAAACTTTCACATGCTCATATGCTCACATGCTCATATCAATGATGGGAGATTTTACCTGGCTACAGATTGGAAAAACTCGAAGGCAAGCACTGATAAAGAAGTCCTTGAAATTTTAAGTGCTTTGAGTGCTTTAAAGCAGTCAATCACCTTGCCGCCTTCTACCTCACCTCACTAATCTCCTACTACAACCCAGCCCGCACACACTAAAGAGCTCATTAATAGAGTGAGGGAATCAGAGATGAACGAGTACCCAAAATACAAAATGGGATTCACCACAACGCAGCAGAGAAGCAAGTCGGGTTTCTAGTGGATCACAAGCTGAACGTGACCCAAGGGGTCAAGCTCAAGTTAAAAAAAAAAGTGTGATAGTCCTCCCTTACGACTGGACACTGGCCAGGTGTTTATTAGAGTTCTGCATCCACTTTGAGCTTCCTACCTTAAAAGGGATGTGGGACACTTGGAGGGACTTCAGAAAACACACTAAAAATCACTTTAATGCCAGGTCTCAGGGCATTGTCTTTGCTCCACCTCTTCTCCTGCCTGCCTGGATGTTTAGTAGTTTATCCCTTTGCTTTGTCGATTGAGTTACGGTAAGTGTATGTTTGAAGAACAAACTGAGGTAAAATTGAAATTTGAGAAACAATGAATAACATTAAGTACATACGGTTCTCCTTTAATGCGGAAACTTCACGTTTAGGAAAATTGGCGCTGTAGAACTCACCCATTCTGTCCCTGTGAATGTGAGCACTCATATCTGCGCACAAGCAATTTCTTCAGAAATGTGTCACACCAAGTCCCAGAAGTATTGTTGGAAGAACGCTCCCTAATCACACTGTTTCTACAATATGTATCGAAAATACACAGTATGGCAGAACTTAAGTGCACTGATGATATATTTAGGAGGGCTATTTTCATAACTTCATAGTTACACGGAATTATTTTGCAGGCTTTCTACCTAAGTGAAATAGCAGAACTAAAAACCTGCATTGAAAAGGTATGATGTACCTGACTTTGCTGAAAGAGGAAACTGATGAGGGAATCTTTAGCAGGTGACCGTGTACCTTATTTATAGATGGATTATGGCAGTGATGGATTACAGTAGACACGAAGTGCCATCACTAGAATTTCTTTATCCTCCTGCCTCATAAGGATGAATAATAGTAAAATCAACTTGGGTTTCAAGATGGTAGGTTGGCCACTAGGCAGACTCAATTAACTGTGGCTTTCAGTCCAGTTAATCTACTTTAAAGATCATATTGATATAATGGGTGATGGGTTCAAAAAGGTGAAAATCATTACCTTTGAGTTAGATTCTTTTGCACTGTCACTAGTAAAAAGTCTTTCTGCTATGCTCATCAGCACATCACCATCTTAATCTACTCCTGTCATCCTTGAGATAATTTTTAATGCTACTAACGGCTTTAGCAGTGGCTGCATTATAAAAAAAATGTAGTTGGCTTTTGGCACTGAAAATGGTGAGGTGACAGGCTTGGTTTCATGAATGAAACTGGGCAAAGATTCTCCAGTTCATGTTGATACAATATAAAATAATTTTAAGACCATTAATGCAAATCATACAGTTTATGCAGAGGTTATATTTATGTAATGCTAAAATATTTTCTCTCAAAAATACTTTATCAGTGTGGTACTAGGTAATTTTGACACCCAGTAATGGATCAAAGAGGGTGAAATGGACTACAGTGGGCATGGATCAGTTCCTGGTGGTTAATTTGTGCTACAAAAATGTTAACAAAAATATCATTTTATTGCCCCTGCTATTAAAAGAGCTCCCTGAAATGACTAGAAGCTATTTTAGGCAATACATATTGTCCACTCTAGCAGAGAAATATGAAAGAAATTCATTGTGAACATATTATTTATGGTGGTTGCATAAAAAGGATCTTACTACATAGTTGTACTTTGTATTTGAAGTTGGGGCCACTGATGATAAAGTCCTTATCTATGACTGTGTGTGTGGCTAAAAAGGCCAATGCTGGATCAGCAGGCCCATCTAAAAATGCTTAGTACTGTGCCTCAGCGCTTAATACAGTGCCTGGCATATAGGGAGTGCTTAAAAACAATACCATTAAAAAATGTATGCCATATATAGATATCAAGATTGTTCTTGTTTATTTTTTGTGGCACCAAGCACTGTTTGGGGATTGGTCTCTGTCTACTGTTCAACTCAAAATTTGTCTCTAAAAGAGTCACTTCTTTCTTATTGCGGCGTTGCAGGGTGGACCATTTGCTGTTTGACTGTCTTCAGATTTCACCTGTGATACCATACATACTGTGAAACATTCCTCAAGACTCTAAACTTGTTATGGGCAGGGAACATTTCTACCAATTCTGTTATACTGTACTCTTCCAAGCACTTAGTACAGTGCTTATTAAGTGCTCAATAAGTTTGTTGATTGATATTTTCTGAGGTTTTACCTTACTGCATCTTTAATCCGCTGCTCTGTTACATCCTTAAAATATTTTCTGTCTCACTTTCAATTGCTCCATTTCAGCTCTTTATACAGCAACTTCTTGGTATGCTGTAGCATGGTAGAGAAATGTCTATTTGTTGTCTATGATGGAAGTGGTATTTAGGGTTCCTTGTTCTCTGAAAAAAAAGGGTAGACTAGGTTGTAGACCAGAACATCCCCGTATTGCCTCATCAGTAGCGCTACAGTTGTGCTTTGTAATAATAATAATAATTGTGGTATTTAAGCACTTACTGTGTGCCAAGCACTGAATTAAGTGCTGGGATAAATACAAGATAATCAGGTTGGACACAGACCTTGTCCAGCAAGGGTTCACAGTCTAGGAAGGAGTAGGAGTTAATCCCCATTTTACAAATGAGGTAACTCAGGCACAGAGAAGTTAAGTGAATTGCCCAAGGTCACATAGCAATCAATCAATCAATCAATCGTATTTATTGAGCGCTTACTGTGTGCAGAGCACTGTACTAAGCGCTTGGGAAGTACAAGTTGGCAACATGTAGAGACAGTCCCTACCCAACAGTGGGCTCACAGTCTAGAAGGGGGAGACAGAGAACAAAACCAAACATATTAACAAAATAAAATAAATAGAAAAGATATGTACAAGTAAAATAAATAGAGTAATAAATATTTACAAGCATATATACATATATACAGGTGCTGTGGGGAAGGGAGGGAGGTAAAACGGGGGGGACAAGTGGCTGAGCAGGGATTAAAACCCAAGGTTCTCTGACTCCCAGGCATGTGTTCTTTCAACTAGGCTAGACTGCTTCTTTATCCAGTCTGTACATCATGGTGGAGAAATTTTCAAATCTGCTGTACTAAGCTATGGATTCTTCACTCACAGCCAGCTGGTAGGAGCTAGAAATGAATTATTGACAGTGAAGTAAAAGGAAAACAGAGGATTAAGAACTAAGGGTTCAGTCTGAGGACAACGGAATCACACAGCTTTCTCAGCCAGGCCAGATGAAAGTCAAGAAAGTTGTTTTCCTTGCTGCCCTTTGGGCACCAGAATTACGACAGTCTTCTTTTCCATTTTAAATCCAGACCCCCTCTGTCCTCGTCCCCCTCAACCTCATCCCTCAATCCCACAGTTCCCTCTGCAGTTTGAGCACAAACACGCAGCGTGGCTTAGTGGAAAGAGCATGGGCTTGGGAGACAGAGGCCATGGGTTCCAATCCAGGCTCTGCCACTAATCAGCTGTGTGACTTTGGGCAAGTCACTTAACTTCTCTGTGCCCCAGTAACCTCATCTGTAAAATGGGGATTAAGACCGTGAGCCCCACGTGTGACAACCTGATTACCTTGTATCTACCCCCATCAATCAATCAATCAATCGTATTTATTGAGCGCTTACTGTGTGCAGAGCACTGTACTAAGCGCTTGGGAAGTACAAGTTGGCACCATATAGAGACAGTCCCTACCCAACAGTGGGCTCACAGTCTTGCTTTGCACATAGTAAGCCGTTAAATGCCATCATCATCATCATTGTCATTTTCACACTTTAGCTCAGAGATTAAGGGCTGAAAAACCACACTCCCTCTTTTCTGGGCAAGCCAGAGGAGAAACTAAGAGGATGAAGAAATAATGGACCATAAAAGGAGAGAGAATTTAGGTTGATGCCCTCCCACTGCCAGGGAACAGATCTGGCTGAACCTCTTTGAACATCTGAAAAATCTTCAAACCATCATCACAAATTAAAACAAAAAATTCCTTAAAAAAAACTTAATTGTTGTTCAATTGGAAAACATTCATCCATTTATAGGACCCTGTTCTGTCTTTTACTGAGAAAACAGAAAACCTAGGTTTCCTCTTGGTGCTTTGCTAATGATCATGCTGATAGCAAGAAAGCAAAACAGGAGGAAAAAATCAGTGGAGCCCATTGACCTCCACATCAAAGAAACTTTTTACTATCAGTTTTAAAGCACTCAATCAGCTTTCCCCCTCCTACTTTACCTTGCTGATTTTCTACTTCAACCCAGTCTGAACACATGGTTTCACTAGTATCAGCTTACTCACTGTACCTCAATCTTGTCAGAGAAGCAGCATGGCTCAGTGGAAAGGGCCCGGGCTTTGGAGTCAGAGGTCATGGGTTCAAATCACGGCTCCACCACTTATCAGCTGTGTGACTTTGGGCAAGTCACTTCACTTCTCTGGGCCTCAGTTCCCTCATCTGTGAAATGGGGATGAAGACTGTGAGCCCCCTGTGGGACAACCTGATCATCTTGTAACCTCCCAAGCGCTTAGAACAGTGCTTTGCACATAGTTAGCGCTTAATAAGTGGAGGCCTTCCCAGACTGAGCCCCCTCCTTCCTCTCCCCATCCCCCCTGCCTTACCTCCTTCCCTTCCCCACAGCACATGTATATATGTTTGTAAGTATGTATTACTCTATATTATTTGCACATATTTATTCTATTTATTTTGTTTTGTTAATATGTTTTGTTTTGTTGTCTGTCTCCCCCTTCTAGACAGTAAGCCCGCTGTTGGGTAGGGACCGTCTCTATATGTTGCCAACGTGTACTTCCCACGCGCTTAGTACAGTGCTCTGCACACAGTAAGTGCTCAATAAATACGATTGAATGAATGAATAATAAATAATAATAATAATAATGGCATTTATTAAGCACTTACTATGTGCAAAGCACTGTTCTAAGCGCTGAGCACTGTTCTAAGTGCTATTATTATTATTATTACCTTGCCACCAACCCTTTGCCCAGCCCTTCCTCTGGCCTGGAACTTCCTCAACCCCCAAATGTGTCAGACCACCACTCTCCCCATCTTTAAACCCATATTAAAATCACATCTCCTCCAAGAGGCCTTCTCCGACCAAGCCATTTCTATGTTGCCTATGCACTTGGATCTATACCTTTTAAACTCTTGATATTCACACCACGGTCATCTTCACAGCACTTATGCACATATCTGTAATTTATTTATTTTAATGTCTGCCTCCCCCCCACCCTACCCTGCCTACACTGTAAGTTTCTTATAGGCGGGAATATATATACCAACTCCGTTATATTGTACTCTCCCAAGTGCTTAGTACAGTGCCCTGCACACAGTAAGCATTCAATAAATACCATTGATGAATTGATCTAATTGTTTCCCTTTAAGAGAAGAAGTCTTGGATTAAGTACAAGTGAAGAAGGGGAGGTGAGGTGTAAGAATTTTAAAAAGCAGCAAGGTGACTTATTTGAAAGGTCACTGATCAAGTCATTGCCCAGTTGAAACACTGGAATTTTGGCACCAACTGTGCACTCATTAAAATTACTGAGATTTTTCCACGACTTTTTAAAATGCCTGTCTCACCAACAGGGGAGCTCAGATTTTTAAGTTTTCTCCCACTTTGAAGTGCAAATTATTGGAATAAAAAGCAGGCCCCCCCCCCCCCCCCAAAACCCCAAAACCAACCAAACAAAAAAAACCCTTTGAAATTTCCAACCTCTTTATGGATACTTTCTCCCCGGATAAATGAAGTGCTTTTTAAAAAACCCAAGAAAGCAAGGTATTGCGATGTCTTCAGATGATAAAGTAATGCAGGTCTCTTAAAAAAAAAAATTAAGGAAAAGAGAGCAAAACCTTCTTCCTGATGTTATGCTGATCATATGCATTTGGCAGTGGGTTTATAAAGGAAGCTGTCCCATAGGTGAGAAGAACACTTAAGAAATGTGGAGAGATCTTTGTTCAGAAGATATGAACAAATGTGTCACAATTCTCTCAGCTGAAAACACAGCTTTGACTTTCATTTTCCTACGTCTTTTAATCTTTATACTGGAAAGTACCATATATCGACCCCATCTTGTTCCAAGATTTTCTGCTCAGGAATCAGTAGGAAAGAAGTACAATATTTGGCTTAAGAATAATGCATAAAATCAGCAGGACCATCATTTCTCTTCACACAGGTGTTGATAGGCTGTGTGGTGTTCTAGGTGAAAAGCACAAGACAGGAGACCTGCTATGTGACCATGGACAATAAATTATTAAGCCTCCCTGTGCCTGATTCATCATTTGCAAAGTGGGATAAAATATATTTTCTTCTTCCTGTGAGCACCGGGCGGAACGGAGACTCTGCCCTGCCGGATTACCTTGTATCTACCCCAATGCTTAACATAGTGTGTGGCACATGGTAAGCACTTAATAAATGCCATTATTGTTTCAAGTTATTTTGGGACCAGCAGTCGCCTTTTGGTTTAGCCTCCAGATAACTTTTTCTTAAAATTGCTAAAATATTTAGATTGCTTATTGTGTTACTTGTAATAGATTATCATTGCCATGTTATAAGTAATTTTAATACCTTAATGCAGTTAGGAACCAAAGTTTATCAGCAGGCACAAGGTCGTAAGATCGCCTGTCCCATTTTTTTTTTAATGGTGTTTAAGTACTTATCATGTGCCAGGCACTGTACTAAGTGCTGGGGTGGACACCAGATATTCAGGTTGAACACAGTCCCTGCCCCACATGGGTCTCACAGACTAAGTCCAAGGGAGGAGGTTTTAATCCCTATTTTGCACATGGCCTAACTGAAGCACATGGAAATGAAATGACTTGTCCAAGGTCACACAGCAGACAAGTGGTGGACCCGGAATTAGAACCCAGGTCCTCTAACTCCCACGCCCCTGCTCTTTCCCCTAGGCCACTTCTCGTTTGAAGATGTTTGTCTATTGGTAGCTCTTGGTGTGAGAATGGACGACAGGAATGCACCTGTAAGCAACCCTGACTGAATAATAACAATAATAAGAATGATGGTATTTGTTAAGCACTTACTATGTGCCAAGCATTGGGGTCAATACAAGGTAATCAGCTTGCCCCATGTGGGGCTTACAGTCTTGATCATCATCATCATCATCAATCGTATTTATTGAGTGCTTACTGTGTGCAGAGCACTGCACTAAGCGCTTGGGAAGTACAAATTGGCAACATATAGAGACAGTCCCTACCCAACAGTGGGCTCACAGTCTCTCAGTCTTGATCCAAAATTAATCTCAAAATTGTTGTAACTGAGGCACAGAGAAGTTAAGTGACCACCCCCAAAGACTTGGATGACAACTGTAGACCGAGTTCTGGAAAAATGCAACACTAAAACCAAATACCGTGCAGGCAGGAAATGCAGCAGCACAGCACCCGATCTGGACATTTTACAGCAGCTAAGGGAGTAGTGTTCTCATCTAATCTGAAGGTCGGCATTTTGTAATAGTCACCTAACATGAACTCGGCTTCCCTTGAATGGGATAACATTACAGAGCTGCCCCAGTGATTATCTTTACTGTATCTATATACCAACCACTGTATCAACCGTTGGGGATGATACACGATAATCAGGTTGGAGTCCCCCACTAAACTGTAAGCTTGTGGACAGGGAATGTGTCTGTTTTTGTATTGTACTCTCCCAAGAGCTTAGTACAGTGCTTTGCACACAGTAAGCGCTCAATAAATATGATTGAGACAGTCCCTGTTCCACATGGGGCTCATAGTTTAATAACCACTTGCCTTATAAATTAATTGAAGATTACATTTCACTCCCATTCGGCTACTTTAAAAGTTACCATTGGCAGCATTTGTCTTCCCCGCTAAATACTAGGATACTTGCCAATATGTACCTAGGATGATGCTTGCTTGGAAACCACTTAGAGCTCCTCAAATAATAATAATAATAATGGTATTTGTTACACGTTTACTGTGTGCCAAGCATTGTTGTAAGCACTGGGATAGATACAAGTTAATCAGGTTGGACACAGTCCATGTCCCACATGGGGCTCATACTTGTATCCCCATTTTACAGATAAGGTAACTGAGGTACATTGAAGTGATGTGACTTGCCCAAGGTCAGACAGCAGGCACTTGGCGGAGCAGAGATTAGAACCGAAGTCCTTCTGACTATTTATTTTATTTTGTTATTATGTTTTGTTTTGTTCTCTGTCTCCCCCTTCTAGACTGTGATCCCGCTGTTGGGTAGGGACCGTCTCTATATGTTGCCAACTTGTACTTCCCAAGCGCTTAGTACAGTGCTCTGCACATAGTAAGCGCTCAATAAATACAATTGAGTGAGTAATAATAATAGTTCTGGTATCTAAGCATTTACTGTGCCAGGCACTGTACTAAGCACTGGGGCGGATACAAGCAAATGGGGTTGGACACAGTCCCTGTCCCACATGGGGCTTACACTCTCAGTCCCCATTTTACAGATGAGGTAACTGAGGCACAAAGAAGTATGAGGGAGTAGGTCTTAACCCCCACTTTACAGATGAGGAAACAGGGAAAGAGAAGTTAAAAGACTTGCCCAAAATAACCCAGCAGTAGAGTGGTGGGATGGGGATTAGAACCCAGGTGTTCCGAGGGTCCTCCGACTCTCAGTGCTCTTTTCCACTAGACTCCACTTATCCCACTCTAGTTCTGCTGTGGTATTTAAATCCTGATTATTCAAGAGTCCCAACTGATGAATTATTCTCACCCTCTTCACCTCTTTTTCCCTCCACTGGCTGCCACTTGGATATTTTATTACTCATCAGCATCTCTACTGGAAAATGCAGAGATATTGGAAAGTGAAAAGTTCAACCTAACCATTTGTGGGTTTGTTTTTTTTCAATTATAAAGATGGGCAGGGAAGAGACTAAAAATATTGGGCAAAATGAGGTTTAGGGATTATCTGAAGACTTCATTTGTTTAAGGTTAATCCTTCACTTCTATGGAAATCATTACATTATAACCCCCGCCCCCCCCCCATGGATCCAAATTTAGAAAAAATATATTTTAAAATTTGTTACTAAATGGACCTCGGTTTACTCACTTATAAAATGGGGTTTTGAGACATATTCTCCTTCCCTCTAAAATGAGCCTCATGTGGGACAGGGAGTGGGTTCAACTGAATCCCCCCTGCCCTACCTCCTTCCCCTCCCCACAGCACCTGTATATATGTTTGTACTGATTGATTACTCTATTTCGCTCGTACATATTTACTATTCTATTTTATTTTGTTAATATGTTTTGTTTTGTTGTCCGTCACCCCCTTCTAGACTGTGAGCCCGTTGTTGGGTAGGGGCCGTCTCTATATGTTGCCAACTTGTTCTTCCCAAGCGCTTAGTACAGTGCTCTGCACATAATAAGTGCTCAATAAATACGATTGAATGAATGAACTACCTCGTATCTACCCCAGTGCTTAGTAGTGTTTGGCACACAGTCAGTGCTTAACAAACACTACAATTATTATCATTATTATTACAGGTTTCCGAGGGCTCAGGATAAAAGAAAGTCTAGGTTGAGATGACTTCCATGCCTCTACAGTTAGGCAGTAGTGGGATGAGCACTGTAGTAAGCACTTGGGGAATTTCAGAGGAAATACTGTACACAAAAATATACCCTTGAGGAGCTAGACTCTTATAGGAGAGCCAAGGCAAATACAAATAAAAGCAATCTGCTCATAAATGTCTTCAGTCTGTATTTTGGAGAAAACACTTTTGGAGTATTTGGGAATGTTCTTCAGACACCATGTCTGACTGCCTTGAACACGATTTGATGTCAGAAGAAATGACTGGGCACTTACATTTGGCCATGACGTGCACCCTCTATAAAAGGAGGTTTTTGAAACATGTATTGTTATCAAGGAACTGGCAGTACACAAACATGCGGCTATAAAAGGAACAAACGAATAAAATCATGAAAAATACATGACTCATTTAAGCATATTTTACAGAGAAGATGGGGAGACTATTTATCTTCACTTCCACTTTCTGGGCTATAACTATAAAACAAATTATGTTATATATTCAGCATTTTCTCACCTGTAAAACAGGGATTTGATACCTGTTCTCCCTCCCCCTGGGGAATGAGCCCCATGTAGGAAAGGGACTGTGTCTGACCTGATTATCTTGATTGAGGAGTTTACAACCTAGGAGAGGAGACAGAAAGAAAAAAGCTTATAATTCAGAGCCAGTGTGGGAACATGTAATCTGTCCCCCAACCTCATCCCAAACTCTGTTTTGTGAGAAAATTCAGACAATGGATAAATTACAGCTAAGGGAGCAGCGGAGGGCAAGGATATGCACCTAAGTACTAGAGGTGGGATGAAAATTAAAGTGCTTAAGGGGTACAGACCTAAGGGCATAAGGAAGCAGACGGGAGAATGAAATGGTTGGGGAGATGAGGGGTTAGCCAAAGAAGGCCTCTTGGAGATTTGATTTTAAAACGGCTTTGAAAATGTGTGATTTTAATAGGGCTTTGAATATGGAGTGGTGGTTTGTCGGATATAAAGGAGGAGGGAGTTCAAGGCCAGAGGGAGGGTGTGAGCAAAGTTTCCACGGCAAGACAGACGAGATTGAGGCACAGTGAATAGGTTGGCCTTAGGAATGAAATGTGCTTCACTCTTCAAAATGTACACCTATATTCTAAATGGATGAGAAGCAGTGTTGGCTAGTGGATAGAGCCCGGACCTGGGTTCTAATCCTGACTCCGGCACTTTATAATAATAATAATGGCATTTATTAAGCGCTTACTATGTGCAAAGCACTGTTCTAAGCACTGGGGAGGTTACAAGGTGAACAGGTTGTCCCACGTGGGGCTCACAGTCTCAATCCCCATTTTACAGATGAGGTAACTGAGGCACAGAGAAGTTAAGTGACTTGCCCAAAGTCACACAGCTGACAATTGGCGGACCCGGGCTTTGAACCCATGAGCTCTGACTCCAAAGCCCGTGCTCTTCTCCACTGAGCCACGCTGCTTCTCTAAGCACTTGTCTAAGTGCTCTCTAAGCAGGAGGCACTTGTCTCCTGTGTGACCTTGGGCACGTAACTTCACTTCTCTGTGCCTCCACTACCTCCTCTGTAAAGTGGGGATTAAGACTACGAGCCCTATGTGGGACATGGACTGCATCCAACTTGATTAGCTTGTATCTACCCCAGCACTTAGTACACAGCCTGACACATAGTAAGCGCTTAACCAAAACCAAAACCAAAAACAATGAATAATTTGTTCGTAGAAAGCATTTCAATGCTTAATGCAACTAGCTGAGAAGGGGAAAAATTTCAAAATATAAGAACTCATCTTTAGGCCACACTTAAAAAAAAAATCTTAACTTAGAGGCAATATGGCCTAATGGAAAGAGCATGGGCCTAAGAGTCAGAGTTCTAATACCAGCTCTGCCCCTTGCCTGCTCTGTGACCTTGGACAAGTCACTTAACTTCTCTGTGCCTCTCTTCCCTCATCTGTAAAACCAATCAATCATATTTGAGCACTTACTGTGTGCAAAGCACTGTACTAAACTCTTGGCAGAGTACAATACAGTGTTGGCAGATACACTGCCTGCCTACAACAAGCTTACAGTCTATAGTGGGGGAATTAAATACCTGTTCTCCCTCCCCCATAGACTGTGAGCCCCACGTAGCACAAGAACAGTACTTGACCTGATTATTTTCTATCTACCCAGGTTCTCCGTGCAGTGCTTGACACATAGTAAGAGCTTAAATACCACAATTATTATTGCTGTACCTGCGTCATTATGAATTATTTTAAATCTGGCATCTTAGCATTTACTAATAGACACAAAAGAAAAACACCTTGGGCGTGCTAATCAAAAATTTATTGGAAAAATACACCCCATATAAATATTTTTAAGAGGCTCATAGATTAAGTTTTTGCTAAAAGCATAATTTATGAAAAATTGAGGTCATAGCATCGGACTGAAAATTAAGGTTTCAAGTTTTAAAACCCTGTTTACCACAGACTCTGTGGTCTTGGGCAATCAGCTGAATGTCGATAATGGTATTTACGTCCATTTCAGGGGCTCCATATGACCCAAACCAACCAGGCTCCCTTAATTACAGGTTTAAGTCGTCTTCATTATTAAGATTTCTTTTAAAGGGATACAGATTCCTAGTGTAATCAACAGTTGAATTACTTGATCTTCCAAGGACAGACCACGTAAAACTGATCTCTACTATAGCTAGACTTGGTGATTTTAATTTAAGTAGCTCATTGCCACGTGAGACAAAACTCTTCACGCTATCGCCGTCAGTAACACCAAAATCTAGTGCTGCAATTGCAAGACCAAAGCATTCTCAGACCGTTTGAAGCTCTGAATATGTTGTGCTTGATCTATTCAGATATTAAAGTATTCCTTTCCTAGAAGTGTAAATAACTACAAAAAATGTATTTGAGGCTGAAACAATCGTTTAAATATTGCTAGTTCATAAAAAATCTAAGCTCAGTGCACAAAAAATACATTTAATTTAGCAACTGATTACTCCATATGCTTACGATTTTCTTTGTTTTAAAGTTATGAAAAGGCTCAGCTAAAAATGTTTAAAGTGCTTAGTGAACAAGTTTGAGGATTTTCATTGTCAGAGAGAAACATTTTATATGTAAATCTGAGTTACCATAATGGTTTTATGGGTAATACAAAATTTATAAAAAACCTCTGGATCTTCAATAAATTCATCACACTAAAAAAAAAAAAAAAAATCAACAAATACGTCCACTGCCAGTCAGGCCACCTACTTTAAAGCGAAAAATACCCTGTCTAGTCTATTTGACATGATTATAATCTTGAAACTTTTAAAAATTATGATCATTCACACTGTCAAAGGCATTGTTTTAAAAAATATTAAAAATCCTCATCCTATTTAGGTTTCTGTTCATATCACTATGTATTATTTGCCTCCACCAAAACCCTGAAACACCAAGTTAGATTGTTGGCAATTTAAGTACAATAAACCTCAGTTACAAAGTGTTAAAGACGTCTTGCTGCTGGAATTATTTTTGTCATTGCTGGACTGTTTTTTGCCTTTATGTTGAATTGTCTTCATGTTTCTTATCCTGACGTTTGACTGTCCTGGTCGTCAAGATCACTTTCACAGTTTTCTTCCCAGAGTTCTTGTTTCTCCGAATCCCTAAGGCCAGAACAAAGGAAATCCAACGTACTGATCCTTTTAAGGCAAAATGATCTTAAAACCCTGGACTTTGGGCCTAACATCAACACATTCTCTTTTCTCAAACAGAAAACAGAGCAGTGCTAAAAAACCTCTGGGTTCTGCTGATTTACAATTCATTTTATTTCAGTACTTAAGTGATTAATTGAAAATTTTCAAAGTATCCTCTTTCTCAAACCCAGCGTGTTCTCTGCTAAGCGGGTCGAAAATTAGAAGTACTTTTCTGTAAAAAAAAATTTAAATATTTAAAATTAATGAATAAGGCCTGAATTGAAAAAGGACAATGCTTTTAAACTATCAGGATTTTAGTCAACATTAAGCATACTCTTTATCTCCATAGGAAAGTACTGCTGCAGATATTCCTTTTCTGCTGTTAACTCATCCTCACTTACATTACCTTTCTGTATCTTCAGAGCTGCTTTCAAACTCCTGCCCTCTGAAGTGTTCAGACCATCTTGTACTCTGGCCTTTACTTGCCACAAACTCATCGCAGAGCCCGAGTTCTTGGAGGGTGGTAGAATAATGCTTTTCTGCTGCCATTCTTGCATTTTCCTTTTGGAAAGGAAGAATTTTTTTTTAGTCAGGGCCAAACCTTGCCGGATTCCCTATTCCCCAGAGTACTCAGTACAGAACAGTGTGTATTAGTGTTATGATGATGATGAAGTAAATTGGAATGACATCACCGGTTTGATCCCCAGACAGATATGTCTTGTCATAAACACTTTACTGATTATAGCCTACCTTACCCTCTTCGGGTCACAAACCCCAAGTTTTTTTGCTTAGGAGTTTCCACCTCCTAAATACTTTCTAGTAGGGCAACCTCTAGACTGTTGCCCAGGAGACAGGCCCAAAGCAGACTGCCCATAAAAGCAACAAATAAGAGTGGCTTTTATGGCTGGGGCTAAAATTTTGAAGAACCATTAAAATGGTCCCTATTGAGCCTAGCCAGGTGGCATTATTTTGTCAGGAAACATTTTTGAAATTCCATAAAGTCACCTGGGCCAGAAATTCTTAACTTTGGACTTAGAAATACCTTTGGGCAGCACTTCCACTAAGCATTAGGGAGACAGCATGACCTTAGTGCAGACCCAGTTTCTAGTCCAAGTTCTGCCACTTGCCTGCCGTGTGATCTGGGACAAGTCACTTAACTCCTCTGGGTCTCAGTTTCCTCATCTGCAAAATGGGAATGAAAGATTTGTTCTCCCTCCTTCTTAGGTTGTGAGTCCCAAATGGGGCAGGGCCTGTGAACCATCTGATTATCTTGTGTCTACTCCCAGCACTTAGCCTAATGTTGGAATAAAGCTAAATGCTTAACAAATACCAAAATTATTATTATTAGGCCTAGCAATTTTAAGCAAAATGCTTTCTAGAGTAAAATGGGAGTAATAAACCATGTTGGAACAAACTAGAGGAATTCAAACCTGGGCAGTTTTGAGGAGTGGGGGGTGGAGAAAGGAAGAAGAGAATGCTGAAGACCAAATTAACCACACAAGTATGACAGTATTTAAAGTCCAACTGCATACTATGAGAACATTTGACAGGGAACAAATCAAGACTTGGAGGAACAAAACATGGTGTGGTGGGGCAAACAGCTGTCTGTTTATACTGTACTCTCCACAGTGCTTAGTACAGTGCATTGCACACAGTAGGGCTCAATAAATACAGTGAATGAATAACAAATAGGAATGCTCCTACAACATCAGTTATAGTTCAGTATTATCGATTCAGTACATCAGTTGGTTCAGCAGGACAACCAATCCCCACAGCACTTATGTACCTATCCATAATTTATTTATATTAATGTCTGTCTTCCCCTCTAGACTGTAAGCTCATTGCAGGCAGGGAACTTGCCTACCAACTCTGTTATATTGTACTCTCACAAGCACTTAGTACAGTGCTCTGCACACCGTAAGAGTTCAATAAATACAACTGATTGATTGGTGCTCTGCAGTCTGCTATAGAAACTTATGGATTGCATTAGCATTTGGAAATATGCTATGTGAAGTTCTGGAAACTTCTATTTAATAGATGTTAATTAGTGGTAACTGACAGTTATGTAGATACTGACCTAAATAATGGAATGACCTATTATCCCAAAATAACTAAAACAAACCCCACTTACCAGGAATTTAAAATTTTTGAACGTTTTTTAAAAGTAGAGGCTCGTGTAATTTCCTCTGCCTTTTCCCACCTATTTATGGCACCAATGCAGACACACAGAGCTGAAAAAGCCCCAGAAAAAGGAAAGAAAAATCCCCAAACCACACAACCTGAGCAACTCTTTCAAAGAGCAGGGGCCTCTTCTTCAATTTCTCTTCTATTTCTTCCAGTTCCTGAAAGTATTCCTTCATCCTCTCCTTCTCATGTTTTCTATCACAGCAGGAAGGAAATAAACTAATTTTTAAAAGTCATCCTAGAAATAAAAACTGCATTATTACGACATATAGTGTCTCTAAAAGATAATTCATAAAGTAAGTCACGTGTACAAACACTTCCATTCTCACCTCCTTCCGTCTACCCCAAAGGTTATTTCTGGGATCCTTGCTGAAGGCACCAGAGTTTTACTCGCTCATTATTGATTCACGAGAAGGTAGGCATTTTAGAGGAGCTCGAATCAATCTTTCAGGCTCTGCAGGCATTTTCATTCTGACTTCAGACACATTTTTCTTACATTTCTGTTGCAAAATATCAGGTTTCGATGCAGGGCCCAGCTGCAGCTTATGCACAGATTCCCTACAGCTCTGCTCATCCTACAAATGTTAGCCTTCCCAACCCCTCTTCCCTTGGTTTTTAAAACAATTATGCCCGGGGTTCTCTTTTTGCCAATTTACTTCTCATAAACCAGGTTGATAATTCATTTGATGAATAAGGTATCGGGGCCAATTCAGCAATTTTTGAGGTGGCCTTATTTAGACTAGTTAACTTACTAACTAAAATTCAAACGTAAAAAAAATTATCATGGAATTAAATTGTGGCCTGCTCTGCTTTGGATATGTCTAATATCAGCTGGGAAAAATGGTGCTGAATCTACAGTTTTCTCAGAAGTGTTGGTGAAATCTACTTTCTGAACCAACAAATGGTAGACATTAATTATGAGCACTACCGGCAATGTGCTGACATATAAGGACTCCTGGAGGAAGCTTTGAAGCCATGCTCGTAGTATATGGCTCCAAAAATATATCTTCTCTGCACGGGGCATGACTTACACATGTTAAGTTGGTGCTTAAAGTTACAGCTACCATCTACAGATCTGAGAAAAAAGGAGGAACACTTTTCTCAAAACGTGCCTGGTCTTAAGCAAACACGGCCAAAGTTTCCAATAATCTTAATTACTGACAAGAGATGGCACAGGGCTGGCAAGAACTTTGGGGATGCCTGATCCTAGTGGAAAGCAACGGGGCTGGGAGTCAGAGGACCTGGGTTCTAATCCTGTCTCTGCCACTTGCCTGCTACGTGACCTTGGGCTTTTCACTTAACTTCTCTGTGCCTCAGTTCCCTCATCTGCAAAATGGGGATTCAATACCTGTGCTCCCTCCTACTCAGACTGTGAGCCCCACGTGGGACCTGATGATCTTGTATCTCCCTCAGCCCTTAGTACGGTGCTTGGCACATAGTAAGCACTTAACAAATACCACAATTATTATTATCAGTGCAAAAACACGCACAAGGAAGCCCACCTCTTCACACAATGGCTAGTACGCATAAGGAAACTGTGTCCCAGAAACCTGTACAGATAGAATATATCAGGAGGTTCAATACGGATTTGGATAAATTCATGGATTAGTGGTCCTAAACGGATTACCTGAGGTAAAGTCAGGGATGGTATTTGGTACATCCTTAACCATTATGATGGGTGCCAAAGTTTACTGTTGTAATGCACTTTTCCCAAGCACTTAGTACAGTGCTCTGCACGCAGTAAGTGCTCAATAAATGACTGACTGAATGAAGACAAACACCATACTACTCCTCTAAGAATCTTGTTGCCTCTATAGGCAAAAGAAATAAGGTTGGATGGACCATTAGTCTGATCTAATAATGGCACTGCAGATAATCTCAGGTAGGTGATGACATTACCAACCAGCTGTTCCAAGCTCAAAGTCTAAATTCTCCCATGCCTTCCCAGAGGATCCCAACCACCAGTTTGGTATTATACTGAAATGGGGTGGTCTCTTTCTAAAGGGTTCATTCTCCACGTGCCCCAGAATGTTTTGGGGAACTGAACCATCTGTCTTCTTCTCTGGGATTAGTCCAGATATCCCACCCTGGGATATCTTGGCAGCCCATTGTCTGATGGGGCAGTCAAGGGGGAGAAAAGGCTTTTTGGGAGGAGCACACACTGAGGAAGGCGAGACAAAACTATTCTACTTCTTAAACTGCACCTTAGGCAAGAGGGTGCAGTTTATATACCTGAGAGAGTTTAATCTGGAGCTAGACACTTGAGCTAAACTTTGATGTGGGTCATTGGCTTTCGCCCGGATTGTCAGAAGCTTCTGTAGCTCTTTCTCTCTTTGTCTCTGCTTAGCTAGGCTCCTTTTTTGCTCCTCTTCTACCATTTTCTTTTCCTCAAGTGATCGCCTGAGGGGACATAAACTAAGGCTGAAGTGAATTTGTTTTAATCCAATGGAAAAAAAAAAATAAGGAAATCCATACAAGGAGAAAAGGTTGGGATAAATGTCAAAAGGGAACACCGGAAACAAACTAACTTCTTTCCCCTTTATAAAGTAAGCTAAGCACTTTGGAAGAAGCCCTAACGCTTTCAGGCCACTAGAGAAGCAGCGTGGCTCAGTGGAAAGAGCCTGGGCTTTGGAGTCAGAGGTCATGGGTTCAAATCCCAGCTCTGCCACTTAGCTGTGTGACTTTGGGCAAGTCACTTAACTTCTCTGTGCCTCAGTTACCTCATCTGTAAAAGGGGGATTAAGACTGTGATCCCCCGGTGGGACAACCCGATCACCTTGTAACCTCCCCAGTGCGTAGAACAGTGCTTTGCACATAGTAAGCGCTTAATAAATGCCATTATTATTATTTTATTACTATTGTTATTATTAGGGCTCCATCAGCAGTAAGGAACTCTACTGGTGCAAAAGAAGTAGCGTTCCTCCTACAGCTAATTATGACCCTGGGAATCACTTTAGCCACAGGAAAAACTGGACATTTGGACTTCTGTCAAATTCCCAAGTAATTGTGGCACAGCAAGATTATTTGGGAGAAAAGCCTCTTGTCAAATTGCCTTATAGTTAAAACAAACTCCATCTGGCAATTCAAGTAAAAACTTGTCAAAACTTCGGTCTTTAGCCATCAACCCAGTTAACGTGTAATCCTCAGCTTTGTCCCAGAGAATTTCCCAGGGGAGGGTAGCCATGGGGGTTATCCCTCTCTGCATACCTTTTTGACTATAGAGCCATTCAGTTCTTGATCACTTGGGGCCAAAATTATTTAAAATGCTTTTCCAGTCATTAATCAAATCATTTACACCGTTAACTCTGTGACCACACTAATTCACCTAATGGCGTCTTGGCGTCTTCTTGAAGACTCGTTAGCTCTCGGAGGGTCGGGTTCTTCGGTCTCCCCCAGCCGAGGACTCGCACTCGAGCATCTCATTCGTGACTTGCACCTTGGAGACAGATAGGGCCAGCGGGTTTCCTTCAAATTTTCCTCATCCGCTTGGATGTCCTTCAAAATTCTCCCTCTATTAGATGGGATACGTAAAGTCCGAAGGTCAAACGGTTCACAGACCGTACTGGGTTTTAGATGTTTCTGTTTCAAGACTTGCTTCTGAAATTTTTGGTGAAGGGTTTCAAAGTCCGGCACCCGGCAGTTGACCTTGGGTTTATACTTCAACTCTTCCCTTTGTTTGGTGTGTCTGTGCTTCCTCTTAGAGGGAGAGCTCCGAGCCAGCATACTGCGGGGAAGTGATGCATTTTGTAAAAGCTCCTGGGATCTCATCTGGATCCTAATTTCCCTATAAAGCTCTTCCTCTTTGATCCGATCAGTGACGGCTGAACTGTACACAGACTTAGGTACAGGTTTGGCCTTAAACGATTTTACTTGGGTTTTAGACTTTGAAGGGACTTCTGACTGCAATCTCTGGAATTCTTTTTTTTGTTCTTCCCGTACTACAAAATCAAAAGGTTTCTGTGAGGCTAAAAGGATTTCTTTACTCTTCTCCTTAATGAACCTCCGGCGTTCTTCATTTCGCTCTAATAATTCCCGATAGAGTGGGAGGAAGACAAATGCAGGAGTGGGATTGGCTCGGAATTTCTTCTGACACTCTGCTGCTTCTTCTTCTTCTTCTTCTTGTTTTCGCATCAAGGTACTGGTCCTTTCGGCTTCTGCCTTAGCTCTGACGCGCTGCTCTTTTTTCCTGTCTTCTCGGATTGTCATTTGAAAAGGTTCTGGCACCGTAATCCTTGGCACCCATTTCTTTGGCTTACTCTTTGACTTTTGGAGTTTTTGTACCTGGTGACTGTCAAAGGGGCCATAGTCTTCCACATTGAAATCATCCCACATGTTTCTGATCTGCTCCTTAGCAGAAGCCAAAAAGTTTACCTCGCTATTATTGTCTTCTTCTTGGTAGAGCAATTCATTTTCAGACTCACTGGAGGAAGTCTGGCTACAGTCAAGCTCACAAGGTGAATGAGGCAAACTGGTAGGTTGAAATGCGCTTTCTTCCCACAGTGATCTAGAAGAAAAAGAAAATGTCTGTGAACAAACAGAGTGACAGTAAATTTAGGTTTCAGCATTTTAGACTGGTAGATACAGAGAAGCAGCGTGGCTCAGTGGATAGAGCATGGGCTTTGGAGCCAGTGGTCATGGGTTCAAATCCTGGCTCCGCCAGTTGTCATCTGTGTGATTTTGGGCAAGTCACTTCACTTCTCTGAGCCTCAGTTACCTCACCTGTAAAAGGGGGATTGACTGTGAGCCCCCCGTGGGACAACGTGATCACCTTGTACCCTCCCCGGTGCTTACAACAGTGCTTTGCACATAGTAAGGGCTTAATAAACGCCACCATTATTATACAGTATTGTGGTATTATGGTATTGTGCATATCCATTCTATTTATTTTATTTTGTTAGTATGTTTGATTTTGTTCTCTGTCTCCCCCTTTTAGACTGTGAGCCCACTGTTGGATAGGGACTGCCTCTAGATGTTGCCAACTTGTCCTTCCCATGCGCTTAGTACAGTGCTCTGCACACAGTAAGCGCTCAATAAATACGATTGATTGATATGGTACAGGGGGCCAAACAGCAGTTGAAGCACCTGTGCTTCATGATTGATGATTCTGCGGTGTGGGCTGCTGCTCCAGCCATTTTAGGGGGGGTGACTCCCTCCGCCTCCGTGGGCCCAGGCAGTGGAAGGATGCGACTCTTAGCCCCAAACCCAGACCTGTCACCTCTTACTCGCTGCCCCTGCCAACAGACAATTAATTACTCTTCCCACCTCATTTGGAAAATGGGGATTGAGACTGAGAGCCCCACATGGGATTGTGTCCAACTCGATTTGCTTGTATCCATCCCAGCACGTAGTACAGTGCCTGGCACACAGTAAGCGCTTAACAAATACCATAATTATTATTATTATAATTATTACTCAAAGCCTTATTGAAGCCCTCCAAGAGGCCTTCCTTAACTAAGCTCTCTTTTCCTTTTATTCAACTCCCTTCTGTCACCCTGACTTGATTCCTTTATTCATCCCCCCTCCAAGCCCCACAGCACTTAGGTACATACCTAAGAGAAGCAGCGTGGCTCAATGGAAAGAGCCCGGGCTTTGGAGTCAGAGGTCATGGGTTCAAATCCCGGCTTCGCCACTTGTCAGCTGTGTGACTGTGGGCAAGTCACTTAACTTCTCTGGGCCTCAGTTCCCTCATCCATAAAATGGGGATTAAGACTGTGAGCCCCCTGTGGGACGACCTGATCACCTTGTAACCTCCCCAGCGCTTAGAACAGTGCTTTGCACATAGTAAGTGCTTAATAAATGCCATTATTATTATTATTATACCTATAATCTATTTATATTAATGCGAGTCTCCTCCTCTACACTGTAAGCTCGTTATGGGCAGGGAATGTGTCTTTTGTAATTTCCCAAGAGCTTAGTATAGTGCTCTGCACACAGTAAGCACTCAACAAAAACCAACTGATTGACCTTCCCTCTCTCCCCACCGGGAACAGCTGCTCTCCACTACTCCCCATCCTCCCTTTCAGATCAGCTGCTCCCCATTCTGTCTTGAAAAAAAAAAATATTTTTAAATTTGGGCTCTCAGCCAGATCGGTTTGCAGCACATCAGTTCATAAGACTTAGACACCCCAGGTATTTGGGATTGGAAAATATGTCCTTAAAGACACGAGCCGTTTCCTTTGATCCGTAAATTATAAAGAGCATTTTAAGGGCAGTTGCATTTGTAATACTGGACGGGTTAAGATGGCACAGGCTATTCTTGTTATAGAATACCCCTCCCCAAATTAAGCAGTCATTCAATGGCATTTATTGAGCACTAGTTCACTGTGTGCAGAACACTGTACTAAGTGCTTGGGAGAGTACACTAAATGACCTGACTCACTGGTGTCTTTTGAAATGGGCAGTGCTGACAGAATGGAGTTGTGGTGAATGTCGTCTCCGTTGAGAGGAAGGGCATGAGCTTGTGGCAGTGAGAATCCCTTAGAGCCCGGAGACAGGCCGGGGCACATTAAATCAAAAAAGAAATAAAAAAGAGGACTGTGGCGGTGGAGAGTTGGAGGGGAAGTTGCCATGTGCCCGTTGGGAAGTGGAGAGGGGATGGATGGCACACACAGAAGGAGGAAACAGTGCGTGACGCGGTTTGTATTGGTTCTTCCTCATCGCCGAAGGTGCACCATCATTAACAACAGCACCGGGGGCCCCACAATCCTGCCTGGGCCACAGACATACACCTGATTTTTAGATCATTTTTAAAGTTTCTTTCAATAAACTGTACACTCATTATTATTACCTTTTAGACTGTGAGCCCACTGTTGGGTAGGGACTGTCTCTATATGTTGCCAACTTGTACTTCCCAAGCGCTTAGTACAGTGCTCTGCACACAGTAAGCGCTCAATAAATACGATTGATGAGGATGATGAAAAGTTAAAAATGGCTGTGGAAAAAAGTACTCTCTGACCTTGTGAAAAGATCTGTTGAGCCCAGTACAAACACAACCACTTCCTTTCACGAACACATAAAAGGTACTGCAGAGAGAATGAAAAGATTCAGCCTTGAAGCTCTTAGTAGGTTAAACCCAGAAGAACAAATACTCTCTGAACACAAACTTACCTGAGCATGCTAGACAGAGTATTTCCACAGGCCCCTGGAAGCACTCCTTTTAAATGCAGTTTATTTTGATACATTTTCTCCAGTTTGGCCATGGTCTCCAAATGAGCAGACTTTAGTTCTTCTAGCTTCAGGAAATATTCCTGGTTGGAGCGGCCCATTTCGGAAAAATCCGGTAAGTCTTCACATTTCTTGTTCTGCTGAGAGCTTTGCCGGTCCACCGCAGACAAGGCGGTGTCGGGATCGTTCTAGGAAAAAAAGGTTTATTCTTTAAGAATATCAAACAAATTAGTCCGAAGAAACAGAAAGTGCTGCTTTGGTGATATTGCTCAGTGGCTGCTTCTGAGTAGCAGCTAAAATGAAAAACGGTGGATTTGTGAACGGCAATCCATCAAAAAAATGGAGGCCAATGGAAAAGGGAGGTTGGACTTGGGCATGCTATCTTTTCCTTGGACTTCTTTTAGATACTTTGACTCTTACTGAGGAAACTATTACCACTAACTTGGGTAGAAACATCGATTTTCATATACTCAAATTGCCATGCTTTGAGCTATATTTACAAGGGTAAAAAAATTGCCCAAATATTGGCAATATGAGTTAGATTACGCTGAACAGGTTCATTCATTCATTCGGTCGTATTTATTATTCAATACATCTTTTGGGGACGGGAGTTTGCCACTGAATTTCCTATAAATACTTCTCAAAGGAAAGTCCATATGCCACTGAAGGTTTTAGCTCCTTCCTGGTGGGAGGGTCTGGAATCCTGGCTATCCTCCACCCGCCTCTCACGGGCCTGGAGGGGCGGGAAGGGAGGGAAACATTCCCAAGCCTCGATCCCAATCTGCTGTGGGGAAGCCCAGCCATTCCAGGCTGTAAATTCACTGTGGGCAGGGAACGTATCAACCGTACTCTCCCAAGCGCTTACAACAGAGGTCTGAACATAGTAAATGCTCAATAAATACCACTGATGATGATATCTGATGTCTTCCGGTTTTAAAAAATAATCATATTATCTTGGCTCCTGAGGGATACTTGGCCCCTCGGGGAGCCACGAGAAGCTGCGTGGCTCAGTGGAAAGAGCCCAGGCTCGGGAGTCAGAGGTCATGGGTTCAAATCCCAGCTCTGCCACTTGTCAGCTGTGTGACTTTGGGCAAGTCACAACTTCTCTGGGCCCCAGTTCCCTCATCTGTGAAATGGGGATTTAGACTGTGAGCCCCCCGTGGGACAACCTGATCACCTTGTAATCTCCCCAGTGCCTAGAACAGTGCTTTGCACATAGTAAGCGCTTAATAAATGCTATCATTATTATTATTATTCATTCATTCAGTTGTATTTACTGAGCGCTGTGTGCACAGCACTGTACTAAGCGCTTGGGAAGTACAAGTCGGCAACATATAGAGACGGTCCCTACCCAACAGCGGGCTCACAGTCTAGAAGGGTTCTCATCCCGGCTCCGCCACATGTCTGTTGCGTGACCTTGGGCAAGTCACTTAACTTCTCTGAGCCTCAGTTGCCTCGTCTGTAAAATGGGGATTAAAACTGTGAGCCCCACATGGGACAACCTGATCACCTTGTATCACCCCCCCGTGCTTAGAACAGTGCTTTGCACATAGTAAGCGCTTAACAAATGCCTTCATTATTATTATTATTGTTTACCTTTCTTCTGAGATATTGGCCTTAGAAGGGTCAGAGATGTTCTCTGAGAGTGTGTACTGATGGTTCCATCAAACCAGAACCTGAGCCCACTGTTGGGTAGGGACTGTCTCTATATGTTGCCATCTTGTACTTCCCAAGCGCTTAGTACAGTGCTCTGCACACAGTAAGCGCTCAATAAATACGATTGATTGATTGATTGATTGCCCTTCAGGAGCCCAGTTATAGCACATCTCTGGGCCTGAGGGGATCCACCCCGCTGACCACAACCCTAGCTCCCTGCCCTCTGCCCCATTTTACAGATGAGGAAAGTGAGGTGCAGAGAAGTTAAGTGACTTGCCCAAGGTCGCACAGCAGACCAATGGTGGAACCAGGATCAATCAATCGTATTTATTGAGCGCTTACTGTGTGCAGAGCACTGTACTAAGCGCTTGGGAAGTACAAGTCGGCAATATCTAGAGACGGTCCCTACCCAACAGTGGGCTCACAGTCTAGAAGGGGGAGGCAGACAACAAAACAAAACATATTAGCAAAATAAAATAAATAGGATAGTCAACGGTAGAGACAATTCCTACCCAACAAGGGGCTCACGGTCTAGTTATCGGCTTTCTTTCAAAGACCGTTTCATCCTCAACATCCCTAGAGATTGGGTGGGGGCAGGGACGATCCCCTTCACCAAGGATGGGGAAACAGGAAGCGTTTATCATCATCATCATCAATCGTATTTATTGAGCGCTTACTATGTGCAGAGCACTGTACTAAGCGCTTGGGAAGTACAAATTGGCAACACATAGAGACAGTCCCTACCCAACAGTGGGCTCACAGTCTAAAAGGGGGAGACAGAGAACAAAACCAAACATACCAACAAAATAAAATAAATAGGATAGATATGTACAAGTAAAATAAATAAATAAATAAATAGAGTAATAAATATGTATCCAAGGACCTCAGCTCCTTGCGTGGGAAAATAGCTAGTGAGCTCACACAGCAAAGACAAAAATGCCAGTCTGACTCAAATACTGAGAAAAGACCCCTCAATATGATGATGATATGACATTTACTAAGCGCTTACTATGTGCAAAGAGCTGTTCTAAGTGCTGGGGGGATACAAGGTGATCAGGTTGTCCCACGGGGGGGGTGACAGTCTTCATCCCCATTTTACAGATGAGGTAACCGAGGCCCAGAGAAGTGAAGTGACTTGCCCAAGGTCACCCAGCTGACAACTGGCGGAGCCGGGATTTGAACCCATGATCCCTGACTCCAAAGCCCGTGCTCTTTCCACTGAGCCACGCTGCTTCTCTAGATGAAGGGCCTGATCTCTATATGAAGGACGAGAACCCAGGTCCTTCTGACGCTCAGGCCCTGTGCTCTAACCACTAGGCCATGCTGCTTCTTCATCATCATCATCATCAATCGCATTTATTGAGCGCTATGTGCAGAGCACTGTACTAAGCGCTTGGGAAGTACAAATTGGAAGTACAAATTGCTTCTTCCTTGTGTAGTCTTTACCATTCAGGCGCTGCTGCCTTTGCCTGGAAGATAACCGCACACGCATTACCTTCCTCGATAGGAAAAGTGAGCAATTAAGGTTTAAAGGAAACTCTGGCTATTAGAAAAGAATAAGATCTATTAGGTCACCGCTTCTCCGGCACTGGTGAAGAAAATGACTCATTTGAATATAACACTTTACTTCTTCCTTATGGTTAATAAGGCATTCATTTCTCTCCAGCTAATTTAACTCAGCCATCAGACGGTGTAAGGCTTTGCTTTTTCCACCTATGCTAATCACACTGTACAAATAATCTAATAAATACAATTAATAATAATAATAATAATAATGATGGTATTTGTTAAGCGCTTACTATGTGCAAAGCACTGTTCTAAGTGCTGGGGAGGGTACAAGTTGATCAGGCTGTCCCACGGGGGGCTCACAGCCTTAACTCCCATTTTACAGATGAGGTAGCTGAGGCACAGAGAAGTTAAGTGACTTGCCCAAAGTCACACAGCTGACAGTTGGCAGAGCCGGGATTTGAACCCATGACTTCTGACTCCAAAGCCCGGGCTCTTTCCACTGAGCCACGCTGCTTCTCAATTAAAGACTAATTAGAGGTTTTAACTAAAGGGAAAAATATATCCATTTTGAATAATTCACAGAAAACTAACCGGGAGGCAGGCAGCTCTGAGCATTTTACTCTGAGCACTGGTAAGACAAGCTGGGTCTATTAAATAGCAAATGTTAAGGAGGACTCTAAATTAGGAGTACAGTATGTCCAACTAATTATTGGAGGTTTTTTAGCACAATAAACTGGACACCTGTCCACTATTCTGTAGGACCAGATTTATACAAATTTATAGACCAAATTTGGATAGCCCACTCCTTAAAACACAGCTCCATAAAGAAGTCTTCTATTTTCGAAAGAAAGACCTGACAAGACATTGGAGATGGGACAACAGAACAATTAAATTTGTGCCAGAGATGCGATGAAGCATATTTCTTAAAATTAGGGAAGCAGCGGGGCCAAGTGGAGAGAGCACCCTATCTCAATCAATCAATCGATTGTATTTATTGAGCGCTTACTGTGTGCAGAGCGCTGTACTAAGCGCTTGGGAAGTACAAGTTGGCAACATAATAAATACAATTTATGTTATAATTATAATTACTTATTATTATTTATTTTATTAATTATTTATTTGTTACTATAGATTATTTATAATCTCCACATAATAATAATAATAATAACAATGATGGCATTTGTTAAGTGCCTACTATGTGCAAAGCACTGTTCTGATACAAGGTGATCAGGTTGTCCCACGTGGGGCTCACAGTCTTCATCCCCATTTTACAGATGAGGTAACGGAGGCACAGAGAAGTGAAGTGACTAAGCACTTAGCAAATGCCATTTAAAAAACTGTTTCTGAAGAGGCTCTGGGTGAATTCTATTCATCGCAGGAATGAATCTTGTTCAAGGTAAATACGCACGACACACACTTTGATTTTCACCCGAATTAATGTTTTACAATTCTGACTATATCACCTTTTACTTGTTTAATAACAGAAAGAAAATTACACCTGTCACTCCTAAATAACATTTCTTTCTGAAGCCTACCGTGCCAGAACCATCTTTCACTCATCTTACCGCTACTTGAAAAGCTTTAAAAATAGCCTGTGGATTAGTGTAATCTTACATGGATTGGACTGACCCATTTAAATCATAAATCCTTCCAGCACATTTGCTGGATTAATTTATTGTTTGATTGATTCAGTGCTTTGGCTCTGAAGGACTCGACAGGTAATTATGAATTATGAAAAGGATTATTTAAATGCCTTACAGCCTACGTTCATTCGTATATCAATCAATCAATCGTATTTATTGAGCGCTTACTGTGTGCAGAGCACTGTACTAAGCGCTTGGGAAGTACAAGTTGGCAACATAGGGAGACGGTCCCTACCCACCAGTGGGCTCACAGTCTAGAAGGGGGAGACAGAGAACAAAACCAAAGATAGTAACAAAATAAAATAAATAGAATAGATATGTACAAGTAAAATAGAGTAATAAATATGTACAAACATATATACATATATGAACGTATATCCCTACGTATCTATAAATATGCACAAAGAGTACTGGAAAAATATAATAATAATAATGGCATTTATTAAGCGCTTACTATGTGCAAAGCACTGTTCTAAGCGCTGGGGAGGTTACAAGGTGATCAGGTTGTCCCACGGGGGGGCTCAAAGTCTTAATCCCCATTTTCCAGATGAGGGAACTGAGGCCCAGAGAAGTGAAGTGACTTGCCCAAAACCACACAGCTGACAAGTGGCAGAGTCGGGATTTGAACCCACGACCTCTGACTCCAAAGCCCGGGCTCTTTCCACCGAGCCACGCTGCTTCCAAACTATGGATATTTTCCTCTTTATCCTAGGTCTCCAAGTTTCTGGACCTATTAAACAGAGATTTCATTAATTGCCTAGTGTTGGGAAGGTTGCACATCATATAGCTTCATTCACTGAGGATCTCTAAAACTGCAAACCTTTAAAAATGATTATTATTGCATTACAGTGACTGAACTTTAATCATCCTAAACCAGATGAGTCCACATACCACAAAACCGCAAAATAAAGGAAATAGAATAGATATGTACAAGTAAAATAAAGAAATAAATAAATCGTCATCATGGAGGTATAGGCAAGCTATGGAAGTAGAGTAGTAAAGGTCGTGCAGTTAAAGAAAGGGCACGCATCCTGCTCCATCCTTTTAGTAGGCAACCGTTTTTTTTCCAAGGGAAGAAACACTCAGTTTTGAAAATGAGGATGCTACAGTCAGGTATTTCAACTGTTGCAATTTTTCATCCAAAAGTTTGATAATATTTTGGGAAGGAGGAGGAAGGCTTCCATCACATTACCCACCCACGCTCACGGTCCCAAACACCACCCTGGGGCCTTACGGCGGCCAAGCCACATCCTGGGTCCGGATGCCGCATCCCTGGCTAATCGTTTTTGGTTTAGTGGGACCACGACGAACAAATTAAAAGCAGCGTGGCTCAGTGGAAAGAGCCCGGGCTTTGGAGTCGGAGGTCATGGGTTCAAATCCCGGCTCCTACACTTGTCAGCTGTGTGACTTTGGGCAAGTCACACAGGTATATATATACCTGCATATATGTATATACCTGTATATATGTTTGTACATATTTATTACTCTATTTATTTTATTTGTACATATCTATTCTATTTATTTTATTTTGTTAGTATGTTTGCTTTTGTTCTCTGTCTCCCCCTTTTAGACTGTGAGCCCACTGGTGGGTAGAGACTGCCTCTATGTGTTGCCAATTTGTACTTCCCAAGCGCTTAGTACGGTGCTCTGCACATAGTAACCACTCAATAAATACGATTGATGATGATGATGATGAAGTCACTTCACTTCTCTGAGCCTCAGTTCCCTCATCTGTAAAATGGGGATGAAGACTGTGAGCCCCTCCGTGGGACAACCTGATCACCTTGTAACATCCCCAGTGCTTAGAATGGTGCTTTGCACATAGTAAGTGCTTAATAAATGCCGTTAAAAAAAAAAATCCAGGGAAATCACCACTGGCTTTTACATGTCTTCCCACATATCGGCGAGGAAATTCCTAAAGATGACTTGATTTGCAGCCCGGAAATTGAGGTTGCCTACTAAAAGGACGGAGCAGGATGCGTGCCCTTTCTTTAACTGCACGGCCTTTACTACTCTACTCCCATAGCGTGCCCATACCTCCATGATGACAATATATTTATATATTTATTTTACTTGTACATATCTATTCTATTTCTTTTATTTTGTTAGTATGTTTGGTTTTGTTCTCTGTCTCCCCCTTTGAGACTGTGAGCCCACTGTTGGGTAGGGACTGTCTCTAGATGTTGCCAACTTGGACTTCCCAAGCGCTTAGTACAGTGCTCTGCACAAAGTAAGCGCTCAATAAATACGATTGATTGATTGATTGATGATGATGGTATTTGCTAAGTGCTTACTATGTGCAAAGCACTGTTCTAAGCGCTGAGGGGGATGCAAGGTGATCAAGCTGACTCAAATGGGGCTCCCAATCTTAATCCCCATTTTAATAATAATAATAATAATAATGGTGGCATTTATTAAGCGCTTACTATGTGCAAAGCACTGTTCTAAGCGCTGGGGGGGATACAAGGTGATCAAGCTGCCTCACATGGCGCTCCCAATCTTAATCTCCATTTTAATAATAATAATGGTGGCATTTATTAAGTGCTTACTATGCGCAAAGCACTGTTCTAAGCGCTGGGGGGGATACAAGGTGATCAAGCTGCCTTACGTGGGGCTCCCAATCTTAATCCCCATTTTAATAATAATAATAATAATGGTGGCATTTATTAAGCGCTTACTATGTGCAAAGCACTGTTCTAAGCGCTGGGGAAATACAAGGTGATCAGGTTGTCCCACGGGGGGCTCACAGTCTTAATCCCCATTTTACAGATGAGGTAACTGAGGCCCGGAGAAGTGAAGTGACTGGCCCAAAGTCACACAGCTGACAATTGGTGGAGCCGGGATTTGAACCCATGACCTCTGACTCCAAAGCCCGGGCTCTTTCCGCTGAGCCACGCTGCTGCTTCTCTAGAGAAGTGAAGTGACTCGCTCAGGGTCACACGGCAGATGAGTGGTGGAGTTGGGATTAGAACCCAGGTTCTCAGACTCCCAAGCCTGTGCTCTTTCCACTAGGCCATCGTGCATTCCCTCATGGTGCCTGCTTATTTTAGTGTTGGTTTATGTATATATGTTTGTACCTATTTACTACTCTGTTTACTTATTTATTTATTTTACTTGTACCTATCTATTCTACTTATTTTATTTTGTTAGTATGTTTGGTTTTGTTCTCTGTCTCCCCCTTTTAGACTGTGAGCCCACTGTTGGGGAGGGACTGTCTCTATACGTTGCCAACTTGTACTTCCCAAGCGCTTAGTACAGTGCTCTGCACACAGTAAGCGCTCAATAAATACGACTGATTGATTGATTAGTTTCCTCCTGCTAGGCAGAGAGAAGCCTGAGGTCAGGAATGGGGTCTTCTAACTCTAGGTTTTGGGGTGGTTTTTTTGTGGTATTTAAGTGCTTACTATGTGCCAGGCACTGCACTAAACACAGGGGTGGATACCAGCTAATCAGGTCGGGTACAGTCCCTCTGTCCCACCTGGGGCTCCCAGTTTTCATCCCCATTTCCCAGATGAGGTCAGTGAGGCACACAGAAGTGAAGTGACTTGCCCAAGGTCACCCTACAGACACGGGTCAGAGCCGGGATTAGACACTTGTCTGCTGTGTGACCTGGGTTAAGTCATTTCAGCATGGCATGGTGGATATATGTATATGTTTGTATGTACTTATTATTACTCTATTTTATTTGTACATATTTATTTTGTTAAGATGGCTGGTTTTGTTCTCTGTCTCCCCCTTCTAGACTGTGAGCCCACTGGTGGGTAGGGACCGTCTCTCTATGTTGCTACCTTGGACTTCCCAAGCGCTTAGTCCAGTGCTCTGCACACAGTAAGCGCTCAATACATACGATTGAATGAATGAATGAATGAATGAATGAATGAGGAGGCTTCCCCTCCAGCTGTGGCCTTTCCTTCCCGTTACCTGCTCCTGCAGCTCCAGATGCTGCTGCTCCTGCAGCTGCTCCTCCAGCTCCTGCTGCTCCTGCTGCTTCTGCAGCTCCAGATGTTGCAGCTCCTGCTGCTTCTGCAGCTCCTGCAGCTCCAGATGCTGCTGCTCCTGCAGCTCCTCCAGCTCCTGCAACTCCAGATGCTGCTGCTCCTGCAGCTCCTGCAGCTCCTGCAGCTCCAGATGCTGCTGCTCCTGCAGCTCCTGCAAGTCCTGCAGCTCCTGCAGCTGCGATTCTTCCTGCAGGAAGGCGGGCTGGGGCCCCTCGGCCATCAGCCGGCTACAGGCCTCCCCCAGGGACAATGACAAAGACAATGATGAGCCCCCTGTTGGGTAGGGACCGCCTCTAGATGTTGCCAGCTTGTCCTTCCCAAGCGCTTAGTCCAGTGCTCTGCACCCAGTAAGCGCTCAATAAATGCGATTGATTGATTGACAATGACAGTCCGGGGATGCGACGAGTATCAGCTCAGCGCCTTCTACCCACGCAGGGACGGAACGCAGCCGGCCGACGCGCGCATGCGCAGCTCCGCCGACATCGCGCCGAAAAGAAAAAAAGACGCGGTCTTGAGGCGCCGCTTCGTTCGATTGGCTAGGGCGGCGGGGGAAGGACCAATCAGGAGAGAGGGAAGTAGCGCTCCCGCCCTAAGTGTCTTCCGCCGGGCCAATCGCAGTCGCCGATTGGAGCCCGCCCCGCCCCCCCCCCAAGGAGAGCTTGGGGAGCCTCAGGCCGTTTGGCGCCCGCGCCCGCCCTCTCCCGCCTCCTCGGTGGACAACGGGTTTTTTGGGGTTCATTCATTCATTCATTTTCTTTTTTTTTCTTTCTTTCTTCTTTTTCTTTTTCTTTCCTTCCTTCTTTCTTTCTTTCTTCTTTCTTTTTCTCTTTTTCTTCCTTCCTTCTTTTTCATCCTTCCTTCTTTCTTTCTTCTTTCTTTTCTTTCTTTTTCTTTCTTCCTTCCTTCCTTCTTTCTTTTTTCTTTTTCTTTCTTTCTTTTCTTTCTTTTTCTTTCTTCCTTCCTTCTTCTTTCTTTCTTTCTCCCTTCTTTCCTTCTTTCTTCCTTCCTTCCTTTTCTTTCTTTCTTTCTTCCTTCCTTCCTTCTTTCTTTTTCTTTTCTTTTTCTTTCTTTCATTCCATCGGATTTATTGAGCGCTTTACTGTGCGCAAAGCACTGTACAAGTTTTTTTTTTTGGTTTATTTATATTTGCTTATTCATTCATTCAGTCGTATTTATTGAGCGCTCACTGTGAGCAGAGCACTGTACAAGTTTTTTTATGTATGTGTTCACTCATTCAATCGCATTTATTGAGCGCTTACTGTGTGCAGAGCACTGTACAAAGTTTTTTGGGTTTTTTGTACTTGTTCATTCATTCATTCCATCGTATTTATTGAGCGCTTACTGTGTGCAAAGCACTGTACAAGTTTTTTTTTTGGTTTGTCTTTGCTCATTCATTCATTCATTCATTCAATCGTACTTATTGAGTGCTCACTGTGTGCAGAGCACTGTACAAGTTTTTTTATGTGTGTGTTCACTCATTCAATCGTATTTATTGAGCGCTTACTGTGTGCAGAGCACTGTACAGTTTTTTGTTTTTTTTTTGCATTTGTTCATTCATTCATTCCATCGTATTTATCGAGCACTTACTGTGCACCGAGCACTGTACAAGTTTTTTTTGTATTTGCTCATTCATTCATTCAATCGTATTTATTGAGCGCTTACTGTATTCATTCATTCCATCGTATTTATCGAGCACTTATTGTGTGCAGAGCACTGTACAAGGTTTTGGGGTTTTTTGTATTTGTTCATTCATTCCATCGTATTTAATGAGCGCTTACTGTGTGCAGAGCACTGTTCAAGTTTTTTGTATTTGTTCATTCATTCATTCCATCGTATTTATTGAACGCCGTGTGCAGAGCACTGTACAATTTTTGTATTTGTTCATTCATTCATATTTATTGAGCGCTTACTGTATTTGTTCATTCCATCGTATTTATTGAGCACTTACTGTGTGCAGAGCACTGTACAAGTTTTTTTGTATTTGTTCATTCATTCATTCCATCATATTTGAGCGCTTACTGTGTGCAGAGCACTGTACAAGGTTTTTTGTATTTGTTCATTCATTCATTCCATCATATTTATTGAGCACTGTACAATTTTTTTGTATTTGTTCATTCAATTGTATTTATTGAGCGCTTACTGTATTTGCTCATTCATTCCATCGTTATTGAGCGCTTACTGTGTGCAGAGCACTGTACAAGTTTTTTTTGTTTTTTGTATTTGTTCATTCATTCATTCATTCAATCGTATTTATTGAGCGCTTACTGTGTGCAGAGCACTGTACTAAGCGCTTGGGAAGTACAAGCTGGCAACATAGACGGTCCCTACCCAACAGTGGGCTCACAGTCTAGAAGGGGAAGACAGAGAACAAAACAAAACATATTAACAAAATAAAATAAATAGAATAGATATGTACAAGGAAAATAGAGTAATGAATATGCACAAACTTATATACATCTATATCACCACAATCAATCCACCTATGCATCTCATACACCTATGCTTACAGAGAAGCAGCGTGGCTCAGTGGAAAGAGCCCGGGCTTGGGAGTCAGAGGTCGTGAGTTCTAATCCCGGCTCTGCCGCTTGTCAGCTGGGTGACTTTGGGCAAGTCACTTACCTTCCCTGTGCCTCAGTTACCTCACCTTTAGAATAGGGATTAAGACTGTGAGCCCCATGTGGGACAACCTGATTACCTTGTATTCCCCCCCGCCAGATGCTGAAAACAGTGCTTTGCACATAGTAACACATGCCACATGTCTGCTGTGTGACCTTGGGCAAGTCACTTAACTTCTCTGAGCCTCAGTTACTCCATCTGTAAAACGGAGATTAAGACTGTGAGCCCCATGTGGGACGACTTGATCACCTTGTATCCCCCCCCAGCGCTTAGAACAGTGCTTTGCACATAGTAAGCACCTAACAAACGCCATTACTATTATAGTAAGCGCTTAATAAATTCCACCAGAATTATAGTGTCATCACACTGAATCTCCCCTCAGAAAACAATTCCAGATATTAAACTCTTCAAAAGAGAGAGAGAGATGCTTTTCGAAACAAAAAATTTTTATTTGTGTTGACAGTTTTCAAGTGGGTGCCAACTGGAAGCCCAGCACAGGGATTCGGCAAAGAAACAGAGTCTTCAGAACAATGACAAAAAACACCACAGCGACACTGCCACTATAGCTGTATATTCTTTAAATCACCTCCGTATCACTGGCTAGTTTATCGAGTGTTCACCTGGGAAGGAGAAAAACAAGTTGTGAAACTGGACATGAGTTGGTATGGAAGAAGAGTAAAGCGGCAGAATTCTTCAAATCCACTCACCACATCGTCGATCTTGAGGATACTGCGGACCGTTTCGGTAGCCAAGGTCAGAGCACTGACCGACACCAACAAGGGCTGGACCACCAACTCCTCCAAAATGTTGGAAATTCCACCCTTCAAGAATGATTACCTTTTTTAGTGTGGATACCTTTCGATTCCTCTCTATGAAACATCAAAGTTTTATTTCTATTGAATTCCAATCAATACAATGAAGTCTTTGGGGAATAGTCTGATATCTAGAAATACGTTGCAGACCCTGCAAGTTCAAAATACCACGAGTTGGAAGTGCTACCTTTCGAACGTTGATGCCGGCGGTTTTCTCTCCTTGCGCATGTCTGTTTCGTAGTTCTGTGACAGTGGAAATGGGATTAAGGCCCGCATTTTCAGCCAGCGTAGAGGGAATGACTTCCATGGCATCTGCAAAAGCACGTACACAGTAGGACTCCATGCCACTCAAAGCGCGGGAGTATTCGGTTAAACGCAAGGCCAGCTCTATCTCTGGAGCACCGCCTCCTGCAATCAGAGCTCTGAAAATCACAGACAGAGATTCAGTTTTTTCCCCCTCCCCCAAATAGAAAAGTCAGTTAAAAAAAAAAGGCAGCGAACCCACCCCCTCCCTCCAAATTGCGCTGGTAATAATATTCACGTGTGGTAAGACTTCACCCTCGGTGGAAGGAATTGGCAAAGAGAAAGGAGTGATAAAGGCACACTACCTCTTTTTCACTAGACAGCGAATGACACACAGAGCGTCGTGAATCGAACGCTCAGCTTCTTCAATCACCAATTTGTTAGAGCCACGAACCACAATTGTAACTGTTTTCCCAGGACTTGCACAGCCTGTAATCTGCAGCAAATAAAGAGTGCAGTCAGATATCTGAGAAGGAAAAACAAGGGCATTTTTGAAACTTGCAAATTACGCTCATTAATTACGCTCATTACCTTAAGCAGCTTGCCTGAGCCATTTAAATTGACTTCCTCTGCTACCTCTGCAGAGCCCAGCATTTCAGCAGTGAACTGGTCAATGTGAGCAACTGGTTTGGTTCCAATGGTCTGTAAAAACCAAATTTGAAAGGCACAAGTGATGAATTATACTACCTACTGAGTCCACCAATTCAAATGAATCATTTCATGATAAGAACGACTTCACTTACCTTACAAGTAAATTCAATGTCTTCTCTTTCAATATCTTTGACCACCATTATCTTCATTTTGTTCAGAAAATGCAAAGCCAGATCACTAAGAGCATCTCTAAAACAAAAAAAAAAAACCAAAAAACTTGACATGAAAAACCCTACGTTCAACTATTTAACAATATTACGCGCTTAGGACAGTGCTCTGTAAACATTAAGCGCTCGATAAATAGCACTGACTGTAGTAATAACAGTATTTACGTGTGCCAAGTAGTGTACTAAAGCTATCTTTCACCATGGCCAAATAAAAAGTAAATCGGACTATTTAACTCATCATTAGGTCCCTACGGTATTTTAAAGTCACTAAGCCACTCAGAAGGTCAAAACGATAAGCAGAAGTAGAAAGCACGACTTCCTCACCTCTCTTATTAGTAAATTGGCCCCCGATTGGGATACATCAGACTATTCAAGGATAATTGAAAACAAACATTTTCATAATAACCAAGTGGAAAAATTGGCAATTACAACCCTTTATTGGCAGGATATTTTCTTGTTCTCTATCCTCCTGGGATCCAATTAGAAAAGCTACGCATTATTCCTAAATTCACAGATTTGCCAGATGGTGTGCAAAGTCGCCGAGCCCTCAGAGTTGGCTAACTGTCTATGTTTAATTCCTGAAATAGGGCAATTAAAATATTCTAAAACCTAAATAATAAGCAGTTTGTTTCCCTAACACAACTGACAGACCTGAGAATAGACTTCTGTATTAGAAGCACGTTACATCCAGTTTTCTTAATTTGCTTCACCAGGTTTAGGATGTAGGCTCTCTCTTCACGCAAAACTCTGTCCATCTGAGCATAGTCAGAAACAACAATTTGGTTTTCCATCTGTTGAGGAAAAGATAATGTAGAGTTAGCAATTTGGCTTGGGAAAGATATGTTCCAACCCATATCGAAGACTTTCCCAAGTAGCAGGAGATTGCACTATCATTTCTAGTAAATACGATTGATTCTAGTAGTGGGTAGTATTTGTATTTATTGGACACCTGCTTGGTGCAATGCACTGGGCTAAGCTCTTATAAAGTGATATGTTGCCTATCCGCTAAGGAGCTTACACTCTAATGGGGAAGAAACACCAAAACTGGAAATAAATAAATGTATAAATACCCACGTTCTCACCTCTGGCCTAGAACTCCCCTACCCCACTTCATATCCCAAAGACCACCTGACAAAACCCTTATTTTCCCCTAACTACCCTCCTCTCTGGTTTGCCTGGACACTCCCAATTCGAACCCCTTAAACATTTAATAATAATAATGGCATTTATTAAGCGCTATGTGCTAAGCACTGTTATTACCTGTATATATGTATGTACATATTTATTACTCTATTTTACTTGTCCATAGCTATTCTATTTATTTTATTTTGTTAGTATGTTTGGTTTATGTTCTCTGTCTCCCCCTTTTAGACTGTGAGCCCACTGCTGGGTAGGGACTGTCTCTATATGTTGCCAACTTGTACTTCCCAAGCGCTTAGTACAGTGCTCTGCACATAGTAAGCGCTCAATAAATACAACTGATGATGATGATGACGTTCTAAATGCTGCGCACTGTTCTAAGCGCTTGATATTCACCCCACCCTCAGCCCTTGGCTCACGGTGGACGGGGACTGTGTCTTCCAAATCTGTTTCTCATTTCCCCAAGCGCTTAGTACAGTGTTCAGTGCTCTTTACAGAGGAAGCGCTCGATAAATACAAGCAAATGATTAAATCCTAGATACGGCTGGTGGATTTCTTCTATTTAAAATGCCAGGAATGAACTGGGGGAGGCTTGCTGGAGGAGGGATTTTTTAGGGTGTGATAGAACTGATTAAGGCAGAAAATTGTAACCCTTTTCCTTTGAACACCAGGTCCAAAGGTAAATTTGGAACAAACAGGAGGCTCTAGCATGGTCTGGGGCCGGGCTCGGCCTAGGCTCAATCTAGCCTTCTGTCTCAGGTTAGCAGCAGATTGGTGCAGCAGCTGTTGTTTTACCACGCCACCGTGAAAAAATGTAATCTGATCCTAGAGATGCCACCTTTTCATCTTCAGCACGGGGGCTAAACAGGGGCAGGAATTTTCGGGGGCCAAGGAGGACTTAGAAGGAACAGGTTTCCAAGACTCAACAGGCCAGAAAGCCCCCATTTTGGCTGCCTGCCTAGCAGACCAGCCTGTTTGCTGGGTTTGAAAACTAGACCACCCATCTCTTCAAAACTGAACACTTCCACCAGCCGGTTCATACTTACATCTGTTTTGGGAGCAGACAAGCAAAACTGAATAAGGCCAATCTTGGCTTTTTCGACTCTGGTCACACCAGTATTTGCCACCTTCTGCGTGAGGACCAAGCCTTCTACCAATTCGCAATCATCAATAGTACCTCTAAGGGGGGGGGACAGGGAAAAAGAGTGATGAGCTAAACATGTGAGCACTTAAAAAAAAATCCAAGCCCCCCAAATCGGTATTGTATCTCACTAGTGGAACAAGTGCTCCAATTTAACTGTGGTTTAAATTGGAGCACAACCACAACCATGGTATTTAACAGACAGATTATAGTCATTTCATCTACTGCCTGACTTCTAAGACATATACTCACCCTTATTCATTCATTCAATTGTATTTATTGAGCGTTTATTATGTGCCTGACTTCTAAGACATATAAACTCACCCTTATTCATTCATTCAACTGTATTGAGCATTTACTGTGTGCAGACCACTGTACTAAGCGCTTGGGAAACACAAGCTGGTTTAAATTGGAGCACAACCACAACCATGGTACTTAACAGACAGATGATAGTCATTTCATCTACTGCCTGACTTCTAAGACATATAAACTCACCCTTATTCATTCATTCAACTGTATTGAGTATTTACTGTGTGCAGAGCACTGTACTATGCGCTTGGGAAATACAAGCTGACAACATACAGACAGTCCCTACCTCTCTTGGCTAGTTTAAATCTTACGTTCATTGCTGAAAACATATAGAGTTTCTCACCCCAGCTTTTTAACTATCTTAATGTCTCGAAGATCTACACTCGTGGCGGTGGTTGGGTCGATCACCTTCATCACTGCATCTACGCTCATTGGAGAAAGCAGGCTTGAGTACTGAGATACAACCTGCATAAATTTAACGAAAGTGAAATCAACTTCCGAAGCAGCGTGATGGGAAAAATCAAGTTACAAAGAGTGGAACATCATCCTGATTTTCTCCATTGATAACTATTACCAATTTTTCATCACAAACACATAGCCCCCCGCCCCCCAAACAAAAACAAAAGAAAATAACTATACTGGCAAAACAGTTTTTTACTTCCAAGTCGGTAACCACCCTGTAGGGGCTTAAAGCTGAACTCTTCAGTTTTTTACCCTTAACACATCAGGTGGCTTGGTGACTTGCAAAATGAGTCTCATTTCTTCTTACCTTTGAGTTCAGGGAAGTGGTCGCACTGTTCAACAAAGTCTCTCTATCACTCAGTTCCACAGGTTGGGCCATTTTAGTTAAGATTTCAACACCCTTATCCACAGCCTTCTGGAATGACTCTGAAATGATGGTTGGGTGTATCCCTGCCAGTTTGAAAGTCAAGCTGTTAGCCGAATTTAATAGACGGTAAACGCACTTTATGACACAAAATATTCTTAAATTATCTGATGCTATATCTTCCAAATTTTTCATAGAAAATGTCGGGAGTCCCCACTGTAGATTGCCCCTTTAATTTCTGGGCTGCCTTTCTGCTGACTGGATACTACTTTTAGGTTCAGGGGTGAGCAATAACCCAAAACCTCTATGAGGGAGAATAAGAAAGCACTCATACATGTGTTAAGTGAAGCAGAAACAAATTTAAAATCCACTTGAGAAAGAGGATCCTATTTTCTGAACATCAACTGGGCACACAGCACTCATACTAAGTGCTTGGAAAGGTTACCTCAAAATAAATGTCCTCAAAGCTTTTACATCGTAATTTCTACGTTCCATCTTTTGCTGTATCGTTTAGCTACCATCTAAGCTACCTACCCTTTTGAAGAAGTTTGGTACAGGAGTCCAGCAGAGACCCAGCAATAATTACAACAGATGTAGTGCCATCACCCGCTTCAATATCTTGGGCTTTGGACAGCTCCACCAGCTAGGGAACCAAAACATACACAAGTTATACTCACTACAAACCTATTATTGGGTTAGATTCTCATTACACTCTGTGGGCAGGGAGTGTGTCTGTTGTACTCCACTAAGCACTTAGTACAGTGCCCTATAAATACGAGATTGATCAATTACAATTAATTACTTCATCAGCCTGCCTCGCCACCACTATCAGGAAAGAAATTATGGAATATAGGCAGTTGGACTTTAGCAGGCCTAAACTCACAGTAGAGCCCAAATCAAGAGTGATTTAGTTGCATTAATCTGTTGTACACATAAGACTTTCATCCGAAGGTAACAGCCTAAAATTAAACTACACGCCACTAAAAGGCCGCAGAAAGTCTGATCTAAATATACTGTCAGAAGCTCAGTGACTTGTTCTGCTTGTAATAACAATAATGACGGCATTTATTAAGTGCTTACTATGTGCAAAGCACTGTTCTAAGCGCTGGGGTGGTTACAAGGTGATCAGGTTGTCCCACGGGGGGGCTCACAGTCTTCATCCCCATTTTACAGATGAGGTAACCGAGGCACAGAGAAGTTAAGCGACTTGCCCAAAGTCACACAGATGACAATTGGCGGAGCTGGGATTTGAACCCATGACCTCTGACTCCAAAGCCCATGCTCTTTCCACTGAGCCACGCTGCTTCTCATAGGTTTCTTCATTAGGTAATGACTAACAGATAAATCACTTAGTTGAAGGAAATGCCGTTAAATATCTTTTACCATAAAAATATCCACAAAATTCTGTACAAAAACAGTTTTAACTCATAGAAAACTCTTCAGGCATTATTCTTTCCCAAAAGGTATCCTTTTAAGGTTTTCATTTTCATAGAACAAATTTAAAATTAATACCATTCTGGCTGCTGGGTGCAAAACTTGCATTTGTTTTAGAATAGTGGCTCCATCATTAGTAATGGTCACATCTCCTTTTCCATCTTGAATCTGAAAGTTTAAATAACAAATTTTAAAAAGCTCAGTATCCATTAAACTTGTTAAAGAATATTCACAAACCCAGCAGTTTGGCAGTTTAAGAGGCCATTTACCACAAATCCCTATTTTTCTCTATCACCCATCTCACTGTTTCTTAAAATGTATTTTTAGATAAACATATTGGACTAATAGCCAGGGATAATATGAAAATAGCAATTATATTTTTTGTGTTCTTGTACATAAAGTTTTATTCATGCATTCTTAGACATAAATGTTATTGTCTGACAACTTGTCCTTCCTCATTCTTGAAGAATGTCCTGGAAGGGAGAGAGATCTCCTTTTTTTGTAATCTTAAAGCATCTAAAAATAGCACTATACACCAGCAGGTGCTCCATAAAGGCTTCTGACATTGACATGGTGTCATCAAGACCAATTTATTTGTGTTCCAAGATTTTGAAGGAAAAAGAGCAGTTTTTACCATTTTATCCATTCCTTTTGGTCCGAGGCTTGTTCTAATAGCATCAGCAACCGCTGGGAAGGAGGCAAAAAAGGGGGAAAAAAAATCAACATCGTCAATGAAAGGAAAGCCCCTTCGGCTAAAAAAGATCAATATCACAAGATCAAAAATACATCTTTCCACAATATGGCAACACATTCAATTGTGGGAAATACGTGCATTGTACTCTCCTCCAAATACCAAGATGGTAAAATCAAACAGTAAGCACTTACTACCAACAAAAACAACAAACGAACAAATTTCAAGTACTGATAGAGATTTTTGACTGCTTTATTTTACATGAAGGATAATGACAACAGTAGCTGTTCAAGCTGGTGTGAAGTAACTGCTAATAAAATGGATAGAAAATATGATGTTTACAACCAATTTCAAGTAATAACAGTTGAATGACTGTGGAGGCATAAGCCTACGCTTATCTTCAATAAAGCTTTCAGTAGGTCCAGTGACGCAGATGAATTTGGTCTGAAATACTACCTTGTCCTTGGCCCAAAGAAACTGAGCCACAAAAAGTGGATACAACCATGAAAAATGACTGCAGATACTTTCTGTGGAATAGAAAATTTCACTTATAATCTTGATTATGCAATATCCTATGGACGGGGTGCCTGCAGGCCACACCAGGCAAGCTACCCTGGGGACAACAACCTGCCCAAACTGGGTTTAGAAATCTGATCACTCCTGCCTGGAAGGAGGCAGGATCAAAAGGAGCATTTTGGATAAGAGATACTGAACTGGGTGGACGGGAAACCAAGACTTTATTCTCACTTCATTATGAACGTGCTCTATAATCTATGAAAAACCTCCCCAAACTTCTATCATCTTCTGACTCTAAACTGAGGATACGAATGGCCTGCTAATAATAATAACAATAATAATAATGATGCTATGTGCGGGGCACTGTATTAAGCACTGGAGTGAATACAAGCAAATCAGGTTTATTCATTTATTCGTATTTAGTGCGCACTGGGTCCAAAACGCTGGGACAGTATAATGCAGTATAATATAGTATGTAGTATATATACGCTATATATATATATATAGTATACGCTGGGACAGTATAATATAGTACAGTATAATAGACATTCCTGCCACAACGAGCTCATACGGACACAGTCCTAATCCTCATTTCACAGATGAGGAAACTGAGGCACAGAGAAGTGACTTGCCCAAGATCACATGGCAGATAAGTGGGGGGCCTGGGATTAAAACCCAGATCCTCCTGACTCTGGAACATGAACACTGTACCGGTGATTCCTAATCACTTCTCGAGGGACTGAAATACCGGAGAGGTCTATGTAGGAAAGAGAATATAATAATTTCTGGCATTTGTTAAGCACTTACTATGTGCCAAGCACTGTTCTGAGCGCCGGGGTAGATACTAGAGTGTGAGCCCATTGTGGGCAGGGATTGTCTCTGCTGCTGAATCGTAGTTCCCAAGCGCTTAGTACAGTGGGCGGCACACAGTGAGCGCTCAATAAATAAGATTTATATTGGCCTTCCCCTTTCCTCTGCTCCTCCTCCCCTCCCCACAGCACTTGTGTATATTAGTAACGTATTTGTTACTGTGATTAATGATGTGTAGTTATAATTCTATTTATCTATTCTGATGGTATTGACACCTGTCTACTTGTTTCATTGTTTCACTGTCCCTTCATTGTCTCCCCTTCTAGACTGGGAGCCCGTTGTTGGGTAGGGACCGTCTCTAGATGTTGCTGATTTATACTTCCCAAGCGCTTTGTACAGTGCTCTGCACACAGTAAGCGCTCAATAAATACGCCTGAATGAATAATAATAATAATAATGGCAGTTATTAAGCGCTTACTATGTGCAGAGCACTGTTCTAAGCGCTGGGGAATTTACAAGGTGATCAGGTTGTCCCACGTGGGGCTCACAGTCTTCATCCCCATTTTACAGATGAGGGAACTGAGGCCCAGAGAAGTTAAGTGACTTGCCCAAAGTCACACAGTTGACAAGTGGTGGAATGTTACAGTGAACGAACATGATAAATGAATAGAAGAATGACTATTAAATAGGAATGAATGAATGCAGGATAATCAGGTTGTCCCTCGTGGGGCTCCGTTTTAATTTTAGCGGCAAGAGCCCGGGCTTGGAGTCAGAGGTCATGGGTTCTAATCCCAACTCCGCCGCTTGTCAGCTGTGTGACCTTGGGCAAGTCACTTTTCAGTGCCTCGGTTCCCTTATCCCCCTCTGTAAAATGGGGGTGAAGACTGTTAGCCTCACGTGGGACAACCTGATTACCTTATATCTACCCCAGCGCTTGGCGCATAGTAAGCACTTAGTACAGTGCTCTGCACATGGTAAGCGCTCAATAAATACGATTGATGATACACCAACATTATTATTACCCCAGCGCTTAGAACAGTGCTTGGCACACAGTAAGCGCTTAACATATACCAACATTAGAGAAGCAGCGTGGCTCAATGGAAAGAGCGCGGGCTTGGGAGTCCACTCAATAAATACGACTGATTGATTGGGAGTCAGAGGTCATGGGTTCGAATGCCAGCTCAGCCACTTGTCAGCTGTGTGACCTTGGGCAAGCCACTTCAATTCTCTGTGCCTCAGTTACCTCATCTATAAAATGGGGATTAAGACTGTGAGCCCCACATAGGACAACCTGATCGCCTCGTATCCCCCAGCACTTAGAACAGTGCTCTACACATAGTAAGCGCTTAAATACCATCATTATTATTATTATCCCCATTTTACAGATGATGTAACTGAGGCCCAGAGAATAATAATAATGGCGGCGTTTGTTAAGCGCTTACTATGTGCCAAACACTGTTCTAAGCGCTGGGAAGTGAAACGGCATGCCCGAAGACACACAGCAGAGGAGTGGCGGAGAAGGGATTAGAACCCAGGTCCTGATTTCCATACTTAGGGGCATGCTTCCATACTCAGAAAAGCAACATGGCCCGGGTTTGGGAGTCACAGGTCATGGGTTCGAATCCCGGCTCCGCCGCCAATTAGCTGTGTGACTTTGGGCAAGTCACTTCACTTCTCTGTGCCTCAGTTCCCTCACCTGTAAAATGAGGATGAAGGCTGTGAGCCCCATGTGGGATAACCTGATCACCTTGCATTTCATTCATTGATTCAACTGTATTTATTGAGCGCTTACTGTGTGCAGAGCTCTGTACTAAGCACTTGGGAAGCACAAATCGGCAACATATAGAGACGGTCCCTACCCAACAACAGGCTGCCAGTCTAGAAGGCAGGGACAGATAATGAAACAAGAAAGGCGTCAATAGCAATTCATTCAGTCGTATTTACTGAGCGCTTACTGTGTGCAGAGCACTGTACTAAGCGCTTGGGGAGGACAAATCGACAAGAGATAGTGAAGGTCCCTACCCGACAACGGGCTCACAGTCTAGAAGGGGGAGACAATTAAGCAGTGTGGCTCACTGGCAAGAGCACGGGCTTTGAAGTCAGAGGTCATGGGTTCAAATCCCGGCTCCGCCAATTGCCAGCTGTGTGACTTTGGGCAAGTCACTTCACTTCTCCGGGCCTCAGTTCCCTCATCTGTAAAATGGGGATTAAGACTGTGAGCCTCCTGTGGGACAACCTGATCACCCTGTAACCTCCCCAGCGCTTAGAACAGTGCTCTGCACATAGTAAACGCTTAACAAATACCACTATTATTATTATTATTCTGTGGGCCTCAGTCACCTCCTCTATAAAATGAGGGATGAAGACTGTGAGCCCCCCGTGGGACAACCTGATCGCCTTGTAACCTCCCCAGCGCTAAGTACAGTGCTTTGCACATAGTAAGCGCTTAACAAATGCCACTATCATTATTATTATTCTGTGGGCCTCAGTCACCTCCTCTATAAAATGGGGGATGAAGACTATGAGCCCCCCCATGGGACAACCTGATCACCTTGTAACCTCCCCAGCGCTTAGAACAGTGCTTTGCACATAGTAAACGCTTAACAAATACCACTATTATTATTATTATTCTGGGGGCCTCAGTCACCTCCTCTGTAAAATGGGGGATGAAGACTGTGAGCTCCCCGTGGGACAACCTGATCGCCTTGTAACCTCCCCAGCGCTTAGCACATAATAAGAGCTTAACAAATACCACTATTATTATTATTACTATTCTGTAGGCCTCAGTCCCCTCCTCTGTAAAATGGGGGATGAAGACTGTGAGCCCCCCGTGGGACAACCTGATCAGCTTGTAATGTCCCCAGCGCTTAGCACATAGTAAACGCTTAACAAATGCCACTATGATTATTATTATTCTGTGGGCCTCAGTCACCTCCTCTATAAAATGGGGGATGAAGACTATGAGCCCCCCCATGGGACAACCTGATCACCTTGTAACCTCCCCAGCGCTTAGAACAGTGCTTTGCACATAGTAAACGCTTAACAAATACCACTATTATTATTATTATTCTGGGGGCCTCAGTCACCTCCTCTGTAAAATGGGGGATGAAGACTGTGAGCTCCCCGTGGGACAACCTGATCGCCTTGTAACCTCCCCAGCGCTTAGCACATAATAAGAGCTTAACAAATACCACTATTATTATTATTACTATTCTGTAGGCCTCAGTCCCCTCCTCTGTAAAATGGGGGAGAAGACTGTGAGCCCCCCGTGGGACAACCTGATCAGCTTGTAACGTCCCCAGCGCTTAGCACATAGTAAACGCTTAACAAATGCCACTATTATTATTATTCTGTGGGCCTCAGTCCCCTCCTCTGTAAAATGGGGGATGAAGACTGTAAGCCCCCCGTGGGACAACCTGATCGCCTTGTAACCTCCCCAGCGCTCAGCACATAGTAAACGCTTAACAAATGCCACTATTATTATTATTCTGTAGGTCTCAGTCCCCTCCTCTGTAAAATGGGGGTGAAGACTGGGAGCCCCCCGTGGGACAACCTGATCAGCTGTAACGTCCCCAGCGTTTAGCACATAGTAAGCGCTTAACAAATACCACTATTATTATTATTCTGTAGGCCTCAGTCCCCTCCTCTGTAAAATGGGGGTGAAGACTGTGAGCCCCCCGTGGGACAACCTGATCAGCTTGTAACGTCCCCACGTTTAGCACATAGTAAGCGCTTAACAAATACCACTATTATTATTATTATGTGGGCCTCAGTCCCCTCCTCTGTAAAATGGGGGTGAAGACTGTGAGCCCCCCGTGGGACAAGCTGATCGCCTTGTAACCTCCCCAGCGCTTAGCACAGTGTTTAGCACATAGTAAGCGCTTATCAAAGGGCATCATTAATTGATTAATTGTTTAACGGATTGAGCGTCGCCGGTTGCTGTGGGGCGGTACCTTTGGCGGCCGAGATGTTGCTGAAGCGGATCTGGGCGGGTTTATCGCGGTCCTGGTAGGCCCCTTTGGCCCCGGCCGGGCCGCCCCGGGGGGACACGGTCTCCGGCATCTCGGCCTGGCCTCGGATGGGCTCGGGGGCGGCGGATGGCGGAGGATGGCGGCGGATGGAGACGGATGGAAACGGATGGACGACGATGGCGGCAGCTCGGCCCCGGCCTGTGGCGCCTCACGCCCCGGCGCGGCCGCGAAGCTTCCAGAAAGCGGCGCGCGGCGGTGACGTCACGGGGAGGGGATTCCCCCGACGCACGCCGCAGTGACGTCACGGGGAGGGGGGCCGCCGCGCGCCTGACCGCCCGTTTCGTCATTCATTCATTCATTCATTCATTCATTCAATCAATCAATCAATCGTATTTATTGAGCGCTTACTATGTGCAGAGCACTGTACTAAGCGCTTGGGAAGTACAAATTGGCAACAAATAGAGACAGTCCCTACCCAACAGTGGGCTCACAGTCTAAAAGGGGGAGACAGAGAACAGAACCAAACATACCAACAAAATAAAATAGGATAGAAATGTACAAGTAAAATAAATAAATAAATAAATATTCAAAAAAAATTCATTCATTCATTCATTCATTCATTCATTCGTATTTATTGAGCACTCACGGCGTGCAGAGCACAAGGCGGCATCATGCAGAGACGGTCCCTACCCAACAACGGGCTCACAGGCTAGAATAATAATAATAATAATGATGATGGCATTTGTTAAGCGCTTACTATTCATCATCATCGTCAATCGTATTTATTGAGCGCTTACTATGTGCAGAGCACTGTACTAAGCGCTTGGGAAGTACAGATTGGCAACAGAGACGGTCCCTACCCGACAGTGGGCTCACAGTCTAAAAAGGGGAGACAGGGAACAAAAACAAACATACTAACAAAATAAAATAAATAGAATAGATATGTACAAATAAAATAAATAGAGTAAAAAAATATGTACAAACATATCTACGTATATGCAGGTGCTGTGGGGAAGGGAAGGAGGTAAGATGGGGGGATGGAGAGGGGGACGAGGGGGAGAGGAAGGAAGGGGCTCAGTTTGGGAAGGCCTCCTTCATTCATTCATTCATTCATTCATTCAATCGTATTTATTGAGCGCTTACGGTGTGCAGAGCACAAGGCGGCATCATACAGAGACGGTCCCTACCCAACAACGGGCTCACAGGATAGAATAGTAATAATAATAATAATGATGGCATTTGTTAAGCACTTACTATTCATTCAATCATATGTATTGAGCGCTTACTGTGAGCACTGTACTAAGCACTTGGGAAGGACAAGCTTGGGAAGGACTGTCTCTATATGTTGCCAACTTGTACTTCCCAAGCGCTTAGTACAGTGCTCTGCATACAGTAAGCGCTCAATAAATACGACTGATTGATTGACTGATGGACAAGTCGGCAACATCTAGAGACGGTCCCTACCCAACAGCGGGCTCACAGTCTAGAAGGGGGAGACAGAACAAAACAAAACATATTAACAAAATAAAATGGAATATGTACAAATAAAATAGAGTAATAAATACATACAAACACACACACACACATATATATATATATATAAATATATACAGGTGATGTGGGGAGGGGAAGGAGGTGTGAGCCTGTTGTTGGGTAGGGACCGTCTCTCTGTGTTGCCGACTTGTACTTCCCAAGCGCTCAGTACAGTGCTCTGCACACAGTAAGCGCTCAATAAATACGACAATGAATGAATAGAGCTGTAATTCTATTTATTTTGACGGTTTTGACACCTGTCTACATGTTTTGTTGTCCGTCTCCCCCTTCTAGCCTGTGAGCCTGTTGTTGGGTAGGGACCGCCTCTCTATGTTGCCGACTTGTATTTCCCAAGCGCTCAGTACAGTGCTCTGCACACAGTAAGCGCTCAATAAAAACGATTGAATGACTGACTGTGAGCCCACTGTTGGGTACGGACCGTCTCTCTATGTTGCCAACTTGTCCTTCTCAAGCACTTAGTACAGCGCTCTGCACATAGTAAGTGTGCAGTAAATACAATTGATCAGTTGATTGTTTGTACAGATTTATTACTCTATTTTATTTGTACATATTTAGTATTCTATTTATTTTGTTAATGGTGTGTGTTTAGCTTTATTTCTACTTATTCTGATGATTTGACACCCGTCCACATGTTTTGTTTTGTTGTCTGTCTCCCCCTTCTAGACTGGGAGCCCGTTGTTGGGTAGGGACCGTCTCTCTTATGTTGCCGACTTGTGCTTCCCAAGCACTTAGTACAGCGCTCTGCACACAGTAAGTGTGCAATAAATACGATTGATCAGTTGATTGTACAGATTTATTACTCTATTTTACTTGTACATAGTTACTATTCTATTTATTTTGTTAATGGTGTGCATTTAGCTTTATTTCTACTTATTCTGATGATTTGACACCTGTCCACATGTTTTGTTTTGTTCTCTGTCTCCCCCTTCTAGACTGGGAGCCCGTTGTTGCGTAGGGACCGTCTCTCTTATGTTGCCGACTTGTACTTCCCAAGCACTTAGTACAGTGCTCTGCACACAGTAAGTGTGCAATAAATACGATTGATTAATTGTACAGATTTATTACTCTATTTTACTTGTACATATTTACTATTCTATTTATTTTGTTAATGGTGTGCATCTAGCTTTATTTCTACTTATTCTGATGATCTGACACCTGTCCACATGTTTTGTTTTGTTGTCTGTCTCCCCCTTCTAGACTGGGAGCCTGTTGTTGGGTAGGGACCGTCTCTAGATAATAATAATAATAATAATAATAATGGCATTTATTAAGCGCTTACTATGTGCAAAGCACTGTTCTAAGCGCTGGGGAGGTTACAAGGTGATCAGGTTGTCCCACTGGGGGCTCACAGTCTTCATCCCCATTTTACAGATGAGGGAACTGAGGGCCAGAGAAGTGAAGTGACTTGCCCAAAGTCACCCAGCTGACAGTTGGCGGAGCCGGGATTTGAACCCATGACCTCTGGCTTCAAAGCCCGAGCTCTTTCCACTGAGCCACGCTGCTTCTTTGACTTCTCTGTGCCTCAGTTCTTTTAGACTGTGAGCCCAATGTTGGGTAGGGACTGTCTACCCTACCAATGTTGCCAGTTTGTACTTCCCGAGCGCTTAGTACAGTGCTCTGCACATAGTAAGCGCTCAATAAATACGATTGATGATGATGATCCGTAAAACGGGCATTCCATTCTAGACTGTGAGCCCGTTGTTGGGTAGGGACTGTATATGTTGCCAACTTGTACTTCCCAAGCGCTTAGTCCAGTGCTCTGCACACAGTAAGCGCTCAATAAATACGATTGAAGGAATGAAAGAATAGGACACGGACTGTGTCCAACCTTATTAGTTTGTGTCTAACCCAGTGTATAATTCAGTGCGTGGCACACAGTAAGAACTTAAATACCAATTGAAAAAAGTGATTAGTACAGCGCTCAGGCCGACTTGTACTTCCCAAGCGCTTAGTACAGTGCTCTGCACACAGTAAGCGCTCAATACATACGATGAATGAATGAATGACTGACTGACTGAATGAATGAATGAAGGCGGGGTGGGCGGTGGTCAGGCCCGGGTGGGGCGGTGCAGAGGCGCCGAGGGCCTGTAGGGGGCGCCCTCCCTCGCCCGTCCTCGGCGGGGGCTGCGCGCGCAGGGCGCTCGGGAGGGGGCGGGGCGGGGGCCTGTAGGGGGCGCCCTCCCTCGCACGTCCTCGGCGGGGGCTGCGCGCGCAGGGCGCTCGCGGGGGGGGGGGGGGGGGGGGGGGGGGGGGGCCTGTAGGGGGCGCCCTCCCTCGCACGTCCTCGGCGGCGGGGTGGGGGGGGCTGCGCGCGCAGGGCGCTCGGGAGGGGGCGGGGCGGGGGCCTGTAGGGGGCGCCCTCCCTCGCACGTCCTCGGCGGGGGCTGCGCGTGCAGGGTGCTGGGGGGGGGCGGGGTGGGGCGGGGGGCCTGTAGGGGGCGCCCTCCCTCGCACGTCCTCGGCGGGGGCGGCGCGCGCAGGGCGCTCGAGGGAAGCGGGCGGGGCGGGGGCCTGTAGGGGGCGCCCTCCCTCGCACGTCCTCGGCGGGGGCTGCGCGCGCAGGGCGCTCGAGGGAAGGGGGCGGGGCGGGGGCCTGTAGGGGGCGCCCTCCCTCGCACGTCCTCGGCGGGGGCTGCGCGCGCAGGGCGCTCGGGAGGGGGCGGGGCGGGGGCCTGTAGGGGGCGCCCTCCCTCGCACGTCCTCGGCGGGGGCTGCGCGCGCAGGGCGCTCGAGGGAAGGGGGCGGGGCGGGGTCCTGTAGGGGGCGCCCTCCCTAGCACGTCCTCGGCGGGGGCTGCGCGCGCAGGGCGCTCGTGGGGAGGGGGGCGGGGGCCTGTAGGGGGCGCCCTTCCTCGCAAATCCTCGGCGGCGGGGGGCGGGGCTGCGCGCGCAGGGTGCTCGGGGAGGGCGGGGCGGGGTCCTGTAGGGGGCGCCCTCCCTAGCACGTCTTCGGCGGGGGCTGCGCGCGCAGGGCGCTCGTGGGGAGGGGGGCGGGGGCCTGTAGGGGGCGCCCTCCCTCGCACGTCCTCGGCGGCGGGGTGGGGGGGGGCTGCGCGCGCAGGGCGCTCGGTGGGGGGGGCGGCGCGGGGCGGGGCGGGTCCCGTGCCGGCCATGGCGACGGAGGCGGAGGTCGGGCATCCCCTGAGCGGGCTGCTGAGCGGGCTGGCCCAGGCCGCCTTCCACGGTCAGCCGGCGGGCGTCACGGAGGAGGAGCGGCTGCGGGGCCAGCTCTACCCGGACGTGCCGCCCGACCAGTTCGGGCCGTTCGTGGACAAGATGAGAAGCCTCCTGCAGGTACCGGGACCCACCCCGCGCCGACGCTTCCTCTCTCAGCCGCTGGGGGCGATGTTGGGGGGGGGGGGGAAGCCATCACGCCACGCCCACATCTTCATCGGCCCCGCCCACTCGCCACGCCCCTACATCGCTGGCCCTTCCCCATTGGCCCCCGTCCTCTGGCCCCGCCCACTCTCCACGCCCCTACCTCATTGGCCCTCCCACCGTGGCCACGCCCCCTACTGTGGCCCCGCCTTCCGCCTCGCGCTCGCCCTCTAGCGGCCCCTCCCCTACCTCATTGGCCCTCCCTCGTTGGCCCCGCCCTCCGCCTCGCGCTCGCCCTCTAGCGGCCCCGCTCCTACCTCATTGGCCCTCCCCCGTTGGCCCCGCCCTCCGCCTCGCGCTCGCCCTCTAGCGGCCCCGCTCCTACCTCATTGGCCCTCCCCCGTTGGCCCCGCCCTCCGCCTCGCGCTCGCCCTCTAGCGGCCCCGCTCCTACCTCATTGGCCCTCCCCCGTTGGCCCCGCCCTCCGCCTCGCGCTCGCCCTCTAGCGGCCCCGCTCCTACCTCATTGGCCCTCCCCCGTTGGCCTCGCCCTCTAATAATAATAATAATAATAATAATAATAATAATAATAATTGGCATTTCTTAAGCGCTTACTATGTGCAAAGCACTGTTCTAAGCGCTGGGAGGGGATACAAAGTGATCAGGTTGTCCCACGTGGGGCTCACAGTCTTCATCCCCATTTTACAGATGAGGTCACTGAGGCCCAGAGAAGTTAAGTGACTTGCCCAAGGTCACACAGCAGACACGTGGAGCGCTTACTATGTGCCAAGCACCATTCTATGCGCTGATAATAATGATGGTATTAAGCGCTTACTACGTGCCAAGCACCGTTCTATGCGCTGATAACAATGATGGTATTTCTTTCCCCACAGCACCTGTATATATGTATATATTTATTACTCTATTTTACTTGTCCATATCTATTCTATTTTGTTAATGTGTTTGGTTTTGTTCTCTGTCTCCCCCTTCTAGACTGTGAGCCCACTGTGGGGTAGGGACCGGCTCTATATGTTGCCAACTTGGACTTCCCAAGCGCTTAGTCCAGTGCTCTGCACACTGTAAGCGCTCAATAAATATGATTGAATGAATGAATGAATGAAATTACTTTTGGAGGTAGTGTTTTTTGCAGGGCCACTCGCGCTTTCTTGCCCCTTTCTAGTTGTGTTCCTTCTAGGGTGGTCTGTGCAACAAGTGAGTAGGGCGGCAGGACGTTGCCGAGTGCACCCAGAATATACTTTACAAAATCCATCGCCGTCCAAATGTCCACAAGGTCCCCTACCCCGCCTCCCTTCTGCATGCCCCTTGAACTTGGATTTGTCCCCTTTATCCACACCATCCTTAGCTCCGCAGCACTTTGGTACGAATCTGCAATTTATTTTAATGTCTCCTCCAGGAGGCCTTCCCAGACTGAGCCCTCTCCATCCCCCCATCTTGCCTCCTTCCCTTCCCCACAGCACCTGTGTATATGTATATGTGTTTGTACATATTTATTACTCTATTTTACTTGTACATATCTATTCTATTTATTTTATTTTGTTAGTATGTTTGGTTTTGTTCTCTGTCTCCCCCTTTTAGACTGTGAGCCCACTGTTGGGTAGGGACTGTCTCTATATGTTGCCAATTTGTACTTCCCAAGCGCTTAGTACAGTGCTCTGCACATAGTAAGCGCTCAATAAATACGCTTGATGATGATGATGATGCCTCCCCTTCTATCCTGTAAGCTCCTTGTGGGCAGAGACGATGTCTACCAAGTCTGTTATATTGTACTCTCCCAAGGGCCTACTACAGTACTCTGCACACAGCAAGCGTTCAGTAAAAGCAGCGTGTCTAGTGGATGGATCATAATAATAAAGATGGCATTTATTAAGCGCTTTGCACACAGTAAGCGCTTAATAAATGCCATCATTATTATTACCACCCGAGTGGGGAGACGTGCAGACTGAATTTTTTTCTTTTAATAATAATAATAGCATTTATTAAGTGCTTACTACGTGCAAAGCACTGTTCTCAGCGCTGGGGAGGTTACAAGGTGATCAGGTTGTCATCATCATCATCAATCGTATTTATTGAGCGCTTACTGTGTGCAGAGCTCTGTACTAAGCGCTTGGGAAGTACAAATTGGCAACATATAGAGACAGTCCCTACCCAACAGTGAGCTCACAGTCTAAAAGGGGGAGACAAAACCAAACATACTAACAAAATAAAATAAATAGATACGTACAAGTAAAATAAATGTCCCACAGGGGGCTCACAGTCTTAATCCCCATTTTACAGATGAGGGAACTGAGGCACAGAGAAGTGAAGTGACTTGCCCAAAGTCACACAGCTGACAATTGGCAGAGGGAATCAATCAATCAATCAATCAATCATATTTATTGAGCGCTTACTGTGTGCAGAGCACTGTACTCATGAATAAGTAGCAGGTGAGTGTAAACTCCATGTGAGCAGGGAACACGTCACTTCTTTGTAGTTTTCAAGTGCTTAATATAGTGGCTGCATTGCATTGCATATATGGTTGTCCATATTTATTACTCTATTTTACTTGTACATATTTATTCTGTTTATTTTATCTTGTTAATATGTTTGGTGGTCTGTCTTCCCCTTCTAGACTGTGAGCCCGCTGTTGGGTAGGGACCGTCTCTCTATGTTGCCAACTTGGACTTCCCAAGCGCTTAGTGCAGTGCTCTGCACACAGTAAGCGCTCAATAAATACGACTGAATGAATGAATGTATTAAGCATTTGGGAGAGTACCATACCACAGACACATTCTCTGAAATGTCCTCTCCATCCCCCCCGCCTTACCTCCTTCCCTTCCCCACAGCACCTGTATATATGTATATATGCTTGTACATGTTTATTACTCTATTTATTTTACTTGTACCTATCTATTCTATTTATTTTATTTTGTTAGTATGTTTGGCTTTGTTCTCTGTCTCCCCCTTCTAGACTGTGAGCCCAATGTTGGGTAGGGACTGTCTCTATATGTTGCCACCTTGGACTTCCCAAGCGCTTAGTACAGTGCTCTGCACACAGTAAGTGCTCAATAAATACGATTGATTGATTGATTGATTGATTTAGGGGTGACAGATATTATTGCCATTACTGCTCCTACATGGAGGGTATCTTAATATTAAAATCAACCTAGAACCATTATTTAGTTTTGAAAGAGTCATGCCCTATGTTTTTTAAATCTCATAATTTTAGGTTAGCAAATCATAAACTTTATAATCCCTACCTCTTCTTCCCTTCCCCAATCGTTTTTTTTTGAAAATTACAGTGAAAGCAGGTTTATACCAGAAGAAAGCTGCTACTATGTTCACTGAGGTATAGCTCTTCCACCATTAGGTCAGTTTTCCTCTTCAAAGACCAGCATTTTCCTGTGACTGTTGTTGTTAATTGTGTGGCCTGCTCTTGGAAAATTGTCGGCATTTGAACAATAATAGACGGCTTAAATTCCTTGTGAGGAATTTTTGGAATTGTCCTTGTCAGCTAGGATAATAGACAACTTAAATTCCTTGTGAGGAATTTTTGGAATTGTCCTTGTCAGCTAGGAAACAATTTCAGCATTTAATCATTTTCTTTGCCTTGAGGTTTTATTAGTTTGTTTTTAATTTTTACTGATTTCTCTGTGCTTGAAGGTGGTTTCTTAATTTTAGGATACGTTTAAAAAAGAGACAGAAAAAATTAAGTCCTATTACCGAGGCCACACCGTCAACTACTGTTTCCCCAGCATTTATGCATCAACATAAGATTTTATGTGTATTCTGTTCTGTTTGTTGTTATTATTATTAATAATAATTATTATGGAACGTAAGATTTTACTGTATTCCAGGCACTGTACTAAGTGCTGGAGTAGATGCAAGATGATCAGGCTAGACATGGTTCCTATCCCACATGGGGATCACGGTCTGAGGCGGAGGGAGTAGGATTTTAAAGTTCATTTTGCAGATGAGAAAAGTGGCACAGAGAGGCTAAGTGACTTATTCAAGGTCATCCAGCCGACCAGTTCTGCTGCTTATCTGCTGTGTGACCTTGGGCAAGTCACTTAACTTCTCTGTGCCTCAGTTACCTCATCTGTAAATTGGGGATTAAGACTGTGAACCCCAAGTGGGACAGGGACTGTGTCCAACGTGATTAGCTTGTATCTCCACCAGCGTGGCTCAGTGGAACGAGCACGGGCTTTGGAGTCAGAGGTCATGGGTTTGAATCCCGACTCCACCACATGTCTGCTGTGTGATCTTGGGCAAGGCACTTAACTTCTCTGGGCCTCAGTTACCTCATCTGTAAAATGGGGATTAAGACTGTGAGCCCCATGTGGGATAATCTGATCACCCTGTATCCTCCCCAGTGCTTAGAACAGTGCTTTGCACATAGTAAGCGCTTAACAAATGCCAATTATTATTATTATTATTATTATTTAATGTCTGGCACAATGTAAGCGTTAATAAATGCCATTTTTTTAAAGATCCAGGTCCTTTGACTCCCAGCCCTGTGCTCTTTCCACTAGACTCTGCTACCTTGCTGTTTGTCTTCACCTTGTAACCTCCCCAGCGCTTAGAACAGAGCTCTGCACATAGTAAGCGCTTAACAAATGCCATTACTATCATCATTATTATTATTGTTATTATTCTAGTGTGCTGTAAACCTTTTGAGTACATGAACCTTGTCTTATATTTCTCCTGTAATTCCCTTCAGTGCAGTGTCAAAGTAGACACTCAGTAAATAACTGTTGGTGCTGTTTAGTTATTAATTCAACGTTTCGATCTTTTCTTACAACTGAAAACAGATATGGACACCCAATGCTTATGTTGGCCCTACAGATTCTCGTTTGGATGGAAAAGTGCATTTCCCCCTCTCTCGCTGTAGATTGTGAATTCCTTGAGGTCAGGAGTGGTGTCCTCTACTTACTTGGTTTGTGGAAGCATAAAGGAAGGGGGAATACAGCTCTTGATGATGCTGATATTTATATGTTGCCAACTTGTACTTCCCAAGCGCTTAGTACAGTGCTCTGCACACAGTAAGCGCTCAACAAATACAATTGATATTCAGCCAATATCAAGCAATCGTATCTTATTTCAGGGTGAAAGTAAAGGTGCTAAATATTACCAAACAGTGATAGTCCAATGCTTAACCTCTAGATCTGGTAAAAGAATCTTGCCAGTGCTTAGTACAGTGCTCTGCACACAGTAAGTGCTCAATAAATACGAGTGATTGATTGATTGATATTCAGCCAGTATCAAACAATCATAACTTATTTCAGGGTGAAAGTAAAGGGGCTAAATATTACCAAATAGTGATAGTCCAATGCTTAACCTCTAGATCTGGTAAAAGAATCTTGCCAGTGCTTAGTACAGTGCTCTGCACACAGTAAGTGCTCAATAAATATGATTGATTGATTGATTGGTATTCAGCCAATATCAAACCATTATTAACTTATTTCAGGGTGAAAGTAAAGGTGCTAAATATTACCAAATAGTGGTAGTCCAATGCTTAACCTCTAGATCTGGTAAAAGAATCTTGCCAATGCTTAGCACAGTGCTCTTCACACAGTAAGTGCTCAATAAATACAATTGATTGATATTCAGCCAGTATCAAACAATCATAACTTATTTCAGGGTGAAAGTAAAGGTGCTAAATATTACCAAATAGTGATAGTCCAATGCTTAACCTCTAGATCTGGTGAAAGAATCTTGCCAATGCTTAGCACAGTGCTCTGCACACAGTAAGTGCTCAATAAATACGAGTGATTGATTGATTGATATTCAGCCAATATCAAACACTTATAACTTATTTCAGGGTGAAAGTAAGGGTGCTAAATATTACCAACTAGTGATAGTCCAATGCTTAACCTCTAGATCTGGTAAAAGAATCTTGCCAATGCTTAGTACAGTGCTTTGCACACAGTAAGTGCTCAATAAATATGAGTGATTGATTGATATTCAGCCAATATCAAACACTCTTAACTTATTTCAGGGTGAAAGTAAAGGTGCTAAATATTACCAAATAGTGATAGTCCAATGCTTAACCTCTAGATCTGGTAAAAGAATCTTGCCAGTGCTTAGTACAGTGCTCTGCACACAGTAAGTGCTCAATAAATATGATTGATTGATTGATATTCAGCCAATATCAAACAATCATAACTTATTTCAGGGTGAAAGTAAAGGGGCTAAATATTACCAAATAATGATAGTCCATTGCTTAACCTCTAGATCTGGTAAAAGAATCTTGCCAATGCTTAGCACAGTGCTCTGCACACAGTAAGTGCTCAATAAATACGATTGATTGATTGATCGATTGATATTCAGCCAATATCAAACCATCATAACTTATTTCAGGGTGAAAGTAAGGGTGCTAAATATTACCAAATAGTGATAGTCCAATGCTTAACCTCTGGATCTGGTAGAAGAATCTTGCCAATGCCATTTCAGTGGGCTCATGCTAACTGAGATGACATAAGAAGTATCATCATCATCAATCATATTTATTGAGCGCTTACTATGTGCAGAGCACTGTACTAAGCGCTTGGGAAGTACAAATTGGCAACATATAGAGACAGTCCCTACCCAACAGTGGGCTCACAGTCTTAAAGGGGGGAGACAGAGAACAAAACCAAACATACTAACAAAATAAAATAGAATAGATACGTACAAGTAAAATAAATAAATAAATAAATAGAGTAATAAATATGTACAACCATATATACATATATACAGGGGCTGTGGGGAAGGGAAGGAGGTAAGATGGGGGGGATGGAAAGGGGGGCGAGGGGGAGAGAAGAAGTATGCGCAATTTGCCCTGCCTGAGTGACCTTTTTAAAAAGTTGTTTTCTCACACCCGGTTCTTTGAAATGGGAGAGGGCAATCAGCAAGTTGTATAAGCTATAATCTGTTTTTCTCCTTTAGATGGCAGTAGAATATCGACCTTTTTAATTCAGTCCCGCCCAAACCAGTTGGAAAACACATGATGTCTAAGATATTTTAATACTTGGCCCTTCGGAGCACGTGCTCATTTTTGGCTATTAAACAGCAAAAATTCCTCATCCCAAAGGATGCCGAAATATTTGGATTGAGGTTAGACGTATCCTAATACCTGTGAATTTTGGAGTTTCATTTATTTTGATCCCGTTTGGCGGAATACTTTTGTGTGCCGAAATACAGAACCCATTTACAGCTAATCGCATCCAGTATTCTTGGAAATTGCCGTCTGACTCATTAACTATTTCCTTTGTTCTAAAGAAGCTCTGGAAAAGAGCTCTTTTACGTAACACGTTTGTTACTGTCTCGCCGCAACTCTTTTCTGGTCATTTTCTGATCGCGGTCTTAGTGGTGTTGGTGAATTGGATCAATCGATCAATCAATCGTATTTATTGAGCGCTTACTGTGTGCAGAGCACTGTACTAAGCGATTGGGAAGTACAAGTTGGCAACATATAGAGGCGGTCCCTAGGCAACAGTGGGCTCACAGTCTAGAAGGGGGAGACAGAGAACAAAACCAAACATATTAACAAAATAAAATAAATAGAATAGATATGTACAAGTAAATAAATAGAGCAATAAATATGTACAAACATATATACATATATACAGGTGCTGTGGGGAAGGGAAGGAGGTAAGGCGGGGGGGATGGAGAGGAGGAGGAGGGGGAGAGGAAGGAGGGGCTCAGTCTGGGAAGGCCTCCTGGAGGAGGTGAGCTCTCAGTAGGGCCTTGAAGGGAGGAAGAGAGCTAGCCATTGGATTGGATCTGCTATTTGTACCACTGATCACACAGCTACTGTTCTGAGAGCACCTTTAATATATTCAACTTGCACCAAGATGTTTTTCCCACCTTATTTTAAGAGTGCGTGCTTCAGAGAGAACTCCTGATATTCATGAGCTCAGAGTGACAGATCTGTTCTCGCTGAAGATTTTTTTGGGGGCTCAGAAAACTCCCACGTTGTATCTTGGGTTAGAAGAGGATCCGTTAGGTGGAGGGAAGAATGAAAACCAATCAATCAAGGCCACTGAAGCTAAAGAGCTGTTTGATTTTCTTTTTCTTAAAAAAAGGAAGCTTAACTGTTGTTGCCCAATCACGATCCTGGAAGATAGCCTTCGTTTTGTGTAAAACCCAGTTGGATAAGAAATTGTTGTCTTCGGGAGGACAGCTCTCAAACCGTCTGGGCGGTTCCCCAGCCGTCCCAAAGATGGGGAAGTGAAAAGGTAGTAGAACGTGGGGCCCGGGCTTCTCCCTTGCCAGTCCCCTGTATTCTACCCTGACCTCCCTGAGGTCAGGCATGGATCATCACCTTTCTTTCTTCCTTCGTCTGATTTCTTTAAAAAAACAAACAAAAAAACCACTCAGTCCACGTCTCCCCTCTCAGAAACCTCCAGTGGTTGCCCACCCATCTCCACGTGAATAGAAATCCCCTACCCGTGGCTCTCCGTCTCCTACCTTACCTTGCTGATCTCCTACTGCAACCCAACCCGCACACTCCACTCCTCTAATGCCAACCTACTCAGTGTACCTTGATCTTGCCTTTCTCATCGCCAACCCCTTGCCCCCATTCTCCCTTGGGCCTGGAACAGGCCACCTTTTTTCTTATCTTCACAGCCTACTATAATCACTTACAATAATAATGATGATGGTATTTGTTAAGCACTTACTATGTGCAAAGCACTGTTCTAAGCACTGGGGAGGTTACAAGATGATCAGGTTATCCCACGGGGGTCCTCACAGTTTTAATCCCCATTTTTCTCCAAGAAGCCTTCCCCAGCGGAGACTTCTCTCCTTGACACCTTCCAATCCGGCTTCCATCCCCTCTGCTCCTCAGAAACCGCCCTCTCAGAGGTCACAAATGATCTACTTGTTTCCAAATCCAACGGCCTCTACTCCATCCTAATCCTCCTCCGACCTCTCAGCTGCCTTCAGCACTGTCCATCACCCCCTTCTTCTGGAAACATGACCCAAACTCAGCCTCATTGACAGTATCCTCTCAGGTTCTTCTCCTATCTCTCTAACCACTCATTCTCAGCCTCTTTTTTGCGGGCTCCTCCTCTCCCTCCCACTCCCTAACTGTGGGTGTCCCTCAAGGCTCAGTTCTGTGTCCCCTTCTATTCTCCACCTGCACCCATTCCCTTGGAGAACTCATTCTTTCCCATGGCTTCAACTACCACCTCTATGCAGATGATACCCAAACCTATATCTCCAACTCCGATCTCTCTCCCCCTCTGCCATCTTGCATTTCCTCCTGCCTTCAAGACATCTCTACGTGGATGTCCTCCTGTCATCTCAAATGTAACATGTCTAGAAAAGAACAAAAGGCACATCTCCTCCAAGAGAAGGCTTTCCTCGACTAAGCCCTCATTTCCTTTTCTCCCACTTTTACATCACTCTTGCACTTGGATTTGCCCCCTTTCTCCTCCTCCCCATCCCCCCCGCCCTACCTCCTTCCCCTCCCCACAGCACCTGTATATATGTTTGTACAGATTTATTACTCTATTTATTTTACTCGTACATATTTACTATTCTATTTATTTTGTTAATGACGTGCATTTAGCTTTAATTCTGTTTGTTCTGATGACTTGACACTTGTCCACGTGTTTTGTTTTGTTGTCTGTCTCCCCCTTCTAGACTGTGAGCCCATTGTTGGGTAGGGACCGTCTCTATATGTTGCCAACTTGTACTTCACAAGTGCTTAGTACAGTGCTCTGCCCTCAGTAAATGCGATTAAATGAGTGAATGAATGAATTTGCACCCTTTATTCAACTCACCTTTGAGCCTCACAGTAGTTATATACATACGTGTAATTTATTAATTTACATTCAAATGCTTCCCCTTCTAGAATGGCATTCTTTTGTGAGCAGATAATGTGTCTCTCAAGTCTGTGACTTTGTACTTTCCCAAGCACTTAATACAGTGCTGTGCACACAGTAAGTACTTAATAGAGAAGCAGCGTGGCTCAGTGGAAAGAGCACGGCCTTTGGAGTCAGAGGTCATGGGTTCAAGTTCCGGCTCCGCCAATTTTCCGCTGTGTGACTTAGATGTTAGAGTAGTGGAGTGTGCAGGTTGGGTTATAGTAGGAGATCATGAGATACTGGTTTGGAGCCATGTGGCTGAGGGGTATTGCCCCTTTGCTGCTGATACCCCGGTCGACACTCCCCAAAACCTCTGCCCCCGAACACCTGGCCTGGGTATGTGTCTATAATTCTATTTATTTATATTGTTGTCTGCTTGTTTTGATGTCTGTCTCCCCAGATCTAGACTGAAAGCCCATTGTAGGCAGGGATTGTCTCTATTGCTGTATTGAACTTCCCAAGTGCTCAGTACAGTGCTCTACACACTGTAAGCTCTCAATGACTATGATTGAATGAAGGACTCTTTCTGATACCAGTTCTGAGTTCAAGCCAGCTGTGGCATACTCCCAGCCTTGGGCAGATTCAGGGTTAGAGCCTTGATTCCTGTCTTTATTGTGAAGAGAGATACAAAGGACGGTGAACGAGTTATAGAAAAATCAGAGTGAAATTGGGGGAGTGAACCATGCTACAGTCTAAACTGCTCAGGAAAACAACATGAAAATAAATAAACAGAACTTAAACTAGAATGACATAGCTATAGCGTCCAGGATGGAGAGTAGAGATGTTGTAGAAGCAACAGCTAGGACTGTATATATGTATATATACCTGTATATATGTATATATACCTGTATATATGTATATACCTGTATATATGTATATATACCTGTATATATGTGTATATATACCTGTATATATGTATATACCTGTATATATGTATATATACCTGTATATATGTGTATATATGCCTGTATATATGTATATACCTGTATATATGCTTGTACATATTTATTACTCTATTTATTTATTTATTTATTTTACTTGTACATATCTATTCTATTTATTTTATTTTGTTAGTATGTTTGGTTTTGTTCTCTGTCTCCCCTTTTAAACTGTGAGCCCACTGTTGGGTAGGGACTGTCTCTCTATATATTGCCAATTTGTACTTCCCAAGCGCTTAGTCCAGTGCTCTGCACATAGTAAGCGCTCAATAAATACGATTGATGATGATGACTGGATTGCTGGTGGAAAAGCTCCGAAGAATGAAAGTCGGCTCCATGTCACCGTGAAGGGTAGTGTGGGTTTAGTGTGTCAGGACTTCTGCCGCTACCATCCTGTTCTGCCACTCTCAAACCCCCAGCGGACTCTTCTGTTTGCTGCCCCAGAGCCTGGCAACTTGCAAAAATGGCACTGATTGAGGTCATTCACTGCCCCTTTTCCCGACGGAGAGGGTAGCAATAGAGAACAGGCCGGGGGCAAGGGAATGTGGGGGTAGTGACAGCAATCATAGTGGGGAGTGGAGCCAGGGAGTGGTAGGAGAAGGTGCAGGATCTATCCCATCGCTTAGAACCGTTGTTGGCAAATAAAAAGTGCTGAACAAATGCGGTAGTAATAGTAATAATGATTACTAAGTCCAGAGAAACCCAGGGATTAGGGGAGGAGGGAATTCCCAGCTGGTGACGCTAGGGTTGTGTCAGCATATAGGACTGCAAAGGGAAGGGTGGCAGCTGGAACCCTGCTACGTGACCTGGGAAGGGGAGAACTTTATGGCCCATAGAGAAGCAGCGTGGCTCAGTGGAAAGAGCCCGGGCTTTGGAGTCGGAGGTCATGGGTTCAAATCCCGGCTCCGCCAACTGTCAGCTGTGTGACTTCGGGCAAGTCACTTCACTTCTCTGCGCCTCAGTTCCCTCATCTGTAAAATGGGGATTAAGACTGTGAGCCCCCTGTGGGACAACCTGCTCACCCTGTAACCTCCCCAGCGCTTAGAACAGTGCTTTGCATCTAGTAAGGGCTTAATGAATGCCATCATTATTATTGCAATGGCTTTAGACTAGAAAACTCGGTTGTGCAATATGCTCCTGATTATTCATGCACATTCTCATCATTGTGGTTTATCCTCATGATTTGGGAAATTCTTCTACACTCTCATTCTGCCAGAAGGGTAGCATCATACCAATCTACCCTTCATATTATATCTATATATCTATATATATCTATATATAGATATATATATATATATCTCCCCCATCTCTCTCTGTCTCTCTGCCTCTGTCTCTCTCTCTCTTTCTCTCCCTCTCTCCCCCCTTTGCCCCCCACCCCCTGAACCCTCTCCAGTTTTGTCAGTCTGACCTGAGGTTGCCTGTTTGGTCAGTTCCCCACTACCTATTGGGAAAAAGGAGTATCAGTGAGTCAAGTAGGGGAGTGGATGAGCCCCGGGAGCCGTGACAATCATGTAGTCTGGGAAGTAAGGAAGTGGGCAAGTTCCACTGGGATATTAATCTGGGCCTGGAGACAGTTTTGTTTCTCTGCTGTGTATCAAAATGAGCTGTTAGTCAACCCAGAAAAATTCCTTACAAAAGCCTTCAAGGACTTGGCCACCTCCCCAAACAGGGTTGTCCTTCCGTTGTCAATAGTACAGTTTAACCAGAATCGCACTACTGAAAAAAAAACTCTGTAGATCCATGAAGGATTTTCGATTTACAGTGTCTTTGTTTTCTCTCACTGAAATGAAATTCTTCTTACAAGCTAACTCTATGAGCATTAAAATGTTTTTGTGGAAAGTCCCCACTCCAAACCTGTCAAACACTCCCTTAGCGTTCCCACTCTCTGAATGGTTGTCTGCTCAAATCAATCAATTATTTATTTATTTATTTTATTTGTACATATCTATTCTATTTATTTTATTTTGTTAGTATGTTTGGTTTTGTTCTCTGTCTCCCCCTTTTAGACTGTGAGCCCACTGTTGGGTAGGGACTGTCTCTATATGTTACCAATTTGTACTTCCCAAGCACGTAGTACAGTGCTCTGCACATAGTAAGCGCTCAGTTGATTGATGATGATGATGATCAATCAATCAATCAATCAATCATATTTATTGAGCGCTTACTGTGTGCAGGGCTCTGTACTAAGCGCTTGGGAAGTACAAGTTGGCAACATATAGAGACGGTCCCTACCCAACAGTGGGCTCACAGTCTAGAAGAGGGAGACAGAGAACAAAACCAAACATATTAACAAAATAAAATAAATAGAATAGATATGTACAAGTAAAATAAATAGAGTAATAAATTCTCAAAGCATCCAGAGAATAAGCCCCAAGTCTTCCCTGTCCACCTTATAATAATAATACTAATAATGGCATTTATTAAGTGCATACTATGTGCAAAGCACTGTTCTAAGCGCTGGGGGGGATACAAGGTGATTGGGTTGTCCCACGTGGGGCTCACAGTCTTCATCCTCATTTTACAGATGAGGGAACTGAGGCCCAGAGAAGGGAAGTGACTTGCCCAAAGTCACACAGCTGACAAGTGGCGGAGCCGGGGTTTGAACCCATGATATCTGACTCCAAAGCCCGTGCTCTTTCCACTGAGCCACACTTCTTCTTATGCCTTTCTCTGCCATATTAGTTTGTGTCTTTTAGAATTGAGAAGACACAGTACGCGCAAATAAAATTAGTTTGCCAAAGGTACATTTAGCATGAACCTCTGCACGTGTAGTTGTGCTGCGTTACCTTTTCATTACTATCTTATTAGGCTGACAGAGAACAGGTAGCACAATTAGGTAATGATGAGGGAAAAATGTTCCAAACCATATGATTCAGAAATGTCTGATACTGGATAATAGTAATAATTCCTTAAATTGTAAAACTGACAAGCATGTTTAAGTGCACCCTGGGATTGCAAGACGGAGAATTCCATTTTACAGGGAAGAAAATATTCCTCCTGTGAACAGCTACAAAATGCAACAATGATTAAAAAGCAAATTTTTGGTTATTATGGAAAATTTCCCTAGGGAAATATTCCCTAGGCAGATCACAGAAAGTCTATCTAAGGCTCATTTGAAGAGTAGGCAAGGTATAGCTGTTAGTCAGTCTGTCCTATTTACTGAGGACCTACTGTGTACAGAGCACTGTAAATCAATCAATCAATCAATCAATCGTATTTATTGAGCGCTTACTATGTGCAGAGCACTGTACTAAGCGCTTGGGAAGTACAAATTGGCATCACATAGAGACAGTCCCTACCCAACAGTGGGCTCACAGTCTAAAAGGGGGAGACAGAGAACAGAACCAAACATACCAACAAAATAAAATAAGTAGGATAGAAATGTACAAGTAAAATAAATAAATAAATAAATAAATAGAGTAATAAATATGTACAACCGTATATACATATATACAGGTGCTGTGGGGAAGGGAAGGAGGTAAGACGGGGGGATGGAGAGGGGGACGAGGGGGAGAGGAAAGAAGGGGCTCAGTCTGGGAAGGCCTCCTGGAGGAGGTGAGCTCTCAGCAGGGCCTTGAAGGGAGGAAGAGAGCTAGCTTGGCGGGTGGGCAGAGGGAGGGCATTCCAGGCCAGGGGGATGACGTGGGCCGGGGGTCGATGGCGGGACAGGCGAGAGCGAGGTACAGTGAGGAGATTAGTGGTGGAGGAGCGGAGGGTGCGGGCTGGGCAGTAGAAGGAGAGAAGGGAGGTGAGGTAGGAGGGGGCGAGGTGATGGACAGCCTTGAAGCCCAGGGTGAGGAGTTTCTGCTTGATGCGCAGATTGATCGGTAGCCATTGGAGGTTTTTGAGGAGGGGAGTAATATGTCCAGAGCGTTTCTGGACAAAGATAATCCGGGCAGCAGCATGAAGTATGGATTGAAGTGGAGAGAGACACGAGGATGGGAGATGAGAGAGAAGGCTAGTGCAGTAGTCCAGACGGGATAGGATGAGAGCTTGAATGAGCAGGGTAGCGGTTTGGATGGAGAGGAAAGGGCGGATCTTGGCAATGTTGCGGAGCTGAGACCGGCAGGTTTTGGTGACGGCTTGGATGTGAGGGGTGAATGAGAGAGCGGAGTCGAGGATGACACCAAGGTTGCGGGCTTGTGAGACGGGAAGGATGGTAGTGCCGTCAACAGAGATGGGAAAGTCAGGGAGAGGACAAGGTTTGGGAGGGAAGACAAGGAGCTCAGTCTTCGACATGTTGAGCTTTAGGTGGCGGGCGGACATCCAGATGGAGATGTCCTGAAGGCAGGAGGAGATGCGAGCCTGGAGGGAGGGGGAGAGAGCAGGGGCAGAGATGTAGATCTGGGTGTCATCAGCGTAGAGATGATAGTTGAAGCCGTGGGAGCGAATGAGGTCACCAAGGGAGTGAGTGTATATTGAGAACAGAAGGGGACCAAGCACTGAACCTTGGGGAACCCCCACAGTAAGAGGATGGGAGGGGGAGGAGGAGCCTGCAAAAGAGACTGAGAAAGAACGACCGGAGAGATAAGAGGAGAACCAGGAGAGGACGGAGTCTGTGAAGCCAAGGTCAGATAATGTGTTGAGGAGAAGGGGGTGGTCCACAGTGTCAAAGGCAGCTGAGAGGTCGAGGAGGATTAGGACAGAGTATGAGCCGTTGGATTTGGCAAGCAGGAGGTCATTGGTGACCTTTGAGAGCGCAGTTTCCGTGGAATGAAGGGGACGGAAGCCAGACTGGAGGGGGTCGAGGAGAGAGTTGTTGTTGAGGAATTCTAGGCAGCGCGTGTAGACAACTCGTTCAAGGAGTTTGGAAAGGAATGGTAGGAGGGATATGGGACGATAACTAGAAGGTGAGGTGGGGTCAAGAGAGGGTTTTTTTAGGATGGGAGAGACATGGGCATGTTTGAAGGCAGAGGGGAAGGAACCAGTGGAGAGTGAGCGGTTGAAGATGGAAGTTAAGGAGGGGAGAAGGGATGGAGCGAGAGATTTCATAAGATGAGAGGGAATGGGGTCAGAAGCACAGGTGGCCGGAGTAGCACTTGAGAGGAGGGAGGAGAGTTCCTCTGAGGATACCGCTGGGAAGGATGGGAGAGTAGCAAATTGACATGATCTGTGCCCTCAGAGAGTTTACAATCTAATGGGGGCAGACATTAAAGTAATTTACTGTTGGGGGAAAGAAGGAAAAGGGGATCTGTCCATGAATTAGTGCTTAAGAAATAGAGTTTGTGAAATGTGTGCTATGGGTGGTTGTGAATTCACCAGTGTCTGTGGAGCAGAAGTGGTGGTAGGGGGATATAAAATGGGGTAATTAGAAATTAATTTGGAAAACCTCTAGGAGCAGATGGAGAGAGTCGTGATCTGTCAGATGGGGTGAATAAATTCCAGGCAGTGGGGAAGTGTGAGCAAGAATTGAGTGGGAGAGATGAGGGGCACGGTGATTAGGTTAGCTGGAGGGGAATGAAGAGTGTGAGGTAGGGTGTGGAGGGAGGAAGCTGATTGAGTACCCTATAGCTAGCCAGTGATCAGGAGTTTCTGCTTGATAGAGGAGTAGGTGATCATTGACTTTTTTGGGAAGTGGGGAGCTGTGCAGATTGACTTTTAGAAAAATGATCTGAGCAGCAGAATGAAGTATGGACTAGAGAAGGAGAGATTGGAGATGGGGAGCTCTGCGAGGAGTTTGAGGCAGTAGTTGAGTGAGGATATTCATTCAGTCCTTTTTATTGAGCGCTTACTATGTGCAGAGCACTGTACTAAGTTCTTGGAAAGTACAATTCAGCAACAAATAGAAACAACCCCTACCCAACAACAGGCTCACAGGCTAGAAGGGGGGGATATGAGAAGTGCCTGGACCAGCACAGTGGCAGTTTGGATGGAGAGGAAGACGTGGGTTCCAGAAATGTTGTAGATCCGGAACCAGTGAGATTTGGCAACAGATTGAATATGGCCATTGAAAGAGAGGCGATGTCAAAGGTAAAATCGAAGTTGCGGACTTGAGAGATGCGGAGGATGGTGATGTTGTCGAATGTGACGGGAGAGTTAGGTGGAGGACAGGATTTGGAAGGGAAAATGAGATGCGTTTTGGACGTGTTAAGTTTGAGGTTCTGGCAGGAGGAAATGCGAGATTGCCAAGGAGGATAGAGGTCAGAGGTAAGGAGGTAGATTTGGGTGTCGTTGGCATAGAGGTGATAGTTGAAAACGTGGGAGCACATGGGCTGATCAAGAGAATGAGTGTTAAGTCAAGTGAGAAGAGAGCAGCCCAGATCCAGACCCTAAGGAACACCTACAGTCAGCAGGTAGGAGGCAGAGGAAGAGCTGGTGTAAGAGATGGAGCAGGATTCTCCAGAAGGGAGAAAAAGGAAAGAACTGTCAGTAATAGCAAGGCTAGAAATATTTCCGAGAAGGTGGTCCAATATGCTGAAAGAAGCCAAGAGGTCAAGGAGGGTTAAGATAGTCTGTTAAATTTGGCAAGTAGGAGGTAGTGATAGTATTTATTCAGCACGTACTGTTTCTGCTAGATTTAGCAAGGAGGAAGTCGTTGGCGACCTTGGAGAGAGCAATCTCAGTAGAGTGAAGTGGGCAGAAACCAGACTATAGTGGGACAAGATGAAATTTGAAAGAGAGGAAGTGGAGTCAACAAGCATATACAACCTAGTCAAGGGGTTAGGAATTGGAGGATGCAAAGGGAATAAGAGCTGAAGGGTGCAGTGGAATCCAGTGGAGCGTTTTATATATATATATATATATAAATCATATTTATTGAGTGCTTTCTATATGCAGAGCACTGTACTAAGCGCTTGGGAAGTACAAGTTGGCAACACACAGAGACAGTCCCTACAGTGGGCTCACAGTCTAAAAGGGGGAGACAGAGAACAAAACCAAACATAGTAACAAAATAAAATAAATAGAATAGATATGTACAAGTAAAATAAATAGAATAATAATATACTAATGTAGTCATGGCCGAGTGGTTAAGGCGATGGACTAGAAATCCATTGGGGTCTCCCCGCGCAGGTTTGAATCCTGCCGATTACGAAAGGATTTGTCAGCGCTTAGAACAGTGCTTTGCACATAGTAAGCGCTTAATAAATGCCATTATTATTAATAGTAATAATAATATACACACGCACACAGAGGTTAGAGGAAATTTGAGTATGTTGTTTGAAAGGCCGTGGAGAAGAAGTTATCAGAGAGAGTACCATTTTTGATGGAAGTCAGGAGGGAAGAAAAGTAGGAGTGTCTCAGAAATATGCCTAAAAAATTAAGCAAATGCTGGTGGCATATGCCTTATGTCAAAAGATGTTTGAACGTTTTAGTCAGTGCATCCAAGCTCATGGGCTCAGTGCCTAAATCCTTTGTTTGGCATTCTCTTTGCCTGAGATGACTGATTTGCACTGGACTGTAGATTGATGGTGGGCAGTTTCTTACCAGGAAACATATTCCTTTCAGTTTACATTAGAATCGTGATTGAAGAGAGTGGATTTTGAGCACTGGAACATTCGTCACATTCCTTGACAGACAACTGTTCCACTCTACGCAGTTAAGACTAAAGAGTGTCTCCTGACCCCGAGGAATGTAAGGAGGAGAGAGAAGAGATCAGATAGGGCTGTTTTCTCAAATAATGGTACCCCAAACCAGAAGCAGTGTGGTTTAGTGGAAAGAGCACAGGCTTGGGAGTTAGAGGACGTGGGTTCTAATCCCAGCTCTGCCACTTGTCTGTTGTGTGACGTTGGGCAAGCCACTTCACTTCTCTGGGCCTCAGTTACCCCATCTGTAAAATGGGGACTAAGGCTGTGAGCCCCGCGTGGGTCAACCTCATTACCTCATATATCTACCCCAGCTCTTGGAACAGTGCTCGGCACATAGTAAGCGCTTAATAAATACCAGCGTTATTATTATAAAACCCCTGAGGTACCACATGGGAAGCTTTCCCACCTCTCCCTAACCCATCCTCCTTCTCCCTTGTGGTACCAGTAATGGCCAGATCCGAGTAAGTGTAATGGTATGAATTTGTTTTCTTCTTCCTCTGTGGCCTTCCCAGCTTTTGGGGGGCTGGTAGGAAATTTTCCTTCGGCACCTTCTCAGATGGGACTGTAGCTAGATGGGTAACATCTACAGTACCTATGGCTCTTCTGGTCCTAATCTTGATTGAGTTCAGGATGGAAGTGTGAAGAATCCCTCCCCTTCAGGGAGTGATTATTTTAACATCATCAATCAATCAATGGCACTTATTGAACACATAGTATATGCAGAGCACTTTACTAAGCACTTGGGAGAGCACACTACAACAGAATTAGCAGACACTCTCCCTGCCCATAATGAGCTTACAGTCTAGAGGGGGAGACAGACATTAATCAGCATGATCATCATCAGTCGAACACCTAGTCTGTGTAGAGCACTCGGGCAACATACAATTAAAAGTGGCGATGAAATCCCTAACCTCCAGGAGCTCGGTCTAATAAGAGAGATAGGAAGACACACATTGCCAAATGCACAATAGATGAAAGACTAAGGGAATAGGCCCAAATGATTTTTTTAAAGTAAACAAATAAAAAACTAACAAAACAGATGCATGGCAAGTGTCAAGATGGTTGGTTGAAGACAGTTTTGATGTTCTCTGCAAGTGACATTCAAAAAAACCCGACTCTGATTGAGTCAGAAACAAATCTATCTGGCACTATAAACAATGCACCAGTGAGTACTTTGTAATTCTGTACTCTCAAGTGATGCTTATAAAAAATATGTTGAAATGCACTACACAAAGCAGTAATGAGTCACAAATTATTTGTGGTGAGCTGTTTGGACAACAAACTGGAACATTAATAGCATCAATGTTTTTCATACTCCTACACTGAAAAAGTAGACTTGTAAAATATAACAAAACTTAGAAACGGACAGAAGTGAGAGAGTAGTCCATGCTAATCAGACTATTTATCCCAATTCAGATGATTAGGGTTGTTAATTGGATATTTCACAAATTAGAATACTACAATAAAAATATTTTCCTTTTATTATCCTGTTCTTCCCACATAGACTTTGTCCTCAAAATTAAAGTGTGGACCTAGGTTAGAGTATTTAGTTCTTTATTTCCGTAGAGGTTTGAGAGGGTAAGAAGTGATCTCCACCAGAGTCCAAGTCTTTGTGGATTAATATGAGCCATTCCTAGAACTGTCTTTGAAAGCAAAGGGGCAGCTAATATTATTCAGTAATGAAACAATCCTGCATTCATAACAAAATGTCACACTTAAACTTTGTGGTTCTCTCTAATGCACTTTACTGAATTCTTAGCTAGATGTATCCCTTTGTGAGTTTTCCCCCTTGGGTAATTCTGTTCAGTTATTGAATAAATAAAAATAATTCCTCTGGAGTGAATCCATAAATAATTGGCTGCTTTGCAAACACTTATAAGACTCTGGCTAGAAGTTGGATATGGTAAATGTGGGAGATGGAAGGGAAGGTGGAAAGACATCTGTTTGAATCCAGATATTAACAGGCAAAAGTCAAATTCATAAAGCCATTGACCTTGCTTTGTGTGATTTCTGGGTCAGGGTGTAAAATTGCTCAGGAGTGACTAAGTAGTATATCTTATTGTTTGAACAACAGTGTGATTTAATGTAATCCCAATGTAATGTTCAGTAATTACACTTGGATAACGTAGAAAGCAGGAAATTGCCTGCAAGATATCTTGTCCCAAGAGATTTTAGTGAAGGGAGATACTAAGCTTTCCTTTTGGGCATTTAGAGTATTAAGATTTGAAAGGCAATTTATTTTGTAGGCTTTGGAGCAAACTGTCAACAGACTATACCATGTGTCTACCAGATAGGCTACAATGGTAGTACTTTATGTTTATAAAGTATTATCTTTCCCATTTTTCTGTCATTAAATCAAGCAGAACACTTTTTAAGTGGCTAGTTATTTCCTTATTTCATTGGTAAAATGGGGAGACTGTACCAAATTTAAACTAGTCTGTTAAATCAGGTGATTATTTAAGGATAAATGACAACCCCATTACTAACGATAATTGTGGTATTTAAGTGCTTACTAGGCGCCAGACACTGTACTAAGCGCTGGAGCAGATACAAGATAATCAGGTCCTACATGGAGTTCACAGTCTAAGTAGGAGGGAGAACAGGTATTGAGTCCCCATTTTGCAGATGAGGAAACTGAGGCACAAAGAAGATAAGTGACTGACCCAAGGTTACCCAGCAGGTATGTGGAAGAACCGGCATTAGAACCAGGTCCTCTGATTCCCAGGCCTGTGTTCTTTCCACTAGAACATGCTGCTTCTTAATAGTAATAATGATACTTGTAAAGTGCTTACTATTGTGCTAAGCACTGGGGTAGGTATAACACAATCAGATTGGAAATAGTCCCTGTCCCCCTGGGGCTCATAATCTAAGGGGCAGTGAGTACCGGGTGTGAATCCTCATATTACAGATGAGGAAACTGAGGCACAGAGAAGTGAAGTGACTTGCCCTGGGTCACCCAGCGTGCAAGGGGCAGAGGTGGGATAATATCTCTGCCTCTTGCATGCTAGGTGACCCAGGGCAAGTCAAACAATTGTAAGACTCTGGCTAGAAGGTGGATATGGTAAATGTGGGAGATGGAAAGGAAGGTGGAAACACATCTGTTTGAATCCAGATATTAACAGGCAAAGTCTGTTAATATTATTATTATTATTATTATTATTGTTATTTTAAGTAATTATTATTATATTATTAATATTATTAATATAATAATATAATATATAACCATATAATATATAATATAATATATAATTATATAATAATATAATATAATATTAGTAATAATAATAATAATAATTATTATTATTATTATTATTATTTGTTAAGTGCTTACTATGTGCCCGGCACTGTACTAAGTGCTGGTGGATGAGAACCAGAGCCGGCCCAGCCTGGACCCCACCCACTCACTGTAATCCCTGGACTGTATAGCAAAACCTTCATTGTGCCTCATAAGTGGAGACAGCAAAGATAATTAAGATTTTCCTCCGAGTGCATATTTTGTATTTGGGTTAATCCTATACCCTCAATTAGATTAAAAACACCTGGAAAGCATGGGCGTGTCGTGTTTCTGCCCCTGTAATTTTGCATGAGTAAAAGATATCATTGGTTTAATATTATATGTATCTTTTTCCAGTAATGTCAAGAACTTGAGTTAATTTCACCAGATTAATTTAGGCCTGGATGATTTGTATCTGGGAAAAGATGTTATCCATTTCTACCTTGCTGAAAATGAAGCTTATGTTATAATTCTTCTAGAAAATAATTTGTTCACATAGGAACAAATTTGAGGAAAGCATGTTCGATTTCTAAAATAGTGCAAGTTGGAAATAGAATTTTTAAAAGTTTTGTGTGGTCACATTACTTTCAGAAAACAACTAGAAGAGAAGAAGCTTGTACATATTTATTCTATTTATTTTATTCTGTTAATATGTTTTGTTTTGTTGTCTGCCTCCCCCTTCTAGACTGTGAGCCCACTGTTGGGTAGGGACCGTCTCTATATGTTGCCAACTTGTACTTCCCAAGCGCTTAGTACAGTGCTCTGCACACAGTAGCGCTCAATAAATACGATTGAATGAATGAATGGGTGATGCATAAATTCTGAATGAATGATGTAACTGTCCTTGTCAGTTGCTCTACAGATATATTTTTAATAATAATTATGGTATTTGTTAAGTGCTTACTATGTGCCAAGCACTGTTCTAAGCACTGGGGTAGATACGAGGTAATCAGGCTGTCCCAACGTGGGGCTCACAGTTTTAATCCCTATTTGACAGATGAGGTAACTGAAGCCCAGAGAAGTGAAACGATTTCCCCAAGATCACACAGCAGACAAATGGCGGAGCTGGGATTAGAACCCCCATCCCCTGACTCCCGAGCCCGTGCTCTTTCGACTAAACCACAAAAAGTAGCAACATTGCCTTATGGTTCTTCAACCTTCACTCTCCACCGTTCGGTGGTGAAGCTAATGAGCCGTGTCATGACTGCTTGTGACCTTGGGCAAGTCGCTTAACTTCTCTGTGCCTCAGTTCCCCCATCTGGGGATAAGAGTGTGAGCCCCATGTGGGACAGGGTACCGTGTCCAATTTGATTAACTTGTATCTACCCCAGTGCTTCGAACGGTGCTCGGCACATAGTAAGCATTTAACAAGTACCATAATTATTATTAAGTGTCCTTTGTGGACTCAGCGCTGTGAGGGCAACCCCGATATCCTCGATCCCACAGCAAGAAGCTGTGCATGTAGTGGACAGGAAGTAGCCACCCCACCCCTTTGAGCCAGAAAGGGACTGAAGAGAACCACGATGGTGGGTCTAGGCCTGCCTGGACAGCACGGGGAGCCCAAGTTGTCCTCTCCTTCAACCCCTCCGACCCCCACTCCGTGTACCGTCTGCCTGTCTGCAGCCAGTGGCAATGGTGCTGAGGTGGGCTGGCCAAGCTGGGCAGGGAAGGAAAGCACCCACTAGCCACGTAGGCAGAGAGCAAGAGCGGCCCCCAAACTTGGCACACTGCTCCCTCAAAGCGGCACCGGGCAGGAAGGTTCCCAGAAAGGGGTGAGTTCGACTGCAGGCGGCCCAGGCCCGGGAGCAGCCAAATTAAAGTAGCGATGATGGATGAAGAAAGCCACTAGATGTAAGTTCAGTTCTCTCTCCATCTCTCTCTTTCCCTCTCTCTCTGCTTTCCCTTACTCTCACTACTCATTCTTCCTTCTTTCCCTCTCCCTCCTGCTGGTACTAATGTAGGCAGAGGTTTTCCTCCTCATCAACTCCATGCTCTGCCTCCTCCCTTCCATACTTGGCAGCTTTTCGGAGCTGGGAGGAAAAGGAGGCATTGCGGGCCAGTGTCAAGAACCTGGCTGAAAAGCTGCAGAGCACACGGGGGCATCTTGGGTGGCTGTGGTTTCCCCTCTCTCCAACTGATGTGAGGGGTGGAAATTCCCTCTCTCTCTAGGCTGATCGCAGCTGGGATTCCCCAGTCAGAGTGGCCTGAATCTGGGTTTTAGGATCCCCTCGGGACCCCCAAGCCGAGACCTGGATCCGGGACCTTTTAGGATTCAGCATTCATTCATTCAATTGCATTTATTGAGCGCTTGCTGTGTGCAGCGCACTGTACTAAGCGCTCGGGAAGTACAAGTCGGCAACATATAGAGACGGTCCCTACCCAACAACGGGCATTTACTGAGTGCTTACTTTATGCGGAGCACTATACTAAGTGCTTGGCCAAATACAACACAATAGAATTGGCAACACAATCCCGGCCCACAAAGAGTTTAGAGTCAACCAGCTACTAATGAAGTCACTTAACTTCTCTGTGCCTCAGTTTTCTCATCTGCAAAATGGAGATTCAATACCTGTTCTCATTCCTACTTCAACTATGAGCCCCACCAGCCCCAGCACCCACCCTTCTGCTGAGATTCTCGGGTGGGTTACCTGGTGCCTTTCCATTCCCCTCCCTTTCCTTTCCTCTCCCTTTTCTTCCCATCCCCTTATCTTTCCTATTCCTGCCAACAGCAAAAACTGTTGCCGTGAAGCAGCCTCATGATACAGTGACATCATCACATTGCAGCATGCTCCGCATGTCACATGCAAAACCATAAATCATATGACTCTCTGTGCTCCAACTGCTTAAAGGTTTTGGAAGCCGTATGGCCCAGTGGAAAGAGCGCGGGCCTGGGAGTGAAAGAACATGGGTTCTAATCCTGGCTCTGCCACATACCTGCTGTGTGACTTGGGCAAGTCACTTAATTTCTCTGCGCCTCAATTCCCTCATCTGAAAAATGGGGATTCAATACCTGTTCTCCCTCCTACTTAGCCTGTGAGCCCTGTGGGGGACCTGATTAACTTGTATTTACCCCAGCAGATAGTATAGTGCCTGGCTCATAGTAAGTGCTCACAAATGCTATCATTATTATTATAATTATTATTATTAGGCTCTTCTGCAAACATAAGATTGCCAAACCCTGCTGAAGAGAGATGTGCACAGACTATACTGTGGCTATGTTGTTCACTTCACCTAAGAAAACCTAGCTGTTCCTTACCCTTGCCTCTCCAATCTTCAACCACCATCGCAACTCACCTCCTACCTGAATATCCTCCCTGACTTAGGTTTTCCAAACTTTCTTATTCCTCCCCAAAAGAAGACGAAGGAAAAGCAGAGAAAATCTTGATAACCAAAATCTAATTGATCAGGGGTTTGATTCAAGACCAACAGTTTCTGTAAGGGAAACCAATGGAAGCATCAGATCATGCCCTTCACAGTTAATGGAAATGGACATGGAAACTGACCATCAGATGGCAAGTCTAAAATCCTTCAATATGGCCTAGTGGACAGCGCATGGGCCTAGGAATCAGAAGGACCTGGATTCTCATCCCAGCTCTGGTGTTTGACCTTGGGGAAGTCACCTCTTTGTGCCTCACCTACCTCATCTGTAAAATGGGCGTTAAGAATGTGAGCCTCATGTGGAACATGGACAGTGCCCAACCTGATTACCTTATATCTACTCCTGCATCTGGCACATAGTAAAGACTTAACAAATGCCATTAAAATAAAAAGCAGACTGGATCTTCAAGCCATTACCACATAAAGTGCCTCATAATCTTCTGTCAGATTAAGGTAGAGGCCTGATCCCAACAGTGATGCCGTCCTGTAGAAATCGAAGCAGAAACACTGTGGAAAAAGAGCAGGATATCTTAAGTTGCTTTTATTTTTTTCCTAGTCTCAAAGAAGTTGAGAAGCCTAAAGCCCATTTTGTACCTTTGAGACATCAACGCTTGATCTCAGATGTCTTTTAGGGTCAGTCAAGAGAGTTCGCTGGCAAACTTGGAAGCTATCATGGTCCTCCTGCCACCTGTATGCTCTGAACTCTCCCTGGCAATCCCTTTAGGAGAACAGAGCAAAATTCTGGAGTCCAGTAGGGCTTCATTTAGGCATGATATGAATGAAGATTTTCCCACCAAATCCAGAATTGGGGCATGCCCCAAGATCCCTGGGTTGTTTGGGGATCCATTCTAGACTGTAAGCTTCTTGTGAGGAGGGAATGTGTCTACCGACTGTTATATTATACTCCCCCCAGCACTTAGTACTGTGCTTGCATACAGTAAGCACTCAGTACATACGATTAATTGAGTGGATGAGCATCATCACCATCAATCGTATTTATTGAGCGCTTACTATGTGCAGAGCACTGTACTAATCGCTTGGGAAGTACAAATTGGCAATATATAGAGACAGTCCCTACCCAACAGCAGGGTTCTTTCAAAATGGTCTCAGACACATTATGCTAGAGGGCAGCAATTCCTATAAGGGTGAAGAAGAACACACTGTACTAGTTCCACTTTTCACCCTCATTTCACTCTACTGCCATAATTGTTCTCCCTCAGGAGTGTCTGGCACATAGTGAGCATTAGCAAATGCCACGATTATTATTATTTTTATTTTCACTCTTCCTGTGGAGGTGGGGCAAAAAAAGGCAAGAGCCTGAATTCAGGGAGGCCAGTAAGGAAGCAGGTTTTTTTTTGTTGTTGTTGTTTTGTTTTTATGGTATTTGTTAAGCGCTGACTCTGTGCCAGAAACTGTACTTAGCGCTGGGGTAGATACAAGCTAATCTGGTTGGACATAGTACGTGTCCCACATAGAGCTCACAATTTTAATCCCAGTTTTACAGATGAGATAATTTAGGCACAGAGAAGTTAAGTGACTTGCCCAAGGTCACACAGCAGATGAGTGGCAGAACAAGTATTAGAACCCAGGTCCTTCCGACAGGTGTAGTAGATAAGGCGTACAATGATTAAGAACTGAAGTGGTACGCTGACTGAGGGAATGAAGATGGTGGGGAGATCTGAGAATTTCTAGAAGAATGGAAGAGAGGATGTGAAGGGAAAAATGGGAAAGAGTCAAGGAAGACTCCTACGTGAGGGATCGTGTGCTTTCCAGTGGAAGTGGGAAAATGGAAAAAGATATCTGGGGAAAGCCAATTAGCTGAATGTTTGAAATGTGTAGTTTTAGGGGCTAGGGCAAACAAGAGAGTAATATCTCTTCTCCTGTCTAAATAGCTTCTTTACCAGTGTGCCAGGAAATGAGTCTGTATGGATTTTGACTGATGAGTCCTTTTTCATAACTGTCGTGTTAGTGCTGATTCTGTAATCATTCTTCCCTTAGTTTAATGCTTCTTTCCCCAGTGTAATTTCTTCTTCCTATTCTTCTTCTTCTTCTTCTCCTTCTTCTTCTCCTTCTTCTTCTTCTCCTTCTTCTTCTCCTTCTTCTTCTTCTCCTTCTTCTTCTTCTTTCTTCTTTCTTCTTTCTTCTTCCTAGTCCTCTTTGTCTTCTTCCAAATATTCTCAAATTTGAGCTTTTAAGGATAATTTGGACGTGAAATATCATTGTTTCCAAACTGAGCCCATGGAGATGATAGAGGAAATCTCAAAGAAAAAATAGAATTGAGGTTTGCTGTGAAGACCAGAATTAAAGTGTATACTAGTCATGTCTTAGAGGTGCTTTCAACTATTTTATAATAGAACTTAATTTTAATCTTTAAAATTTAAACAACATTTAGGATGTTAACACAGGAAATACTCTACTTCCTTTCTGAAGGTTGTTGAAGTGATTAGCTCATGGAGTAGGGTTGTAGCTGTGGGAAAAGAGACAATAGGGTAGGTTTGAGAAATGTTAGAAGATAAATTGAGTTGTGTATTTAGTTGTATACAATATGCACTGTACAAGATAGATTTCTTGTTGATTTGAAGGTTTGGTAAAAATTCAGTGAAAAGAGCAGTTTGAATTGCTTTGAAGCTAAATCATTCCTGATGGTAGTACTCTTACTGGGACTACAATTTTATCATTAGGTTTCCTTTCCCTTCTGTTTACAGCCTGTTGCTTTTGAAATGTCCCCATCTGAACAGTAGAGTCATGTAAACACATTGGTCCAATATCCAAATGAGGTTTTGTATGGATGCTAATGTGGCACAGCTGATTATCATGAAGCAGATGCTTTTTTATGGTATTTTTAAAAGTGCTTACTATGTGCCAGGCACTGTAGTAAGTGCTGGGGTAAATACAAGCCAGTTATAAATATAAACTAAATATAGGTATGCCCCATCATTTAGCTTTGTGTAAATCAGCAAGCTTGGTGGGAGTGCAGGGTAGTGTGAGGCACTGAAGAAGGAAGGGAAGAAGAGAGTTCTGAGGTGAGGAGTCCTCTGCCATATTTCTATAATGCTTTCAACACTATAGTAAGTGCTGTGTGAAGTACCCTGAGTAGATGGACTTGAATCTCTGCTGAAAAGCCAGGCACATCACACACAACTGCTCAGTTCTTATTAACTAAAGCTTCAATCATTCAAGGATCTCTGCCCTGTGTTCTGAATAATAAAGAACTGTTTTGGTGAAAACAAGTTTTAGTCTTGTGCTTCATTAGAGGTTAATTTTGTGGGCCACCATTGAAAGGAAAAAGGGGAAAACTTCTGAATACATAAAAATGACGAGAAGCAATAATCATGTTGAAAAAACTTTGGTCTTTTCAGACCTCTTACAAAAAGTTGGGTATTTTGAGACTCTGTGAGCCCGAAGGAGAAAATGAAGGCCATATAACTTAGGAGACTTCTCACAAAAATGGACAGTGGCTTGTGGTAGGGGAGTGAAATTCAGAGTTTGGCTCTGGGGATTGGAATACCCATTTCCTCTAGAGCTTTTATATGGTATTTCGGTCACATGATATTTGTTCTAGGTACCTAATCCCAGCCCTTCCAAAAACATTGCTTTAGAACTAGGCCCTTGAAGTTCATTCTTAAAACAAAATGGCTTGAATAATTCTACTGTTATTCTGTTTTCAAAAATGCAATAGCCAGGAAGAGTCTATATCTTCTACCTGCACTCAGTATCATATAGGCTTGTCAATAATTAAAAGATAAAACAGCAACTAAGCTCCTTTTATAAGCATTGGGGGCAATCAGACAGATTCAATTTAACCATTACTTTTGATCACAGGCACATGAATGAAAAAGAATGTGATTTCTATTCAGGGGGTCTCAGTTCTCTAAATTTTCTGAACTTCTGTTTGTTTATAACCCTTGTAAGAATACTTGGCTTGTGAAAGGTCTTTTGTTTTTTCTCTGAAGGAAGCTAGCCCAGGCAGTCAGGGAGGCCCCTTCATCTCCTCTACCTCAGTTTGCCTTCCAGTATCCTTTAGCCTGTGTGTCCTATCTGGTCTAAACATAATTCACTACAGTGGGAAAGGGGAATTCTCACTCTTAGTCAAGGCTTACCTTTGTGTTGTGAAGTAAGATTTGAATAAGTCGGTGGTTCTAAAGGAATGGAATTGAGATCCTTCAATTGATTGACTGACCTCTTCAGGATCCCGAGACCACCCACTTATCCAGCCTTCCAGCTTAATTTAATGTTTATGTTCTCATGGAAGCCCCAGTATGTTAGCAATGCTTTTATAAGATGTTTGGAGCACCCATTTTCAACCTCCAAATCTGATTGTCTGAATTTCAGGTTTGTTGAACTAATAAGTGTTCTTGGAATTGTATTTCTGGATAATTTGAGCATTTTATTATCAAAATATCAATAATTGGCTTATATTTCTGTAATATTACATTAGTGATTCCATATGTTACATAGTATGTCACTTAGCATGTGGAAAGGAAAGGACCCATTATATATCTATGAAAAGCCTTTCTATTTTATCCCAAAGCTATTTTTTTATGTCTTCCTCCACCCTTGCCATTTGGTAGTCACCTAACCCTATTCAGCTGTCTGAAAACTTGGCATCGTTACTGTAATGCTGATGGAGAATGATAGAGCTATTTCAAAGGATCCCTTCAAATTTCACCTCCTTTTGGTGCAACTGTAAGTGAGCTATTTTTTAAAGCTAGGGGGTGGCTGATTCTTCACCCTAAAAACTTTTTTAACTGGTGAAACGAGGATTCTGAAATATCACCTTGTCATATATTTATATATTCAGACTATACTTAGTATTCTAGGGACAGTTTGTACTGTGTGAGTCAAACTGACGAAAATTGAGTTCTTTAAAGCTTTTAGAGGATAGAGCATTTCTGAATTACTGAAAGCCTGACTGTTAGTCTGAAGAGCCTGAAAGCTGAATTCATTATGATGCCTTAAGATTTGCAGGCAACCAAATGACAGAGAGACAGCATCTTTCTTTGCTAAGGGAGTATCTCAGGTTATTTGTAAAGAATTTAGATAGACTTCAAAGAAAGATCCTTTCATCTAGTATCTTTGAACAGAGTCCTAGTTGGACTGGTAGTCTGACTGTACAAAGGTGCTGGTAGACATCCTAATACGGCTGGCTTGTGGACCCTTTCCTAATGTAAAAATGTTTGAACTGGCAGGAACATCAAAATGGTAAATTTAGGGTCTGTACTTGCAGTGTTGCTTACAAGAAGCTGATTAAGAAAAATGAATTTTAGACCCAAAGGGTGTGCCCCATTTCAGTGAGAAAGAACATTATTTTCTGCTTAGAGTACAGTCTTTGAAGGCCGTCAGGGTCCCTCCGAGCCAGTTATTTTTCAGGTCCTGATTTGTGAATTCCACCTATGGAGCTGTAGAAGAAACTGTGCCTGAGAGTTGTACAATCTTTTTTTTAAAAGAAGACACGTTATTTTGTGCAAAGGCATTACTGAACATCAGTGATTCCCAAATTCAGGTTCAGCAGTCAGTTGTCAGAGGTGAGGGTAGAGGTTCAAGAACACTGGCAGTGGTTGTCAGGATTGATAGACTGTGTAGCTTCTTAACCAGGAAACATTGTTTGCATTCCTTTCTGAAAGGGTGAAATTTCTCTATACACCCCACCCATAAGTATCCACAAGCACATCTCCCATCTAGAACTCTCATTATCTTCACTTTATAAAGAATTTGTGTTTTGTTGACAAAAATACGTGATCGCCAATGTAGATGTGAAAATATAGAAATGATTAGGATATGAAAAAATGCTTCTTGGAAGTGTTTTGAGCTCTTAAAGGCATTTGTTATATATATGTTCAAGATAGTATTTTTGCTATTTTTCTCATCCTGAAGGTTAAGCAAACCAGATAAGCTGAAAGTTGGGTAGCAACCTGATTTCCTGATTTCAATCTCCTCACAATATTCACAGTACCCCATTTGTTCAGAATTTTATTACTTTTTTTAAGAAACAGTTTATGCTCCAGGCCGCATTTCAGATTCTGTCCTTCATCCTACTTGCACCCTTACACTCAAGTGACATTGACTGCCCTTTCGTGGGCGTGAGAACCTTTTTCCCTGCAGCTCTTGCCAACTCAATCAACCCTTTCTGTTTCTTTCCTTTTCAGATCAGCTGAAAATGTCTCTCATCCTTCCCAGCCTACCCATTTAAATCTTCTCTCCGCTGTTAATTCGACTCTGTGGCTGTGATGTCTCAGCCTATAATGTCCTTCCTTCGAAAGACACTATAAATTGTGCTTGCTGTTCGTATGTAAAGGGCACTTATTCATGGCATTTCCTTGTCAGGATTTAATCTAAATTGGCAAGAATATCTCTGAGACCACCCACCCCTTGCAAACGCCACAGCTTTGAAATACGCAGCTGAACCCCGTGAAGGGAACAGAATGGCAACAGGGAAAGAGAAAACTGTTGGATTTGCAATCTGTTGTAGAGATTACATAGGTTGGCATAAAGCCCAAAGGATATGCATGTGGGGTGACTTTATTTTTATATTTGTGCTGAGAGGATTTGAGATGGCCCAAGTCTTATGTGGTAATTGAGTTTAGACTTCACCAACTCAGATTTTTAAATAAAGAGCAGAAAGGTGGGAGGAGAGAAATGGAATTAGCAAGAATTCTGAGCAGCCTTGTGTCGAAAACCTGTTCTATTTAGTTTTATTGCTGGAAATACTTGGGGGGAATTTCAGTGTTCTACGTAAGTAGGGGAAAATGGGAAGGAGATGGAATATCAGGTTCAGCACGGAAGCTGAACAGGGTAAGGATGATAAGGCCCTGAATCTTTTGAAATTTCAGGACTCAACTTGGCCCTCTATATGCCCCTTTTTCCTGTCAACCAATCATTCAATCATATTTACTGTGTGCAGAGCACTGTATGATCAGTGGTATTTGTTGAATTCTTTCTGGGTACAGAGCACTACTAAGGCCTAGGAGAGCTCAGTAGAGTTAGAAGATCTGATCCCTGCCCTCAAGGAGCTTGCACAGTCGGCCTGAACAGAAGCCCAGGATCACAGTGTCCAAATCCAGCCCAGGTCTGAGCAGTACCAAAAATGAGCCTGAACTTCACTTGTGGGTGGTCTACCGATCAACCATGGGAAGATATCCCAGTGATCTCTGAGGATCTGTAGGGACTGCAGCCCCCGGAACAGTGAGTACGCTTGAAAGCACAATGTGCAGCACATGTGTAGCAGGAGGGCTCAGCCAGCAAGCTGTGGAACTGTCGGCCCAAAATGACCCTGAACGGGAAGCTTGTGGGGTGAGAGCATGTGCGTGTCAATGTAGTTGTCTGGAACAGCCCAAATCCACGTAGGTTTAGCTTCGGCCCAGCCGTTGGACTCAGAATACGGGGGTCACCTGGGTCCATATCTCCCATTGACTTTTTTTGTTTTCAGTGGCCCAGCCAAAATCCGTAAGTTATCCAAATATTGGTTCTTTTGAGCTATGGAAACTTCCCAGTTCAACTGCCAACTCCAAAGTGTTCTGGAAAGAGCCCTTAGAGCATTATATCAGTGTTAAAGGAATTTAAATAATGGTTCATTCCCTAAACAAGTGGTAAGCCAACATAGAAAAATCTTTTCTATTGTTCTGTGGAAAGCAAGTTGAGATCTTGATTCCCAACCTTTATGTGTAACCCCTGTCTCATACATCAGAACCTCTATGCTGAACTATATTAAGTTCAGCTTTTATACTGTGGTGATTTGGTCTTAAGAATTTGAAAATCTTTTGTTACAAATGTACCCCAGCATCTTTACAGTAGCTTCCCAAAATAAATCCTTCAATTTATAGGTGCAGAAGATTACTCTAGATTCCTTCTGAAGAAAAGAAATTGAAGGCATTTGCCTTTAAGACAATGGTCTTAAATGGTGATAAATAATGGTGATAATGCACTTTTTGAAGATGATGGGGTTTTTTTGAAGCTAGATTGTACCATATCTGCACTTTATGAAAAGTGGACTAGAAGTAGTCGACTGTTGAAGGAAACTTTTTTTTTTCCTTCAAGTATCATTTTGGATTTAGAATTGTTTTTCCTTATGATGAAACACTCAGAAGTAGGTTCTTTGTTCTCATTTCTAAGTCAATGTACTCTGGAGAGAAGGCAGCTTTTGGTGTTTGCTTCTAGGAGAAAAATTATTTTGTTTTTTCACTAATATTTGGTAATATTTTTTGGTTATTAAAGGCCAAGGAAGAGAACCTTTGAAGAAAGAAAATTTAATACAAAAGCACTGTTGTGCATTGTTTTAAAAGTGATGGCACTATCCTTAAGAAAAGCATATTTAAATAAAGCAATAACTAGTAGGTGAAGTGCAAAATGAATGCCCAGTCAGGCATGTGTTTTTGGTTTGTTTAATTCAATTTTATTAAGATCACAACTGTTTGCTTTTAATACTTTGCCTTCTGTACTTTGCCTTTCATACCCTTTTGTAATCACCCAGCCAAGTATTTTGAAGTGGTTGCAAGTATAGAATTAAATTCTGTATTTCCCTTATAAGGATAGAATTTTTAATCAGGTTGTGAAGATGTTTGGGTTGCTGCCAAAGAACCTTACTTAAGTTTCTAGGCTGACTCTCTTTTTCTGTTTGAGTCATAGTATCCATAAACTCATGTCAGAAATAAATATCAGTTCCTAAAATAAAGACTAACCAAATAAAAAGAACCTCTAGAAAGAGATTGTCATGATTTTTACTTGTCATGATTTTTACCAGGAAGTTTCTGACTAAAAAAAATGCCTTGCTCCTATTTTAGAAGTTTCAATTCATTAGAAGCGAAACCTGTAACAAACTTCTAAATCCACCATATTTCTCTCTTCCCCTGGAAAAAAAATGACTTTAGCAAATGAATCCTCAAATATGGTATTAGTTAAGCATTCAATCATAAATGCTGCTGAGGAAAGGTAGCATGGCGAGGAAGCAACATGGCCTAGGAGCCAGAAGGACCTGGGTTCTAATTCCGACTCAATAGTAATTGAGTCAATAATCCCGACTCATAGTAAGCACTCAATAAATACGATTGAATGAATGAAAGACTCTGCCACTTGTCTGCTGTGTGACCTTGAGCAAGTCACTTAACTTCTCTGTGCTTCAGTTACCTCATCTGTAAAATGGGGATTAAGACTGTGAGCCCCATGTGAGACAGGTTCTGTGTCCAATCTGATTATCTTGTCTCTACCGTAGTGCTTAGAACAGTGCTTGACACATAGTAAGTGCTTAACAAATACCATCATCATCATTATTATTATTATTATTCATTCATTCAATCGTATTTATTGAGCACTTACTGTGTGCAGAGCACTGTAGTAAGCGCTTGAGAAGTACAAATCGGCAACACATAGAGATGGTCCCTACCCAGCAACAGGCTCACAGTCTAGAAGGGGAAGACAGACAGCAAAGCAAAACATATAGACAGGTGTCAAAATTGTCAGAAAAAATAGAATTATAGCTCTATGCATATCATTAACAAAATAAATGGAATAGTAAATATGTACAAGTAAAATAGAGTAATAAATCTGTGCAAATATATACAAGTGCTGAGGGAAGGAGGTAGGGCGGGGGGGTTGGGGAGGAGGAGAGGAAAAAGGGGGCTCAGTCTGGGAAGGCCTCCTGGAGGAGGTGAGCTCTCAGTAGGGCTTTGAAGGGAGGAAGAGAGTTAGCTTGGCGGATGTGAGGAGGGAGGGCATTCCAGGCCTGGGGAAGGACGTGGGCCGGGGGTCGATGGTGGGACAGGTGAGAACGAGGCCTAACGGTGAGGAGATTAGCGGCAGAGGAGAGGAGGGTGCGGGCTGGGCTAGAGAAGGAGAGAAGGGAGGTGAGGTAGGAGGGGACAAGGCGATGGACAGCCTTGAAGCCGAGAGTGAGGAGATTTTGCTTGATTCGTAGGTTGACAGGCAACCACTGGAGATTTTTGAGGAGGGGAGTGACATGTCCAGAGTGTTTCTGTACTAAAATAATCCAGGCAGAAGAGTGAAGTATAGACTGAAGCAGGGAGAGAAAGGAGGATGGGAGATCAGAGAGGAGGCTGATGCAGTAGATTTAGGAAGCGTGAGGTGGATCTGGTCCACTCACTGCCCTACTTAACTGACTGCTGTACGCTGAAAATATAGAAAGCATCATAAAATAACTCAGGTGGTTTGGCAGTTTAGCAAATTCTTCTTAGCTTTTAACCCTTTGTACCTGTTTGAACAGGAATGAACCTTCTCCTCCTGCATTCTTAATGCAGATATTCACTCTGACTATCCAATGAGCTGGTGCTTTATACAACAAATTATCTGACCATAACAATCCCAAGAAGGTGACCTCTTTTGAGTTATTAATTTAGCAAGGGAAGAGCTAGACACTGGGTTCATATATTTAGTGTTTTATTTTCCTAAGACTGTTGCATTAATATAGTTTTTTGCCTATATATATATATATATATATATATATATATACACACACACATATATATACAGGCAAAAAACTACATTAATATATGTACATTAATCATCAATCGTATTTACTGAGCGCTTACTATGTGCAGAGCACTGTACTAAGCGCTTGGGAAGTACAAATTGGCAACATATAGAGACAGTCCCTACCCAACAGTGGGCTCACAGTCTAAAAGGGGGAGACAGAGAACAAAACCAAACATACTAACAAAATAAAATAAATAGAATAGATATGTACAAATAAATAGAGTAATAAATATGTACAATATTTATTTATTAATATTAATATGCATAATATACCAAGTACTGACTTGGTTGACCTACACACACACACACACACACACACACACACACACACACACACACACACATACATACACACATATATATATGTATGTATGTATATATAGGTCAACCAAGTCAGTACTCCTTTGTGATTGATGGGTAATGGGATGTTAAAATTAAAATATTTGTTTACAGCCAATTCTTAATTACCTCTTCTTTGCCTCACCCATGCAAAACACTGGCATAGAATTGGCAGTGCCAGGCCTGAAATTCTCCAGACTGGGGATACTGAGGCAGTGGCCAAACCTAGTCTGACCAAAATGGATTCAGCTCAGTGCACACTTGGTCTGGCCTGTGTAGGACTGTCAGTTCCACCCCTTTATTAGTTGCTGCTGCTTTTACCTCCTGAGCGGCCTGTACTCATCATGGACCCCAGGGAGAGTGTGAAACTTCGGGGTGCAGACATGAGCCGTGGGCCAGGGAGAAAGCTGGCATGTGGGCAGGAATGTGTGCCCGGCACGGAGCAGGGCCAGAGGATGCTTGGGCTTCTGCTCTGAGGGAGAGAGAGGCAGGGCCCGCAGAAATGAGATAAACCTAATCCGCCCATTCAAGAGAGGGGACATTTGAGGCAACCCTGGTTGCAGTGGAAGCAGCTGCTGCAGTGGTTGGCAGAGGTGCTCCTCCCCTCTAAGCTGCTGAGAATTCCCTTTGTGTTTCAGTGAGCTAGTATAATCCTGACTGCGCTGTTCTCACTGCACCAAACTGGCACATAGTAAGCGCTTAATAAATGCCATCATTATTATTACTATCTCTTTTTTCATTTATTGCTACAACTTTAACCTATGAAATACTGCAGTAATAATCAAGGGCCTCTTCGGTCTGTCGGCATCTTGCTAAATTTAGCCTGAGGAAAAAAATGAATACTGTCCGTCAGATTTTCAAAATATGATTTGACTTCCCTTCTATTTTTAGCTATGATAAATGAAACAGGTTCAACCCTGTGCACAAAGCAGCCAGTAGTCCATCATTCCTTGGAGCCTGCTTATTTATGAAGTGTTCATTATTTCATTGCAGACAGAAAAGATCCATCACCTGACCTCTTTGAAGATGGGTGATAATACATCCTGTACTATTGTCCTCCTTAATTTTTCCTCCCACTTCTTATATTCTTTCTCTCCCACACTCAAAATCTCAAGGATTGTCAAAGCATCATGGATGCCTGGGAGATAGAAGATTGTCATTTTTGTGAAATTAGAAGGGGCTTGCACTGAATATGGCTTCAGGCTTCAGTCAGTGATATTTATTGAGTACTTACTGGGTGCAGAACATTTTACTAAGTGCTTGGGAGAGTACAACATAAAAGTTGGTAGACAAGTTCCCTGCCCACAAGGAACTTACAAGTCTAGAGGGGGATCACTTAGAATCTATTGCCTTTTCCTTCCATTATTTCTTATGGTTTGAATAAATGGTAAGGGCATTTCTTTTTCCTCCCCTCTTACCTTAATCCTTTTCTGATTTTTCCAAGGTTCTCATTTCATTTTTGCTTCCCTACCTCTTCTGTTCCTTCGGTAAAGTACATCAGCTTTTTGTCCTCCCTCCCCTTGCCTCCCAGCTGTCAGTCCAGCAACAGCATCTTTGCTGAAATGTTACCCGTTTTTGTCATCATCTTCATCAGTATTTATTGCATGTCTTCTGTATGCAGAGCACTGGCCTAGACACTGGGAAACAAACCATAAAAGTGGAAGACAGGGTCCCTGCTCCTGAGAAGGTTATAATTTAATGGGGGGAACACCGGGTGGTACATTGTAAAATTCTTACAGTGGGAATTTAAACTGTAAGCTCGTTATGGACAGGGAATGTGTCTGCAAATTATGTTTATACTCTCCCAAGTGCTTAGTACAGTGCTCAGGTGCTCACAGGAAGTGCTCAGATACCACTGAATGACTGATTAGACTGTGAGCCCCATAAGGGATAGGGACAGTGCTTAGAACAGTGTTTGACACATAGTAAGTACTTAACAAATACCATAAAAAAAACCCAAAACCAATACATCAGTAAACAGAAAACTAAGCAATTAATGAATAAAAGGTGGAATAAACTGATTTTTACAAGTACTAGGAATGGCTAATGGGATGACTTGGTGAAGGGGTTGGGGCAGGGCAGGAATTTAAAGGAGTGGAGGGATGTGGTCTGCCAGGGGAAGCAAGTTTCAATGCAAGGTGCAAACAGAGATGGGAAAGCTGAAAAATACATCGGTTAGGTGAAACTGCCCACAACCTGGGAACAGTTTGAGTGGCACGTTTAGGGATCTGGAGGGGTCCAGAAACTACCTGCCTTCATGAGGGTTTTAGAACTGAGAATAGGTCCTCCAAGGCCCACTCGGACAGCCTTATGGAAATCTAGGGTGGGGACTTCTTTTAGTGGAGAAAGTCAAAATACCAGGAAATGTGCTGCCAGAGTTTGGAACGCCAACAGAATTTGTCACTGTTTTTTATTGCTAGGAAAAAAAAAACCCTCTAAATCATTGTGTTATGCAGTGAATGTGAGTCAGTTAATAAAACGTAGGAGTGGAATATTTTCAAGTAAAGCCACTTTAATTTGTCAGGAGCAGCTCTGGAGACTAACATCTCTTCTGTCCGTTGAACAGACTTTAAGCATTCCCTATAAAACAGAATGAGGCTTAAATGCTGAACTCATTTGATGAGGCGAGCATCAGAGTGACTTGATCCCTTCTTTGAAGGAAGATTTTTTTTTTCTTTTGGCAAGAATGAGCAATCATTTTGAAGTTTCAGACCCGGGTAGGTTAAAGGTGTACCAGGTGGAGCTTGTGGCAACAGGATAGTTTCTTATGTTGTGGGAAATTGTGTTCAAGAAGGCTGATTTCAGTTTGGGCCTAGATCTACTGCCTTCCTTTGGTCACTCACCGGTTCACATCTTTTTTTTTATCAAAGCTGAGGGTGTAAAATATTCACTTTTCTGTTTCAAAGAGCAATTTTAAACCCAGTTGTATTTTGTAAAGAAGCTCTGTTTTTTTGGTTTTGTGAAATCAACTTAGGTCTTAAAGAGGTAGGGGCAAGTGAGGAAGAATTGAAAACGGACCATGCTAGAGGGATGCTGTAAGTTTATGTTTCAACCCAATAGTCTGTACATTTTCTACATTAAATTGTGCACTCACCTTGCCCTTTTCTTTTAGAGAAAAAAAAAGAATGACCAGGCAAATAAATAGTGCTTGTGTGCGGGTACTTAATCAGCAACAATGTTGTGGAAAATTACAGAGCACGGTACATGGTGATGAAAGTAAAAAAAAATGTAATATTAGGAGTTTTGTATATTTGAAACAGAGGCAAATTTAAGCAGGAGATGTAACAAGGTTTCTTTAAAGGTCCACTCAGTTTTGCCCTACCACCTATTTTCAATGCATGTTTTGGCCAGAACGTAATTAGGAAATTGGGGAATGGTCTTCTGCTAGTGTGGTGCCTGTTTGGGCCCAGTGGGCCATGTAATCAAAGAACCTGTTTGCATTCAGCATTAGAATAGGTGAGTACCATGGGGTGAATTTCACAAGAATGCATTCCTCATGTTACAGGAAAACTGGGTAAACTGTGTTCTCTGTGTTCTAGAGGAGTTATTTTGTTCTTTTATCCCCTTTATTTTAATCCAGATGTTTTCTCCTTGTCGGAGTGAAACCTAGGGATTAAGTTAGTCTGGGGAGAGATTTACCTCCTGACTATCAGAACTAATGTTGTGAAATTGAAGATCGAGAGTTCCAGTTTGTGAATCTGTAGGTCCTTGAACAAATGACATGACACTTGTGATCCTCGTCAAGCTATCCCTCGCCTCTTTGGTCATTTAGCATCCACCCCCACAGATGGGTCACTTAAACCCCTTTCAGTTGAGCAACTGAGGGCTCAGAATAAAGCTTTTCATAAAAGCTCCTTTCCCCTTCCCCTACATTTATCCAGGACTGCTACTGTCCTGCCTCATGACCACCTTTTTTCCCCAGCTCACTTGCCATTCCTGAATAACTCCTTCATCCCAGTCCTGAGAGTTGCCATGGACAATTGCATTTGACCGAGATCACCCTGATCCCCATCCAGGGGCTTTCCTGTATGGAAAATGGGACCTGTTATAATCTGAATGATGGAGAATCGAAACAACAAAATGTCCTCCCTAGGAAATAGTGTACTGGCCTTTTGAAATTTTATTTTGGTGAATCTAGAATGTTCCGGCTCACTATAGCCTCATTTCCTTCTTTCAGAGTAGCTATTGACCTTAGCTGTATAATCACTGCATTTCAATAAGGTGAGGTTGGAGAAATTCAGCGACAGTAAGTGATTTTAATTTGCATCTCCTTTTCTCTAGATTCACTGTCCAGCTGTGCAAATGTACGTTTCTTTTAAAAATGTAATGAAAGGAATCGGGGTAAGAATCCCTTTCACAGCCCTTCAAGAACAGGCCAGCATTATAGTATTCAGGTCCAAACTGCTTTTGCTTCTTCAAGACTTTGGTTTCATTGTGTTAACTGGCAGCAATCTGCAGTTTGGAGTATTAGATAAAGAAATGCCTACACATCCTGGCAGAGCAAATTCTTGAATTGTTGCCAGGTCTGTTGTTGAGTAAAGTTGTTTTTTTTTTAACTAAGAATAGTTTCCCATTGGATATTAGCAGTTGTGAATTCTTGGTTAAAATTACATGCTTTTCAGCACCCATTCCTCAGGAGAGGTAACAGATTGATTTAATTCTGTATTTCATATGATGTGTGACTGTTCACATATCTAATGGAAATTGGGGGAATGAATAGCTTTCCAGGTTGTCAGTGTTCCCTTTAAGGAAATGGGAACAGAAGTAAGTTTTCACAGCTATTTTTAGTTTTGCATGATTAACTAGAATTAAAGAACAAGGAGTGGAAAGAAACAGTCCACCTAGATTACACTTGATATTTACATATTTGATAGATTAGCAGAGCAGTTGTACACAGGCAGAATAATTGTAGAATAATTAATTTTTTCTCAGTGAACTTCAATAGCTTCCTTTAGCATATGGCAAAAGACCATTCTCAATGGTATCATCATCATTAATGGTATTTATTGAGTGCTCACTAGGTGCAGAACACTGTACCAAGTGCTTGGGAGAGTTGAATAAAACAGAGTTGCTAGACAGTTCCGTGCCGACCATGAGCTTACAGTCTTAGTTAACCATCCTACTTTAAGTTTAAAATAATAAATAATAATAATAATAATAATGGCATTTATTAAGCACTTACTATGTGCAAGGCACTGTTCTAAGTGCTGGGGGTATACAAGGTGATCAGGTTGTCCCACAGGAGGCTCACAGTCTTCATCCCCATTTTACAGATGAGGTAACTGAGGCCCAGAGAAGTTAAGTGACTTGCCCAAAGTCACACAGCTGACAAGTGGCAGAGGCAGGATTCGAACCCATGACCTCTGACACCAAAGTCCGTGCTCTTTCCATTGAGCCATGCTGCTTCTCTGTCAAAGATATCTGTCAAAGATATCTTAATATGAAATATATTAGGTGAAAACCAATTCCAGTTCTCCTTTAAATCCAGTCAGTACCTAGTGCCAAGCTATTTGAATGCAGCTTCAATAATTTTCACCCAAGGGAGGGCTTGTTAGTAAATAAGCACAAAAGCCAAGGTCTCTGTTAAAAGATTTATTGGTGAATAGTCATAGGCCTAATCTTATTGTACACTGATGTCGTATACTGTTGTAAATGAATACTCAAAAAAATGAATGAATAACACTTGGCCTTCCAGCTGAATTCTCTTCTTTGTATTGCTTTCCGTTTTCCGCTGGCTTCATTGGCTTTGCAGGGGCCTCTGTAGTCTGGAAGTTCTCTTTGCAAAAGGTGGGCCCACTGCCAGGACAGTTTAGCCTCTGTTCTCCCATCCCCGCCCCACACTCAGTCCTGGGTTCATCCATCCCTTCTAGGAGATAATGATAATAATAATAATAATAATGATGGCATTTATTAAGCGCTTACTATGTGCAAAGCGCTGTTCTAAGCACTTGGGGAGGTTACAAGGTGATCAGGTTGTCCCACGGGGGGCTCACAGTCTTCATCCCCATTTTACAGATGAGGTCACCGAGGCCCAGAGAAGTGAAGTGACTTGCCCAAAGTCACACAGCTGACAAGGATGCTGTTACACAGCCATCTTGCCCAGTTTTGCTTTGCTGTTTTTGTCTTTCCTGGTGTGGCCCAGCACAAGGCCATGAAAAGCAACAACAGAGCATTGAGGGATAATATTTTTCTAATCTTAAAAGGAGACACAGTCATTCTTCTATATTCAAGGCCCTACTGAGAACTCACCTCCTCCAGGAGGCCTTCCCAGACTGAGCCCCTTCCTTCCTCTCCCCCTCGTCCCCCTCTCTATCCCCCTCATCTTACCTCCTTCCCTTCCCCACGGCGCCTGTATATATGTATATATGTTTGTACATATTTATTACTTTATTTACGTATTTATTTTACTTGTACATATCTATTCTATTTATTTTATTTTGTTAGTATGTTTGGTTTGATTGATTCTCTGTCTCCCCCTTTTAGACTGTGAGCCCACTGTTGGGAAGGGACTGCCTCTATATGTTGCCAACTTGTACTTCCCAAGCACTTAGTACAGTACTCTGCACACAGTAAGCGCTCAATAAATACGATTGATAATGATGATGATATCTGCAGAAGTCCCAACCTTGTCAAGAAGCAACATGGTCTAGTGGGTAGAGCATGGGTCTGAGGGTCAGAAGGACCTGGATTCTAATCTGCCATTTGTCTGCTGTATGACCCTGGGCAAGTCACTTAACCTCTCTGTGCCTCAGTTCCCAAGCGCTTAGTACAGTGCTCTGCACATAGTAAGCGCTCAATAAATACGATTGATTGATTGATTATCTCATCTGTGCAATGGGGATTAAGGCTGTGGGACAGAACTGTGCCCAATCTGATTAGCTTGTGTCTACCCCAGCGCTTAGTACAGTGCCCGTCTCATAGTAAGCGTTAAATACAATTAGAAAAAAGTCCAAAGCTTTTCATGGCATCAGTTATCACATCAGCAGCTCACTGCAGGAATCTCTGGGTTACTGATGCTACGTACATCATTTCCAAGTTAGAATTATTTCAGTGTTCTGATTGTGAGATTGTGCTTTGTGGGTCAGTTACAAACAGGCACCAGTGAAGGTGTCTCCCCCAGAATAGATTATATTTCAGCCACCCCAGCCCTGCTGTACCTTGTAGAATTTTTCTTCTTCCTCCTTATGGCAGTGACTGTTCGGGGTGAGTGCCCAGAAAATCTGTGGTATTCATTATAAGATACCAGGTCATTAAGGGTATTCTGTATTTGGTTCTGTATACCAAAAGAGAAAACCCAGTTGACCACACAATAGTAGTTTTACAGAGTATTATTCATTCATTCATTCATTCATATTTATTGAGCGCTTACTGTGTGCAGAGCACTGTACTAAGCACTTGGGAAGTACAAGTCGGCAACATAGAGAGGCGGTCCCTACCCAACAACGAGCTCACAGTCTAGAAGGGGGAGACAGACAACAAAACAAAACATGGAGACAGGTGTCAAAATCTTCAGAACAAATAAAATTAAAGCTATATGCGCATCATTAACAACATAAATAGTAAATATGTACAAGCAAAATAGAGTAATAAATCTGTACAAATATATATATATATATATATACAAGTGCTGTGGGGAGGGGAAGGAGGTAGGGCGGGGGGGCTCAGTCTGGGAAGGCCTCCTGGAGGAGGTGAGCTCTCAGTAGAGCTGTGAAGGGAGGAAGAGAGCTAGCTTGGTGGATGTGTGGAGGGAGGGATATTTTTGGCATGAAGATGAGTAGTCTAACTTTAAAACAGGTATCATCAAGAAGTTGAGGGGCTAGTTTTAGCCCAGCCAAAATTTCTGCTTGCCTCACCTTTTTTTCCACCCTTCTCCTGACTAATAATGTCTTCTCAATCGTCCCAGTTATTTGAGTCAGGGCAAAGGTTTGCTTGAAAGCAGAACACCAGTAATCAGTACTGTGGTGTATCCTTCAGTTCAGACAGCGCTGGTGATGTATGTGTTTTCGATTAGAACACCTTCTTACCTCACCCTGTTACATAGGGAGGAATTGAAAATTTCCCACTAACCTTTTTGTAGGTTCCGACCTTGGTTTTGTACGATCATCAATCGTATTTATTGAGCGCTTACTGTGTGCACAGCACTGTACTAAGCGCTTGGGAAGTACAAGTTGGCAACATATAGAGACAGTCCCTACCCAACAGTGGGCTCACAGTCTAAAAGGGGGAGACAGAGAACAAAACCAAACATACTAACAAAATAAAATAAATAGAATAGATATGCACAAGTAAAATAAATAAATAAATAGAGTAATAAATATGTACAAACATATAAACATATATACAGGTGCTGTGGGGAAGGGAAGGAGGTAAGATGGGGGGATGGAGGGGGGATGAGGGAGAGAGGAAGGAAGGGGCTCAGTCTGGGAAGGCCTCCTGGAGTAGGTGAGCTATTTTCTATCAGCTGGGGGCACTATCTGTTATTCCACAGTATCCCCTGTTATTCCACAGTATCCCCAAGTATTCCTTTCAGTTAAGAGGAGGAGAGAGCGGGAGCCCAGGATGATGGTAGCTGTGTGGTAGTGGAGAAACCAACAGGCGCTAAGCCACTTTCCAGTTACTGGCTTACCACCTCTAGACTCATTGTGGGTAGGGAATGTTTCTGTTATTTTGTTATATTGTACTCTCCCAAGTGCTTAATACAGTGTTTTGCACACAGTAAGCGCTCAATAAATACAATTGATTGATTATCACCCTCTTGGCACAAATGTCAGGCCTTGTCAACTCCCTGCCAGTCTTCTATTGTTCTGGTCGCTTATAAGATGTAGAACAAGGTGTTCTGTTTATTCTTCCTTCTCTTTCCACCCGCAGTCCCCAAAAAACACTTCCGCTGCCACTCCCCTAGTCCTTAGAGTGTTTCTTTGCCTCTCGGCTTGCTTTGGGGCCTGAACTCCAATCTCCCGTGTAGCAGTGCCCATTGGCCATGGACGATCTTTAAGAAAAAAGAATCGTCATTCCATTGCCCGGGTAGCTTAGTTATCTTCCTGCTCCAAGGCAGCAGGTGGGACCAGGTGATTTTTCTCAGTTCCGTCCAGCACTCAGATTCAGTGATGGCCTAGCTCAGGACATGAAGCATAAACAAACTTCATAATTCACCCGCCTGGCCTTTTTCTTTTCAAAAGCACAGACTGCGGCCTGCAGATGAGCTCCAGCGATCTTCGATGATAACACACGTACCCGATCTGAAAGACCAGTCCTCCTTGTGACACTAGCATCCTCTTGCATGTGGGCAGTGCAGATTTGAAAGGCGGTCGACAGTGGAGCTGAAAACCCAGTGCTCTGTTTTATGCTCCACATCAGATTATTTTGAAAGTAATTTTAAAATAACTACAACTGCAAGGTGGTGGGTTCAGTAGATAGCTGTTTGGGTTTTTAATAGTACTCTCCTCTACAGTTGTGATACCTCTAGTTCAAACTGGAGCACAACTGAGGATCAGGGTTAGGAGGACTTAACGTTCACATAATAATAAGGGGTTTACATCTCGGTTAAGTATATTTTTACCCACATTTCCTTCCTTCCCGCCTAGTCACACTGCTATTGTGAAATTCCACTTAACTGACTCGAGAGGCTTATTGGAGAAGTTGTTCATTTTACCACGATGTAACAGGAAACTGACTTGTGTATGACTGACTTTTGGTGCCAACTTTAAATCTTGTATCGCCGTTTTGAGTTTCTTTAAGCGGTGGAATAAATCACAGACTATACCTAAATATTGTGCTTCTGGTGGCAGTTAGAGGGAAGAAAGGAACTTCTTTGGGGATTTGATTACAGTATCAGTTCTTTATCCTGGATCTCTTCTCCTCATTTTGTTTGAATTAATTTAGACAGCTTATGCTTGTGCTTTTCTGCCCAAACTTTCCAATATGGCAGTGTAGCTAGAGCAAATTTTAGACAAAACTCTGTTCACAATTTAATGATGAAAACAGGAGCATGAAAGAGAATCTCTCCTGCAAAGGGACTGTGCATGCCCTCTGCCCAGAGGAGGAAGACTCTGAATGACTTTAAATGAGAACTGTAACATTCAAATCTAGGTCTCTTGGCTTTTGTATATTTTATGGCCAGGTCATTGCATTGTGGAGTATTACACTTTTACTTAACTTGAGGGTTGCTACAAGAAAATTGTGAGGAGGGGAAGAGAAAAAGGGAAAAAAAAGGAGTCTGGTGCCATCCGGGAATTACATCATGTCAGGTCCCCAACCCGGATGATTAGGAAATTAACAGTGTTAGCTACTCCAGTTTGTACAAGTTGGTGGGATAAATGCACTGCTAATGGAAATAAACTATTTTTCGGTTGTTAGATAATAGAAATAGCAGACATGTTCCCTGACCATAACAGGCTTAAAGTCTTTAGACGAGTGTACACCGTTTAGGAGGCGGAATTGGGGAGGTGGAAGGGATAGGAGAATTAGCACTGTACTAAGCACCAGGATAGATATAAGATAGTTAGGCTTGTAATATATTTTCCCCTTTAGCATGGGCCCTCAGGAAAGAGCCCCACTGAAGATTCAAGTCTGCCTGTATGGAGAGATCCTTGTACTACTAGTACTGTCAATGCCCCTTTCCTCCCCATAGAAGCCAAAACTCAAAATGCTGGAGAAAATTTTGCACAGACTTAGTTCTCCCCACTCCTAATGATTGGTCTTAGTATGAAGAAAACATTTCTGAGGAACAAATGAGAACATAGAATTTAACTGGAAGTTTAGTTTGGCCCTAAATTATCATTTTTCCATTCAAAACTATCAAAACCATTTTTTTCCTTGTTTTGTAAAATAGTAGCAAATATTTCATGGGACTGAAAATCCAAAAGTTCCCTGCCCATGGACAAAAGTGATTGAAAAGCAAATTTAACAACAAAGCAAAATTCTACTCCTTGTTTTTCCTCTGACAGCAATAATTTGTACATGGGTATTTGTTGTAAAAAATGTGTTGTATTTCAGAAGGAAGCATTGGTTGGTTGTACTGCGGAAGCATCTTGAATTGATTATTTTTTTTTTATTCCGTTTGGTTCACATTAACAGACTTGTTTTAAAGCCAAACAAACAAATCGCCAGTGATGTATATTGTTGAATCATAAAAGGTGCCAGCATTTTGAGAGTAACTGAGGATAAAGTCTGTATTTTGGACAAAGATTCTCCAGAAACTTGAGTAAAAATGCTACAGAAACTCTGTACTAGTGAATGAGTAGAGATTGTAGTTGTTCCTCTTTTTTAAAACAGGCAACGTACTTAGAGGAAAGTCATTATTTTGTTAAATCAATTTGGCCCCCCTCAGCATCTCAGTGACTCCTTCCTGGAGAGAGCATGCTTCTCTCTTCTAATGGACAAGTTCCCTAGAGAGAACTACATGTGCAAGGCCCCACATGGGTAATTAACCTATTCTTATTTTCATGTTCTTGGCAGACAGTGTGGATGATGGGGCATACTTGATCTCGTGTAAATACAATCACAAAAATCGACCCCCACTCTTAAACCCCAGGTCTAAAGGAAACCTGGGGGTGAGCCTAGAATACCTTTGATATTTCGCCCTCTTCCTTCTGTTTCCACTTCATTTGGTTTTCCAGTGAGTTTGGGGTTTCAGAAAAAAACCGAGTTTTCAGAATGTAGTGATGATGAGAACAATAGAAGGAAAGAAGAATGGCTAGTGAAGGGTTTGCCTTCCAACTGACCTCTCAAGGTACATGATTTCCAAGCCTCTGAAATCCTTAGCTAGGTGGGTGGGTACTTCTCCAGCTGCATTAAAGGTGAGTCTTCACTGAATAAAGTGAAATGAAATTTGACAGTTAGCCAGCCAATTTGATCAACATAGGCAAGCAGACTGGGTTTTGAGGCCAAATATATCTGCTGCGATCAAATTTTATTGATCAGTTTCACCACCTAATACGTGTTTACTTCACAGTGTTCAGCATAGATTCAGTCTTAATAAACTTTATGACAGGAAGCATGACTTGCAGCTTCAGAGTGAGATTCAGCAGGAGAAAGGGAGGCCTGAACTCATTCTTCTCCATATCCTTTCTTTCAATCAAGCAATCATATTTATTGAGCGCTTACTACGTGCCTAGCACTGTAGTAAGCATGTGGGAGAATATAATACAACAGAAAAAGCAGATGTGTTCCCTGCCCATAATGAGCTTAGAGTCTAGAGATGAGCAAACACTCTCTAGGAGGTGGATGTGGGGAGGTGGAAGGGAGAGGAGAATTAGGGATAGAGGAGAACAGAATCTGCCACTGTGTCCTGCCCTTTAACCACTGAGGACAGCCTTAGAACATTTTAATACAATTTCCTAGATCCCTCTCTCATCTTATGCTCTTGTCAATCTCCCCCTTCCAGGACCTCTGCCAAGTTTTTCCTCGGTGGATAATTTTTGGTTTGTTTGTTTTTTGGTGTATGTGTGTGTTTTGTATATATAATATATATATATATTTATATATATATATATAAATAAAACCTTGCAGCTCCCTCTTCTTTCTGGTTAGATGCATATATTCCCTCTTGAAACCCTAATTACCTTAAAATAAAAAAAAGATTTGGGAGCCCACCTTACTTAGGTTCTGCTCCACAGGAGTATCAGTGTGGTTTGTAAATGCTTATTTGGAGCAGAATCATCTCTTGGGTTTCTATTCCCTTCTTCCTCTAAGATTGAATGAATGAAAGTCTCCCAACTTTGTAGTTCAGTTTGAGAAAGAGGAAGTACATTTTCCTTTTAATTGACTCCAAGATCAAGCCATAATAAATTTGGCACACTATATGTTTTTACCATATAAATTTAGGACTCTTGGTTCAACTTCTTGTTGTTTTTCTTTAGGCATATGAGTTTTTTTCTGTCATTTTTCTTGTCCTTCCCACCCCCATTTGTGGGCCCAGATTACCTAGAACTAAAATATTTTTTGTTATTTTGTGAGCAATGAGGTCATTCTCTACCTGGCCCAAGGTGTTGTGAGAGTAAATGTAACACAGCAAAGGAGCTTCAGGGGAGTGGGGAGAAGTGCACAACTTTTTTATTTAGCTGTCAGATCCACTTATTAAATCAGTGTATTTGAGATGAGAGGAAGAAATGGGTGAAACAATTATAGGTTTGGAGAAAAGAATAGGAAGTAGACCATATCCTGATGATCACTAGCCTCCAGTATTAAATTGCATATAAATAAAAGAGTGGTTGACGTGGCTCCTCCAATCTTCTCCTGAATTTTCAGAGAACCCAATCCTCAGAATTTGATCCTGATCAGAGCCAGCATCCTTCTAAATGTATTTAGTGAGTCTTGCATTTGCTCCCAGCTGGATATACAGAGAGATTTAATGTTGAAAGGCAAGCAGGCTAAAACGGAGAGAAGGGAACAGTGCCATATAGGCCATGGTAGCTACTAGGAGCCACATAAACTCCAGTAGCAGCCTCAGTGGATCTCTCAATCCAGTCTGATATAGTGAGATATCCTGAAAACATGGGACCAAGTAATCCTCCTTTTATTACGCTTTCTTGGAGGAAACAAGTCTCAGACGGTTTTGGTTTCTGTTGGGAGCAAAGGGTGAGATTATTTTGGTTTTGTTTTAAATGGTAGACCTGACTGTCTTTTGTCGGGGAGCTTCTATTTTCTGGTTTAGATGGAACTGCATTCAAAATCAGTCAATCAGTGGTATTAATTGAGTGCTTACTGAGTGCAGAGCACTGTACTAAGGGTTTGATCCCCAAACCTTCAAAAATGTTATTCTCCCTTTACCCCATGCAAATAATTGAAATAAAAATTCACTTAATTGGCCGATGAAGGGGCTTAGGTTCCAGACTTGATGGCTTTCAAGTTCCAGTGCTAGAAAGATTGCAGATTATGGCAGAGGACAGGACGTTCTGGAGAAAGTATAATAATAATAATAATGATATTTGTTAAGCACTTACTATGTGCAGAGCACTGTTCTAAGCGCTGGGGGGATACAAGGTGATCAGGTTGTCCCATGTGGGGCTCACAATCTTAATCCCCATTTTACAGATGAGGTAACTGAGGCACAGAGAAGTTAAGCGACTTGCCCAAAGTCACACAGCTGGTAAGTGGTGGAGCCGGGATTAGAACCCATGACCTCTGACTCCCACTGAGCCATGCTGCTACTGTGTATATCCATGGAGTCTCCATGAATTGGAAATGACTCAACGGCACATAATAATAATAATATGTAACTTTATTAATTGAAACAGAGCGAAAAAAGAACTTTCATCTCAGGATTCCAAGTTGATAGAGATCTTTGGGAGGAAGGCATGGAACTGAGTCTCACCGTGGCTAACTGTCATTTTTTTTTTTGAGCTTCCATTTCCATTAAATAATGGCCGATTCTACCAAGGCTTCAGTTTTGAAGTGGGCCTCGAAACAGGAAAGTTGAAATGCCCCAACGAGCCTGGGCCAGTGTGGGGATATGGGGTAGAGGTGGAGGAAAACAAGTGCTTTGTGAATTGAGGCTGTATTCACAGAGTGTAGGCTGCAGTATTTAATGTGCTGTTTGTTTTCATTTTGCCGGAGCTGAGCTCACATCGCGGAAATCTTGTGCCTCAATCTGAGAACAAGAATAATATGATATTAATGGAATCGACGCGGGGGATCTCGAGAGGGAACAGACAGGAACTTTTTCCTCTGAGCTGCTAGGCCGTACAGTTTACTTTGCAGTTTTCGTTGGAGGCATCCCAGTGGCCTGCTGTGTGTTTCTGCCTGTCGGCGCTTGGAAGAAGACAGCTGCTGACATCTACTTTCTTAGGGGAGTTGGAAAGAAAAAGGGTGTGCTTCCAATTCCACCTTGATTTATCAGGAATATCCCCTCCATTTTGGAAAATAATAATGATAATAATTGTGGTATTTGTTAAGCACTTACTATATTCCAGGCACTGTACCAAGATCTGGGTTAGGTACAAAATCATCATCATCATCATCAGTCGTATTTATTGAGCGCTTACTATGTGCAGAGCACTGTACTAAGCGCTTGGGAAGTACAAGTTGGCAACATATAGAGACAGTCCCTACCCAACAGTGGGCTCACAGTCTAAAAGGGGGAGACAGAGAACAAAACCAAACATACTAACAAAATAAATAAATAGAATAGATATGTACAAATAAAATAAATAAATAAATAGAGTAAAAAAATATGTACAAACATATATACATATATACAGGTGCTGTGGGGAAGGGAAGGAGGTAAGATGGGGGGGATGGAGAGGGGGACGAGGGGGAGAGGAAGGAAGGGGCTGAGTCTGGGAAGGCCTCCTGGAGGAGGTGAGCTCTCAGCAGGGCCTTGAAGGGAGGAAGAGAGCTAGCTTGGCGGATGGGCAGGTTGGACACAATCCCTGTCCCACATGGAGTTACAGGATTGAGAAAAGGTGATGAATCCCCATTTTACAGATGAGGAAGCTGACACAGAGAAGTTAAGTGAGTTGCCCAGGGTCACACAGCAGACAAATGGTGGATCTGGAATTAGAACCGAAGTCCTCTGATTCCCAGGTCCGCGCTCTTTCCACTAGGCTACACTGATTCCTTTTCGATTCAATTTGATGTATTTTAACTTCAAGGTCTGTGTTATTTGGAAGATGGGGATAAACAGATTTGGATAAATTACTCCAAAACTTCATTAGAACTTTCTTCAGGTGGCTTATTTTTCTACTATAGCTTATTCAGGCGATAACAAGAGATGGCCAGAAAGAGATACCAGAATTGAAAAGTGATCTGCAACTTTTCTCTTGGGCTGGTCCTGAGAGTTATACTGAGGTCTTTTTGTAACCTAGATGGGAATCAGAATTGAACTCCTGACATTCTTTGTGATAACATTTTCCAATTTAACAGAGTTTGAGTTATTCCTCAAGCTTTTTGTTATTTCCATATGTAAAATCAGAACAGCTTCTGTCACAGCTGAATTTGTACTAAGGCTGAATGGAAATATTTACTGGTTCAATTACTGGTGCAATGAAGATTCACAGAGTTCTTATCAAGAAGTCGAAGTCAATAGAAAAATGTGAGTTACATTTTAGCGGAAGTACTAGAAGCATTAGAGTAGGGCAAGGTGCCAATGAAAACAATATTCAGCACAACTGGAAATGACCATATTTAAATCAATTCATCTAGATGAGAGAAATAGCATGTTTAATCCTCTCATGATTTTTCTCTCTGTATTCAATCAGTCACTAGTATTTATTGAGTCCTTGTTATAGAAGGCACTTGTGAATTGAAATCCAAAGGAAACGAAGGGCTGCTTTTAATTTTGAAATTAGATCCCCTGATTTTGGGATAGGATTCAGAGAGATTTAACTTTGAAAAATGATAACATTTGGAAATTATGAAGGAGATGTGTTTAGAATCACAAATACTTTATTTTTACTATAAATGTGTCTCCTGGCTTTGTAGTTTAATAGTAATAATGACGGTGATATGTTTATGATAGTGGTTACTTGCAAGAAATGAGTTGACGTTTAAAGCATCATAAGGAGATCCTAATTACCAGAGAATAAATCATTCAAGTTTTTTTTTTTTCTTTTTCTTATGTTCTTCCAGTCTATAGCTTCTGCAGACATGGATTTCAACCAGCTGGAGGCATTCCTGACCGCTCAAACCAAAAAACAAGGTGGAATCACCAGCGATCAAGCTGCAGTCATTTCCAAATTCTGGAAGAACCACAAAATGAAAATCCGAGAAAGCCTGATTAATCAAAGCCGATGGGAAAACACTCTTAAAGCCATGAACTGGAGAGTTGATTTGAAGTCCCAGTCGAGACACGTAGATCAAATTAACACTCCTGTTGCCATAGTAGAGCTGGAACTGGGGAAGAATGGACAGGTGAGTTAATCTTCACTGTTCAACTTGAGAAACGCTGAATTTGTTCTTTCACTATTGTATGGCAAAGGAATTATAACTAAAATGACTTTGGTATATTACTGTTCCTTGCCCTCTTATTTTGCTATAGTCTCTGGACTAGTGTCAGCATTTATTAGACATTTTCTACATTCCTGGCACATTCTAGAATCACCAGACTTCATTTCTTTTCACCTTCATGCAAAGCCATATTATTTTTAGATTTTTGTACCTTCATATTGTGATTTTTCAGCATCCATCAGAGAGGGTTGGAGCGTCTTGTAGGCAGGGTGGCATCTTCCTCTCCCCCTCGTCCCCCTCTCCATCCCCCCATCTTACCTCTTTCCCTTCCCCACAGCACCTGTATATATGTATATATGTTTGTACATATTTATTACTCTATTTATCTATTTATTTTACTTGTACATATCTATTCTATTTATTTTATTTTGTTAGTATGTTTGGTTTTGTTCTCTGTCTCCCCTTTTTAGACTGTGAGCCCACTATTGGGTAGGGACTGTCTCTATGTGTTGCCAAGTTGTACTTCCCAAGCGCTTAGTACAGTGCTCTGCACACAGTAAGCGCTCAATAAATACGACTGGTGATGATGATGATCTTGTCAGAGAAGTGTTGCAGGGCACCTGCCTACCTGCTTTCCTCTTTCATTCCTCTTCCCAAGTAGGCTGCGTCGTGTAATGGCTGGGTTCTGGGGACCCACAAACCCAGACCAGGCCTAGGAGTCCAGAAGACCCAGAGGGACAATCCTGAAGTCCCTCTGGGATGGAGGGATATGGAGGATCCTTGCTAAACTGGGACACCCAAGATTTTCCTCTCTCTTCAGTGGAAGTCCCTGGAGCTTGCCCTCCAACTTGCAGAGCTGGCGTAGGTCTGTGGCAGGCACTGGCCCGGCCCATCTCACACTTTGGCCATGAGTTTTCCAAGGTGACCTTGAGCCAAATAAACAAGGTCTGCCTGTTCCTAAAGCCGCAGCTCTGGACCTAGGAAAATAAAGTTTGCAAGAAGTGGAAAGATAAATAGGAGAAGGAAAATTGCAAAAAAAAAAAAAAAATGTAGGTGAGTGAGTGGGACCCAGAGTAGGGGAAAGATAAATTAAATAAGCCTAGGTAAGCAAATGAGAAGATGAAATGGTTAGGATGGTGGTATTTTTTGGGGGTTTTTGTTGTGTGTGTGTTTAGGAGAAAGAATGAATGATCAGAAAAGCCACAACAAAGTAGTAGGAAGCTTGGGTTCAGAAGAATAAGAAGCTAGTCTTTCAGTCAATCAACCAGTCAATCGTATTTATTGAGTGCTTACTGTGTGCAGAGCACTGTACTAAGCGCTTGGGAAGTACAAGTTGGCAACATATAGAGACAGTCCCTACCCAACAGTGGGCTCACAGTCTAAAAGGGGGAGACAGAGAACAAAACCAAAGATACTAATAAAATAAATAGAATAGATATGTACAAGTAAAATAAATAAATAAATAGAGTAATAAATATGTACAAACATATATACATATATACAGGTGCTGTGGGGAAGGGAAGGAGGTAAGATGGGGGGGATGGAGAAGGGGACGAGTATCCTCAACTACTAGTGTCGACCTGCCAGAAGAGCCAGAATCAGCACAACTTCTCATTAAGCCATTTGACTTTATGCTTACATAAAGAGATCTAATTAAGAGAATTAGTAATTGGTTTATGTACCTGTTGTTTATGGGAAAAAAAATAATGTCTAGTTGGGTACAGTAATCTAGATCTTTGAATAAGTTAATTTGATTTTTTACAATATGAAATTATTGAGATAATGAAATACGAATGTTCTCGTTACATCCTTTAATGTGGAATTTATCTATTTGCCTCCATTAAGATATGGACTGTAGCACAAAGATTTCTTTTGAATCTCCCCTTCAAATTTTAGGAACTTTAGGAAGTTCCTTTCTTTAATTCTTAAGATGGTTAGTTTGCTGTTAATTTTCTTCATTGCTAATCTAAAATTGTATCATTTTGTTATATAAAAAATGTCTTTCCAAAAACTGTTCAGGGGATAGTTCATTCATATGCTGCAGAGTTAATTTTGCTGCTGATTCAGGTGTAAATTATTCAAAAGGGAGCATTTTGATTTAGCCACTTGATCATAGGATATGTATGTGTGGCATTTATATTATGAAAATGTTGTTAATATTTTATTTGTTTAAATGTATAATGTAAGGAGTCCAAGAGCTACTCACATTGTTCCAAATCCAAAACTCAGTTAGTCAAGTGGAGAAATTTGGCCATAAATCATTAAGTCTTTTCAATTTATAGTTACCACCAACTAGAAAACAGGTGTGAAAATAATAATAGTAATAATAGTTGTGGTATTAAATGCTTAACTCTGTGCCAAGCACTGGGATTGATATAATCCAATCAGATAAAAAATGAGCCTCTTTTTAAAACTGAGGCAAACTATGTACTAGCTGCTGGTCTGATTTTGTTTTTTGTATTTTTAATTCATTCAATCATATTAATTGAGCACTTACTGTGTGCAGAGCACTGTACTAAGAGCTTGATTTTATGTGGAGGTGCTTATTGCAGTGCTCATGAATGGGAGGTGGGGAAATAAGCATACCTGCCGTTTTCAGGCCCTTCCTGAAAATTCCAATTTCTTGGAATTAACTGTCCTTTGCAGGAGCTGACATTTGCGGGTACTTGTAGGAGTCCAATGCTATCAAGACCCCTTTTTATATTCTGTGGAGACCAGGGATTTTTAGTGTAGTAATCCACACCATTTTAATTTTTGGCTTGAGTTCTATTTTTCTTGTCTTGTGCGGGAACAGTGACTGGAATTAGAGTAACTTTTCAGCTCAAGGATCTGCCCCCTCAAGGTTTCCAATAACTTGACTATAGACAAAAGTAATAATAATTATAAAAATGGTGGTATTTGTGACTGGAATTAGAGTAACTTTTCAGCTCAAGGATCTGCACCCTCAAGGTTTCCAATAACTTGACTATAGACAAAAGTAATAATAATTATAAAAATGGTGGTATTTGTTAGCACTTCCTATGTACCAAGCGCTGGGGTAGATCCAAGATAACCAGGTAGAACACAATCTCTGTCCCACATGGAGTTGATAATCTAAAGAGGAGGGTGAACTGGTATTGCATCCCCGTTTTGCTGCGGAGGAAACTGAGGCACAGGGTTAAGTGACTTACCCAAGGTCACACAGCAGGCAAGAGGTGGAGCAGAATTAGAACCCAGGTCCTCTGACTTGCAGACTCGTGCTTGTTCCACTGAGCCACACTGCTGCTTCACAAAAGAACAGTATACACTTGTTTGGAGTAGGACACAGTTTCTATCTGTGTCTTGGCTTTGCAGCAATCAGAAAGTTTGGGAGGGCAGAAGAGCCAGAGGGCCCAGGAGGTGGGAAAAGACGGACTCTGTATGGTTGACATTTGTGAACTCCATTCTCTGCACCCCTCTCCCTCTCCACATTCCTGAGACCTCATTTAAGAAACATTGCTCTACAGTGCAAGGAACACTTGAGTTTTTTAAAAGCTCTGATTTAATAGCATTAATTTTTCATACGAGAGGCTCAGAGTGTTTGGTTTCATTAATCTGCAAACTCCTCTAAGAGGTAGCTGGGTAAAGAGGTGCCAACTTGTCGTCGCGAGTGCAGGGCTAAAAAGAAGTAAGGGATTTTAGGGGAGATGGAGCGGTGAGCCCACTGTTGGGTAGGGACTGTCTCTATATGTTGCCAACTTGTACTTCCCAAGCGCTTAGTACAGTGCTCTGCAAACAGTAAGTGCTCAATAAGTACGATTGATTGATTGATTGAGACAGGGCAGGCTTCAATCAGTCAGTAGTATTTTTTGAGCATCTACTATGCACAGAGCACTCTGTTAAGCATTTGGATCAGTGCAATAGTGTAACTAGACATGATTCCTGTACGTAAGGATTTCACAATCCAGGAAACAACTGTTTTGAGTCTTTTTTGCCCAAGTTTGGTCAGAGACCTGGGATGCAGCTTCTGGTGGGTAGGGAGCCCATCTGTCAACTCTTTTGAATCAGTCAATCAATCAATCATATTTATTGAGCGCTTACTGTGTGCAGAGCACTGTACTAAGCGCTTGGGAAGTGCAAGCTGGCAACATATAGAGACAGTCCCTACCCAACAGGAGGGTACTTTGAACTTTCCCAAGTGCTTAGTGTAGTGCTCTGCACACAGTAAGTGCCCAATAAATGCCACCAATTGGTCGATTGAGTGGGGTGGAAAGTCCAGCCCAAGCAGCTTTGGGGACCACTGCTGCCATGACCTCTGTAGAGTGGATACCCAAGACTGGGTGGACAGAGCTCTCACTTTACAGGTGGAGTCACTGTGGCTCTGATTGTACAAGAGCCACTAGGACTCAACCAAAACAAGAGCAAAATACATAATGATTTATTTGTGTGCTTCCTGCTTTGAGCCCATTGATTTGGCCACCGGAGCATTTGAGAGCTTCGTCCCCCTTTCCATCCCCCCACATCTTACCTCCTTCCCTTCCCCACAGCACCTGTATATATGTATATATGTTTGTACATATTTATTACTCTATTTTACTTGTACATATCTATTCTATTTATTTTATTTTGTTAGTATGTTTGGTTTTGTTCTCTGTCTCCCCCTTTTAGACTGTGAGCCCACTGTTGGGTAGGGACCGTCTCTATATGTTGCCAATTTGTACTTCCCAAGCGCTTAGTACAGTGCTCTGCACATAGTAAGCGCTCAATAAATACGATTGATGATATGTATAGCCTTCACCAACTTTTGGCAATTCACCTTGGCTTTAGCCATTGACTTCGTTTGAAAATAATTGGGATCATATGATAGAATTAGTAAAAAAAATAGGTTGATTGAACTTCCATCTCCCCTTACTAGGTCATAAGTGTCATGGCTTGCTGCTGTTGTGTGTCCCATCAGTAAGGGTCAAACGGAAGCTGATCCCAAGATTAGTTTAATAGTAGCCATTCTTGCTTTTTGTAGCCAGGCCTAAAGGCCCTTCCTGGAATTTGTTTGCAGCCACTGTGGTTTATTTTCCAAAGAAATCTTTGATTAACTTCAGGAAGCCACCCAGCTTCAAAACAGGCCATGGGGTTTAGTATTTGTTTGGACTGCTCACCCTTTGCTTTCAAGAAAACATTTCTGTTTTGGATTTTCTCTGTCAGCTTTACTAGAGTATGACCATCAGCTTGAGAGAGAGAGAGACTGATGTGTATGACCTTGAATTAGGCAAATCTTCCTCCCAGCTAAGGATTTTTGGCAAGACCCAAGTTGTTCCCAGGTTCTGCTTCCGGAGCAGCTTTTAGGCCTAAGGTGTGACCTTCAAATAAATAACAAACGAGAAAAAAGTAGTTCTCAAACCAAAGGCTGGTGTCAGCGAGGTAAAAAGTTGAAATAATAGTGCTAGAAAAGAACTCCTCATTCAGCTTCTGACCATTTTCGTCCCTGAGACTGCCAGTTTTTTTTTCCAAACTTCAGGAAAATCAAGGTTCCACACTCCGATACACTGTGGAGGCAGCAAAGCCAAGCTCATTGCAGCTCAGATAGCCCTGCTGGCTACGTGGGAGGATGAGTCAATACCACCAGCATGCCACAATAGTGTCTCATCTCAAACCAGAGGAGAGTGGTGGTATTCAAGATTGGTGGGGGTCATTCAGGTTACCCCAGATTCAGCTTGCCTTAGGTACCTCAACTGTAAAATGTGGATTAAGACTGTGAGCCCCATGTGGGACATGGACAGTTTCCAACCTGATTAGCTTGTGTCTACCCCAGTGCTTAGTACAGTGCCTGGCCCGAAGTAAGTGCTTAACAAATACCTTTTTTTACAAAATTCAGAAGCATAAATTAAAGGGCAACTCATCACTGCTGACCATCTGGGAGACTAAAGCAGGGGGCAGATGGGTTTTGTTGCGGCATTCCAGAAAGTTATGTTTTTGTTTGAGCAATTGTGTTAATGTTAGCAAATACAGTTTTGTTTTTTTTTAAAGAGCCAAGTATAAAACCTAGGTCCTCCAACTTTGAGCCCTGTGCTCTTTCCACTAGGCTCCACTGCCTTGCTGTTTGTTCTCACCTTGTAACCTCCCCAGTGCTTAGAACATCATCAATCGTATTTATTGAGCGCTTACTATGTGCAGAGCACTGTACTAAGCGCTTGGGAAGTACAAATTGGCAACATATAGAGACAGTCCCTACCCAACAGTGGGCTCACAGTCTAAAAGGGGAAGACAGAGAACAAAACCAAACATACTAACAAAATAAAATAAATAGAATAGATATGTCCAAGTAAACAGTAGAACAGTGCTCTGCCCATAGTAAATGCTTAACAAATGCCATTATTATTATTGAGAACAAGTGGAAAAACCTCACTAGGAAGAGGGCAAGACATTTCATACACTCAGTGAAAGTTCCTTGGTTTCTTAAACCACGTGAGACTTTGAGAATGCCTGTGATTCTCTGTAGAAAAATGCACTCTTACTTGAAATTAAGTGGGAGAAAATTTGAGAGACCATTTGTCAGCAGGGAAAAAATTTGCTGAAAATAATGAGAGTTTGGTTGCAAGGGAGAATTTGTAAGTTTCTCTACCTCTACCACCATGTTCAGTATCCCTTCATTCCTTCCCACACTTTTTGATTTCTGTTCCACAGTTTCCTGCCTAGTCACTCATTTTGTGAATGTCCTCTCTCAGTTCATGCTGCTTTGGCAGCATTTGCTGCCGCTTTCCAGGACATAAAATATTTGGCCTAGCCTTTAGCTTGCCCAACTTTTCATTTCTGAAGGGGACGTCAGGTTTCAGGTTGCTACAAAGTTATGCACTCTTGCACTTATGCTCAATTTTAGCTCCTGAGCCTGAGTAGGAACAGTTTTTATGCTTATAAGGGAGTGCCCAACGTCTTTGCTTCCATTTCCCGTTCTGAAATTGCTATTGACTGCGGGGCAAGTGATTTGGATACATACACAAGAGGAAGGTGTGAGAATGAGCATATAATCTCTACCCTCCCTTCATTTTTGAAAATGACGCTACTGATAGCAAAATGCTGTCCATGTGTGCAGTTGTGCCTAGAAAGACTAATGTCTGATATAAATTCAGAGCCTTTATCAGTAGGGTTTCTGGCTCTCTTCCCATTTGACTGTCTGTTGTTTTTTTAGGATGAAAAGTGCATTTAAAAATCAGCAGCCATGTATTTGCATACATAACATTATTTCTTCTGAAACCACCAGTCATACTGCTTCAGTATTTCTCGGGCTCTACCATCCCAGGGAAAAACGTCAAAGCAGGATATTTTTTATGGTAATGCATACCTACCATTCTTACACTCTCTGATGTGGTGGAGTGAATTAAGCAACGCGGATTGCCAGCCCAATCCATTTTCCAGTACTGAACAAGAAATAATTTTTCTTCAGTAGAAGTAGTGTCTGAATAAATCCCATGAATACCCTGGGCATAGGAGATGAGCAATTCCTGTCTGAAGGAACAATAATAAGTATATAACTCACACTCAACTGGCTCTTGAGTACAAGCCCTGGATCATTGAAATTAGCTATACCTCAAAGAGGTCCCAAAGTGGTCATATGTCCTTCAATCCAAAGTCCTATGGGTTCCAGACTCTAAGACAATTTAGACGTCTCTTCAATTTTTCTGTCCTCTTGAAAGTATAACCAGTTGCAAAAATTCCCTGCCAAAATAATTGCAGGTAGAGTCTGCCTTTGAATTTCGGGTAGCCTTTCTTGAGGTATTGGTCATTTTTTATGATAATTCTCATTTTTGCTTATAGTAATAATTGTGGTATTTGTTAATGTGCCAGGCCCTCTACTAATTGCTGAGGTAGATACCAGGCAACTGGGTTGGAGGCAGTCTCTGTCCCACATGGGGCTTGCAGTTTTAATCCCCGTTGTACAGATGAAGTAACTGAGGCACAGAGAAGTGAAGTGACTTGCCTAAGGTCACACAGCAGACAAGTGGCGGAGTCAAGATTAGAACCAGGTCCTTCTGACTCCCAGGCCAGTGGTCTATCCATAAGGCCAAGCTGCCTCCCGCTTTGTCTACTTCCCACCTTGTCCGCTTTGTGTAGCATTTCATTTTGTAAAAAGGCTCAGAACTCCATCAACATCCCTTTCTGACTCCTCGCTTATCAGGTTTGCCCACAGGAGACAGGAGAAATTTGCCACATCCTAAGGGCTAAATCATCTAGCTAAAGAGTCTTAGTCGTTCCTTCACTACCCACCCCACAACTCCCAGTTTGCCCTCTCTGATAGTGCTGCACTCTCATGCATTCTGGGCTTTCGTGCAGCCTTCTCTGCACTAATGAGTACAAATTATCTGTGGGTTAAGATCCTGAAATCTGAATTTTCCATTTACTGCATGGCCTTTTCAAGGCCAAGCTGGTAGCCAACATTCCAGGCCTCTATTATCCATTGGGTTTGTCTTCCAGCCAACTGATTGGGGAGCCAAAAATGGGCTCCTCCGCCTCTGTTAATCTTATTTGTCTCAGAACAGCTCATCACACACTGATTCCCGTCCTCTCAAAACAATTCAAATTCTCTAAGCTGATCCTGGTATCTGCTGATCATCAGGCTGCCTTGTGTTTTACAGGACCGGGACCATGTTTAGCTCTGCAGTGAATGCACAGCCTCGCTCTGACCCCAAGGTGATACCTGTCGCTGAATATACTCATCTGTCTGAAATACTGGTTGACACCTGGCCCCCAGTTCCTTACACCTGGCCCCCAGTTCCTTCCCCAGCAGGCAGCTGTGGTCAGGATGGATAGGCTTAACTGCTCCAGTTGATAGAGAGAAGTGAGGCTTATAGTGAGGCTTGTGATTCAGTTGACCAAAGTTGCAGCACTGCACTGGCACTGCCTATATCCTCAGACTGGTGAAGAGGCCAGGAAGTTTAGAGCAGCACACTTTGGAGTGGTATTGGGTCAAGAAGCCCATATTCTGCAGGTGGATCAGGAAAGCTTAAAGAGGAACGCAGAATTCTGCCACTTTTGGGTCAATGTGATCAGTAATATGAACTCCAGCCAGGAAGAAGGAAAGTTCTGGGTTTAAAAAACCAAGCTTGGGATGGCTTTCTTGTTTGTTTATTAAGATTCTGATCCATTTGTCTTGTCTTATGCCGTTGAGTTGTTTCCGACCCATAGTGACACCACGGACACGTCTCTCCCAGAACACCCCGCTCTCCATCTGCAATTATTTTGATAGTATATCCATAGAATTTTCTTGGTAAAAATACGGAAGTAGTTTACCATTGCCACCTTCCACATAGTACACTCTAGTCTCCGCCCTCGACTCGCTCCCATGCCGCTGAGCATGGGTGAGTTTTGATTTGTAGCAGATTGCCTTCCACTCAGTAGCTACTGCCCAAGCTAGGAATGGAATGGGTATGCCTCTGCTTGACTCTCCCTCCCGTAGCCAAGGCTGGTAGAGTACTGGAAACTCTCCAGGTGCGACCCTGAGTGGGATCTCATCCACTACCCATGATCAATTTGAATAATTTGAAAGCTTCTTGCCTGCCGGTCCCAGTAGCAGAGATAGCCTGAGCTCCTGTTCTGTGACTGGGTTTTCACTTTTTGAAGAAAGGTCATCTGAAGTGCATGTTCTGGGGAAGCGATCTTGAGTTACAGGGAAATGAGCTTGAGTTTCGGTGGTGAATCACAATGATTCAGGGAGAACCAAAATCAGTTTAGAATGTCCTTTTTGCAGATAGATACATTTCCCATTTTAAGGACATATGGGAAGAAGCATGGCCTAGTGGAAAGAGCTCGGGCCTGGGAGTTATAAGGATCTGGCTTCTAATCCTGATTCTGCCGCCTGTCTGCTGTATGACCTTGGTCAAGTCCCTTCACTTCCCTGTCTTCAATTACCTCATTTGTAAAATGGTGATTGAGATGTGAGCCCCATGTGGGACAAGGATTATGCCCAACCTGATTAGTTTGTATCTACTCCAGCACTTAGAACAGTGCTTGACACATAGTGAGCCCTTTACAAGTACCAGCATCATCCTGTCTACTATGTGTATCATTTATTTGTTTGTGCATTTATATGGATATATAAATAGTCAAAAGGGACAATTCTTTGGGGCATTCTGTTAGCCAGTACTGATTTGGCTTTTTCAGTCTCTTTCTCTCACACTGTCACTCACCCTCTCTGAGGGGATTTCACTGCCAGTAGCATCTTATCCTTCAACTCTCTACACTCTCTATACTACCATCTCACACCCAAATCCAGAAGGAAGTGGTTTTAGGATTTTCACAACATAAAGCCCTGATTGCTGGGACATGGCATTTGCCCTTTCAGCTGCATCTTGCACTAGTGTATTTTCCTTTGGCCCTGGTCAAGGGAATGGCTGGTATGACTTAGGTCAGAAGACCAAGTGTCAAGATGAGTGCTTGTTCCGGGACTAGGGGACATTGCAGCTCAATTGAAATGTTATTTAATTTCCCTTGCCCTAAAGGTGGGGGCCGAGGAAGGAAGTTTGGCAAAGAGTGGGTTGTCAGGTTTTAGGTGAGGTGCTCAGAAGCAGCTTGGCCTAGCTCTTCCCACTAGCCTGGCCTGAGAGTCAGAGGACCTGGATTCTAATCCCGGCTCTGCCAACATCTCCAATATATGACCTTGGGCAAGTAACTTCTCTGTGCCTCAGTTATCTCATCTGTAAAATGAGGATCAAGACTGAGCCCCATGTGGGACATGAACTGTGTCCGAACTGATAAACCCCAGTGCTTAGAACAGTACTCGACACATAGCAAATCACATATCACATATCACAAATCACTTGACACATAGTCTTTTAGACAGTGAGCCCACTGTTGGGTAGGGACTGTCTCTATATGTTGCCAACTTGTACTTCCCAAGCGCTTAGTACAGTGCTGTGCACACAGTAAGCGCTCAATAAATACGATTGATTGATTGATTGATAGCAAATGCGTAACAAATACCATAAAAAGTGGCAGTCAGAATTAGACTCGCTGGCCCATGCTCTTTCCACTAAGCCATGCCGCATTGAGAGACTTAATGAATACTGAAAATTGATTGCTTTCTCAGCTCCCCAGACTTTACAAGTAACATGTCTTTAAATTTAAATTATATTATAAATTATTTGTATTGATGTCTGTCTCCTCCCCACCCCCAGACTGTAAACTCATTGTGGGCAGGGAACGTATCTGCTAACTCTGTATTGTATTCTTCCAAGCACTTAGTTCAGTACTCTGCACATACTAAGTGCTCAATAAATACCATTCTTATATTGATGATCTTAAAATTTACCTTCAGGCTCCTTTAACAAAATTCCCTTTTCCCTATTCTTGCCCCCCTTCTCTCCCCGCCCCCCCCAAAAGAAAAGTCGGGGAAAAAGTTTCTCTCTGATTCTGAGAAACCCTGTAATCTTGAGAGCAGGACCGGGCCAAAGCCTTGCAGAGACCCCAGTATTTCAGCTGGAAAGCCTGCCAACAACTGATCCCCAGTATTAGGCTGCTTTGTAAATCCTCCTTTGGAGCCAGGCCACCCCCTCTCCTCAGCCTGCTGCTCCAATCTTGCAAACAGAACTGAGCACTGACAAGGGGGACAAGACTCCTGGCCTTAGGAGGACCCAGAAACACCATTTGGTGGAAGCTCCTTGGCCCTGCACCCAGGGTAACAGGATGTGCTGTCCAGCTATGTTGAAACTACTTCTCTTTGTCTTGGTGTCCAACGCTGTTGGCCAGCTGGTTGTAGTTTTCTGCCAGTGAACATTACTTGCCCCATGGCCAAGATGAATGAAGGGGGCTGGGGCTTCTAGCCCAGATTTAGTGTGGGCTAGAGTCTTCCCATGTTGAATTGTCCGTGTTGAGTTTCCAACACCTAAGGAGGTGGGGAATCTTGAAATCAGGGCTAGGTTTCCTGAAACTGCCGACTCCAACTGGTTGGTTACCCAGCCAAAAGGTTCTGCTCTCTGGGGTTAGCTGGCAGGCAGAGGCACCCATGCTGCTCTCTGAAAGTCAGGAAATGTCACTGACATCCTCTTAAAGTAATCGTCCAGTGTGTGCGGGCAGCACTTCTCCTGAGACGCTCAGGGCTTCCAGAGAAAAAAGATGCATTCCCTCCTTGGAGGAAATCTTGACATCTCATTTCTCCCATAAGGCCTTCCCTCACTGAGTGAATTCGATTTTTTTTTTTAAATGGTACTTAAATGCTTACTATATTCCAGGCACTGTACTAAGCGCTGAGGTAGTTACAAGCTAATCAGGTTGGACACAATCTGCACATGGGGCTCACAGTTCTTAATCCCCATTTTACAGATGAGGTAACTGGGACACAGAGAAGTTAAGTGACTTGCCCAGGATCACCACAGACATGTGGTGGAGATGGAATTAGAACCCAGGTTCTTTGACACCCAGCCCTGTGTTATATCCACTGGGCCATGCTTTTTTAAAAAATGATATTTATGTTATGTTATGTTAAATGATATTTATGTTATCCTTCTAGACTGTGAGCCCGCTGTTGGGTAGGGACTGTCTCTATGTGTTGCTGACTTGTACTTCCCAAGCGCTTAGTACAGTGCTCTGCACACAGTAAGCGCTCAATAAATACGATTGATTGATTGATTAAGCACATTATGTGCCTTGCACTGTACTAATCATAAAGATTAGTAGGAAATGCTTCTTCCTCCATTTTTTAAAAAATGGTATTTATGTCAAAGCTCACCTATGTGCCTAACGCCCGTGCTAATCATAAAGATTAGTAGGGGATGAAAATGACTTCTTGTCCATCTCCAATTCCTCCAGCACAAAATCCATACAATATTTCTTATTCTTGGGTTATCATCATCATCATCATCAATCGTATTTATTGAGCGCTTCACTGTGTGCAGAGCACTGTACTAAGCACTCGGGAAGTACAAGTTGGCAACATATAGAGACAGTCCCTACCCCAACAGTGGGCTCACAGTCTAAAAGACTGTGTCTTTTACTTGTCATCATATACTTGTCATCTTGGGTTATTGTCATCTTGGGTTATTGTCATCCTTGGGTTTTAGCTACCCAGGAGAAATTGTATACAGTTTGCTTTGGTTTTTTTTTCTAATCTCTTTCTCGTTCTTGGCTTAGTCCATGTCCTCCTTTTTGCATGTATCCTAAGAGCAAGGGTGGCAAACCCTGGCTCGCAAGCCGCAAGCGGGCACTAATTCCCGTGCTTGGGCGGCCTGTGGTTTTTTTATTATCTATTCTTATTTAATTCAACGGTTGCGGCTTGGGCTGCTGTATGCCCACTGTTCCAGCTCATCGGGTGGCAATGCTCCTGCCTACGTGGGCCATCCGACCCCACCCTCTAGCCCCTGGCATGGCTATCTTGCAGGTAATTACCCTGCTCACTACCCTGTGGTGGTGGTGAAGATGATGATAGTATTTGCTAAGTGCTTACTGTGTGTCAGGCACAGTACTAAGTGCTGTGGTTGATTTACAAGCAAATTGAGTTGGACACAGTCCCCTGTCCTCACATGGGCCTTCACAGTCTCAATCCCCATTTTTCAGATGAGGTAACTGAGGCCCAGAGAAGTGAAGTGACTTGCCCAAGGTCACACAGCAGACAAGAGGTAGACCCAGGCCCGTGCTCTATACACTATACCATGCTGCTTCCGGCCAGGTTGCAGGAAATTTTTAATTCTCTGCATCTCTTGGCCATACCTGTGGTTTTGAGTTGTGGCTCTTTGGTTAATGAGGCATAGCCATCCCTGCCCTAGAGGCAAGGAGTCTGTTTGAATTCAAGCTGCTCAGTATGGCATGGGAGCACTTAATAAATCGCCATCCATGTTTATCAAATGCCCACTATTATTACAGGGGAAACTTTGATCTAATAAGTTTGCATAAAGGGAAATCCGAGACATGTTATCAGGGCTTGTGAGTCACGTGGTGCCTGTCTAACCAGAAATCTAAAATGAAATGATGATGCCAATGTAGGAAAACCCAATTGCAGTATTCGGTATTTGTGGTTTTGGGGAAGGACGAGGTTGACACAGGTGTGTAGTCTCATGTTTTGGTCTGCTGTCTCAGCAAGCCATTCCAGTGTGTCTTATATTATCTCATTTTTCTCAACATCAAAGAAATACAGCTAAGTCATGCTTATACCAAAACTGTATAGGTAAGCCAAGAAACAAGACAGGGATTGGAGTTGCTACCTGAGGAGATTGGGAGGGGGCAACAGGTAAGATTACTTAAGGAATGAAAATAAGGCAAGGAGATGCCGTTCTTCTTTAGATCACCCAATATATGTGATGGCTGCTGCTAGTGTCCTATTTTCATTTCCTCGTCATGGGATTTTTAGAGTAATGTTGTTTTTTGGGGGGTTTTGATGGTTGTGATGGGACATGATGCTGTTCCTACTGCAAAACGTGCTTTAAAATCCACCACGTGCTAGAGACCTGTACGGGATCAGAAGAATCTTCTTAGCCAGTGACTCATCTGGCTCAACCCATGAATATCTGCAACAGAGGAGACTTTTGCAGGGGTTTGAAACCAGTGTGGGTGCTCCATAAAGGACTCGAGCAGGGTTTAGTACAGTGCTCTGCACACAGTAAGCACTTAGTAAATACAAGTGATTTACTGTGCCCAGCAGTGTGCTAATCAGAAAGATAGTAGGGAATGAAAAATGACTTCTTGTCCATCTCCAATTCCTCCAGCACAAATCATAAAATATGGCTGTTCTGTCATTCGTTTAGTTCAGCGCACTTTCGCTGACCTTACCCCCACACTCGATATAAACCCGGATCCTGATCCCATCCAGTCCCCTGGGGTGGGTAAAGTATGGCTATGCAGATCTCAATCACCTTGTACTTCCCAAGCACCTTAATACAGTGCTCTGCACACAGTAAGTGCTTAATAAATATGATTGAATGATTAGTGAATGAATGAATCACCTGCTACTGAGCTGAAGCCTCATCATAGTGAGAGGAAACAAGGCAGTTTTGTAATATATGGCTTTGTGATTATCTTGGGCACCCTGGAGTCTTATAAACTGTCATTGTATTAAAGTTGAAGCAACATTTAGTGTCAATAATAGCTAACTCCCAGACAGCTTCTATATTAAATATATGACGTTGACAGTTGAGATACTTGGTTTCAGTATGTTAGTTCTCAGGATTAAAATAGGATGGGGTGGTGATTTTTAAGGGGTTTATCGAGGACTTTTAATTGGTCTGTACTCCTTTGCCTAGTTAGTTTATTCGTGTTATCCCTCATTTAGCAAAGGCTGTGCTGAAGCTTTCATTGTCGGATGGGAGGTACCAAGTGGAGTGGGGCCTGTGTCCTGCCAGTTTCAAAACTTGTAGCCAAGTAGTAAGAATGAATAATTTTAGTGTTCTTTTCTGGAATATGCGCATGCCTTTTCTCCATTCGTAAGTCAGTGGGGATAGTGTTCTGATATTCCTGAACATCCCCCTCTTCAGTGAGAGATCAAGTGGGATGGCTTGTTTCTCTTCAAATGGAGAAATGAAGAAGTGAAGAGTTTGCCAGGTCTCTCTCTCGCTCCCTCCCCCCTCTCTCTCCCTCCCTCTCTCTCTCTCTCTCTTTCCTCTCACTCTGACTTTCTAGTGGGGTGGTCCCCTAGGCAACTGAAGAAGTACTGGGGTGGTTTCAAAAGATCCTTTAGAAGTGTTAGAGGATCATCAGTGTTGCCAACCATCCATAAATTCACACCAGTGTGCCCTCTGTTACTGTCACCAAAAGGAATAAATTCACTGGCAGTCTGTAAAAATGAGCTAAAGTTGCATTATCAGTAAATACTGCGGTGATGGCGGGCTTCAGTTGTGCCACAGTTCAGAGGTTACTGGGGGCAGTTGTGGCAGGCCGAGCTGCTCCTGCGCTTTTGGCCGCAGATGCAGCGGTGCAACTGCCGGGAATTTACAGAAACCGCTGGGAACCCGGATGATCATCGACGCCTCATGGCCGTTTGATCTTCAGAGCTGCCTAGAGTTAATACCAAGGCCCACTTCAACCCACTGGGTGCTGCAGACCAAGTGACGAAGCTTTGATGCCTACTTTGAAATCTGGAGTAATTAGGCTGTAGTTTGAGTTTGACTGACTGCCGCTGCTGCTCAGCAAAGGTAACCTGTTCCCCAGAGTTTGGTAATACGCTTGAGAGCCACACTCCTCTCAATCTGTGGAGATCACCTCATGCCGATCTCTTCCCTTTTCCCACCCCACCCACCTCAGCAAGGTTTCCAACGGGGAAAGTTATGGGTGCTGAGGTCCTAGCTCATGGCAGCGGGGCAGGAGAGACCAGTCCTGTTAGACTCAGAAGTTCCTTCCACCCACCCCTATCTATTCTCTAGTGAATGCTTTTCTGATTAGCATCAGTGCAGTGACTCGTAGGGCATCAAATGCTGCTGTGCAAATGACGTGAGCATGCAAATGAGTGAGCAATAGGTTGTGCAGTGGTGGCCGACATTGCAGGATGGCAACGATGATAATGGTGGTTTGGTCCATCACCCCTGACTCAGCTGACTCCTTTCCCCACCCTTCCTCTTTCTCCCTCTCTTCTCCCCTCCCTTCTCTCTCCCTCCATTCCTTTCCTCCCTCTTCCTTTGTCTCTTATCTTTTCCTCTCCCCTTTCTTCTCTCCCTCCTTTCTCTTTTTCCTCTTCTCTGCTGTCTTTCTCTGTCACCCTCCCTCCCTGACTAACCTTCTCTCCCTCCTTTACCCTTTCTCTCTTCTCCCTCTTTGCCTCCTGTTTCCTGGCCATGTTTCAGGCCCAACCCCCATTCTACTAGAACCCTCAAAACAAAACTCACCCTTCCCATTCAATATTTTTATTTTCCCAGAGAGATACATTTGACTCTGAGTAGATTTCAGTCTATCATATTTACTGAGTGTTTACTCTGGGCAGAGGGCTATACTAAGCCTTTGGGCAAGTACAAGCAAAAAGCGTCAGACATGAAAATAAATTACAGATTGGGGAGCCAACTGAGTTGGAAGAAATTTTCATAAATACCTCGGGGGTAGCACTTCAAACTGCAATGAAGGTTTTGGAGAAGGAATTCTGAGAGTAGGCTGAGACTCTTCAGTTCTGAGCTGTGTTTTGCTGGGAAATAATTGTATCTCTGGCTTTTTTTCTCCTTTGATTCCTTCCCTTTGACTCACGTTTTCCCTTTGCTGTATGTCTCTGCTTTCTTTCTCAGTCTTACATATACGCCTACTGTGTCCTCTCATCATTTTCTTTGTCCAATCTGTTATTTCATTATCAAATAATATTCACTAATGCGCTAGGTGCTTTCATTGGGTGGTAGGCAGTTAGAGCAGTGGCTCAGGAATCTAGAGATCTGTCTTTTCTATTTTTGGCTCCTGCCATTGCCCTTGCTTTGTGAATTTGCAAGTCACTTCTTGCAGTGCTCCTACTTTCTTAGCAGCCAACTGGGAATAGCATTGAAAACCACCCAATCTCAAAAATAGTCTGAGAATGTACGTGATAATGCCCCAAGACCCCCAGGTTCTCTCTAGAAAGGCATTGCTGAAATATCAGGCAGTCTCACCACTCATTCTAACATAGTGGAGCAACTCTGCCGGTACTAATGGCCACTATGGCTTCCCTAACCCCAGGAAGACATGGCAAAAGCAAAACCCAATTTGGCAACTCACTGACAACCAAACTTAGGGTCCTTAGGTCACATTTCCTCCAAGAGGCCTTCCCTGATTTAGCCCTCTCTACCCCCAGCTCGCTCTCCCTTCTGAATCATCTATGCACTTGGATCTCTGACCTTTGGACACTTAATATTTGCCCTACCTCCAATCCCACAGCACTCATATACACATCTTTAAATTATTTACTATAAATTACTTATTTATTCATACTAATGTGTGTCTCTCCCCCTCGAGACTGTGTGGGAGAGTCGTTATGGGCGGGGAATGTGTCTGCTAATTCTACTGTATCGTAGTCTCCCAAGCACTTAGTACAGAGCTCTGCACATAGTAAGTGCTCAATAAATATGACTGAATGAATGAAGGAATAAATACCATTAATCGATCGATTGATTGAGTCGATCCCTAGCATCACCTCCAGGTACAGCCACCTGCTTCTGGAACCAGGTCCGTTGCAAGGGAATTTTTCATCATGTTGGCTAAGAAAAAAACAGCAGGAAAGCTCTGCAGCTGGATAAGGCGAGATTCATTCCATAAAGAATATGTGTAAATGAATTTATTCTTAACCCAGTTTCCAGTCAGAAAAGACCACTGCTGTTTAGAGAAATTGGGAGAAGGAGGGTTCTTGACTGTTGCTACCCACTAAGAAGGCAAAGGTTGTTTTCTCATAAGGTAGATTGATTTTTTTTAGTGTCAATTTTTATAGCATGCACTGTTGACCTTTGAGGGGCAGCTTTCCTAGAGGGTGTAAACTTATCCGTGGTTTGGGTTCAGTGCTAATAATTATAACTGTGGGATTTGTTAACCACTTACTATGTGCCAAGCGCTATGCTAAGGTCTGGAGTAGATAAAGCAGCATTTAGGACGGTGCTCTGCATGTAGTAAGCGCTCAATATCAGTATGATTGAGTGAATAAAAGATATTCAGTTCAGAGTCCCTGTACCACATGGGGCTCACAGTCTAAGGAGGATCTCCACTTTACAAATGAGGAAACTGAGGCACAGAGAAGTTCAGTGTCTTGCCCAAGGTCAAATAGCAGTCGCGTGGCAGAGCAGGGTCTAGAACCCAAGTCCCTTGATTCCTAGGCCCCTGCTCTTTCCACTAAGCCACATTTTCAGTTAGTGCTGCACCAAGAACCTGAGAGTCAGGGGACCAGGGTTCTAATCACGGCTCTGCTGCTTGCATGCAGTGTGAACTTGGACAAGTCACTTAACTTTTCTGGGCTTCAGTTTCATCATCTATCAAACGGGGATTGAATGCCCGTGCTCCTTCCTAAGTAGACTGTGAGCTCCAAATGGGACAAGATATGTGTCCAACCTGATTATCTTGTGTCTACTTCAGTGCTTAGGACAATGCCGCTCCTCTGCCGCTAACCTCCTCACTGTACCTCATTCTCACCTGTCCCGCCATCGACCCCCGGCCCACATCCTCCCCCTGGTCTGGAATGCCCTCCCTCCACACATCCGCCAAGCTGGCTCTCTTTTACTTTTGTGTGACATTCAGGCCAGTGCACCCAGCACAAACATTATTAACATCTGGGGCAACTGAGTTGGGCAACTGAGAATTTTGGGTACAGTGTCAGGAGCTGGGGGAAGCAGAATTTGGAAGCTGGCTGTGGAAGCTGAGACACATAGAAGGCACTTAATAAATCAATCAATCAATCGTATTTATTGAGCGCTTACTGTGTGCAGAGCACTGTACTAAGCTCTTGGGAAGTACATAGTAATAGTAAATACTATTACTACTAGTAGCACAGGGATTTAGACACACCAAACAGATGGAAATTTCTTCAGTTTTTTAACATGTCAAAAAATAGTGTGGCCTAGGGGATAGAGCATGGGTTCTGGGAGTTAGAAGGAACTGGGTTCTAATCCCCCCTCCACCACTTGTCTGCCTTGTGGCCTGGCCTTGGACATGTCATTTCACTTCTCTGGGCCTCAGTTACCTCATCTGTAAAGTGGGGATTAAGACTGTGAGCCATGTGAGACGTCGACTGCATCCAAGCTGAGTAACTTATATCTGCCCCAGCACTTAGTACAGTGCCTGACACATAATAAGCACTTAATGAATACCGTAAAAAAATGTCCAGGTAAAGAAGTGGATAGTAAAGGCGAGTGATTGGTGAGTGATATATGTCCTACTGACTCCTAATTATGTCACATTTCATATGGAAGGGCCAAATTTTTAAAGGGCAGGTGCCCCCTTTTTACCTGTAACTCAGTTTTGTACCTACATATGCCCATATCTATAACTTATTTATATTATTGCCTGTCTCCCCCTCTAGACTGTAAGCTTGATGTGGGCAGGGAATGTGTCTGTTTTATTGTTATATTGCACTCTTCCAAGCGCTTAGGGAGCCCTGGCCATGGCTCCCCCTTTAAAGATAGAGGTAGATCCAAATCCTCTAGCAACACCATGTTTCAGAGGTACTCTTGGCATCTCATTAAAGCTTGGAAAAAAGACATCTCTCTTGGAAAACTGGCCAGGTTCTTAGCTCCAGCTCCCTATGCCCCAGAGACCCATGACATCCCAGATGAGTAATGCAAAACTGGTAGACTGTTGACCCACCCACCTTGCGTTACCCTGTGAACAAAAGTCAGAGCCAAGGCTGGGGCTGCAGGGTTGGCAAGAACTTTCCAGGAAAGCCACAGCTGCTGTGAAGTAAATGCCAGCATTTCCCAAAGATGGACAGTGCTTGCTACTCCTGGTCTGCCTTGTGTGTCTTGCCTTCTGATCCTGGATGTCCCCTTTGACAAAGGTTTGGGTTGGGGACATAGAGGATCGTAGGCTTTGCACACAATCCTGTTGTCCCATACGTTGCTGTCAATAACTGTTGTCTTGCTTCTAGACTGTGAGCCCGTTGTTGGGTAGGGATTGTCTCTATCTGTAGCCAAATTGCACTTTCCAAGCGCTTAGTGCAGTGCTCTGCACACAGTAAGCGCTCAATAAACTAGATTGAATGAAAGAATAAATGGAGCTGCCTTCAGTCCATCACAGGGTTTGGAGGAGCAACCCAAGTGGTCATAATTTCCCTCTTATTAAGACAGAGAGAGAGAGAGAGAGGTTTATCTTCAGATCACACAGGACAGGAAAGCAAAGAGGTTTACCTGAAGCTCAGTTTTGCTTTTGCTGAAACCTGAAGCACTCTGGCTGAGGTCCAGGTTGGTAACAAAAATCTGAAACCAGGGTGTCTTTCTGCAGCTTCAGTTAAGAGACTCGTGTGTAGTGCAGCATTGTCCTTCTGGTTTTCCCATGGGGACTTGACACAGCCATATTTCACGGCTCAGTTGACTTGCAGCGGCCTAGGAGTTCAAAGAATCTAATCTCAGTGTTGCCATCAACAGGTTTTGTGGCCTGGAACTAGTCATTTAATCCCATCGGGTCCTAGTTTTCCCATCCGTAAATGGGGATAATGTTTATTAATCTACCCTACAGGGTTATTTTGTAATTAAAGAAAACTCCACCCTCTACAAAGTTGCAACTGCTGCTGCTATTTGTGTTCAGTAGACTAGCCAAAGGGTAAAACTCAAATAGAGCAGGGAAACAGTTCTGGTTACCCGTGGTTTACTGTTTGCAGGCCTATGGTTTGTGGCTTTCCTTCCTTGTATGGGTTTTGTATGCCTCAAATCAGAAGGAGCCATTCATTTTCAGAGGGCTGTATGCAAAATTCTGCTCAGGGAAGCCACATTATATAAAGTTGCACTTCAGCAGGATCTGGAACCTTCTTTGGCCTGTTTTACTTGCCTGCACCTCATATACCTTCCATCATCCATGCTCTGCACATGTCTGAGGAGGAGAAGGATTGCGTGCATTGCAGAGAATCCAGCTCTTGTATCCATGTGCAGATTCAGCTCCTAGACCTCCAACTTTGACCTTGTTTTTAAAACCACTGGATAAGTATGGGTCACAGCAGCAATGATGGATTGTTTTTTGGCAGGTCTTGCCACCATAAATAATAATTGTGGTGTTCATTGAGCGCTTACTTGTTCCAAGATCATCAGATCCCGCACGGAGCTCACAGTCTAAATAGGAGGGAGAACAGGTATTTGAACCCCCACTTTCAGAGGAGGGAACTGAGGTACAGAGAAGTTAAGTGACTTGCCCAAAGTCACACAGCAGACAGGAGGCAGAGCCGGGGTTAGAACACAGGTCTTCTGACTTCAAGTCCCGTGATCTTTCCACTAGGCCACATTGCTTCCCATAAATAGTGATAATAGCATTTATTAAGCACTTACTGTGTACAGACCATTGTGCTAAGATCTGGAAAAAAGTATAGAAGTGGGAATTAGACATAGACTTTGTCTCTTGAGGGGTTTACAATCTATGAATAGCTCCTTTAGACTGTAAGCTCATTGTGGGCAGGGAATGCAGTGTTCTGCATACAGTAAGTGATCAATAAATATGATTAAATTGATTGATCATCACCATTTCCCTGAAGATCTATACCTTGGCCTGGAGTTTGATACGATATTGAGATCTAAGGCCTTCCTAAAGGACATATATTTCTTGAGCTGATATTCCATTTAGCTGGAATGGAGAATGGAGAATGGAATGGAGAAGCAGCGTGGCTCAGTGGAAAGAGCACGGGCTTTGGAGTCAGAGGTCATGGGTTCGAATGCCGGCTCCGCCACATGTCTGCTGTGTGACCTTGGGCAAGTCACTTAACTTCTCTGAGCCTCAGTTACCTCATCTGTAAAATGGGGATTAAGACTGTGAGCCCCACGTGGGACAACCTGATCACTTTGTACCCCCTCCCAGCGCTTAGAACAGTGCTTTGCACATAGTAAGCACTTAACAAATGCCAGCATTATTATTATTATTTTGCCAGTGCATCATAGACAGTACACACAGCAGAGGTAGCAGAATTCTGTGACAGTTAGTTTGCTGTGCATTGCCAGTGCAAATTTTTTGACTATCCGCAAATCAATCAACCTATGGTATTTATGTCTCTATTGCCGCACTGTACTTTCCAAGCGCTTAGGACAGTGCTCTGCACACAGTAAGCACTCAGTAAATGTGATTGAATGAATTGAGTGCTAACTATGTGCAGAATACCATGCTAAGCCCTTGGGAGAGTACAGTACAACCGAATTAGCAGATAAATTCCTGCCCATAAAAAGCATATCTTTTGTATCAGGTTTATTACATGGCCTGGGGCTCCTTCAAGATGATCACCAGTCTATCACCCTGTAGTGACTCTGCAAAGCCATCATTAATCCGATTCTTATGTTCTTGGGCGGTGGACTTCCAAAGCACAGACAGAGGGGTAGATTAACTCCAAGATGACTGTTTCCTTTTAGTGAGGAAGAATTTTTCAAGGCACTGGAAAAGTACTCTGCTTCTAGCATATAAAACCAGGCTCCTATTACACAACCTTATTTTCATTCCATTCATAATAGGGAAAACATCAGGTGAAATACCACGGCTCTTGTTCAGGTGGCCGTATTATCCCCTAGTAGTGTTAATATAGAAATAATCCTTGTGGAGTGAAACTGAGTAACTAGCTGCAGAAGCTGATCTGGCCGAGAGTATCATATGCACTTGCCAGGTGGGGAAAAAACAAAACCATGGTTATTTCCCAGCTTTTGCATAAAGCGTTTATATTTTCAACAAACTGGAATAATGAGGAACCCCTGCAATAAAGGAAACCCATAGGACAAGGGCGTTGGTTTCAACTCTCTCCTCCATTGTTTTGCTTCTTGAGCATTATTTGCTATCATCATCATCATCAATATTATTTATTGAGCGCTTACTGTGTGCAGAGCACTGTACTAAGCGCTTGGGAAGTACAAGTTGGCAACATATACAGTCCCTACCCAACAGTGGGCTTACAGTCTTAAAGGGGGAGACAGAGAACCAAACCAAACATACTAACAAAATAAAATAAATAGAATAGATATGTACAAGTAAAATAAATAAATAAATAGAGTAATAAATATGTACAAACATATATACATATATACAGGTGCTGTGGGGAAGGGAAGGAGGTAAGATGGGGGGATGGAGAGGGGGACGAGGGGGAGAGGAAGGAAGGGGCTCAGTCTGGGAAGGCCTCCTGGAGGAGGTGAGCTATCCCTCCTGCGCTAACAGCAGACGGGGCAGACAGTCAGAAATGTGGCCAGAGTTCCCACTGTGGGCCCAGCACAGAGGAAAGTGCTTTACCCTCTTGGGTTGGAGCAGTTTGAATGGCATGGGGAAATCCCAGGAGCCCGCGTTGTATGGCATCGGAACTGGATCATTGAAACCTGTTTGGTAGGCTCATCAGTTTTCACAAACATCTCCCTGCGACAGGAACAGGCCAGTTTGCCTTGCCTGATGCCAGTCGTGACAACTGTTGCCTCCGGTGATCTGCTTGTGAGGTTGCCATCCAGTTTGGGAGGACTTTCATGAAGAGGAGAAGCGGGGTGGCCTAATGGATAGAGCATGGGCCTGTCTGCTGTGTGACCTTGGCCAAGTCACTTAACATCTCTGTGCTTCAGTTAACACATCTGTAAAGTGGGGGTTAAGACTGTGAGCCCCATGTGGGACAGGGACTGGGTCTAATCTGATTAGCTTTATCTGCCCCAGCACTTAGTACAGTGCTTGGCACATAATAAGCACCAAACAAATACCCTTGGGGGAAAAAAAGAGGAGCTGTCTTGTGCAAGGAAAGCAGCGTGGCTCAGTGGAAAGAGCGCGGGCTTTGGAGTCAGAGGTCATGGGTTCAAATCCCAGCTCCGCCAATTGTCAGCTGTGTGACTTTGGGCAAGTCACTTCACTTCTTTGTGCCTCAGTTACCTCATCTGTAAAAATGAGGATTAAGACTGTGAGCCGTCGTGGGACAACCTGATCACCTTGTAAACTCTCCAGCGCTTAGAACAGTGCTTTGCACATAGTAAGCGCTTAATAAATGCTATTATTATTATTATTATTATTATAATCTAGGTCATCCTGAGAGACCATGAAAATGCTTCCTGCTGCCTAGCCCTTCCCTGAAATCTCTCCAGTGTGGATCCGGTTCTTTGTTTAATAAAATAAATGGCAGAAGGAGGGGTAGAAATGGTGTGACTTATTTTTCATTTGTCCTGCAACCTCTTACCAGAATGTTGAGAATAGTTTCATTTTTAGTTCCATCTTTTGCCTTAGGGGCAGTGAGTAGAATATCTGGGCCACTTAATTTCCAGTCAAATCCCTTGAGAATAGGCTGGGTCGGGATAGATGTGGCCCCGGGTTCCCCTGCGGGGATCTGTCCCTGTTAAGCAGCAAAGCTGAGGGGTCTGAACTGATCCTGTGTCAACCCTAGTCCCAATAAATGCGATTGATTGATTGTATATATGTTTCTACATATTTATTACTCTATTTATTTATTTTACTTGTACATATCTTTTGTATTTATTTTATTTTGTTAGTATGTTTGGTTTTGTTCTCTCTGTCCCCCTTCTAGACTGTGAGCCCTAGGGACTGTCTCTATATGTTGCCAACTTGTACTTCCCAAGCGCTTAGTACAGTGCTCTGCACACAGTAAGCGCTCAATAAATACGATTGATTGAAGAGGTTGAATCTGTTCTTGAGGCCCCCTCGGGGGTTCAGGATGCTGATCAATGAGATTGGGGATGAGGCTTATATCTCAGGGTTCTGGAGGGTCACCAGAATTGATCCATTCTCCCTAAGGTTCTTTGTACAGGGGAATGATCCCTTCTCTGGTCCAGACTCCCAGGACTGATGCCAATGGGAATAATCACACGGGATCAGATCAGCTTTCAAAACCCAAGCAGCTGCCGCACCTGACAGCATTCAACTCTGAGGGTTAGAATAATCAGAGTGTCATGCATCTGACATTCGGTTAGTTTCCCAGGTATGAAGCACAGTAGTTAATTAAGCCTAAGCAGAGCTTTTCCAGCTTTGACGCAGGATTTGAGAATTAGCACCAACGTTCGTGGGCATTAATGGAGATTTCACTCATACTTTCATGCTCATTCTCTTCTCATCATCATCATCATCAATCGTATTTATTGAGCGCTTACTGTGTGCAGAGCACTGTACTAAGCACTTGGGAAGTACAAGTTGGCAACGTATAGAGACAGTCCCTACCCAACAGTGGGCTCACAGTCTAAAAGGGGGAGACAGAGAACAAAACCAAACATACTAACAAAATAAAATAAATAGAATAGATATAGGTACAAGTAAAATAAATAAATAAATAAATAGAATAATAAATATGTACAAACATATATACATATATACAGGTGCTGTGGGGAAGGGAAGGAGGTAAGATGGGGGAATGGAGAGGGGGACGAGGCCTCACACGTGTACATTTTTTTTTGTTCTCTGTTGCAAATTCTCTCTTGCTCTCCCACTCACTCTCATTTTTTGCATATTCTCTCTATTCTTGCCGTCTTTTGAATTCTTTTGCTCTCTCCCCCTTTCTCTATATCCCCTTCTCTATCTCCCCCCGACCTCCTATTCTATTAAAATATAGAAGAGAGAAGCAGCATGGTCTAATGGAAAGAGCACAGGCCCGGGAGTCAGAGGACCTGGGTTCTAATCATACCTCTCCCACAATGCTTGCTGTGTGACCTTGGGCAAGTCACTAAACTTAGCCGTGCCTTAACATTCTCAACAGAAAAATGGAGATTAAATACCTGTTCTCCCTCTTACTTAGCCTGTGAACCCCGTGAGGGACTGGAACTGTGTCCAACCTAATTCAGTTGTATCTATGCCAGCACTTAGAACGGTGTTTGGCACATAGTACGCACGTAACAAATACCATTAAAAAAAACAGCTGCTTTAAGATTTGGTGGGAAAATGAGGAAAGTGGGTAAAACATACACTCTAGAAGAACTGAGTGTAATCAAACAATCGATAGTATTTACTGAATACCTGCTTTGTGAAGAGCATTCTGCTAAGCACTAGGGAGAGTACAGTAGAAGTAGTAGATTCAAGGCATCAATCAGTGGTATTTACTGCACGCTTACCACATGCAGAGCACCATACTAAGCACTTGGGAGAGTACAGTACAACATGTTTACCAGCTAGCAGGGGAGACAGACCCTAAATGAGTTATAACTAAGAAGAAGTAGAAGGGAATAAAAATTATAAATGTGCTCCTGAAGGTGTGCCTGCCAAAGAACTGAGATGATAGTGGGTGGAGGTTGAATAAAGTGGGGAGATTAAAAATTAAATGAGCAACACCTAAAGGAAGCTCGTGGGCAGGGAATCTGTTCATTGTTCATTCATTCATTCAATCGTATTTATTGAGTGCGTACTGTGTGCAGAGCACTGTACTATGCACTTGGGAAGTACAAGCTGGCAACATATAGATATGGTCCCTTCCCAACAACAGGCTCACAGTCTAGAAGGAGGAGACAGACAACAAAACAAAACGTGTCGACAGGTGTCAAGTCATCAGAATAAATAGAAATAAAGCCAGATGCTCATCATTAACAAAATAAATAGAATAATAAATATGTACAAGTAAAATAGAGTAATAAATCTGTACAAACATATATACAGGTGCTGTGGAGAGGGGAAGAACGTAGGGCAGGGGGATGGGGAGGAGGAGAGGAAAACGGGGGCTTAGTCTGGGAAGGCCTCCAGGAGGAGGTGAACTCTGAGTAGGGCTTTGAATCAATTGATCAGTCAATCGTATTTATTGAGCGCTTACTGTGTGCAGAGCACTGTACTAAGCGCTTGGGAAGTACAAGTTGGCAACATATAGAGACAGTCCCTACCCAACAGTGGGCTCACAGTCTAAAAGGGGGAGACGGAGAACAAAACCAAACATACTAACAAAATGAAATAAATAGAATAGATATGTACAAGTAAAATAAATAAATAGAGTAATAAATATGTACAAACATATATACAGGCGCTGTGGGGAAGGGAAGGAGGTAAGATGGGGGGGATGGAGAGGGGGACAAGGGGGAGAGGAAGGAAGGGGCTCAGTCTGGGAAGGCCTCCTGGAGGAGGTGAGCTCTCAGTAGGGCCTTGAAGCGGAGGAAGAAGAGCTAGCTTGGCAAATGTGTGGAGGGAGGGCATTCCAGGCCAGGGGGAGGACATGAGCCAGGGGTCGACGGCGGGACAGGTGATAACGAGGTACAGTGAGGAGGTTAGTGGCAGAGGAGCAGAGGGTATGGGCTGGGCTGGAGGAGGGGGCGAGGTGATGGACAGCCTTGAAGCCGAGAGTGAGTTTTTGCTTGATGCGTAGGTTGACTGGCAGCCATTGGAGATTTTTGTTATATCATACTCTCCCAAATGCTTAGTACAGTGCTCCGCACACAGTAAGCACTCAATAAATTATAACTGAATGAAGTCATTTTGGAAGGACTTTGAAGATGAGGAGAACAGTAGTCAAGAGTATTTATTGAGCTCTTACTATGTGTAGTTCACTGTACTGAGCACTTGCAATGTATGCATCGTGGCTCAACGGAAAGAGCACGGGTTTTGGAGTCAGAGGTCATGGGTTCAAATCCTGGCTCTGCCAATTGTCAGCTCTGTGAGTTTGGGCAAGTCACTTAACTTCTCTGGGCCTCAGTTCCCTCATCTGTAAAATGGGGATTAAGACTGTGAGCCCCCTGTGGGACAACCTGATCACCTTGTACCTCCCCAGCGCTTAGAACAGTGCTTTGCACATAGTAAGCGCTTAATAAATGCCATTATTATTATTATTATTATTATTATTACAATAGGGTGGCAGACACAATCTGTGCCCACTAAGGGTTTCCAATTTAGAGGGGGAGAAAGGTGTTAAATTACACTTAGGGGAAAGGGGAGAGTGTAGGGATATGTTTGCAAGTGCTGCGGGCTGTGGGTGGGGTGTCCGATGGGAAGGAGGAAGAATTTCCAGTCGGAAGGAGGTGAGTGCACTGAGAAGGGATGAACTTTGAAACCTTTTGATTCTAATGGTTCCCTCTAACTTGTTTAATTGTAGAAGAATCCAGTTCTTGGATTCTTATTTGGCAGGGAATGTATCATTTTAATGGCATTGCCTAACTGGATGCTTAGTCAAGTGGAAAATACACATAGTTGCCTCTTTCCCTCTGCTGTGCACTTCCCAAAGACTCAGGCTGATAACTTTAAGGGTATTTGCATATACCTAATGGAAGCAATCTTTAGGAAAACGAAGGGTATTTGCATATACCTCATGGAGCAATCTTTAGGAAAACGAAACCACAACAGGGAAGGAGGGGAAAGAAGAGAGGGAGTGGGAAGGGGGAGAGGGAGAGAGAGTGCACATTTCATTCTGTGATGATCTGGAATTATTAGCCTGGAGGAAAACAACGAGATGTAGCTCACAGTGGAAATCCTGAACAAGATCTGTGCTGCACTTTTTTTTTTCAACGAAATGATCCTTGTGCTTTAATATTAAATCTCTGTGGTTAATTTCCAGTTGCTGGCCTTTCTGGAAATGAAGTATTTCCATTTCCCACTATCCTCAGGATGGTCAACAAATAATGCCTCCCAAATGGTCTGGGGAGAAAATTAATGAGAATGAAATCTGTTTACAAGGATGGGCTTGTCTGAGAAAACTGTAGTTCAGTCATACAGTCACAAAAATGGTTGTCATCAATGAGACATTGCGTGGGTTAATCTGATGATTTATGTACATATCTTTAAATTGTATATTATAAATTATTTATAAATATTGATGCCTGTCTCCCCCTCTAGACAGTGAGCTCATTTTGGGCAGAGGACATATCTGCCACCTCTTTTGTATTGCACTCTCCCACACAGTACAGTGCTCTGCGCATAGTAAGTGCTCAGTAAATACCGACGATGATGAAGAGAATATATATAGTGGAAAAGGTCCAGCTTATCTGCCACAGCTTTGTCCTACCTTTCCTTTGAGATTGCATTCAGCTTGTTTAGCTTATGGATAGGGTAAAAAAAACTTCCAAATGCTAGCAGAATTTTTGCCTGGCTCTCTCTGCCCTGACAGCTTGGTTTGCAGCTTAACGTACTTCGGGCCCGAGTTTTTACTGTAGCTCGTGCTTCTCTTTGGAGTACAGGGCTCCTGTCTTCTACCTCTGTACTATCGCAGGTGCTCAGTTCAGTGTTCTACCTGCAGTAGATGCTCAGTAAGTACTACTGATTGACATAATAATAATAATAATAATAATGGCATTTATTAAGTACTTACTATATGCAAAGCACTGTTCTAAGCGCTGGGGGGGTACAAGGTAATCAGGCTGTCCCACGGGGGGCTCACAGGATTCATCCCCATTTTACAGATGAGGGAACTGAGGCCCGGAGAAGTGAAGTGACTTGCCCACAGTCACACAGCTAACAACTGGCGGAGCCGGGATTTGAACCCATGACCTGTGACTCCAAAGCCCAGGCTCTTCCCACTGTGCCAAGTCTGCTTCTCCAAGCACAGACTTGGAGAAGCAGCGTGGCACAGACCATTGCACTGCCTTATAATAATGTTGGTATTTGTTAAGCGCTTACTATGTGCAAAGCACTGTTCTAAGCGCTGGGGTAGATACAAGGTAATCAGGTTGTCCCACGTGGGGCTCACAGTCTTCACCCCCATTTTACAGATGAGAGAACTGAGGCCCAGAGAAGTTAAGTGCCTTGCCCAAAGTCACACAGCTGACAAGTGGCGGAGCTGGGATTTGAACCCACGACCTCTGACTCCAAAGCCCGGGCTCTTTCCACTGAGCCACGCTTATCATGGGTCAACTCAAAATCTCTGGAACTGGTCTCTGGTGGGCAAAGAGGGAAAGATGACTCTGACATGGATCTTTGAGTTCATTCTGCTCCATGTGTGGCTGGTTTCGGAAACTCCCATCTGTCACACAGAGCATGTTGGATCTCAGGTTTTGAACCCTCCATCTGGAAACCCTATCTTCTCCTCTCCTCCCTGAGACCAGATTCCCTGGATAATTGGCTCGTGGGCTGTGAAGTGAGTGCTGAGTGTTAACTGCTGTTGCCCTTGTATGGATTGAGGCCTGTAATTCAGACGGTGAAGCCCGTCTGAGCCTGGAAGGATGAAGGCCTCAGGGTCTGGGCACTGGGTCCGGACTGGATTACTGCATCAGCCTCCTCTCTGATCTCCCGTCCTCCTTCTCTCCCCACTTCAATCTATACTTCACGCTGCTGCCCATATCATCTTTGTGCAGAAACGCTCTGGGCATGTCACTCCCCTCCTCAAAAATCTCCAGTGGCTACCAATCAACCTATGCATCAGGCAAAAATTCCTCCCCCTGGGCTTTAAGGCTGTCCATCACCTCGCCCCCTCCTACCTCACCTCCCTTCTCTCTTCCAGCCCAGCCCGCACCCTCCGCTCCTCTGCCACTAACCTCCTCACTTTGCCTCATTCTCGCCTGTCCCGCCATCAACTCCCGGCCCACGTC